>NC_090450.1:867821437-868448710 GCF_031143425.1 Pleurodeles waltl | reverse complement strand
AGACTCTAGCCAATAGGTCTCACCTACATAAGAGCTATTGGCTTTGACAATGTGTTTTAGCCATGTTGTACACCAGCATGGCTGGTGTTCAGAATGGCTAAAAGTTAGTGGTGTGGAGAAGAGTGGTTTGGAGCATCGCAGACTGAAATAGGGAAGAGCAGGCTCTTTAATGATATATCAAATTGAGGTATATCGTGCAGTTAGTCCGGGGGTTCCCCTTCCTAGTGGACAGGGGCTTGCTCTAGCATCAGTTCCTTCAAGCGTGTTTTTGCAAGAAGGATCCTGACAGTTTTGCACAGTCGACAATGGAATTTTTGAAAAGCTGCAAAGTTATCTTATAGGGAGAAAACAAAGATGGCAAAATGGGTACAGTATCTGTCCGGTCGAGAAGACGCTGCAGATGATGACTGGGGATCTAGTTGGGGGGGGGGGCAATAAGAGGGTTCCAATCTTGAGATGTCCAGGGACTTGGGGACACCTCGGGCCCTCTTCTCCATAGGCCAGGTGCACCGGATGTAAAGGTGCTTTGAGGTGTCTGGTTTACTCCATCGGAGGACTCGGTTTAGGGAGCCTAGGTGCAGAGGCTGCAGACGATGTCTGGGGGTCCACTGTGGGTAAGTCCATGGTGGGCTTCATCTCTGAAGGGCTGACAGACCACTCTGGCACTGTTGGTACACTTTAGCTCAGGCTTTTAGACACAGGTGCTGTGGTGCATTCAGATGTCAGGTTTGTGGCAGTCCGTAGTCTCCGCAGTTTGTCTTAGGGTGCCTGCAAGATGCAGGGAAGCAGTTCCATTGCTCCACAGACGTTTCTGGGTCTTTGTTGAAGGCGGGCAGTCCTCCCAGCCTTTGGAGGCACAACAGCTGCAGGACAAGCCAAGCAGAGCTGGGTCCAGGTCAGGCGCTTTTTCCTTTGCTTGTGCGGCTCTTCAGTGTCCTTCTTCTTAGGTCAGCAAGAATCTGATTTCCTGGTACAGGGATTCGCCTAAATACTGCATTTAGGGGCATTTCGGGTAGGCTAGGATAGTAGTCAATGGGCTACTTACCCCCAGGTCACTACAATCCCTATATGACCACTTCCTGTGAGAAGGGGGCATAACCCTGTCCCAGAGTTCCTAAATTTGCCAACACCAAGATGACAGATTTCTAAAAGTTGTGTCCACCTCAGTGAGCTCACCTCAGGTGGGACTGACCTGAGTGCATGGATTCACCTTCCTGAAAATGGAATTCCCCTCAGGTCAAGGTGCCAAATGGGCCCTGAGGTAGGGGTCAGTCAGCATCTCTTCTATGAGCCAAACCAGATGAGTATACCAAAAGAGGTGGATCTGTTTGAAGCCCCTTGCTTGTAATGCAGATTTACAGATCATCCTGTTGGGTGGGGTGTGTAAAACACCTCTCCCAGAGCAGGCTTTGTGATTGACCACCCAAGGGCACAGACCCTCATCCTAGGACGCCAAACCTGTGTCTGGTGGTGGCAGACTGGCTCAAATAATCAAGCCCCACACTGGTAGTTGGTAGGTTTTCAGGGGCACCTCTAAGGTGCCCTCTGGGTGCCTGTATTAATAAATCCATCAATGGTATCAGAGAGGGTTTATTAATATAAGATGTTTAACACCAAAGATCCCTATTTTCAGTGAAGCCATCATGTGGCTGGTTACCTCTTATCAAGCAGTGTCCAGCACATGTACTTAAAAAAGCCTTCCCTGCTCACTCACAATGTCTGAAAATCAACAAAGATATAGCAGGGGCACATCTGATTTCTAACCCCAAGTATCCAGCAAGATTGTCACATAAATCCTCTTCCTTTGAAGTGAGACAAAAGAAAAGTAAACAAGCGCCTTCGGAAGACAACGCCTGGCATTTGACCTTGGTATTTGAATGCACATCAAAAAAGACAAGATAACAAGATTTACAGGCCAGTTTACAGAAAAGGAGGACTCAGAAGGATACTGTAAATAAGGTTTTGGCAAGGGAAGGGTCAAACTCAAGCTGGACAGCCTAAAACAAGTAAAGCCAGCAAATGGAAAGCAAGAAAATGTGAGGTAAAAACCAGTGGCAAGTAACGGACAGAATTCATTCCTGAGTCAACTTTCTGAATGTCCCCAAGATGAACTGGTAGGCTGTGACCTAAATACCTCTCTAAAGTTATTTTCATACTTTAACATTTCCTCATCAGAAAACGGTTTATAAATCCACACCATCCCTGAACAAATCCTCCACATTCCTATCCCCCAGCTTATTGCCCACTGCCTTTTTGTAATGTAGTTAAAAGTAATAGGCTGCAACCAAGGCTGCATTTCCCTGTAAAGTTATAGAAACATATTCAGTGAAATTGCTTCTTTCAGTTTCTAAATACATTCTTAACTGGTGTGTTACTTTTACATGCATTGCAGCAATAGAATGAGTTCCTCGTCTCTTACTGACATAAAAAGGATGGCCAGTTAATGTTCTCTGAAGACAAGCTTTAGAATGTATTTCCTTCACTAAATATTTTTTGTTAAAAATAAAAGGCACAAATGAGGTGTTAGTGTTTTTTTTTCCTTTTAAAATCTTACAAACATGTGGTCACATGACGCCATGGAATTTGCTGCATTCTTTTTAAAATGGGGCTTTGTTCAGGATGTTAGAAATGGGGTCTCTAGTTGGCAGTCAGTTTGCACCCCTGTCCAAATAGGGGACCCTCACTTGAGTCAGGGTAAGGGAGATACACAGCTCAGATAACCGCTGCTCACCCCCTTGGTAGCTTGGCACAAGCAGTCAGGCTTGTCTCAGAGGCAATGTGTAAAGTATTTGTAAAGGCACACACAGTAACTCAGTGAAAACACCACAAAAGTACTTAACACTAGTTTAGAAAAATGGCCAATATTTATCTGAGTAAAACAAGACCACAATGGCAAAAATCAAACATACACAAATAAAGTTATCACTTTTCATAGGTTCAAAGGAGTCTTAATCCTGAGAAATCAGTTGTTGTATCCTTTTAACACACAGTACCTTGGATGTGTCAAAAACAGCTATGATGCGGGCCGCAAAGCAGGTGATGCACCGTAAAAGCAAGCAATGCATTGATTCATTCCACGCTGGGCAGGCGATGAGTGGATTCTTTTCCGGCCCTGTTGGCGATGCATCGATTCTTTCCCCTCGCGGCTGGCGATGACTCTATTCTTTTCCCATAGGACTAGCGATGTGTCGATTTCTGGTTGTGGAGCAATGTTGATGAAGACAAATGATGTCCAGGGATGATACATGAAAAATCCAGATGCACGGCAATGATGGATCCGCGCTGAAGCAGGCAATGCATCGATTTTGCAGCCTCAAGACATTTTTCTGCCACAACGGCCTTGGTGTTTGGATTTTAACTCAGGTGACCCTGCCTCTCCCTGTCTGGACCCCTAACACACTGACTAAAACCAACTGTTTTGTGAAAGTACAGGCACAACCCTATTCAGGTGCAAGTGTCAGCTCCTCCCTCCACTCTATCCCAGAAAGAGTCATCGGGATATGCAGGACACACATTAGCACCCTTTGTGTGACTGTCTAGAGCGAATTCACAAACAGCCCAACTGCCAGTCTGACCCAGACATGTATCCCACAATCGGGCAGAGGCACAGAATGGTTAAGCAAGAAAATGCCTACTTTCTAAAAGTGGCATTTTCAAACGTACAATCTAAAAACCTACTTCACCAAGATGTATTTTTAAATTGTGAGTTCAGAGATCCCAAACTCCATATCTCTATCTGCTTCCACTGGGAAACTGCACTTAAAGATTTTTCAAGGCAATGCCCATGTTACCCTAAGGGAAAGATAGGCCTTTCAATAGTGAAAACCAAATGTAGCAGTATTTCGCTGTCAGAACATGTAAAGCACATTAGTACATGTCCTAACTTTTAAAAACACTGCACCCTGCCCATGGGGCTGCCTTGGGCCCACCAAATGGGTGACTTACATGTAGTAAAAAGGAAGGTTTGGGCCTGGCAAGTCCATACACTTGCCAGGTCGAACTTTCAGTTCAAAACTGTTCACAGAGTCACTGCAGTGGCAGGTCTGAGACATGTTTACATAGCTACTCAGGATGGGTGGCACAATCAGTGCTGCAGGCCCACTAGTAGCATCTGATTTCCGGGCCCTGGGCACACATAGTGCTCTCTACTAGGGACTACTAGAAACCAATCCAATTTAGACAGAGAGCACTTGCACTTTAGCACTGGTTAGCAGTGTTAACGTGCCCAGAGACCTAAATCCAGCAAAAACGAAATTCAGCACAGGATCAAAACAGGAGGTCAGAAGCAAAAAGTACAGGGGAAACCACACCAAGAGCTGATAGGTCTAACAGAGGACAAAAAGGGACACTTCCCACCTTCTATTTGGAAGGATGTGAACAAAAACAATGTTTATGTGGCATGAAACAAACGTCCATGTGTATTTGTTGTATGTATGTCTCTAAATAGGGACATGCCACATCTTGAACAAGCATTTGCAATACAGTGGTTCTCACGTTTGCTTGATTTGGAACTATTAGCGGCGTAAATTCCTAACTAGACTTTTCCTGCAACATAAATTGTAAATGAAAAGTAAAACAGTTGACATAAGTGAGCCAATTCAAAGCGCCACGGTCTCCATGAGCATGAGCCCAAAGGAGAGTCACAAAAGGAAAAAGAAGTTTGCTCGCAGTCAAACTTATCAGCAATCGTGCAAATATCCATGTAACCGGGTCAGTGTCCAAGGCGGTAACCAAACTCCCCCAAGGAGGGACAAACATAAAGCGTTTTCCAATGATAACAAGGGATTTTTGAAAGGCAAACCCATGAACGAGTGATAGTGATGGACGTGGTCAAAAGCCCACAGATCGATTACAACACGTCAGAGAGCTTGCGCACTCGACCTAAAAAGGACACCTTAAAGTTATCCAATAAAAGCCATTATACTTGTAGGCTATTGTAAACCTTTGCCTACTAGCCAACCGCTGGTGCCACACCACAACTACATTCTTTATGTCTCTTTTTGTACTGAGAATATAAATCTCAAATTTTTAGATAAGCATTTGATGTAACTAGTGCATGGGAGGGTTCCTAACCTAAGTGGCTCAGTACAATGCTCTCCTATTGTAGCAATAAAGTTCCTATGCATAAAATATGTGAGCTCATTGAATGGCTACTGACCATAACTTCTGTCCTCAATGTGCTTTTGAATCTATTTGAGTACTATACATCTGTCTAGACTGCACAATAAACAAGAATTGGCAAAGACGATAGATCTTTGGATTCTGTTGGCTTTGCCAAAACATTTTAGCGATGCACATAACATCACCAGAAGCACCAACTAAAACAAAAGGAGCACTGACACAGCTGGTCAGTTTGCAAGCGTTGGCATGTATGTTGATACATATGCGCCTATACGCCATCAGGAAGTGGGTTTTTTAAAAAAAAATGTTAGCTTAGTTATAAATACATAAATTAGATTAGTGCAGTGGTTCCCAAACTTTTAGAACCACAGCCCCGTTTCTGGAACAACAAACTTACGGACTCACCTACCTTTAATGGACATGAGGCAGGATGCTTTTTTAATGTAATTAAAGCATTGGGTGGTAGCGCACTGCCATTTACCTGTGGTACATTTTTCATTGAAATGGCCACCAAAATCTCGACAAACATATAGTTTTACTGGACAAACTATATAGCACACAAATGATAATGTGTGGTAGTTGAGTTTCTGTGAATATTTATCATTTGTGTATCACCAAGAAGTGTCTAGTTTTGTTTTGATTTGATTAAAATCTCGGTTTCGAGCACACGTGAGAATTGCCAAATAAAAAGTGCTTCATTTTTGTGTTTCCCAACAGCTGGATGCATAGAATTCATTTGCAGGTATTTACATTTTGTTGTGAATTGCAGTAAACATCCTATATTGTCACATAATGAATTTAAAAAACAAACTCACTTTGTAGTCAAAGAAAGAAAAGTAAACACCTATCCTTGTGTTGAAAGAATACAGTACACCGACATATGTACACTGTCTTTGAACCACTAGCAAGTGTGACAAGTTAAACACAGAATGTAAAGGCATCTTTATTTATTGTTCTGGCTTTCAAGCTAACCTACCAAAAATCAATTCTCGACCCACAGTTTGGATAACACTGGAGTGCATTTTTTTAAGGCCAAGTGGCAGGCAGCATTTTGTTGCTGGACCCTCCAAAGAAAAATTGAAATAAAAAGGACCATCAGAGGAGCAAGGAGTGGGAAGGAGGATACAAAAGCAACGCCAGATAGGTGGAGAAGATGAAAAGCAGCACACAAAAGAGAGAACAATGCGGAAAGCAGAGTGGGTATTGTGTGGGAGAGAAGCCCTTGAGAGAGAGAGAACTGGATTACATGTAATTAAAAAGAAAAAGTAGTTCCTCAAACGTTAGGAGTGGAAGGATGCATGTTGATAAAAAGCATGGTAAAGAGTATATTCTCCATGGGAGTGAGAAACACATGAAGTTTTCGCATAAAAAGCAAGCAAATGAGAGTGACAATAAAGCGAAATGGGCGCACTGAAAGGCCTGTGTAAGTCTTTGGGAGAGACACAACAGGTCTTTCACAACCAGACCGCTTTCGTTGCCTGTTATGCAAGGCCTAAAAAGCTCTTCCTTACCATGTGTTATGATAGTCGTTAGCCTGCCACGAAATTTCTCATTTCCCCTGGTGAAAACATGAACGTTCAATGTGACCTAAATACTTTTGTCCAAAGATCTTTATGTAGGTGGTTACCTTCATGTTAAATTATTCAGTCTCAGTGATAATTTATTTAGTTGTTCTTCTCATAAGAGCAGCATGACAAATTATATCAGATATGACCAACCAAGCTCAGTTTAACTTTTTCATGTGTGCGGCCTTGTAGTTAAGTGGAAAACATTAATAGTCGTTCGAAATAGTCAATAATATAAAATTATTATCTGACCGGTTATGTTTGTTATTCTTGCTATACCCTGCAAGAGAAAGTAGCGGTTGCAATTTTAATAAGCTGACAAGGAGAACTGTTAAAACTAAATATAACTGAGTGTGTTTATACAGTTGTGAAAGTCGCGTACAGGGAGACGACTAGTGAACGGTTGCCTTGCATGCACTGCAAGCAAGATTGTAAACATACTAGAGTTTAGGTGTTTGTTTTCTTAACAAGCTTTGGCCACTTACTCGTGTGTTTTCAAATGCATTAAAAACGAATGCATTATTAAAAAGAGACAAGAGATTGCATACACAAAAGGAGAAAAAAAAGCAGACCGGCATTTTTAAACTCTTCGATCTTTTAGAGTGAATGGTGCCGGTAGGTATTCCAATCTTGGATGCTTTTAAAAATAAACTTTTCACTGATCCGATTTGAGCCTTGGTCTCTTCAGACCTCTCATAGTGTTTGATGCAGGGAATAATAAATACATTATTACTTTAACTGTGCAGTTTATTGACATCCCTCTGTGCCCCAGGAGTTGCCCCCTGTTCTTGTGCGTCTTTGTCTCGTTAGAATGCTCGAAGTCCGCTTCCAGACCTACGAATTTTGGGACGTCGAGTACCAGGCTGCGCCATCTTGAGCCCATGTTATGTCTCTTTCATCTGACAGACAGCCCCTGACTCTTTCTCAATCTTGCAGGTTTTGTTACATCTTTGCTTTCTCCACCTTGTCACTGTTTTTCGCTCCCTCCTCCTTCCTCCTTTTGTGTTTTTCTCTCTCCCTTATTTTAGGTGAGAATCTGAGGAGTAGAAATAAGTGCCGGTCTCCCAAAATGAGTGCTGGTGGGCCCTACCCTGCGTCCAGCGGCTCAGATTAAGCACTGCATATAACACCCGTCTGTAGTGCTTTTGCTCTTATCTAGTTTTTAGCACTTACATAACATATCAAGAATGCACTTCTGAGTTCAAAGAAGACTTTTATTGTTGTTAATTCTTCCCCAACCACAATTTTTATGAATGACGAATTATTAGATTTCAAGCACACGTTAATGAAAACAAAATATATCAGTTTGCAATATACACAGCAGGTTATATTTATAAGATATTGAATGCAAAGCAAAACAAATACTTCACCGTGTGAGAAACTATTTACAGCTTCATCTTTCTAGGGTCTGCAAGCTGATGACTCCCTGTCAGCTGCGAGAAAGAGATTTATCTACCCACACGGGATGCTGGCAACTGGCGCCTAGTTCCAGCACGAAGTCAGGCAGATTCGAATCTAATTCTCTGAAGCCTGTGACATTCGTTACAAAGGTGTGCCCCCTCCTCTCAGACTCGGGAAAACTACGCAAGCCTTTGGAGACTGGTCAGATCTCCGAGACTGCTCCTCTTCCCAAGCTCAAGCAGAGAGAAAAACAACCAATGTACCCTCTCTTATCAGGTCTAGTCTACTGTGAGAAGAAAACATCTTGGTTCATCTTGTGCAAAAACACAGCTTGGAAAAATACAGCTTGGATTCTCAACTGCAATGTCTAACTCCACGTTAAAGGCAATAGGCAGCTAACCTAAATATCAAATGCAATGTCTAATGTCATGTCAAAGCCAATAGGCAGCTGAGCTGAATACAAAATGCAATGTCAAAGCCAATAGGCGGCTCAACTGAACAAAACATACAATGTGCTACTGGTGAACATTGAGCAACTAATATGCGCAGTGGTGAAACACAAAGTCATTGGTCAAACAAAATTAATCAAATGGCAGGACACCGTCCTGCATGGAAGCGAGCGAATCCAGTCATATTCCTTTTCATCGTAGACACAACAGTTCACAATCTTTTTCATGACAAATATTATTGCCATTTGCTCCCTGAAGCAGATCATTAAAATATGTCAGACAATTGCTTTTGCTAGTGACATTGTGGACAGTCCCTTGGCGAGAACAATCTGACATCCCATCCCTCTCCTCCCTGTCTGTTAAACGCAGCCTTGAACTTACGTTGGACCTCAACAATTGTCCTTCTACTGCTCCTCCTAACCCATGGTCAGGGCTGATTAATATAGTCCCTCATTGCGTCCAAGTTTCCTTATGTGTCAGCAAGTACCCGTAAGACAAGCACATGGCTTCTTCCTTAACCTGGGTTTGTCCTTGGCTTACTTCGACTGTGTTAGAGACTTTGCATCCCTGTCCCTCCAGTGTGGTGGAATGTTTACCTTAGTCATTAACAGATGAAGCTGTATAGTATCGTGCTGTTGGCCAGCTCAAGCTCTTCAGTCAGGCCCGGTAGGAATACCGTTAAATCCAGGTCCTGTTGCCATATTAACAATACAACTACAATTTAATTTGAGTGTTTTGTGGTTACTCTGTAGCTCCACAGTTGATGCAGGAAATCCCATATTTAAAAAATACATATTTAGCAGTTGGGAGGCTAGCTGTGTTACTGTTTGGATATTTTTCTTGAGTATGGCATTTGCAATGGAATGCCAATTGTTAAAATTGACATGGCACAGTCTTGCGGAGATCGGTATTTATGTGAGCGCCATGGATATGTTGCACCACTTCTCTTCCCACAGCTCACATAGATCATATTTCCGTCTCACCCTAGGTGTCAGAAATGTATTGAACCAGGAACCTGATTGGTCTATTTATTACCAGAGATCTCTATGTTCATGAGTCCTCTGATATCACTTGCTTGTCTTTTGCATTGGTCTCCCGGGGGCTAAAATTAAGCGAGATCCTTATGTTTCTTTTGTCTGCTCGCCAGTGCAAGTCTTATTTGCAAGAAGCTGTTGAGCTACAGCTTGTGAAGTATGCATTCCTCTTCTACGTTGATGAAGAATGCAAGTTGCCCTGACGAACCAAGTCATCCTGCCTTGCAATTTCCTCCAGATCCTATCTCTTCCCTGCCCTCTGTAGTAGTATACTGCTTCTGCCATGCTCTCACCCAGAGTCAGTTTCCTTGAACCCCTCTTTCCAGCAGGGGAGTACTGTAGTCGTGGGGACAGGAGTCCATGCAGCACCTTTGCTTGGTAAAATTATACAGTAAGTTTCCGTTTAATGGCTGGTACTCCTTTAGTGTCAAATAATTACTCTTCATCACCATTAAGTGTGCAGCCTAGTATTAGGTGTGTCTGTCGGCCATCTCAAGGCCTCTGTCCATTGTGGCTTGAATGCATTCCTACTAGCACCCTGAGAAGCTGCCTGCAGTCATGGCATTTGGAAGCATACTGTATGTGTCTAAAAAGACCCTGGGGAGTATTTACTGCAAGTTCGGGAGCTTAAACTAAATCTTTACAACACAGTTATTTTAAGTACGGCAGTTCTGCCGTGATGGATACTAAGAGTTCCCCGCACTGTCACATATCCTTCCGCAAAGTATGATTGAATGGAGTCAGGCTAAAGCTCAAGTAATCTATTTTGTTGCATCCCAAATGCATTCCTCGCATCGTTCTGAAAGTGTTAATGTGTAACCTGAGGATGAGTCGCCACCTCTCTCTGCCTCGCCTCACTGCATTTATTCAATAAATGGTGTTATCCCGATAGACTATCAGCAAACCATGTGAAATGCAAATAGCTAATATCGTACGTGCAAGATAATTCATTCAGATTGCTCAGAGGACTCAGAACACAACAATGTTAATACAAATAATTATATTGTGAATTGAATGATTTATTCAGTTTCCTTCCAATTGCATTCTTGTTCACCAGGGCCTAAGAGAGACGCGTGTCCTCCGGCCAACACTGGCTATGTTTTAAAGAATGTAGCTAGTGAGTGGTGGTCGCATAGGTGCTTCGCAGCACACGATCCCCCCTAAACAGTTTTAAAAAAGTGATACAGACGCGCATTGGTGAAAATAGTGACTGATAACGAATAAGCTATTTCCCATTTTTTCTTTAATAGGTACAGGCATAAGAGCATTTTGAATTTTCATGTAGAAATTGAAAAGATAGCATGGGTAATGGCCGTGCTTATTAAACAGATTGTACGTTCATGTGACGGGAAGTGGCCTGGAGCTCATGTTCCATATGGGAACGAAAGGAGGTCTAGAATAGACAAAGAGATACTTTGTGCCATTTCAGCTATGCTGCCATTAAAAGGAGCTTGGTAGGTAATGGTACTGTGTGATTAAATTCATGGGCGATCATGTTAGACGGCCACACCGTCGGCCGGAGTGTGCGAGCAGGAAGTCGCTTAAGTTTCTGTAAAAATCACGCAGCGCAGCCGAGGGTACCCGGAGAGAGAAACTTATAGGACGGTGTTAACCGTATGATAATCGAACGGAAGTTTTGTCTAGTCGGTCTGTATGTAGTGAGGAAAGGGGGGGCGGGGGGAGATTTGTTTTGCGTGGGTAAGCCACAATCGGAATGTTATACATGCTTGAAAATGTCGTTTATCTTACATAGCGGCATGCACGGAAGCCTTTAGACAGCGAGTGATCAGTTGTACCAAAAACGTGTGGGTTTTGGGGGGAGAAGGGACGGTGGATAGTATGAATAAAATTAGGGAAGGGATTTAAGTGGGAGGCCACGCCATTTTCAGCAGTGTGTCACGGCAGAGAAAATGGCGCTCCGTGTGCAGGACATCAGTGTTAATTGTCAAAGTGTCTGATCACTGGTTTTCCTGTGAGACCAAACCACATAAATCTAAGAGTAAGCTAATTTTTCATCAATATCTAACGACTTGGGCTAACTTTCCCACAGTGTTTAGGTTGTACAAATACAGGCTGAAACTTGGTAGGAACTGTCAGCTGTGCTTTTGTCCAGTTCGATGTTGGACATGTCTCCTAAAACGATGCTGGTTACATGGTCCAGTGAGTGCATTAGTCTTCCTTCTTGGCCCTTGTAGGACACCTGCTGGAAACCCCTTGGCATCCACTGTCGTATTTATTAGGGAAAAACAGGCCTGATGCCCACTGCAGGTACCCGCTGCTTCTGGCCCATGGCAGTAGCCTGCTGACCTCTTTAGAGAAGCGCTTGCAGGCTACATTTATGGCCTGCACATGCGAAACTCGCTGCAGTTGCAATATGATTGATGTCACTTTTATAACCAGAAAGGCAAATTAGTGATTTTTGCACAGTTTCCTTCCCTAGTAAGGCCCTTTGGCCTATCTGATTCTGCATAAACTAGGAATCCATGACAAAGTGCTTCTGTTGCTGTGACATTTGTCCCTCTTAAGTGTTTCTGTGAGAAACTGCCTGTGTATTTAAGGTACGTGAAGTAAAGAACAGAAGACATAAGATACACCATTGTATACCATGTTTCGTGTGTTGGCAGGGATGTAAATATTGTACTAGTTTTCTCTTCCTAGTTTAGGTTTTAGGTCGAGCGCACATGCGCTTTTGACCTGTTGTAAGTATTCTGTGGGCTTTTCACCACGTCCATCACATTCACTCTTTCATGGGTTTGCCTTTCAAAAATCCCTTGATATAATTGGTAAATGCTTTACGTTTGTCCTGCCTGGGGACTGTTTCGTTACCGCCTTGCAGACTGACCCTGTTACATGGATTATTGCAGGATTGCCGATATACTTCAGCGTGGACAAACTCGTTCTTTTCTTTTGTCTCACCTTTGTGCTCCAGGGCGGCCATGGCTGTCACAGCACGAACAGCCAGAACTCCATCGGAGATATTGAAGCGCTGGTCACATTGTTCACACTGTTACCTAATCAGTTTAATTTCTTTTGGCTCCCCCCTTCATGCTCCATAGCTTTCACAAAAACACTTGTAATCAATAACTACTTCACATAAAAAACACAGAAATACTGCTCTCCCGACACAGTGCGAGAGCCAATACTACAATATTCACTGCACTTGGAAAACCCACACCATAATGCTTTGCAAGCATTCTTTTGCAAAACATTTTAGCCCATAACTCAGCCTGTGATGGTCCTAGGACAATGGGACCACTAAAACGTTCAGCACAATGCACTCTTTCTGTCTAGGTCACCTCTGGGTGTCCACACTAAGTTATTGGGGGACCCGAAAATAATAACTCCTCCCACAATTCAGTGTCTTTTTAAGCTCTGTCATGGCTGACACATTTGTTTTATAGCTGAGAGTAGTAAAGGTTTTGAGGGCCTTGTTTGTAGTATTGTTGCAGTAGGCCTGACAGCCCTGAAAATGTGTAATGTACTATGCCCTTTAGGAGCTAAATATATGCTTGCACTGCATTGTTTTCTGCCATTCTGTTTTCATGTGGATATGCCCCCTAGGGGCTAACTATATGGTTAGATGATCATGTTTCTTATAAATGCTCTTTTTATTGTGGTGCCCTCTAGGGGCTGTTCTGAGCATTACAGTCAACATACTACAATATCTGCAGCACTCGGAAACTTGCCCCATAATGCTTTGCAAGCTTTCTTTTACAAATGTTTTTGTCCATAACTCACCCTTTGGTGGTCCTAGGACAATGGGACCGCCACCAAAAAGTTCACAACAGTGTGATCTTTCTGTTTAGACCATATCTGGATCCCCACACTTGGTTAGTGGGGACTCCAAAATAATAACCCATCCCACCATGCAGTGAATTTGTAAGCTCTCTTATGGCTGGAACTTTTTTGCACCTGGGAGTAGTTTGTATTTTAAGGGCCTTGTTTGAAAAAACTTTCCAGTAGGCCTACTAGCCCTTCAGTTATATGCATGGCCACTGGAATTATGTGGCTGAATGGACAAAAATATGCATCATGGTTGACCAATTAACGTGGCAAATGAAGTCCAGTTATAAATTTACAGTGCCAATAGTTCCAACTCAAGTAAATGCGAGACCTATTGCATTGCAAATGCTTGTTATTGGTTGTGTATGTGTGTTTTTGCCTGGTGCCTAGATATACGTTTTGTATTGAAATAGGTAAATACAAGATCTGCATTTTTCTATTACTTTGTTACTTTATTTGCATATGGAGTGTGTGTGTGTGTGTGTGTGTGTGTGTGTGTATATATATATATATATACACATACACATACACACACACACACACACACACAGGAAGACATTCGTTTTTTTTAAATGCAGTGATATATTGTAGGAAAGTACCATCTTGCCTGGCATGTTACCCCCATTTTTCACTGTATATATGTTGTTTTAGTTGTATGTGTCACTGGGACCCTGCCAGCCAGGGCCCCAGTGCTCATAAGTGTGCCTGAATGTGTTACCTCTGTTATGACTAACTGTCTCACTGAGGCTCTGCTATCCAGAACCTCAGTGGTTATGCTCTCTCATTTCTTTCCAAATTGTCACTAACAGGCTAGTGACCAATTTCACCAATTCACATTGGCATACTGGAACACCCTTATAATTCCCTAGTATATGGTACTGAGGTACCCAGGGTATTGGGGTTCCAGGAGATCCCTATGGGCTGCAGCATTTCTTTTGCCACCCATAGGGAGCTCCGACAATTCTTACACAGGCCTGCCACTGCAGCCTGAGTGAAATGATGCACACATTATTTCACAGCCATTTTCACTGCACTTAAGTAACTTATAAGTCACCTATATGTCTAACCTTTACCTGGTAAAGGTTAGGTGCAAAGTTACTTAGTGTGTGGGCACCCTGGCACTAGCCAAGGTGCTCCCACATAGTTCAGGGCAAATTCCCCGGACTTTGTGAGTGTGGGGACACCATTACACGCGTGCACTACACATAGGTCAATACCTATGTGTAGCTTCACAATGGTAACTCCGAATATGGCCATGTAACATGTCTAAGATCATGGAATTGCCCCCTCTATGCCATCCTGGCATTGTTGGCACAATCCCATGATCCCACGGGTCTGTAGCTCAGACCCGGGTACTGCCAAACTGCCTTTTCAGGGGTTTCACTGCAGCTGCTGCTGCTGCCAACCCCTCAGACAGGTTTCTGCCCTCCTGGGGTCCAGCCAGGCTTGGCCCAGGATGGCAGAACAAAGGACTTCCTCAGAGAGAGGGTGTTACACCCTCTCCCTTTGGAAAAAGGTGTTAAGGCAGGGGAGGAGTAGCCTCCCCCAGCCTCTGGAAATGCTTTCATGGGCACAGATGGTGCCCATTTCTGCATAAGCCAGTCTACACCAGTTCAGGGACCCCTCAGCCCTGCTCTGGCGCAAAACTGGACAAAGGAAAGGGGAGTGACCACTCCCCTGACCCGCACCTCCCCTGGGAGGTGTCCAGAGCTCCTCCAGTGTGCTCCAGACCTCTGCCATCTTGGAAACAGAGGTGCTGCTGGCACACTGGACTGCTCTGAGTGGCCAGGGCCAGCAGGTGACGTCAGAGACTCCTTCTGATAGGCTCCTTCAGGTGTTGCTAGCCTATCTTCTCTCCTAAGTAGCCAAACCCTCTTTTCTGGCTATTTAGGGTCTCTGCTTTGGGGAATTCCTTAGATAACGAATGCAAGAGCTCATCAGAGTTCCTCTGCATCTTTCTCTTCACCTTCTGCCAAGGAATCGACTGCTGACCGCGCTGGAAGCCTGCAAAACTGCAACAAAGTAGCAAAGACGACTACTGCAACTCTGTAACGCTGATCCTGCCGCCTTCTCAACTGTTTTCTTGGTGGTGCATGCTGTGGGGGTAGTCTGCCTCCTCTCTGCACTAGAAGCTCCGAAGAAATCTCCTGTGGGTCGACGGAATCTTCCCCCTGCTACCGCAGGCACCAAAGAACTGCATCACCGGTCCCCTGGGTCTCCTCTCAGCACGACGAGCGAGGTCTCTTGAATCCAGCAACTCTGTCCAAGTGACTCCCACAGTCCAGTGACTCTTCAGTCCAAGTTTGGTGGAGGTAAGTCCTTGCCTCCCCACGCCAGACTGCATTGCTGGGAACTGCGTCTTTTGCAGCTACTCCGGCCTCTGTGCACTTCCGGCGGAAATCCTTTGTGCACAGCCAAGCCTGGGTCCACGGCACTCTAACCTGCATTGCACGACTTTCTAAGTTGTCCTCCGGCGTCGTGGGACTCCTTTCTGCAACTTCGGGTGAGCACCGTTTCACTCCTCTTCGTAGTGCCTGTTCCGGCACTTCTGCGGGTGCTGCCTGCTTCTGAGAGGGCTCCTTGTCTTGCTCGACGCCCCCTCTGTCCCCAGACGCAATTGGCGACATCCTGGTCCCTCCTGGGCCACAGCAGCATCCACAAACCCTAACCGCACAATTTGCAGCTAGCAAGGCTTGTTGGCGGTCTTTCGGCGGGAAAACACTTCTGCACGACTCTTCACGACGTGGGACATCCATCCTCCAAAGGGGAAGTTTCTAGCCCTTGTCGTTCCTGCAGAATCCTCAGCTTCTACTGCCTAGTAGCTGCTTCTTTGCACC
Source organism: Pleurodeles waltl (assembly GCF_031143425.1). Lineage (NCBI taxonomy): Eukaryota > Metazoa > Chordata > Amphibia > Caudata > Salamandridae > Pleurodeles > Pleurodeles waltl. The sequence goes on along the minus strand of NC_090450.1, from coordinate 868,432,520 downwards.
CACAGCTGGCATTTCCTGGGCATCTGCCCATCTCCGACTTGCTTGTGACTTTTGGACTTGGTCCCCTTGTCCCACAGGTACCCTCGACTGGAAATCCATCGTTGTTGCATTGCTGGTTTGTGTCTCTCCTGCAGAATTCCCCTATCACGACTTCTGTGCTCTTTGGGGAACTTTAGTGCACTTTGCACTCACTTTTCAGGGTCTTTGGGTGGCCTATTTTTCTAACCCTCACTGTTTTCTTACAGTCCCAGCGACCCTCTACAAGGTCACATAGGTTTGGGGTCCATTCATGGTTCGCATTCCACTTTTGGAGTATATGGTTTGTGTTGCCCCTATCCCTATGTGTCCCCATTGCATCCTATTGTAACTATACATTGTTTGCACTGTTTTCTAAGACTATACTGCATATTTTTGGTATTGTGTACATATATCTTGTGTATATTTGCTATCCTCATACTGAGGGTACTCACTGAGATACTTTGGCATATTGTCATAAAAATAAAGTACCTTTATTTTTAGTATATCTGTGTATTGTGTTTTCTTATGATATTGTGCAAGTGACACTAGTGGTACTGTAGGAGCTTCACTCGTCTCCTAGTTCAGCCTAAGCTGCTCTGCTAAGCTACCATTATCTATCAGCCTAAGCTGCTAGACACCCTATACACTAATAAGGGATACCTGGGCCTGGTGCAAGGTGTAAGTACCCCTTGGTACTCACTACAAGCCAGTCCAGCCTCCTACATATATGGCAACCAGTTCTTTCTATATATATTCAGTAGAACTTCATTGCAAGAATGTGTCGTAAAATGACCAAGCAATACATTTTGTTGAAATTGAATCTAGATGTTTAGTGTGTGTGTGTGTGTGTGTGTGTGTGTGTGTGTGTGTGTATGTATGTATATATATTTTTCCACTGTTACTTCACACAACGCGAGCGCCTGTGTGTAAATTGCTCCGTATTTTATTTAGGCAACAACTTAATTTCAATAGTTTTAAGAGATATATATATATATATATATATATATATATATATATATATATATATATATATATATATATATAATAGTAGTTTGCATTTTAAGGGCCTTGTTTGAAAAAACATTCCAGTAGGCCTACTAGCCCTTCAGTTATATGCATGGCCACTGGAATTATGTGGCTGAATGGACCAAAATATGCGTCATGGTTGACCAATTAATGTGGCAAATTAAGTCCACTTATAAATTTACAATGCCAATAGCTCCAACTCAAGTAAATGCGAGACCTATTGCATTGCAAATGCTTGTTATTTGTTGTGTTTGTGTGTTTTTGCCAGGTGCCTAGGTATACGTTTTGTATTGAAATAGGTAAATACAAGATCTGCATTTTTCTATTACTTTGTTACTTTATTTGCATATGGAGTATGTATTTATATGTGTATATATATATATATATATATATATATAAATATATATATATATATATATATATATATATATATATATATATATATATATATACACACATACATATACACACACACACACACAGGAAGACATTTTTTTTTTTTTTAATGCAGTGATATATGGCAACCAGTTCTTTCTATATATATTCAGTAGAACTTCATTGCAAGAATGTGTCGTAAAATGACCAAGCAATACATTTTGTCGAAATTGAATCTAGATGTTGTTTAGTGTGTGTGTGTGTGTGTGTGTGTGTGTGTATGTATATATATATGTATATATTTTTCCACTGTTACTTCACACAACGCGAGCGCCTGTGTGTAAATAGCTCCGTATGTTATTTAGACAACAACTTCATTACAATAGTTTTATATATATATATACCGACTCCTCATTGTCTGTGACACGGTGACACACCATCAACCACTCCAAAGATGCACATAAGGCAGCGATATGGTATACTCCATTGTTTTAATATTTTTATGGCGCTGCAAGATTAAATCAAATATGCGGCCAATGCATTTTGGCGATATGCCTTTAACTGGTCCTCACAGACATAGGTGACAAACTTTCCTTTACCACATAGTGCCTCCTCAGTTTCCAGCAGCCCAACCACTAGACCACTACATTCACAGTCATTCAATCTGAAATGGCCCATTTCATCCTCCATTTTCTCCTCATTCAATATACGATCAACATAATCTTTACAAATTTAAATTTTTCCGAGGTCATTATTTAATCTATTTTAAAACACCTATTATTTTCCAAAGCACAATATCCTGTTCCACCAACCAATTTTCTGTTCATTCATCTAAAATGCTACAGTCAATGATTTTACAAGAGACATCCTATATGCTGTACTATATAAAGTGCTTAATGCTCTCTATACAAAAATATCACTGTTTTAAGATTGCAATTTAATCATAAAGTGAAGGTACTTAAGATACAGGATAGTTAACAGGAGCTAACTTTTACGGGCCAAACCCATCCCCATTAATCCATAAAAGCAGTCAGCACAAATACCCTCATAATCTTAATCTCACATTCATTAATCATTTATTAGGTCATAAATCACCATATCATCCTTATAGACAAAGTTGGCAGTGTGTGAGAAAAATATATGGAAAGTGCAACAGTGTAATTAATCACAACACTTTCTCCAAATCTCAACTAGACATATCATCATGGCTAGCACTGAGACTTCATAAATATGTAAACCAGATGTGCTAAATCTTGCTCAGATACAGAGTGTGCAAAACTCGCATAGACGTTAAAGTGTATATCAGAGTAGCCAGACTCCTACAATTAAACATTCAAAGTACTATAACCAGGCTCACACAAGTAGTACTCAGTCTCGGTCAAATATATCATCATAACTGGCACAGAGACGTCATGTCTATGCAGAGAAGATGTACAAAACTTGCATAGATATTGAAAGTGTAAAACTCGTATGGACGTTGAAGTGAAAAACTAGCAGAAACGTTAAAAGTGTGTTTCTATATAGTCGAAGCCACAAGAGCACATAGCTGGCACAGATACATCATGTCTCTGCGAGAACGATGTACAAAACGTCCATAGTTGGTAAAAGTGCAAAACTCGCATAGATGTTGAAGTGCATGTCTATATAGCCAAAGCCACAAGGGCACAGAGACACCGTATATATCCAGGGAAGATGTGCACAACTTGTATAGGGCACACCATGTGGGTGTGTCTATCTATCTATCTATCTATCTATCTATCTATCTATCTATCTATCTATCTGTATGGCTTTGAATAACACAAAAATCTATCATTATTAGACAAAAAGTATCCCATTTTTTGTTTCTATTTTAATGGTATGCATCCGTGTGATTTATTTTGGGTTTTAGTTCTTCATGAGGCGATTAGTACTGGCGACCCCGAGATTGTGCGAACAGTTCTCCAGCATCGAGAGTTTCACAAAGCATCTATCGCACTTGGAGGAGTTCCGCAACTACTTCAGAAAACGCTTGAGGTACCTGGAAATATTCTTTGCTGTGCTTCTCCGGTAACTGTAGACCTCTTAAAAAAATGTCAAACATAGGTGCAACCGCAGAGGGGGCGTAACACAATAAACATCTTAATTTAGTCTCGGAAAAATCTTGTGCAGCTAAATTTCAGCAAGTCACTTTGCAACTGTGCAACAGAAGCTGATAGTGTCCCCACACTCCTCACTATAAAACATCTTTAAAAAAAAAAAAAAAAAGGAATAACTTTTTTTATGCATTAATGGTCTGTTCTCACTGCTTTTGCCCAAGCTTGTGTGAGGAATAGTTGTCTAGGAAGCAGCATTTTCATGCAAAATTAAGGGTTAATTTGATGGGATCTATAAGTTGCTGCACAACGAGCAGGCAGCCACAATTTATTCAACCTGCGACAAGATATCATCGAGGGTTGCCATTGTATGTTGCCCACTGTTTTAAAACAAAGGTAAAAAATGACATTTACCCACAGTCAATCGCTGGGGAAAGAGCCTTGATAAAAGTTAGCAAAGTGGAGGTTTTTAGTCTGTCATAGGAGATTAAGGAGCAATGGTGTGAGGGAGGTCATCCTCTTCTTTGAGCTCATGGTTTTTAGGCTATGTCCCTTAGAGTGTTGGTGAAAGCAATGCTCTCGCATCTGCCTTTGGCTGACCATTGATGTATTTATTTAACAGTCTTATGTAGCGCTCCTGAAAAAATTGGTATTAGGACGCTTTACATATCACTCAGTTTATATAGTTAAAATCAAACTTGAACCATAACTGCGTAGGAATGGAAAACATGCTATAAAGGTTGACAAAAATGTAACAGAAGTTATGAGAATGTTCGTTTGTGTGGAATTATTTGGAGTTGAGATAATTGCTACAATTGGAAGGGGCAGATGAAATTTGTTTTTAGATGTTACAAGTTAAGAAAAATGTTCATTTCTGGTTCGGTGAGTAAAGCATTCCTGGCATTTGTTGGCATGCATACTACACATTACATGGAGACTCCAAGGTTCGCCTTTGTTCTACTCTGGGGTTCGTCGAGCCATTATTTGTTTATTTTTTGACCAGCTGGAGGTCTTTTTTACTGGGGACGCATACCAGCTGGTGCGAAACATGTCTGTTAAGTTCACTTTAAATGGGTGCTATGTCATGCGTGGGATGAATATAAGGGTTTGTGTGCTTCCGATTGTGGAAGAATAGGCTTTCTTTGTCCTCTCGGGGACACTCATTTTGGAGTTCTTGAACTCTGTTCAGTAATACTGATGACTGCTTATATTTTACCTGAGGGTTCACTGGAGACCAACCACTAGAGTCAGCTAGTATTTCTGTTTCTGAAGAGTAGGATTGTTTAACCCTCAAACGGTGTGAAGTATATGAGGCTGTGGTCTGGACTTGAATGGGATCTCTAAATTGTGTTGTTCAGCAGCAGGCGTTGCTACGTATGGATCTTATCTCAATGAGAAACATTTGAACATTCAGCTCAGTTCAGAAAAGTCGTGCCGTACAAAGGGAGCCAAAACTGTCATTGACAAATCAGCATTTTGAAATCTGGACCATGTACTTGGATTGTGGTGTGGCTGCAATGGCGTGGATGACAGCGGGAGCATCAGGTGGTAATCCGTTTACTGCTCAGGTTGACTAAGCAGCATCATCACTGAGGCAGTGAACTGCCATTTTAGAAAGCTGTAGGCAAGAAGGACTTCATTAAGGGAAAGCTCTTTCTTGTACCTGAAACCTGGCATTGAAACTAAACATTTCCTTTTGGGAAATTCTTCCTTTATGAAGCATAAGGTTCTGGGACCTTCCAGGGGTAGGAAAAGGATGCTCACATACTATAACTGATCTCTGCCCTGACCCTCCTAATATTCGTAAGGAGGGGCCCTGGAAAAGGTGCACTATGCCACTGCACCATGGGCTGCCCAAGGTATCTGAAGTCAGCCTCTGGTTTTATGTATCGGCAGCCTTCTGTCGGTTCCGTAGTTTACAGTGACACTGCCATATGTAGTTATGAACGCGAGTCACCATATTTTACTTTAATGGAATCGAGTAGTCCAAGACAGGTCTCTAAAAGCAGTTCTTCTGCAGTGAATACATCCATTATAGACCTTGTTCTGGGATGATATCAGTGAAGTTGGGGACACAAAAGGTGCATTAATGGGGGGATTGTGCCATATAGGCATGCTTGAACAATACACATCGGTGACCTCAAGGTGCTTGTGTCTTGCCTATAGTACTGTCTCCAAAGCCTTTAATCTTATCTTAACTAGGTTGAGTTTTCTAGTCAGGCTCCATTATAAGGAGACTTCTCTTTAAACTTTCATTTAATCTCATGCCGCATTGCAAGGAGGTTGCCCATGAAACCAGGTTTTTTCTAAAATAGTGAAATGGGTATTCTAAGAGCTGGATCCATATATTTTTTGTTTAAGATTTAAATAATTAATTTTAGCCACTTCTGGTGAATCCCCTTCAGGCAGCCCTTTCTGCATTCTTCACTTCCTGCGCTTGTTTCTTTAACAAAGCACATAACGAACTCAAGTACTTTAGGTGTAGTAAATACCTGCAGAATTGAAGCCTATGAACACAAGGTCAAAGTTCACAGATACACTGAAATTAAGAAAAATAGAGCCTTGCAGTACACATAAATGATCTAGGTCGGTAGTATGGCTGCTTCACCACCTCTAAATTTGTGGTAATCAAGATCAGTCAATGCATGTTGTATTATACAGTCCCTCTGAAATCACTGACCGTGGTTGTGGAAACATCCATATCCTACCTTTCTCGATAGAATCACTTTCACAGTGACTTTTTGCTGATTATAAGCTCCTGTTTTTATTTGCATTAAGAATAGTCGCAGTTCGTGCCCCTTATGTATTTTTTATATCATTTGTTGGTTTAGCCGGCATTCACTTTAAGTTCCCTTATTCTATCTTTTATTGGCAAATGAAAGAAACATACAGTCTTAAAGGCCTGGTACTGTTAAAACGACACCGTAAAATATCCCATAAATCAGAAATATTCTTTCCCACTAATTCCTGTCCGCATTTATCATATATAATCACATACATATGTTGTTCATGTACTCAGGGGGCAGTTTAAAAATGGGTAGAAGATATGGGGTTGAAAAAGAGGAGTGGAATAATGAACCGCTTCTTTGTCATAAACTGTTAGAGGGACTCCTCCCCCCACCCACAAGAAGCCTTGACCAGCATACCGTCTGGACAGGCACCTGTATACTTACTAAGTGTACTTTGTCTTTGTAAGCACCTTTGAATATCTCATCTGTTAAAGTCTTGCAGATACGTTTAATGCTCTATTTATTTTTTAATTGCCGATAATTGATATATCCCATAATTGTTAGTACTATATTGTCGTCCCTCTAGCTGTACACTTTTTGTCTTTTTTCATGTCAGGCTCCTGACTTTTATATGGAAATGAAGTGGGAATTTACTAGCTGGGGTAAGTTGTGTTTCTTAATTCTTTGTGTTGCTTTCATAATTTCAAGTAAAACACTGGGTGAAGAAAATCCAACATTAGATGAAGATGGTTAGTTAACTTCTAATATGGGAAGGATAATGTGATACGGCTAAAAGGGACTTTACGTATGTGGCCCGTGTGATTGGAGGATGGGCTTGAGCAACATTGGTAAATGGGTGGAAAATAGAACTGGCAGTCATGATATTACAATAGAAATATCCCAGCAATGCACTAAGTTAGAAGCATTCTTTGGTTGTACGTGTCCATTGTGCTTCTTAAGATATTTGACTTTACCTACCTGGGGAATAACATGCTAGGTCACTTCAGCTTAAAAGAACATTCTTGTCAGCGATTGGAATTGACCATGAAACACAAATGTCTGATTTTTTTTTTTTTCCACTGAACTTTGAAAGCACTGGCTGACCCTGAGAAGCAGGTATTTGATTAAGTAAGTGAAAATGATAGACAAAACACTGCATCTACCATGATGCGTTGTACTTGGACTACTGAGGTAAATGGTTGAGGGGCGCCACTATTCCTACACATGCTTCAGAAGCTTTTAAATATCTGGTGCTTCCATCAATCTCTGCTCTTCTTCATTGCAGTGCCACTTTTGTCCAGGGTTTGTCCTAATGATGTCTGTCGGATTTGGAAAAGTGGTGCTAAGCTGCGAGTGGATGCCACGTTACTGGGATTCGAAAACAGGAGCTGGGTTCGTGGAAAGCATAGCTTCATTTTCAAAGAGGAAGGTGAGTAGGAGCTGAAAGGTAATCTTTAGTAGTTGAGAGTAACACAGAAAGAGTGAAAAGCAGAAGTACAGACATTTGAGGAAATACTTTAGCACTGTAACAGTTCCAGGACACTTCATCCTATTGATTTTTGTCCTTTTTGATTAATGAGCTTATTGTAATATATTTTTATCACTGGGCCACGCCGGGTAGACCTTATCCTACGTAGTCTGAGCCTCGATCAGTCGAAGTCTAACATGCCTTCTGGTACAAACATGTATTGTTTTGTGAATGTTTCTGAACAGAACATAGTCTCTGATGTTATGGGACACTTGAGGTGGTGGCCTCACCGTATCAACAAAGGAACTACGCCTTCAGTCTGATGCAGTCTTTTGGGCATGCTTTCCCTTCTGACTCTACTCTGGTCCCTCAAAAGGGCCTGCAATGCCTTACTAATGCCATATTGGGTTCTCTACAAAATGCAGATTAACAGCGACAATATTCTTTGTCGCCTTAGCCATGTTTACACTATCTGGGAATCACATGAAGTCTCTATCCCTCTTCCCCCCCCCCGCCCCCCCTCCCCCATTGTGTTTAATGTTTTATATATTTTACACTTGGGGTGCTGTCATCCAAAGCAGAACAATGATTGTAACAAGAGCATGACACAAAATATACTGGTTTACTGAGGACTATAGGATGTTAATGGTTGAGGAGCCAAACATTTTGAGGATCAAGAGAAGAGAAGCAACTTTTAAGTTTCAGATGAAAAGGAAAGAAAGGAAATGCATACAATCTGGAATGTAGCAAGGGGAAGCAGAGAAATCAAAAGTTGGGAAGCAAAGCTGAGAGAACGAGTGGACTTGTGAGAAACAACAGATAGGTGCTGCACGGATACAGATGAATATAGAGGTATTCAGGTCGGTCAGTCACCAGCAATATAGCCCGCATACATGATAGAGAAGAGCAGAAGAGTGTTTGAAGTGAGGAAGGTTATAGATGAAGGACATACAAACTCTGTAGAAGTTAAAGGACTATGAGAGATTAGGTGATTAAATAGCAGAGAAAGGAGATACAATTATATTATCTGGTGACTGTTTCCATCATTTAATGAATATATCAGAAACTTTAAAACAAATATTTTGATAACTTTGATTAAGCTGTTTGTACTGGAACTGGTGGAGCTGTTAAGTATTGACTTATAAACAAACAATACAAATACATTGAACAAGTAACACTGGTCAAGCTAGAATTCCAATGGATTTTATTTTGTAACCTAAATATTTTCCTTCACCAGATAACTGGGCAGAGCTGTTGGAGGTAAATCATGATACAAAGGTTGTCATGAAAGAGCGTTTTGACATATCTCAGGAAATTGAGAGCGTGACACTGGAGTCGATGCAGCCTCCAGAGAGGGAAGTGACAAAACACCTTACAAATCCAGTTGTTAACACTTGCCTTGACACCTCAAATGTTGCTTTTGAAAGGTACAGAAACAACCTTTTAACAGAGCTCTAAATATCTCTTGTATCATTAAAGAGGTGTGTTTTTCGGTTCCTTATTAGTCTTTTGTTGGTCTGCCATTCATATATTTGCACTGTATTCATAGAGTTTCATTTGCAATTTTGTGTGCTTGAATTTAGGGTCTCCAGTGTGAACCCAGCAGAAATATTAAGATTTATTTCAATTTCTAAGCTCTCTGGTCATGCATATCCTAAATGTGCTTGGGTGTAAGCCAGGAAACGCTTGGTTATGTGATGTTTCACAGTTTTCCCAAGAATAGATCTCTCACTTCTGTCTATTTCTCTGCTCTTGCTGTGTGATTGAGCTTATATTTCTGTACGGACAATATCCCGTTAGACCTCTCCTGTTGACCCTAAAACAAACATTTATCACATTTCACTTTGCATTAGCAAATATAATCATTAGCCCACCAATCCAGCTTCATTAGCTTTTCTTGCTACCTTATCGTTTTGATATTCCTGCTTTGATTATTTCCTAATTAAGGAGAATATGTTAAATCTGATCGTTTCTATTAATTTTTATACTAAAACAGTGTGTACAACACACAAGAGAAGAAGATGTGACAATATACTGTGGTACTTTTTTCCAGAACAAAGTCTGGATTCTGGGGCTGGAGGACAGACAAAGAGGAAATGGTGAATGGGTATGAGGCAAAGGTAAATAGAATGCTTGAATACATCTTCTCATATTTAAATGTTGATTAATGAGTATGTGTTGTTATTAATTGCCCCAGTAACTTGGAACTTATGGTGCCCCACTCATTTTTTATGTTGATTTGAAGTATTTTCAGAAACAATGTAGGTGTAGTTATCTAAAATTCCAGGCATTTTAACATGAAAGAATCTGTACACCTAACAAAAAGGGCACCTACTAGTACATTAAATATGATGGAGACTTCTAGCTACAGATTCCTTACCTTTGAATTTCTCAGGTGTCAGACTGGATCCGGAAACTTTTGCGTAAGCAGTACCCCTGTTGGGTGGCTTTGTTCAGTTCCACGAGGCATCGTTGGCACCAGAAGTGACATCATGGTCATCTAAATAGGCTCCACCCAGGTGAGCGGACGTCAGTCTTTTTTTTCCCCATGCCAGTTAGCGCTGATCCAGAGAAGGGCTATCCCTCTGTCTCTTTTTGACAGTTTTTTCAAACGTTTTGTTGACTATTTTTTGGAAGTGTCAAGAATGTCTTCTGGAAAGGCAGGTTTCAAACTGTGTGGTGCCTGGGGAAGAGACACAAGAAGAAGTCTAAGTGGACTTCGACTCGTCCGTCTACTGATGTGACGGGTGAGGAACATCGGCATTCCAGGCACGGTTCAGCGGAGCCATTGCACTTCTGACTTCGTGCATCCTCCTGTTTCCAGGAGTCAGAGCGACCCCCCACTCAGATTAAAGACTTCTTCGAGGCCATGTATTCGAGTGGGCTGACTACTCCGGAGTGCCTTTGGAGACCATGCGAGGTCGGAGAAGGCCCCATCAGGTTCTGTGCTGATGGCTCCGGCCTCGACTCCGATTGGGTCTCATGGATCTGATCACGGATACGGATTGGTGCCTTTCATGCCAACACAACCTCCTCCAGCATCGATCCTGACTTCCATGCTCCCAGTGCAAACCAGTGGCTCTACCCCCATTGTCATCCCCGACGACGGAGTACATTGACGCACATTCCAGCACTGACAGGGCCGAACAAGCATCGACTGAGTGTTTTTCTGAACAGCCAGGCATGGGGAAGAGTTGGGGAGGTTCATTAGACCCTTGAGAATACCAGTTATACACTCCTAGAGAACATTTGGACTGGTATGATAAACTTGGAAATGCTAGTGGACTGGACACCTCTCCAAATACTGGTTTGCTCTCTCTACCTACTGTGGCTACGGAGGAGGGAACATCTTACGCAGTCGTGGTGAAAAGGGCAGCAGAGGTCCTTGACCTTGAACGTCTCTCAGTGGCAGTCAAGACTCACCTCTTGACTGAAGTGCTTCAGCCTGGGGCTTCCTCATCTGAACCCTTTTTGCCCTTTGAGGCACTGACTGATGTTTTGCTGGGAACTTCATTCAAGTCCAGTACAGGGACTCCTGTAAACAGGGCAATTGCCAGGCGCCATCGCCCTGCCTCTGGTGATCCTAGTTTCCTCACCCCAGCTCCCCACCCCTGCGTGCTTAGTAGTCCAAGCCTCAACTTCCTATAGCGCATTCCCTGCCACTTCCCCGGACAGGGAATCCAAGAGGCTGGATAGCTTAGGCAAGAAAATGTTTTCTTCCACTAGCCTAGCGTTGCGGTCAGTGAACTCCGCATGCCAGTTGGGCCATTATTCCCACACCTTGTGGTATACAGTTGCGCAAGAGCTGCCGTAGGTCCCAGAGGAGGTCTGGACTATCCTCTCCCAAGTTGTTAAGGACAAGAGAGATGCAGCAAAGTTCACCATCAGGTGTGGTTTAGACATGACTGACTTGCTGGGCAGAGCGGTTTAGTCAGCAGTGGCGTTGAAATGCCACATCTGGCTGAGAACATCTGGCTTTTCGGGGGATGTCCAGGTCAACCTCATGGACATTCCCTTCCATGGACTCGTCTCTTTGGAGAGAAGGCAGATGTTGGAGCACTTCAAGGGCTTGTGGGCTACGGCGAAGTCCTTGGGCCTCTCAGTGACACCTTGCCCCTAGTCTGCCTTTCTTGGCTACAGAAGGGCTGCTCCAACACACCAGCCTTTTGCTAGCCACTGTCCTATGCAGGTTCCCCAAGCTGTGTGAGGATGTGGATGCAGTGCTTTCTGACCCCGTGGGTCTGATAGCCAGAAGTCGTGCTCCACTAATATCCCCAACCACTGCAGCATCTAAGCCTTCCTAGTCTGGTTCTGCAAGACCATGGGTGCCTAGTTGGAGGGAGAATCGAACATCTCCACCACTGGCAATCCATTACATTGGGCAAATGGGTCTTGCAACTCATTCAGAGGGGCTACTCCTTCCCTTTCCAATCTTTCCCTCCCCTCTATAACGGCAACACAAGAATTGCTGGCGGAGGATCATCTGACCTTGCTCTGAGGGAAAGTTACAGCTGTGTTGGGCAAGAGAGCTACAGAGAGGGTTCTGATGTCAGAAATAGGCAGTGGTTGTTATTCTTGCTACTTTCTAATTCCCAAGAAGAACAAGGTTCTTTGTCCTATTCTAGACCTTCAAACCGTCAACCTCTTCCTCAAAAAGGAGGAATTCAAGATGCTCACATTGGCCCAGATCTTGTGTTCCCCAGACAAAGGAGATTGGCTGGTAGTGTTGTACTTGCAAGAGGCATATTTCCACATTCCCATCTTGCTTATCCATAGGTGTTACCTGCAGTTCAAGGTGGGGTCACAAGCACTTTCAGTTCATTGTGCTCCCCTTTGGCCTTACCAGGATTTCAGTCCTCCCCTATCTCAACTACTGGCTGTTGAAGGCGGGGTCGCCCCAGGCTGTCGTCTCCCACCTCCAATCTTCGGCAGGCCTCCTGCATTCGCTAGGGTTTACTATCAACGGATCGAAGTCACACCTGACTCCGTCTCAGACGCTCCCTTTCATTGGATCTGTTTTGGACACAGTGCAGTTTCAGGCTTATCCTTCCGAGGAGCGAGTCCAGTATATTTAGGTTATGACACCGATGTTTCGGCCTCTATCCTGGATTTCAGTGGGAATTATTCTGAGGCTACTGGGCCTCATGGCCTCCTGCATCCTGCTGGTAAATCATGCCAGATGGCGTTTGCAGGCTGTGCAGTGGGACCCGAAGTTCCACTGGACGCAGCATCAGGGGAATCTCTCTTACATGGTCAAGATTTCGGAGGGAACTGCAAAAGACTTGAAGTAGTGGCTGGCGAACAGTGATTGGTTTAAAGGCAAACTCTTCTCCCTTCCCCAACCAGATCTGACAGTAGTGAGGGATACATCACTCCTGGGGTGGGGAGGCCATCTATGAGAGGTGGAAACTGAGGACACTTGTTTCCTATGAAATCCAGATTTCACATAAACTTGTTGGAGCGCCAGGTGATTCATTTAGCCTTGAAAGCATTTCTTACCTGTGTCGATGGGAAGTTGGTGCAAGTGTTCACGGACAACACCACTGCCATGTGGTATTGCAACAAGCAGGACTTGATGGGGTCATGGACCCATTGTCAAGAGGCCCTGCGCCTCTGGAGATGGCTGGAACAGCAGGGCATAACTCTGGTAGTTCAACACCTGTCAGGTTCTCTGAACGCCAAGGCAGGCAAACTCAGCTGTCGATAACTAGTGGATCACGAGTTGCATCTCCAACCGGAGGTGATACAAGGGCTCTTTCAGCAGCGGGGAGAGCCTTGGTTGGATCTGTTCTCCTCCGAATAGAACACCCAGTGTCAGCAGTATTGCGCATTGAAATTTCCAAAGCGGCACTTGCTCGGAGACGCTTTTCGTCTCAAGTGGAGTTCATGCCTCCTGTATGCCTTTCTGCCCATACCACTTCTGCCCAGAGTTCTCAAGAAGATCAGGAATGGCCGGGCCCAAGTCATTCTTGTGGCTCCAAACTAGGCATGGAGAGTCTGGTATCACAAACTTCTGAAGATGAGCATCGATCCTCCCATCAGCCTGCCCCTTCAGGAGTATCTTCTGTTGCAGCAGCAGGGGAAGGTCTTCCACCTGAGCCTGTCAACTCTCTGCCTCCTTGTGTGGAGATTGAGCAGCAACAGTTAATAGCTTTTGACCTTCCTCCCGAAGTCTGTAAATATATCCTGGCAGCTAGACGGCCCTCCACAAAAGGTTATATGCCTGCTGCTGGCAGAAGTATGTAAAATACTGTAGAGAAAAGCCTATCACCCCCCCCTCCCCCCTTTCTGCCTCTCTTTCTGATATTCTTCTCTTCATTCCTACCCTTGCCCAGCAGGGTTCTGCTCTTGGCACTCTCATGGGTTCTCTCTCTGCTCTGTCAGCCTTCCTGCGTCTGCCTGACCAACCCTCTTTATTCAAGTCCCCTATTGCAAACTGGTTTCTGAATGGGTTTGTACATATGTTTCCTCCTTCGCCCTTCATTATGCCCCAGCAGGTCCTGACCCTGGTTCTCACTTATCTCATGTGTGCTAATTTCGAGCCAATACACAACTGTGCCCTCCAGCTGCTTTCCATTAAGACAACCTTCTTAGTGACAATAACATCTGCCCAGAGGGTGAGTGAGCCGCAGGCTTTATGATCCAAACCTCCTTAACTTACTGTGTTCCTTGACAAGGTGGTGCTTTGGACCTGGACCTCTTTCTTTCTGAAAGTGGTGACCCCCTTCCATCTTGGGCAGTCTGTCACCCTGCCCTTGTTTTACGTTCCTCCACATCCCTTTAAAGAAGAGGAGCAACTCCACCATCTGGACCAAAAAGAGCATTGTCGTTTTAACTTAACTGCACAAAAGAGTTTCAGTTGGACGGCCAACTGTTTGTGGGGTGTGTTGGAGCAAAAAAAGGTCAGGCAGTACAGAAATTAATTATTTCATGCTGGGTCGTTCTCTGTACCAAGATCTGCCTTGCCCTGGCTGAAAAAGCAGCCCCCTGATGGCTTAAGGGCCCATTGCACCAGAGGAAAAGCTGCGACCCCAGCGTTAGCTCGTGGAGTCCCAGTCTTGGATATCTGCCAGGTAGCAGCCTGGGCGAACCTGCTAGGTTCGGTCCTGCAGGACTTTCTACTTTAGAAAATTTGTCGACATGTGACCGCCAGGAGGTTATGGCTTGGATATCTGTTTAACAGTAAGAAATCTGCAGCTAGAAGTCTCTTTCAGATGAACAAGTTACTTACCTTCGGTAACAGATTATCTAGTAGAGACAGTAACTAGCTGCAGATTGCTTACAGACCCACCCATGCCTTCCCGCTCTGTGGACAGATTATTCGGGCTTTCAGGACCCTAGTTTTGATACACATCCGTCAGCTCACTTCGTGGCTCCGCACTTCTGGCATGGAAAGTCGTGAAAATTAACTGATGTGCACGTGCCTGGGTGGTGCCTATATAGGTGACTGCAACGTCACTTCCGGTGCAAACGTTGCCAATGCATGGAACCGGACAAAGCCACCCGATGGTGTGCAGGGGTACTACTCACACAATAGTCTCCCGATCCAGTCTGAAGCTTGGGAAATTCAAAGGTAAGGAATCTGCAGCTAGATATTGTCTCTACCAGATAATTTGAAAGGTAGGTAACTTGTTCTTTAGGTTTGGGATAATGTGGTAAATAAAACATCAAACATGAAATAAATATCCCTGTTCATCCTTCCTACATTAATAGGTGTAGTTAATCCATCATAGTCACTGACCCAAAAGCATTTCTTCAAATGTTATATTTCGCTTTCAGTATTTATTGATCCTTATTTTGTGCATAATTATTTTAAAAAGACCACAACAACAAATTCATCTAATAGGGACTTCTAGTTGCAGATTCCTTACCTAGGGATTTCACTAACACATCAGTCTGGATCTGGAGATTTTTCTCTAACAGTACCCCTTGTGCGCCATCAGGTGGCATCAGCCGACTCAGTTGTCAGCGTCATGCATGCAAGATATGACTCCACAACCTATATAGGCGCCACCCCAGTGTGCCGGCGTCAGTTTCTTTTCACAACTTTCTGGGCTAGAAGTGCGGAGCCAAAAGAACACTGAAAGCTGGTGTGTTTAAACTAGGGCCCTGAATGGAAAGTCCCTGTCCCTAGAAATCAGTTTGCAGTGCGGGGAGGATCGGTAAGGAATCTGCAACTAGAATATGTCTATACTAGATAAGGCATTACCGAAGGTAAGTAACTTGTTCTTATAATAGAGACTTCTAGTTGCATATTCCTTACCTTAGACTAGATACGCAAGCAATACCCTCCCCAGAGGTGGGTCTGTAAACCAAAATCATCCAAGGAAGTCCTGCAAGACAGAACAGGCAAAGTAGTTGTTCCTCCGGACCTTACTGCCCAAGCAGTAGTGTTTGATGAATGTATGCAGTGATGCCCACGTTGCTGCCTGACAGATGTCCAGGACTGGAACTCCGCGTGCTAATTCAGTAGTTGCAGCCGCCGCTCTGATAGATTGAGCTAATACATACCACATTTTAATGCAGAGAACAACCTATTTAGAAATGTTTCTCTTCTGCACTGCCTGACCTTTCTTCGCATCCACATATCCAAGAAAGACGGACGCAGAGTCAACCCACACCACCCAACGGCGTGCAGAGGTACTGCTTGAGAAAGATATCTGGATCCAGACTGACGCTTGGAGGAAAGTCTAAGTTAAGGAATCTGCAGCTAGAATATGTCTACCAGATAAGGCGTTACCGAAGATAAGTAACTTGCTTGTTAATCCCACTAACAATACAACACAAAAAAATAAATCAATAACATACACTAATATTAAAAATTACCACCCCCACTTGGATCAGCACAAGTCATTCTGAACCACACTCCTACACACTCAAAACACACATTAATCCTGGGACTCCCGAAAGGAAGTTTTTCAATGGACCATCAAGGAGACCACTTCTCATTCTGTCTTCCATTATTGAGTCTTGATCTGGGATCTTCAATCAATCAAATCAACTCTCTATCCTGGACATATTCTGGTATGGAGGACTTTTGCTGATAGCACAGTATACTGCACGAGATGCACTTTAGAGAGCCTACTGGGAGAACTAAAATGAAGAAGTGCACCAACAGTATGTGGTAAATAAATTAAGAGATCCATTGTCTGTTGGATTTGAATAG
Source organism: Pleurodeles waltl (assembly GCF_031143425.1). Lineage (NCBI taxonomy): Eukaryota > Metazoa > Chordata > Amphibia > Caudata > Salamandridae > Pleurodeles > Pleurodeles waltl. Next base: position 868,415,666 of record NC_090450.1, on the reverse strand, counting down.
TGGAACAAAAGATATGATGGTCTTGGAAGTGTTATTTTGTGTATCAGTTATTGTACAGGGAAGAGACAAGGACACCAGCTAGAGTTTGTTATATAATACTGGTCTAGAACCCATATGTAATTCACCCCACTTGTTTTTCTGGGTGAAAGAAGAAAATCTGTTGGTCATATGTCCTGAAGAAGGTGGTTTAGAGAACTTGAAATCCACTGAAACGTGCATTGGCCAATATTATTTGTAGATCTCAGATCAAGACGCAATAATTGAAGACTGGATGACGGATGGTCTCCCTCTTGGACTATAAAAAACATTTTGGAGAGCACTGGTATAAATATGTGTATGGGTGTGGTTCAGAATGAGTGATGGAGGTCCAAGTGGGGCGGTGATTATTTTGAAAAAAATATTTTAATTTGCATGAACCGCGGCTCATCAAATAAGACTTAACACCAAGACACTTTCAGAATATGATTCTTGGCCCTTATAGAAAATCAGTAGTTATCATCTAGGTAGAATCCCAATTAGACTATAGTCTGTCCCAACCCTCTACAATGCACAAACTGTGATCACCCCTCAACAACCACACGATGGTAGAGTTGCGTTTGAACCCACCTAGTCTCCTTACCCGACTCCCCTACATGCCTCTATATTCAGGGTGGTGATTTTTATTAGTAATGTAAGCTATTGATTTAACTTTTCTGTTGTATTGTTAATGGGTTTAATTAACTTGCTGGTCTTTTTAATGATAATTATGAAGAAAAAAAGATGAATAAATAATGAAAGATGTTATTGCAAGTCTGAGAAAAAATGTAAAAAAATAAAAACATCTAAAATTAAAATATTATATGAGTAATGAAATAAAACATTTGAGGGAATGCTTTTGGGTCAAGTGACTATTTTGGATTAACTCCACTTATTAATGTAGTTAGGTTGAGTGGAAACGTATATTCAACGTTTAAAGAAGCTGTGCACTTGAGTCAAATAATGTTATGAAGAAGCGGAAAGGACAAGATTTTTCATATAACTTTAATGTCATTCAACTGTGCTGAAGGAATTGCATGACCTCACAAACGTATGATCTCAGCTCTTGATGTCATAATCAGCTAGCTGTAAAGTCAATGATAGCACCAAGCAACCCAGTTTCCTCCATTTGTCCTGGTGGCATGACCGGGTGAGATGAGTACTCGTTTCTGTTTAGAGCGGGTGAGTGCTAAACTAAAAAAAGTGGAAAGTACTGAGGTTCTGTCTAAATTGAGTGGGTATCCAGTTTATGTACTAGAGATTGATGGATACTTTTAAGGGTTTGCCTAGAATAGAGGGTAGCAGGGAGGACCCCATTCTATTTCTCTAATCTGTAGAAATGCGATATGCTTAGTGAAAGGTCTTTCTGTATTGTTCTGCCTTATTTTTTCTTTTTAGGTTTCCCCCATTTTGTTTTTTTGGGTTGGAAAGGTGGCTTTAGCGTGCCTCTTAGTCCCACGTCGCTGCCTGGTCTTAGATCAACGTCATACTGATGAGAAATCTCTTGTCATCTAAGCTAGTCGATATTCTTAACTAGTGCCCCTCCGCCCTGCCGAAAAGTGAAAGAGCCACATTGGTCTGTAGAGGCTGTGGAAAGTGCCCATGCATGCCCTCCCCAGGGTTGAAATGAAAAGCTTCTGATATGTGGTCCCGTTTACTGGCTTAATTCAACCAGACCACCCCTACATGCGGAGGAAAGGCGCTGGTTTGCCAGGGGATGCAAGCGCTGAATGAAAACAGCATTAAACAAGAGGTGCATGATTCCTTTCTGCGTGGGAACGTTTGTTTCAAGTGCAAACTTGGATAGACCAAGTATGGAGCAAAAGGCAGCAGTTAGATATTTAATGAGGAACCGGTGGATTCATTGCTGAGGCAGGAAGATGCCTCCTAGGTTGGGCATCAGAAACGCTCGAGTGCAGTTTAAGGGGAAACAAATTGTAGTATGATTGCAATTGAGGACACCAGGGGGACCTGTGCTTTGTTTCAACAATAAGTGGGAATTCAAGATCCTTTGCAGCTCTTGAGACTTACCATGTAGGTAAATGAGCTGACATACAAGACCCATGTATTTCATTAGGGGAATAATAATGTACTTGGCAATTAATCATCTGCTTTCACTTTACGAGAGTTACACATTCAGATAATGATATTCATCTTGCTGAATCCTTCGGGCATTCACCAGGCCCTGAAAGCTAAACTGGCCCTTTCTTGTTAAGTGTTTGCTGGTTAAATGTGTTTTCTTGTAGGTGTGCATCTCATTTTGAAATTGTTATTTGAAATCACTAGTTTGGCAGAAGCCGTCATTCCCCTTCGTTCTTTGTCGGTGCTTGGGCTGAACGCAAAGGTTTTGACATTCCTGAATTCACAGGGAAGAGTCCCACTGGAACCAGCGGACAAAGGCTTGAACGTGGCCGGGCACCTCGAAGTCTTTAGTCTGATAAGGACTTTTGTTTGCAAGGGCCCTTGGGCGCCTCCTTTGAGGGGATCTGTCAAGCAGGCAGCTTGGCTAGCCAGGAACAGAAACGAAGCCACACCATCAGAAGATGAGTATAATTTTGTTGAAGAACGGATCCCAGAATAATGGGTTTGCCTCCATGTATGTTTGGCAGCGGGGCAAATTGGATGTTGTTTGGAAACAAATTCCTTACAAAGCTGAGACTCTACGTTTGGCCAATTACCTCTATACAAGAGACCTTAAAATATACCATTAATGATTTAGGAATCATGGTATTTATGTACCGTTTGTAAATGAAGGGGTCAGTTCAAGGCCACGGCAGAGTTCCATCCGGCGAGGCCTTCTCATGCTCTTTTCTGAAACAGTTGGTGCCGTTCTTCATGCAGAAATAATGCAGTGTATGTGTTTGCTGTGCTTCACTTGTTTATCGAGACAGGAACACAAGTATGCTGGTTCCATACAGCCCCATATAGGGTGAAGAAAGGTTGCCCTCTTCCAACCTCCGGTTCCTCCAGAATGGTGATATTTACCACATATTGTTCACCATGAGCTGTTGTAATATTGTTGTTCAAGACCACTGGTCGTGGAACAAATGATGATTTCAAATTTGGCAAATTTTAGGATTCAAGGTGTTTCTATTTTGTTGTTCACAGTACTGAAAGAAAACCGGTTCTGAATAGCTGGCTGCTGTTAATGACTTTCAGGTTTATTTTTTATGTCATCAAAGGGTGTCATCTTCTATAACATAAGGCCTGATTCACAAAGATGTTTGAGACGCTGTGACCTACACCTCACATTACTGTAGTATTTCACACACACACTCATGGAAGAAAGCTTTGTGAATCAAGCTTGTGATACATGCTGCTGGGTTTAATTTCATTACAGTGGAGTGGGTCACCTTACCTCAGGCAGCATAACACTACCCCGTGTTTTCAGTAACATTGTAATTGCCTTCCCACAAGCCTACCCCCAATGTCCAAGTTAATCAAAACTTCCTCTGCCGTTTACTGAGCTTCTACCCCTTTTAAACATTTATTAAAACAAGTTTATTGATCTGAGCCGTGGAGCACAATGTTACCTCAGTGTAATTTTGTATTGCCGAAGACCATAAGTGAACAGCATCCAAAGATACTTTCCCCAGTATGAGTTGGGGCGAAACTGTGTCACTGTGGCCAGAATCTTGGAAACCGTGGTCTAAAGAAAAAAAAAACCTGTTATCAAAGCAGTGTACCTGTTGCACTGACTTCCAGTGGTAATCAGATCCTTATAGACCTTTACATGCAGTTGCTCTTTGACTCTTGCCTTGTAGATGAAAAAGTCGTGAACAGCTCAAGAAAGAACTGGTTGAACACCCATAAAATGAGATTAGCATCCAAAGGCTTCAGGAACTTTTCCTATCAAATCCATTCCAGCTAGCTCTCTTATGTGCTTCTCTCCCGACTCCCGCATTGCTCTATCGCCTTTGTACTTCTGTGGTGTTCTATCTCTTGTGCTCCCCCCCACCCCCCTTCGGTGGGCTTCTTTTTCTCTTGCTCCCATCATAGACCTGCTCCTCCAGCATTGTTCCCCATAACACCTGTGGTCCCCAGTTTTTTGTTTTTTATTTAGCACTTTTTTTGTTTAAAAAAATCTTAGTTTTATTTGCGGATCTAAGTGGCATCCAGTATCTTGGATCATTAAATATAAAATGAAAGCAGATTGCGCATGCGTCATTCTGCTGGCTTGCGCATGCTTTCTGACGCAGGCACATATCAGTGGAATGCCCCCTTTTTATTTTTTATTCAGGTGATTATACAAAGTACCCGATGCTGTACAGCACTACAAAAAGCAGTTGGCAAAGCCAATAGGTCCTAAAGGTGAAATCAATTGGGTTTGCCTGTGCTTGTTTCTCACTGTAGGAGCAAACGGTTTGGGGATGGCAGGGGGTGTTGTGGAGGTGGAAGGGGCCAACACGAAAAACACCAGCTGAAAAGCATTCAGGCTGCCCTCCTTGCATATGGTGGCTGATGTATCGGGGTATTATATCATACTCTTTCCACCCAGGGCTTATACCAGCAAGCTTTTGATTTTAGAAAAGTGCAATCACGGTGAAACTTTGAAGGGTATCTTTTGGTTAATTGACATACAAGATTATTTATATGTTCTTTTGTAATAACATTGGTGTCAGATTTATAGTTGTGATAACATTTGTGACACCGGCACAACATACTCAAATCAAAGATAAAAACAACACATGGTGTGAGAAGTTTAGGTAGTTTAAAATGTACCACAAAATAGGTAGCCGCTCTATAGCGAAGCTGTAGTTTTGTGTCATATTGCAGTTCTTGATAGTACTGCATGCATCATATGTTGTTTAGATAACTGTTTGTTTCTTTTGTGGACATTTCCTCAAGGTTTATAATGCAAACAACATCCACGTGGTGACAAAAACGAGGACAGAACATTTGACAGATGAAGAAAAGGCCAGATACAAAGGTATTCTTTCCTGCGTTTACACCTTAGATTGTATCAAGACAGCGAAGAAAAGTACCAATAACATAAAAGTACTTCGAATAATTTGCATATGTGCTACCCAGCAAACTAGCACCTTCGACATCCCTTTTGTTGTGCTTTTGAGTTGAAAGATAAGTTTGCTTTCAGTGTTCTAAGATCTGGCTTTAGGATTTAGAGCGATTCTCACATCTTTGTGAAACCTTTTATTTCCAAGAGGACATTGCTGATTGATTAAGGAGTTTGCTTTCAGTCATTCAGTCTTGCAGTCACTTTCCATTTATACTACTCATGTACTGAACCAGCAGCTATGCAAAGCTTTTATGTTTTGCAGTCACTTCCTCAGGAAATGATCTTAGCTGCCTTCTAGATGGATATCACTATGGCATATATCCTCATGACAGTTAAACACACACATCAGGCGGTTGTTCAAAACTTACAGTGTGTTGAAAGGAAATTAATTGCTGCACTGTTGCTTTAATCCTAGCAATGTTTTTTTTTATATGTGGTGCAAGGGCTCACTGTAGGTGTCACAGCACTGCCTGGCTCGAAGGGGTACAAATAAAAATGGCTCAAGTATTTATTATCTTTGTCTGGTTATATCTTTATAAAACAGCTAAAGATCACTCCCTTTACCCTAAACATGCAAATTAGATTCAATGTTTCTTTCTCGCCCGATCACCTTTTTTTTTTTTAGAAATAACCTGCTCCCTTTTTTGTTTGTAACTTTTCCCTGTGATAAGAATGCTCAATTCGAGGGTCCATCCAGCTCTGCATGGTAAAGTTAAAAAAACTTCTTGGATACTCAACAAAATAAAGAAACCTCAACAACCTAGGAGACTAGGGGACAAAGGTACCAAGCCCCAAAAGATGAGGGTTGGGGTCATTTGTTGTGGGGTCTCACCCTGGCTCTAGGAGTGGTGTAGCCTGTTTGTGGAACATTGGTCCAGAAAGGCACAAGTCATTATCTGGAATGACAGAGAAGTTTCTGTGTGCAAACCTTTAAGGAACGGGAGTGGGGGATGGGGCGGGGGGACTCTGAGTTGTGTGTCATTGGATGGCCTTCCAGCAACTAAATGATGGTCTTGTAAACATTGTCTTTGAGCATCCTTGTCTCACAGTAGGGAGAGGCCATATGGAGAATTTTCTTAGCCCTCTCTTTAATGTCTCCAGTCCTTAAGGATTGTTTATGTTAGTATAATTAATGCACTGTACGTAAAATGTTTGCTGCTGAAATGTTAGTTCTCTGTAGGTCACATATTTGAATCCTGGCTTGGTTGATTCAGCCTTCCATTCTTCCGAGGTTGTATATTGAATGTTATTAAACTGAGTAATAGTAAAACTTGTTTTCTCATGGGTACTATGCTGACTTTCTCAGCTTCCTTTATTTAACCTCTTCCCATGCACCAAGCTGGATTTGGAAACTTCCTAATTGATTAACATTTTACCACTTCAAATGGTACCCTGTGATGTCATAAACTGAGACTTGTTACTCCACAGGAAATGGCATGTAACGTTTCCAAGAACACCTAGTTATAAGTGACACCAATGAAGTTTTGTATTGGCAGATGTTGCCTCCACAGACCTTTCCATCACAGTAAGAAAGGAAAAATAGCAAAAGGTAGAGACATTTTCCCCTTCCGAACGAGTGTCATTCTTTGAGCCCTTCTCTAATTGGATGTTCCATCTTTCAGTTTGACATCAGAGTGCCTCGGTGTTGAGATGCAAACTGTGAAGCCACAATCATCTCTCTTTATTGAGACTTTGGCTTGACAACAGCTTTGTGACAATATTTTGGCATTTAATTAGACATTGATGGGTTAGATCTTGCAGTCTTGGGATAAGCTGTAATCAAACCGGGCAAAGTGGTTGCTTGAAAGAATAGACCTGTGCCAGGTGACCTAGTCTTCTTAATGTAGCATCCAACCCTGAAAAAGTCTGGTGGTATAGGCGCCCACCAGCAGAGTAAACTCTGTCTTTCCGAGGGAGTCCAATCGAATAGCTACATTTGGCAAGCATATATGCTCCTCAGCTAGCCTCGCCTACTCACTATGGGACATGGTGGGTGAGGGCTTACCTCCGGTCTCACAAGAACACAGTTAGCCAATCCCCCTATAAGTTACTCCTTTTCCGGGATTTGCAAGAGACTCAGCTTATCAACAGTGTTGAGCTTACCTGCCTGCTGAGCAGGCTTCCCAGCCATTTCGTGGTCAGGATGGGGAACACCGCAGACAACTGTAGGAAAGTACCCCTTTTCTAGCTTTGTTGCCCCCACTTTTGGTCTGTTTGTCAGTGTGTTTTGACTGTTTTCACTGGGAACCTGCTAACCAGGACCCCAGTGATGATACTCTCTCCTTTAAACATTGCTTGCTGGAACCTATTTCATTCCACAATCTGCATACTGGTTCCCCATTTAAGCCCCTAGTATATGGTGCATAGGTACCCAGGGCATTGGGGTTCCAGGTGATCCCCATGGCCTGTGGCATTTATTCTGCTACCCATAGGGAGCCCATGCAAAGGGTTCGACAGGACCACCATTGCCGACTGCGTGAACCGGGTGCATGCACCCGTTTTCACTGTAGGTCACTACACCAGGTCACTATAAGTCACCCACATGGTAGGCCCACTCAGCCCAGAGGGCAGGGTGCAGGTACCTGTGCATGAGAGCACCCTTACACTAGTGGAGGTGCCCCCACAAACCCCAGTCCCACTTTTCTGGACTTTGTGAGTGCAGGGACGCCATTTTACATGTGTACTGGACATAGGTCACTACCAATGTCCAGCTACATAATGGTAACTCCGAACCAAGACATATTTGGTATCAAACCACATTACTTTTGCAAGTATTGGTTATATGATCCCATGCACACTGGGGGCTCCTTAGAGGACCCCCAGCATTGGTACTACAGCCTCCTGAGGTTTTTCAGGCACCCCAAGCTGCTGCCACCTCACAGACAGGTCTCTGCCCTCCTGTTGCTTGAGCAGCTCAAGCTCAGGAAGGCAGAACAAAGGATTTCCTTTAGTAGAGGAATGTTAAACCCTCTCGCCTTGGAAATAGGTGTTGCATGGCTTGGGAGGGGTAGCCTCCCCAAGCCACTGGTATGCTTTGAAGGGCACATTTGGTGCCCTTCGTGCATAAACCAGTCTACACCGGTTCATGGACCTCCAGTCCCTGCTCTGGCACGAAACTGGCCAATGGAAAGGGAGTGACCACTCTCCTGTCCATCACCACCCCAGGTTCTGCCATCTTCAATCCAAGGTTGGCAGGGAACTCTGGGAGCATTTGAGTGGCGTGGCCAGGCCAGGCAGGTGACATCTGACCCCCCTCCTGGTAGTTGGTCACCCAGCTAGGTGACCAATCCCTCTTTCAGAGCTATTTAGGGTCTCTCTTCTGGGTGGTTCCTCAGATTCGGCTTGAAGGATTTCAGCAGGATTCCTCTGCACCCCTTACTTCGACTTCTGACCAAAGAAACTGCATCTGGACTCTCCAGGACCCAACAATCTGCAACAAAGACGAAGACTTCGCTGTAACACTGTTTCTCCGGCTCCTTCCAGCTTCTGCAACATTTCCCCGGTCGTGTATCCTCTGAGGACAGCCTGTCTTCAGTCTGCACAGAAAAGAAGAAGGAATCTCCCTTGGAGTGAAGTTGTCACTCCCCTGCATCTGTAGGCACCAAAAGCATCGACGACCAGCTGCGTGGGTCCCCTCTCCTGCTGAGGTGCCTGGATCTTACAACACAGGTGGTGGTTGGAAGTGGTCCAGACAATACACTCTACTGGCTGTCCAATTGGGGAGGAGGTAAGCCCTTGCCTGCCCACGCAGGGCAGTACCCTCGTGCACCACGTCCTTTGCAGCTACCAAGGCTTGTTGGCACTTCTTCCAAGGGATCTTCAGACTTCGTGTAGCTCCAGCCCGCAGCACTCCTTCCCGCGATGCACAGCTTCCTGAGTGACTCTCCTGTGGCGTGATACTCCTTTTCGTAGTGCTGCGTGGGCTCCTTTGGCAACTTCTGTATCCCCATCCTGTGGGACTCTTGTGTGTGTTGCCTGTGCTTCTGTGGGCTCTCTGCAATGCTGAGAGCCCCCTCTGACTCTCCCTCCTGGGGTGAGTCCTCCTGGCCTTGCTGGTCCCCCGCAGCACCACTTTCTGCCAACCGCTAGTTTTGCCCGTGCCAAGGCTTGTTGGTGGAATCCTGACACGCATTTCACTATTTGCACTGTTTTCTAACTATTTTTACTTACCTCCTAAGGGAGTATTGCCTCTATAGTATTTTGGTGTTTTGTTACCATAATAAAGTACCTTTATTTTTGTAACACTGAGTGTATTCTTTCATGTGTGTAAGTGCTGTGTGACTACAGTGGTATTGCATGAGCTTTGCATGTCGCCTAGATGAGCCTTGGCTGCCCATCCACAGCTACCTCTAGAGAGCCTGGCTTCTAGACACTGCCTGCCCTACACTAATAGGGGATACCTGGACCTGGTATAAGGTGTAAGTACCTTAGGTACCCACCACACAGGCCAGCTTCCTATAACAACAACCTGATCACCAAGGGTAGCACTTGTCTCAGTCTTCCCTCCCTCCAGTCCAAACCTCCAAGCCCCTTTAGTGCACCCTTACTGACATACAGCCATTCTGTATGTTGGCTGGACCAGCACATTCCTGTAGGGGTGGCAACACATTATATCTGGCAAGTAGGTCCTGCAGAGTGTCCAACTGGGCTATGCCATGCCATTTCCTTTCTACCAACTGTACCTGCCACCTACGCCAAACCACTTCTCGAAGGATCATATGTCCATTTTATGCCAGTAAGTGCAGTTTGTTTGGCCAAAAGAGCCATGAAGAGGGTCCCAGCCTCAAAACTGGATACTATTCCTGCTACTTTCGTGTGCCGAAGAACAGAGACCTCTGTCCTATTCTGTAACTTAACCCTCTCAATTCCTTTCTGTGCAAGGACAAGTTCAAAATGCTCATTCTGGCCCAGGTTATCTCTGTCCTGGATCCCATAGACTGGACGGTGGCATTGGGTCTCCAATAAAACTCATTTTCATATCCCTGTCCTGCAGGCTCACATACTGTCCCAAGGTTCAAGATGGACCATGAACACTTTTATTTTCTACCTGCATACCACTACCTTTTAGTCTCACCAGTGCCTCTCTGGTGTTCACAAAGGTGATGGCAGTGGTTGCTGCCAATCTTCAGAGGCTGGGGGTACAAGTCTTCCCTACCTCAACAACTGGATTTTGAAGGCGGACTTGCCACAGTTAGTCGCGGATCACCTCTAGAGAATAGCAAACCTCATCACATTATTAGGGTTTTCAATCAGCCTGCCAAAGTCACATGTGAATACTTTCCAGAGGCCCCCATTTATGGAGCCATCCTGGATACAGTGCACTTTCAAGACTTTCCTCCAGATCAACGAGTCCCGGTAATTCATTTTATGATCCTGATTTTTCAATATCTGTCCTTTGTCTCAGCGAGGATGGCTCTGCGGCTGTTTGGTCTATTTGCCTCCTGCAACCTGCTTGCCCACCATGCTAGATGGCACATGCTAACTGTGCAGTGGGACCTTAAGTCTCAATGGGCCCTGCATCAAGGGGACCTGTTTGATTCCATCCAGGTGTCAGAGAAGACTGCACAAGATCTTCAGTGGTGGCTGCACAACCAGAATTGGGCCAGCAGCAGACCCATCTACCTCCCTGCCTCACCTAGAGTTGACGGTAGTGATGGATGTGTTGCTGCTGGGTTGGGGTGGTCATCTAGGAGAGGTGGAGGCCAGAGGAGTCTGGTTTCTGGTGGAGACCCACCTCTAAACTGTTTTGCTGGAGTTGTGGGCAATGTCTGTGGCTTTGAAGGCCTTCCTGCCCTATGTCAGTGGACAGCTGGTGCAGGTTCTCATGGGCAAAACACCACTGCCATGTCGTGCAGCAACATGAAGGGCCATGTGGGCTCTTGGGTCCTGTGCTTGACCTGACTGAATCATCAGGGGAGTTTCTGATGGTACACCACCTGCAGGATCTTTAAACACCAGGGCAGACAAACTCAGCAGGTGGTGCAGAGCAGTTCATGAATGACAGCTACACCCTGAGGTGGCATAGGGCATCTTCAGACAATGTGCAAAACCCTGGCTCAGTCTATATGCCCCGCCAGTTACACTTACTGTCAACTCTTTAGCATGCTGGCGTTCTCAAGAAAGTTTTCTCTCTCAGATGCATTTTGCCTAGAGTGGAGCGTGGGACTCCTTTATCCCTTCCTGCCGCTACCTCTTCTGATTGGGCCAGGAGAGTGTGGTACTCAGAACTTCTGGGCTAGAGCATCAGTCCTCCGATCAAGCTGACACTTTGGGAGCACCACCTGTTGCATCGAGCTGGGCCTTCCCGACCTGCACCTCCACGAGTGGAGATTGAGAAGCAACAGTTGTTTCCTTTTCTCCAGTATTGGATCTTTCATAGATTAACTTGCTTGAATCATCCCCCTCGTCGAGGTGGGAGCCTATGGTAACTGGAAATACATATAGCAGTAAGTGTAACACAGTAGGCCCTAATGGCCTAACTAGGCACTGTTATAACCTATCCATGTCCTTTGCACCTTCAGTCACAAAACCCTCAAAGACTGTGAGGGTAGGCTTTTGTTGTGGCTCCAAAAGCAGAAGGCCATAGAAAATCCTTCTTTGGATGAGAGTGAAGCCTCATCTCACACTTCCCACTCTTTAAAAAGGCATAGAGAGAAGGGAAAACCACATACAGAGCCTCCAAGAAAAATGGCTAAAAAGACAAAATATCTCCCTGTGGAGAAGCATAAGCGCCAGGAGAGTGCTGCCTCGGGATCAGAGACCCACTTAAGACTCTCAAAAAAGGTTCACTCTGAGCCTACCATACCTGTGGGAAAAAAGTAGTGCCTCTCTGTCCCTGTCACCGGAGACAGATCTGGGAAGATTCTCCTCAGATGCTGCCAGAAAAGTCCTGACGACGACGACCCCGTTGACGACCGTGTCGACGGTCACCGCGACAGCGGTAACGTTGACGTTTACTACAGCGGTGTCCCCGATGATTGTTACGTCGTCGCCACTTTAATCGACGACGATCATTACCGCCAAGATCTATAAGAAACCATTGTGGACGAAGGCGTCGTCGACGACGGAAGCCTCGTTGTTTCATCCGTCGACGTTGGTACCCCCGTCGACGAAACACCTGACGACGAGGGCGAAGAAGGTACCGTTGACGAGTACACCAGCGATGACAGCATCGTTGACGAGGGAACCGTCGATGAGAAAACCGTCGACGGGGGAAGACCCGTCGACGACGAAAACTCCACTGACGAAGGCATCATCGTTGGTAGAACTGTCGACAAGGAAATCAGCGGTTCTGTCGGCGCAACCGTCGACGACTACGCCATCTTCAGGAGATTTCATGGCACAGCAGGACCCGGCAAGATTCCTCCCTCTTTCTTTCATAACCATGGGAGAGAAAACATCTCCAATCCTCCTGAGGCATACCTCCCCAAGCAAGGTGTTGCTATACCCTCCTCAGCATCTCTTGGATGATGACAATGACATTTATTCACAGGAGGAGGGAATGTTTGGTGCAGCCAGTAGTCCGTTGCAACTACATGTGAAATGCCAGGACCTGGATGAGGAGGGTGAAGGGCAGGACCAGCCCACCTATCCGTCGACGACACTCCAACAGGATCCGTCATACCCCGCATTTGAGACAGAGGCTTCCTTTTCAATGCCTAGGTCTTTAGTGTCAGACCATCAGGGCATGTTGAAAGATTATTATCGAAGGTTTCTGCCATCACTGCCGGCGACTCCATCCAGGCCCTACAACCTGCAGATGGCTCTGCAAACCCCTGTTCCCAGTCACCCGGGAACGCCACACAGAAACATTCCGTTTGTTCACCAACCACAGGATGATCATTACTCGACAGATGAGAGAGAAGATGATGAGATAACGGAGACAGGTCCTAGTGAATGGGATGAATACCTCATCCCTACACCGTCACCGCCACCAGCAGGGCCAGTTGATTCGCCCCCGGAGGACATAGGGGGCTTCCATAATTTGATGGAAAGGGCGGCCAAGAGATTTGACTTACCCATTGTCTCACAGGAAACTGATTGTTTCTTATACAACTTTAAAGAGCCCTCAAATAAGTCAGTTAGGGCTATTCCTATACTGGATTTTCTATGGCAGGAGGGGTTGAAGGCAATGAAAAATCCAGCAACAATACCTTCCCAGATGCTGAGGCTGGAAAAGAAGTATAAGGCCCCTGATAACACGCCGGCCTGCTTAGTGTCCCAACCGAGACCGGATTCTTTCACATCTCAGGCAGCACAACGTCGCTCAAAGAATCCTTCGGCACCAATCACATCACCTCCAGACAGGGATGGACAATGTTTGGACAATATTGGGAAGAAATTTTCCTCAGTGGCGGCAATTACAGTGAAGGCAGCTAATTCGTTAGCCATCCTGGGCAGGTATGATCGCCAAATGTGGGCAGACATGTCTGCTTATATGGACCTCTTGCCTGAGAATGCCAAGTTGGAGGCAAAGAAGGTGTTACAGGAGGGTGAGCGGATTGCAGCTGAGATCATAGATTGCGAAATTTACATTTCGCTCACAGGTTTCCGGCTGCTGGCAGGTGCAGCAGTCTGGCATAGACAGGGTTGGCTGAAGTCTACTTCATTATGCCCAGAGGTTCAGAGTAGAATCCTGGACATGGTGTTTGATGGGGAAAGCCTCTTTGGGAAGCATGTGGATGACATGCTGCAGGCCATCAAGACCGATACAGACACAGTGAAATCCCTTGGTATTTTACAGTTCAAGAAACAGCCTTTTCGAGGTGTGAGGGGTAGAGGAAGTTACTCCTTTCGGGGTGGATACCAACAGTATAGGCCACAGTACCAGTCCTCTCCAGCAGGACCCCGACAACAATATGGTCAGCACCAGCAGCATTATCGATTGCCACCTACCGCTGCTTATAGACACCCTCGCAAAGGGAAGATTAGTTGCCCATGGAAGGGATGCGGGCAGAAAGCAATGACCAAACAGTCATACCAGCTTCCTACACTACCCAGGGATCGAGAATTGGGGGTCGCATCACTCGTCACTTCCTTCGATGGTCAAACATAACATCCGACATGCGGGTGCTGGATATAGTGGCCAAGGGGCATACTCTGGAGTTCATTCAGAAACAACCAAATATCCCTCCGTCAGGCCCGCCGCCGCCACGATTAAAGCAACTCCTCAAGGAAATGTATGTGATGTTGCGCCAAGGGGCAATAGAACTGGTCCCAACTCTTCACAGGAACTGGGGATTCTATTCACGCTTCTTTCTTGTAAAGAAGCCTTCAGGAGATTGGTGCCCCATTTTGGACTTAAGATCACTAAACAAGTTCCTGAAGAAGCAATCGTTCAGGATGGTAACGCTGCAGTACATCTTGTGCCTTTCGAATCCCGGAGATCATATGACGTCCCTACACCTCCAGGATGCGTATTTTCACATCCCAATACATCAAAACCATCGCAAATTGCTCAGGTTCAGGGTAGCTGGTATGGATGTGCAGTTTCGTGTCCTCCCCTTCGGATTGAAGTTGGCCCCCAGAATTTTTACAAAGATGCTAGCTCCAGTAGCAGCGAAACCTACGCCAGTTGTGCATGCAGGTTTTTCCCTATCTCGACGATTGACTCATCAAGGCATCCTCAAGAGCTCAGGTTGTGCACCACACAACCGCCTGCCTCCAGTAGTTCGAAGATCTCGGGCTTACCATCAATTATCGAAAATCACACGTTCGCCCCATGCAGAAGCTGAATTTCTTGGGGGCAACACTGGATACTGTCCGAAACAAGGCATACCCGTCTCGAGAGAGAAAACAAAAGCTGTCCAGCTTGGCCCACAAGCTCTCGACAAAAAGGTTAGTTTCAGTTCGAACTTACAAGTCATTAATGGGAATGATCTTGTCATGTATTCCACTGATCCCAAATTGCAGACTACGTATGCGACCCCTACAGGAGCAACTGGATGTTCAGTGGCTTCAGATGCAGGGTTCTTTCGAGGACCAAATTCTCATCACACTGACAATGCAGGCTTCCAAGTCTTGGTGGGCAACACCGGACAACTTGTCCAGCGGCCTCACATTTCTTCCTCAAGTACCTCGCTACATAGTGACAACGGATGCATCCCTCGAGGGTTGGGGTGCTCACCTTTAAGATTTGCGAATAAGTGGGACCTGGATTCGAAAGGACAAGCAACTCCACATAAACCAGCTAGAGCTTAAGGCAATAGATTTAGCTCTAAAGGCTTTTTTACCAAGACTTCAGAACTCGGATGTGTTGATCAGAACGGACAATACCACTAGTATGTTTTATCTAAACAAGCAGGGTGGAACAAGGCCTCTACAGCTCTCACAACAAGCTTAGAACATCTGGGGATGGGCCGTAGCAAACAACATTTCTCTGAGGGCGGAGCACGTACTAGGACAGACCAACATCCTAGCAGACACCCTGAGCAGAACGATTATCTCGTATCACAAGTGGGAACTAGACCAGGAGGTTCTCAACCAACTCTTCCGGATATGGGGAAGACTGAATCTCGATCTGTTTGCCACATACGAGAACATGAAATGCCCCTACTACGCAAGCTGGCTTCCGCAAAAAGGGTCATGGAGAATGCGTTTTTGATGAGATGGACAGGGGTCTATGCCTACGCTTTTCCTCCGATCCCACTTATACCAAGGGTCATCAGCAAGATGAAAACAGAAGGATGTCGCCTTCTGCTGTTAGCACCCAGGTGGCCCAGGGAGGTGTGGTTCACAGAACTCCTCATTCTCTCAGAACAGCCACACGTGCATCCGGATCCGTCATCCTTACACTTGTCGGCCTGGCTCCTGAATTCAATGAATACGCCTCTTTAGACATCTCATCAGAATGTAGGGCAATCCTAGCCAAGGCCAGGGCAGACACCACCAATAAGACTTACAGGCTGAAATGGAAGCGTTTTTGCGTGTGTTGTGCTGCGGAAGGAATTCATCCTATCACCTCGCTTCCGGAGCAGGTTCTTCCATATTTGTTACACTTGGCGAAATCTGGACTCTCGTATTCCTTCATCCGAGTTCACGTGGCAGTAATTTCAAGGTACCGCTGATCTCAAAACACTGCCTCATTACATTGTACCAGGATTGTGAAACAATTTCTTAGGGGTCTTTTTTGAGCTTTTTCACTGGTGCGTAAACCTCCGCAGTGTTGTGGTCCCTGAACATGGTATTGTGACAACTCATGAAACCCCCCTTTGAGCCAATCCAGAGGGCGGAATTTAAATTCATCTCTTGGAAAACGGTGTTGTTGCTGGCTCTTACTTCAGCCAAAAGAGTAAGTGACATACAGGCCTTCACCATCAAAGAGCCTTTTCTTCAATTTACCACTACTGGTGTAATTCTTACGACAAATCATAAATATATTCCGAAGGTACCCTCAAGTTTCCATTTGATTGAACCAGTAATCTTGAAAACCTTTTTTCCTAACCCACAAGACAGTAGCAGAAAAAGCGTTGCACTCTTTGGATATTAAGAGGTGTTTCAAACTTTACCTTCAAAGAACGCAGAACATCCGCAAATCAGACCAGTTATTTGTGGCCTTTGGGGATGCGAGGAAGGGCTCCCCGGTGTCTAAATAGACTATTGCCAGATGGATCGGCCTGACAATCCAATTCTGTCATGCTCCACAGCAAGGTTAGAGCCCACTCTATAAGGGCGGTAGACACGTCTGCAGCACTCTTCGCGGGAGTGCCCTTGCAGAACATTTGTAGAGCAGCCACATGGTCCAGCCAACATACTTTCACAAGACACTACTGTCTCGAAGAGACCAATTATATGGACACAGTGGTGGGGCAAGCAGTGCTGAGGCATCTGTTTCGTTAAGGTGAGCCTCCCTGGTCATCCCACCTCCACAAAAAGGGTATGTGAACTACGTTTCCTTAATCTGGTCAGGGTTAATTCTTTCTGCTTATAATGATTATTGTGATTATCATTGTTGTAATTACCCTGATGTTTATTGTGATGTTTGTGATGAGGATTATTGTGCTTATTGTTATCTTCCCGTGAAGATTGATATATTGCTATCTAATGGTGGCTAGGAGTAGGATTACTCCTATTATCATTCTTCTTCTTATTATTATTACTATCATTGTTATTCTGCTTATAATACAGCTGGTATTTACTTAGACGATATTACTGCTCGCTACTCTAATTCAAGCATGTGAATCTATGAAAGATCCAATACTGGAGAAGAAAATTAGTTACTTACCTGTAACTGTGGTTCTCCAGTATTGGTATCTTTCATAGATTCACATGCGACCCACCCTCCTCCTCTCAGAGGCTCTCCTTATAGATGGACTTTCTGCTTCACACTTGTACTAGAGAATCTCTGGAAACAGCCTCTGTTGGGAGTGTTGATGCCTGATTGGCTGTAGCTCAAGTTTGGTTCTTTTTCACAAAAGGACATCGATAGGTTATAACAGTGCCTAGTTAGGCCATTAGGGCCTACTGTGTTACACTTACTGCTATATGTATTTCAAGTTACCGTGAGGCTCCCACCCCGATGACGGGGATGATTCAAGCATGTGAATCTGTGAAAGATACCAATACTGGAGAACCACTGTTACAGGAAAGTAACTAATTTTCTTGCTGTTCTTCCCAAGGCCCAGCCTATGTCATTTTGTCACCCAGGTTCCCATCAATGAAATGTATGTAGGAAACTGGGACACGTTTGTGGCTTTGTGAGGTACCTGCCAGTTGGACCAGTTGCATGCTAAACTGTTGTATATGTTTTTGTTTGTCTTTGACCTAGCAGGGTCTTACTCTGGCAGGCACAGTTAAAGGTTACCTTTTATCCCTTTTGGACTTCATTTGCTGGATAAACTGTACTTGTTCAGATACCAGTTGTGATGTGTTTCATAAATGTTATATAACTGATCTTTCCTCCTAAGCCCTGCCACAGAGCTAACATCGAAACGCCGAGTGAGTGAACTTCAGGTGCTTGTGCACCTGTGTGAGAAAACAGGGCCGATTGCAGAGGCCCCATAACTTTTTGCCCCCATTTTCCTCTTTTTGCTGGTGTTTTCCTGACTTTGATGGTGCCCTGGGTACTGCTAACCAGTCCCAGGGCCTGTGCTCTGTGTAAAATGGATATGCAAATTAGGCTAATTATAATTGGCTAAGTTAACCTACCTATAAGTCCCTAGTATATGGTAGGGCATGTAGGTTTAGGGACCACAGCATAGGTGGTGCACACCTAGGTGCACTGCTGAGGTGCCCAGTGTCATTTTAAAAGCAAGCCTGCCTTGCTGGCTGCTTTTAAATTAAAGTTTTATGCAAATTCGACTTTGGAATTAAAGGTACTTCCAAAGTCTTAAACTACCTTATTTTTACATATAAGTCACCCCTAAGGTGTGCCCTATGTGCCCCTAGGGCTGGGTGCCATGTAACTATAAGCAGGGACTTTATAAAAATAGATTTATAAGCCCTGGTGAGGTAAAAACAGCCAAATTCGTTTTTCCCTCATTGAAGTAAATGGCCTTCATAGGCTAGAATGGGCAGACTTTATTTTAAATTTTAAAGTCTCCTTAAATGTTACATACCAAGAATTTGGTATCAAATTAATTGTTGTAATAAATCCCACAACTTCCAGTTGTGGGATTTAATATAACTTGTTCAGGTAAAAAGTTTAGACTTTACCTAAAAAGTTGCCAACTTCAGCTCTGCATTGTTTTTGCTGCTGTGCTCTGATTGGCCAGCCTGCAGCAGCTTCTGCCAGGCTGCCTTGATGAGGTGTGAAGTGGCCTGGCTTCACACAAAGGAATGTGCTTGGGGGAGAGAATCTCCCCTCAGCAGATGGTGAGGCAGGAAGGGGGAGGGCTGCCAAACTGGTCTTCAAAGGCAGAGAAGGACATTTGGAGCACCCAGCAACACCCCCACATCCTGCAACCCCAGACAATTAGGTGCCCCCTTGATTAGATTAGGAGAGGGCAGGAGAGGGGTGTGTTTATGATTTTTAGCCACACCAGTGGGTGGGCTCAGCCAGATGTAACCTCCAAAAATCAGATTCATCCATGTTGGATTTTTAGAGACTGTTGCCTTCTGGAATGGATTTTTGCCACACTTCCCAGGAAGTGGTCGTCACAGGGGGACGACCCTGTCCCTGATTGGAGAACCAGGGCCCCCCTGCTTTTCACCCAGGAGCAAGGATAAAACTGGCAGACCTGCACTCACACCTCAGATCCCCACCAAATTTCAAGAAGAAAGAACTTAAGGAGAAGAAGGACTGCCCTGCTGGACCCCTGGCCTGCACCTGGAACCTGCACTCAGAAGGACTGCACCAGCTGCACACTTGGGCTTCACCACAAGAAGGACTTTGCCTGGCTTCAACTGGTTCAAGGAGGGACTCCCTGTTTGCTACAGGTGAAAAATTGCTAACCAGAGTCCCCTGCACCAACTCCTGAAGAAAGCGACCAGCTGACCACTGTCCAGTGGCCAAAAAGGAGTTTGCGCCAGGTGCATTCTGGGAGTTGAAGTCCGCACCCCCCAAGGACAATCACAGAACTTCTGGACCCTTGGGGTGAGCTGTGGACCCCAAAAGAACCTTAAAAGAACATCTGGGTGAAGCCCCAGAAGTTTGGAAAAGATTTGAGAATTTTTGGAAAAAAGCTCCAGAGAGGGACCGACCCGCCGCGGAAATTCTAGCCGGCTTGCCTCAACCGCGACCCGGCCTGACTTCGTGGTTCGTCCCGGTAAAGAAAAACATCCAAAAAAGAGACTAAGTCCGAAGGTAAAAAGTTGACCGGGACCTCCCAGCCATCGTATCCGAGAAGGGCTCCATGGACGTCGGATCAAGATCCAGGTTTACCCCGGTCGAAGGATTTTCATCTCGAAAAAACGACTAAGTCCGAAGGTAAAAGTCTCCACCGAGGAAACCCACATCGCGTATCCGGACAAGGGCTCCAGGAGGTCGGATTCAACTGGCAGGTTCGTCCCGGTGAAGAAAAACTTCAAAATAAAGACTAAGTCAGAAGATAACTTTTTAACCGAGGCCTCCCGCGACCTCTAGCCGAGCAGGGCTCCATCGCGGTCGGCCTGAAACTTTGACTTTGCCCCGGTCCTGGTGCAACCAGATGACCCGATTGGCGCTTTTTGTTTCTAAGCGCTAGAAAAATAGTAATTCTTTAAAAATTCATATCTCCGGTTCCCCTGAACAGATTTTAATCGTTTTTGTGTCATTTTAAAGATAAAAATATAAACTATTTTTATAAATTGGTTTTGGATTTTTAAACTGTTTCCTGTGTTTTATTTGATTACTGTTTTGTGATATTTGAATGCTTTACACTTTGTCTCCTAAATTAAGCCTTGACGCTCGTTGCCAAGCTACCAAGGGTTGAGCTGGGATTAATTTACTGAGACCTAACTGTACCTAGGTGGAGGTTAGTGGCTTGTTGCTAGGTGTAGGTACCTACCTGCCCTTACCAATAACCCATTTTCCAACAACCTGGTTTTCAACTGTTCCCCTGGGGCCCTGCTAACCAGGACCCAGTGCATGTGCTCCGACCCCTAAAATATGTGTACAATTGGCTAATCTCTGATTGGCATATTTAATTTACCTGTAAATCCCTGGGTTTGTGGTACTCTGTGTACCCCAGGCCTATAGGTCAAATGTCACCAGTGGATTGCGGCACATACTAGGCCACCACTAAAGTGACAATGTATAAGCATATCTTTAGTCCTACTCCTGAAGCTTGAGTGTTCACTTTTGAAACTGCAGATTCGACCTAGCAAAATAAACCTTTGCCAAGCCCACCCTTTCCATTTTAATGCTGGTAGTCACTCCTAAGGTATGCCTTACATTCTCACAGGGTAGGGTACATAGTATTTCAAAACTAGGACATAGGTTTAAGTTTTACAACTCCTGGAACTGAAAAATCACCAGGTTGATTTTTCAGTGGCAATGCTGACTTCCTGTCCCATAGAAAATCACTGGATTACATTGTACACCTTATCATGCATACGTTCAGTTTGGGAATAACTAGAACCATAGTTCAAGAATCCTAATAAATAGAATTTTAAACTCCAATCTGATGGTCAAGTCTGATTGTAAATTACTATCATTGAAATGCCAATTTTAGAAAGTTGTTTTTTTCCTGATAATAAATAAGGATATCGAAAATTACTTAGTTTGTATAAATATGTAAAGATCTATAGTATTTCAGCCTATGAAATCTACAATTTTTTTTAATTTAAAGCACTGAAATCTAAAACTGTTTATTTCCATTGAGTTAAAATTCAAAATACTAGTTTATTTAAAATGTAAAACTTCAGAAACATACTGCAGGGTTTACTTTACATGAAACAGCTTGATTAGCACTGATTTAAAAATCAACTCACCTCTATACAAAAATGCATCTAAAAGCAAAAACATCCTAATATAAATAACAAACCGAAGCCGTCTCCTGTCTAACATCAGAATGACCTCACAGTGAAACAAATTGCAATCGAAAAATACATTGAGCGTAGTTTTTCTGTTCTTCAAAAAATATGGATAGGTTATACTAGGGGGAGTGCTCTCTGTTCTCATCAAGCTCCAAGTACCTAAAATTCACTACCACAGGGAACAAACTTTTCAATAAATTTTATTTTACTGAATTGTATTTCAAACGGAACCTGTGCTGTGTCAAAAGCTTGGGAGTCCTGCAGTCATTATGTTTCCATAAGAATGCTGTATTTGCTTGAATTTTAGTAGTTTTTTTAATATGTGAAATTCGATGGAATGCATTTTATATGCTTTATATTTGACCCTACAGATGCTATTAAAATAGCAATTCTCTAACCTCCCATTCAGTATGAAAAAAAAAAAACGTTATATTAGTTCCCTTTGTCAGCACAATTGCACAGTTCTGGAATCGTTTCACTTAGCAGCATATCACAAGGATGGAACCCTTCTCCTGGGGAATGTCATATTTGGATAAAAAAAACACATAAGTTGTCATTTGTATTACATTTAGTTGATTGATCAGGATTTAGGACTTCATATCACTGTTCTTTTTAAAGGAATTGTGGATAATAGATTGACTCTGGCAAGTTGCACACTTAGAATGGACTTCAAAAAGTCTTGTGTGATGACTCATAACGAGGATAATTGTTCAGTTCAATATCTGGCCTACAGGATTACATTCTCTGTCCCTGTTATTCTAAAAAAAAAAAAAAAAAAAAAACAATGAGTAGGGTATCGCTGTATCTTTTAGGAGTATTGTTTTTTGTCCTTAGATTTCCTGCTAATGCTATTCCTTTATGATGATCTGTCTATGAACTCTGCCACGTTTCTGCCTGTTTCTTGTTTCAGAACTCTGAGTAGTAAGTAATTTAATAGCCAAGGTTTTCAAGATTATCAGGGCCGTCTATATTTTTTTTTTTACAAATGAAATTAAAACCTAGACTACATCTGGTTCTCTTTCAATCGAAGCCGTGGATACTTTTAAGCTGACTACGGCAGTTCAATCTTCTAGTCTTTTACCAGCTCAAAAACATGTTCCTACTTACCATCCCCCCGAGCACACTCTCTTTTCTGGAGACCCGTTGTGTGGCTATTTACATCTACACTACTGCAAATCCTCAGAACGTTTGCCTGGTTTGTACTTTGATTTCTGATTTGACTCAAGTACTGTACCTGCCATCGTGTGCTCCTGTTTTAAAGAACACGCCCTTACCTCCTGCATTCTGCATGCTGGCAACATTATTAAACACTGGCCTGAGTTCGAACTGTTGCTGTATAAATCAAGATTTACTATGCACAATTGCCACTATCCAGCTAACATAACTTAAAACGTGCAAATGGACAGGGTAAAAGCGAATCTTTCTCTCGGCATACCATGTTTCTGCTACTGTATCGGCTTCAGGCAACTATGGTTATACACTTTAAAGATAAATGACTTTACAGGAGGATAAATATATTTTTTAATTAAATGCATTTTTTCATTACTTTGCCTTTATGGCTGCTGTTAATACACATATGAGGTTAACATAATTTGAT
This sequence comes from Pleurodeles waltl, assembly GCF_031143425.1. NCBI lineage: Eukaryota > Metazoa > Chordata > Amphibia > Caudata > Salamandridae > Pleurodeles > Pleurodeles waltl. Next base: position 868,392,642 of record NC_090450.1, on the reverse strand, counting down.
TTGAGGTGATACTAATTTTTGATCCAGTCTTCCTAGATCCTGTTCAAAATATGATGTCTGTGAGGCTTAAATGACAGACAGCCTGGGAATTATTCAAAATGGCAGTGTCCTTTTTGAAGATATGGTATTGGAATGTGGTTTCTAACCACCTGCTCTGGTGGAGCACTTAGCTTAGATAAGAAGGTGTGAATTCCTGTTGCTGCCCTGGAGGTAGCGAGGCAGAGCAGCGTTAAATCTATGTTGGAAGTCACGCAAAAGGGTTTACCTATCTGAAGGCAAATCTCCCAATATGTTGTTTAGGTCATTAGGATGAATACTTGTGAGTTACTTTGCTGCAGACTAACTTACTATTATAGATACATTTAGGCTGTAGGTAGTTTTGGGGTGGAAAATGTCACAAGTGGAATCCCATTGTTCATCAATAGTTGCCTATTGGGGCACTTTAAACCTCAGTATAAATTCTGCATTCCGCACACTGTTTTCATCCTGAAGGAGGATGAAACCTGTATCCCTAATCAAGAAGCCAGACTGAGCTAGCATCTGACTACTCTCGAGGAACCAGCCTCTCCACCTGTCTTCCCATGTGATCCTACCTATTTTTTTGCCTACTTTGTATTGAGTTAAATTTCTAAGCATTCAGAGTTACGGCAAGACAGTAGCAACCCACTGGTGCCTTCACCACTGTCTCTTCTGCTCTCCGTGGCAAGCATTTCATCAGTATTCATCTACTTTTATTCATTCTCTCAGCGTGATCCATAATCATTCTTGCTTATGACATTGCATGTTTGTTTTTTATTGCCTAAACAGAGTGCAGCTTGTATATCGCCTATCTAATGCAAGGGGGTAACTTTATCAGTTGCTCTTGGTGATTTCATTTGTTTTGACCTACCTCTTCAGCACAGTTCCCTGAGCACGGTCCTTATGTTTTTCCCCACACTTGACACAGCTATGTTGTTCATTACCTATACAGAGTGATACTCATATGCGCCCAGTTTGATTAGATCAACACTTGTTTTATTTCTACTTGGTGGGTTAATTCACTCTGACACACCTTTTCAGTACAATTGGGCTTTTAAGATAGTAATTCCCTTAGGTACCATTTTGTTTCTCTGCCATGTTCTACCACCAATATATTCATCTTTGTTACTCGCCTCTAATTATGTAAGTTGTGCATTGATCATGGTTTCTTTCCTTGCTGTAGTTTCATTGAACCCACTACAGATGAGAACTTCCCATTATTTATCTATTTGTTTATTCAGTTTCACCTTTTTCAGAGCCACTGATGTTTTAATTTGAACGCTTTGCATTAATTGCCACAGACCTTCCTTATCACAAAAAGGTATGCGTTTTCTCACACCTGGACTCACTTTCAGTGAGTTTTTGTCTCTCTAAACAGCTTGGCTAGTGGCCCTGTTCTTGCCCTGTAGGTGTACTACGTGCTAATGTTATTGACACAGTCCTGATGATGACCCTGTGTATATCGCACCTTGTGGTAGAAACATTGACATCCTTGTAACCTTGGACTGTCTCTGTGATTGTCTGACCAATGTACCTAGAAAAACTGAATTATCCAGTCCCCATGAGTCCTTGAAAGCATCCTGAGAGCCACTGTTGAATGTACATGGCTTACTTGTACTCCACCATTCCTTTGGTTATTTGATTCACATCAGCATTGCACTGCTTCACCTCCCACACTTGCAGAAACTTTGTATCACAAATTAATTCAAATGGTAAATGAAATTATTGAATGCAACATAAATAGCCTAAGCTATCTGCAGAATTGAATTTATTTTTCTGTCAAGTATGAGTTTTCTCCTTTACTGTGACAGGCATTACATTTGCCAATAATATTTGTAAATGATCATAGGCAATTGCATTAGCAAACTGACTTAACCTCAAATGCTCAGGGAATTTAGTATTAGGTTACATGAAGGAATCACTATCCCCTTCATATTTTGCTATTCGGGTTCCTAGACTTATTGTTTTGGCCATTCATTGGTATAACTGCTTTCTTTGCCTGCTATGGGAAGATCCAATGCATTAAAGTTCTAAAGGTGACATTCCTCATAGAACCCACACTCCAATCAAATTGAGAGTTTGGCTCTGTCTTTCAAACAGAGTCTGAGTTATGTAGGTGGAGTGTGCCTTTTTTCCTGATGTTTCGTGGCTGCTTGTGGAAGTTAGAATCCAGCTTATGACTCTCCTGGATAATATTGATATATTAAGAGCATAAAACCTAATCAGAAAACACCACACTAACTCCAAAACCTCCATAACAAGACCAGACCAATTTGCTAGTACACACATTTGGAAAGACTGCTACACCATCATAGAGAAAGATAGTTCATCTACCAAGGCCACAAACTTCACCCCAGCCACACCTGTCTGTAAAAACTCTGATGTGCTGCGCCTCTCTAGTGAATAATGTAGACGTGCTTATTATTTAGGAGCCACTTTTTGGGTAAAACATTTTGGTAGCCAAACAAGTTAATGATCCATTATCTCTCCACTTCACCAGTATTCTAATTCCTCTCAAACAATTTTATTAAATCTATTTGTACATTAAATGTTATGTTATTTAACTCTTTCGTGGTGTTTGTGTTGTTGCGCCTTTGATTCCCCCAACCATTTAATACAACTAATCATTTAACCTCTGTGCATGTTATTCAAGGGTAAAGCATTGTGCTTAAAAATAAGTAATTGGTTAAGTTTTGGAGTGTCCCAGTCACTGGACTGTTGTGAGAATTTAGGGCCTGTTTTGGATTTTGGCAAATGGGTACTCCATGACCGATATCTCTCTGCCTTATCACAAGTGCATTATATCCTATGGCACTTGTAATAATTAGGATGGGATATCCATCACGTTTGTGATGGAGTACCCCTCCACTGAACTCTAAATCAGTCCTTTAATCTTAGACTTGAGTGTACTGTTTTCCCCTCAAGCTGCCAGTGGTTTTCTTGCATATGAGTAAAGAGAGAAATTGGGCTCATGGTTGATCACTTCTAAATACTTCCCGGGGGCTCGGTTTTGACCTAGCTGCACTCCATGTTTGTCTTTGCATGTAAGACTTCCCTTTCACTCTGCTTGGGGATACCTGCATAGTATTCTCTCTCTTCTCATCAGTCAGGAGCGTCAGATTTGCAAGCAATCAAATCTGCTTCCTCCGGTAGTATAGTTGCAGAGTACTTTTTAAAAGGGTCTTTTTGACTCTTTAAACCATCCACTCGCCCAGTGCTCTACTATTCACACGTTTTTCTCTTTTTACTTACACACATAGGGCCTGATTCTAACTTTGGAGGACGGTGTTAAACCGTCCCAAAAGTGGCGGATATACCACCTACCGTATTACGAGTCCATTATATCCTATGGAACTCGTAATACGGTAGGTGGTATATCCGCCACTTTTGGGACGGTTTAACACCGTCCTCCAAAGTTAGAATCAGGCCCATAGTTTGAGGTCCCTATGCAGGCATGCTCTTTTTTGTCACGGCCACATTCTTGAATTACTTATTCTGCCAAATATGCCTGACAGAAAGTGAGATGGACTTTCACCACCTCTTAAAGGCCAAACAGAGTAGTCAAGTGTTTGCTGTTACGACTGTGCCTTAGTTCAGAAGTGAAATGCAGCTCTGGAGGTCATTGCATTCTTAGCAGTACCAAAAATATAACCCCGCCGGCTTGTCTTATTCTTTTGTTTGGAATGCCAGTCGAGTCTTAGCAACAATTTCCCTTCTCATTTTTTTGGGTTTCACCAAGCTGGATAAATACCTGTGCTCCTCCTACTCCTTTCTCAAGGGTCTTATTAATGCTAATAATCCTGTTGGGTTCTGTACCTAGAGGGAGGCTAAATTTCTCCTTCATCAGAGCTTCCCTTTAGTATCCCTACCGAAAGACCAAACATTGTCTATTTTCCATTTTTTGACACGGACAAGTCAGTATACACAGCTAAGCAGATTCCAGCAAGTTCATGCTTTGTGAAGATTGTTATTGCTTACCACTCATCAGTCATTGTGTCTACTCTCCAACTAATAGAGAAACATAATCCTGTTTTCTTAATGCATGTGTTATATGTGGACTTCTCATATAATATAATTAATAACAAAGGAAGTAATGTAACCGTCATACAAGCTAAATGCATCTAAACTAAAGAATCAAGGTTTTATTCCCAGCATTCTAGAAGTAAAATGTATTTCTATCATCTTTCAGCTGACCGAAACGTTTTAGAGTCTTTGCTGGGAACTGTGGAACATCAGTTTGGCGCCCAGGTGGTGAGTTGAAAACTCAGTATCCCATTGCTCTTTAAATTTTATATGCTGTATTTATGAAGGAGGAAATCTTGTGTTCATCAGTAATGTTTTTTGTAGACTGATGGGTAGGCAGATTGTTGCTCTTTAGTCTAATTGTCAAAAGCAATTAGCTTTTTATTTATTTTTACTGGTATTCATAAAGCCCTGCCCCCACAAATAGAATCAGTGATTTGCTTTACTGTATTACAGCTGTTAACATACAGTACCAGCTATAGAAGGATAAACTGGTCAGTGAGAGTTTAGCATGGGGTGTCACGTGGGACGAGAGATTAGAGAAGAAAGAGAGAGTTTTTAAGATCTTTGAGGATGACAAAGAGGGACAGGCAAGACAGCCCTCTTCAGGAATTCATCCCATATTGTGGGAGCCATGAGGGAAAATGCCTGCTTCATTTTGTTTGACTTATTATACGACTGTCCGAACAGGTCCACTGTTTCCTGGTTGTGCCCTGCCCTCTGCTGATTGAATACTGTTTGTGCTGGTAGTCTGGTTAACCTCTTTGCTGCGGGCCTTTTCCCCTCCGGTGCCGAGCCTGTTTTTTGGCTATTTGGGGTAGTTCGTGCTTAGACCCTCATAACTTTTTGTCCACATGAGCTACCCACATCAAATTCACGTCCTTTTTTCCAACATCCTAGGGATTAAAGAGGTACCAAGAAATTAGCCAAAATACAGCAAAAATGTTGTTTTTTTTCAAACAAATTGGAAAAAGGGCTGCAGAAGAAAACACATGGCATTTTCCTCGAAAATGTAATCAACAAAAGGTTTACAGTACTAAAATCAGCACGATTCTGGTTGCAGCGATATATAGGGCTTGTAGGTTCATCAAGAACCCTAGGTATCCAGAGCCAATAAGTGAGCTGCACCTTGCAATGGTTTTTCATTGTATAACGGGTATACAGCAATTTATTTGTTAAAATATAAAGAGTGAAAAATAGGTATCTAAGAAACCTTTGTATTTCCAAAATGGACACAAGATAAGGTGTTGAGAAGCAGTGGTTATTTGCACATCTCTGAATTCAGGGGTCCCCATACTAGCATGTGAGCTCTCACAAGGTTCTGTTACCTAGAATCCTTTGCAAACCTCAAATTTTGGGGGAAAACACTTTTCCCTCACATTTCGGTGATAGAAAGTTCTGGAATCTGAGAGGAGCCACAAATTTCCTTACACTCAGCATTTCCCCAAGTCTCCCAATAAAAATGGCACCTTACAAGTGTTGGTAGGCCTTGTGCCCGCGATAGGAAACGCCCTAAAATGCAACATAGACACATCAAATTTTTGCTTTGAAAACTGAAATGTTTTTTGGGGAAGTACCTAGCTGTGGATTTTGGTCTCTAGCTCAGCCGGCACATAGGAAAACCTACCAAACCAGTGCATTTTTTAAAACTAGGCACCTCGGGGAACCCAGGATCGTGTAACCTGTGGCGCTGTCACCAGGTTCTGTTACCCAGAATCCTTTGCAAACCTCAAAATTTGGCAAAAAAACACTTTTTCCTCATATTTCTGTGATAGAAAGTTCTGGAATCTGAGAGAGCCACAAATTTCCTTCCACCCAGCATTCCCCCAAGTCTCTCGATAAAAATAGTACCTCACTTGTGTGGGTAAGCCTAGTGCCGGTGACAGGAAATACCCCAAAACACAACGTGGACACATCAAAATGATCAATTACAAAACTACTAGTTTTTGCATGGGGGTGCGGGGGGGATGCACCTGTGTTTTTGGTCCTGGGCTCAGCAGCCATATAGGGAGACCTACCAAACCCAGACATTTCTGAAAACTAGACACCCAATGGAGTCCAGGGAGGAGTGACTTGCGTGGATCTCCCAATGTTTTCTTACCCAGAATCCTCACCAAACATCAAATTTAGCTAAAAAAAAATCAAATTTTACCCACATTTCTGTGTGGGATCACCGCACCGGCTGAAATTTCCTACCACCCAACGTTCCCCTCAGTCTCCCGATGAAAATAATACCTTGTGTAGGTGGGCCAAGCGCCTGTGACAGGGAAGAGCCAAAAACATTTCGAAATTGAGGGGGAACCAAAGTGGGCCCAAAAAGGCAGTTTGAAAAAAAAAAAGGTTTTAGGCTGACAAGTGTGGCAGAATTATTATCGTTATAGATGCAACAATGCTGGGTGGTAGGAATTTTGTGGATTCTGGAAGGTTCTATCACAAAAATGTGGGGAAAATGTGTGATTTCAAGCAAAGTTGGAGGTTTGCAGGGAATTGTGGGTAAGAAAATGGTGCAGGGTGCATGTGAAGCACACCACCCTGGACTCACACAGATGTTTAGTTTTCAGATGTGTCTAGGTCTCATATTTTTCTACATGGCAGTGTCCTAAAGTCCAAAAAGTGCAGCCGTCACTGTTCCAAGTGGGTCGATTTTGAGAGTTAGCGAAGCTCTCATGGCCCAAATGTAAAACCAAAACCCAAAATAATCAAATGTCCTCTTGCTTGCTTTTGGGATAAGATCTTTTAGTGTGCGGGGGTAGAGCTGAAAGACTGTTACCCCCTTCATTTGGGTGGGGGCATATCCATGTCCATACTGGTTGGTAGCCACCATCCCACTATTTTTTTTTTTAATTCCCTGGGATATAGTAGGCTTTCTCCCTCCCCCCGGGGAGTGGATTGGGGGTAATTTCCCCATCTACCCACAGGTGGGCAGAACAACGTTGTCCCCATTTATTTGGGGTGGGGGTATGTCCATACCCCCACCCTCTTTTTTTAAAAATAAATCTTCCCTGGTGTCTAGTGAGCTATCTGGGTCACCTCTGGGGCAGATAAAAAATAGGCCTGTCTGACCTAAGGGGGGCAGAAATGGCCAACAGTAATGTGACCCCATGGGGAGCGACCCTTGCCCAAGGGGCTTCCCCCCCCCCCCCAAACAAAACATACACACAGACACACACCAATCCCTGGTTCCTAAGTGGTTTCTGGCCTAATAGAAATAGGCTGATCTGCCCCCAAGGGGTGCAGAAATGGCTTAAAATAAATTTGCCCCCCAGGAAAGCGACCCATGCCTAAGGGGTCGCTCCCCTTCTGTAAAAAGAAAGAAAAAATCCCTGGTGTCTAAGTGGTTTATGCCCCCCCTTAGGGCAGGTGGGCCTAATAAAAGTAGGCTGATAAGCCCTCAAGCGGAGCAGAAGTGGCCTAACGTAAATTTGGCCCCCAGGGGAGTGACCCTTGCCTAAGGTAAAAAAAGTAAAGAATCCCTGGCGTCTAGAGGTTTCTTCCTCCCTTGGGGCCAGATGGGCCAAATTAATAAAGGCCGATCTGCCCCCAAGCGACCCTTGCCCAAGGGGCACCTCCCCTCATGCCAATTTAAAAAAAGACAGAAAACTCCCTGGTGTCTTTTTGGCTTTTCTGGTGTCTAGTGGACCGGGTACAGGGCGAGCTGGTTATGTTCTCGGCACACGAGCACAGTGGCCGAGGACGTAACCAGCTCGTCCGCGGCACCCAAGGGGGTTAAGGTTCTTATGCATCAAAGGTGATCAATTCGACCTTTTACTCTCTTTGAAACATACTGTTATTGCCCCGCTCTTGAAAAACATCTGCTGATCTAAATAGACTGGCTATTGGCCCATCTCTAACCTTCAGTTTCCCAACTAGAAGATGGGATGGGGGCAAGGTAACTCCAGTAGCCCAGAAGACAGAACCATATATATGGATGGCACATTCTTCATCAGTGTCAAAGAAGTTTCAGATGTCATTATCACCATCTCCAGTGACGTCAAAATTCTGGTTACTGTCTCCACCTGTTTAATCTGGGCATTCCTTATCAACACGCTCTTAAAAGGGTTTTTTCTGTTGAAATACTTGCAGCCTTCTCCAAATGGAAGGCGAAGAGAAGAAACAGGTGTCACTTCTTTTGGTCGCTCAGATTCTGCTGCACTTCTATATTATCAGCTGAGGTGGCTGAGAATCCAGTCCAGTCACCTTTAACACCTCTTAATGTTTCACCATCAAGAATAGCCTCCAAAGTGACATTCATATCGCTACTGAAAAATAGAACAACATCACGTTCTTCATACACTACAACATCACTACCTCAGTCTCCATCTGTAGTCTCTCAAGTTTATATGTTAACAATGCCCATTTTACTGGAGACCCTACAGTCAAGGGCAGCACCCACACTCTTTTACCTCTACTCCTGGGTATGCTTGATATTCCAGAAGACAAATTTATGACAGCAATGACAGTTAAGGTAGTGACACCTCCCTTTTTAAAGAAATACAAACCATTCCAGCAAAACCCAGAATTCCTTAGGGCTGATGCCAAAAGGAATTTAGTCATAGTTACAGCAGTCAGGCGAAAGCATGCATCTGCACCAGAGTCAGTTTCTCCACCTGAGAGAGAGAGAGAGCAAGAGGTTGTATGCAGCAGGGCAGAAAATGTGTAGCACAGCTTTCACACACTTAAGGAATGCCAGTGCTACAGCTCTCCTGGGCACATATCATAGCGAGATATTGTATGGCATTATATCTTTTGACTCAGACTTGCAAAAACATCGGCAACAACATTTTAATGAGTTGTTAAAGGAAGTATCCCTAGTCTCCTACCACGTAATCAGAGCAGCCATAGACTCAGCTGAGCTTGCTGCAGTCAGCTACTGCCATAGATGAGAACTTCATGGCAATGCCTGTCATCCTTAATGCCTAATGCACAGCAAATTATGAAGTTCCCTTTTTTCTGGTTCAACATGGTCGGACAACATACTGAGGAAGAGCTGTTTCAAGTGAATTGGAAACCCTAAAGGTAGTTGCGCTGGAAGAACAAAAGAAGTTCTTTAGACAACAGTACCAGCCCAAAGTTCAGTTCAATTCAAGGGTTTAATCCCTGAGATGGTCATATCAGCCTCAACAACATCAGAGACCATCTTAAACGCAGCAATATCTTAAACGGTATCAGAGATCACTCCCACAAAGACCACACAGTCTAGAAGAAGAAATTCCTCTAGAAAACAGTGATTTTGGCCTAATGGCCTACCAGTGATAATGGCCTAACACCCTACCACCCCTCCTCTTCCCCCCACACACACAAAATTGTAGGAGGAACCATGGACTTTAACCCCCCACAATTACCATCTCTTGTAGATGGGACCATGGCGCCTTACCTGGAAGAGTGTAAATTATGTACCATGGACAGATGAGATCTGATCAGTACACAGCAAGGCCACTCATTTAAATTCAACGCAGTTCCACTGTTCGTTCCTAAAGATCAGCTGTTTTGCTGAAAGGCGAAACTTGTCTTCTTTTATGAAAGCAAGTAATAGAAATGGTTCCATTAGACCAACAGACGGAGAGAGTTTACTCCAGGTATTTTTTCTAGTCCTAGAGAAAAACAAAAACAATATTGACTCCTGATAGATCTTTGGTTTGTCAACAAGTTTATCTCCAAAGAGGAATACAGGATGCTGGTTTTCATCAAATCACATAAGGCAAACGATTGGCTATGCACCATAGATCTTCACTACACTTACTTTCACATCCCTGTATCACATCATGCGAAATTTCTAAAATTTCCAGTGGGAGACGAGCCCTACCGATGCACCCTACTACTTTTTGGCCTAAAATAGCGCCCACAAACCTTTTCAAAGTGCATGGCAGTAGTTGTACACCATTTAAGGAGGAAGGTGATATTGTTTCTCCCAACCACAATGACTGACTAATAAGAAGCAGACTCTCAGCTGAAAACAGCATAGAACTTTAGAACACACCCAGTATATCTCCCAATCTGAGACTTCACATCAACGTGGACAGATCAGTACCGAAACCAGTACAATATCTTGCATATATCTAAGGGCAACAACAGACAGGTTAGATGAATGTGTGTATTGTTTGGAGGAGAGAGTATTATTCATTGGAAGAAAATGCATGAAGCTGAGATTTACCAACAATCTAACAACTTGCAAGGTTGCCTCGCTTCTAGGATCCATGACATCCTGCAAATACATAGCTCCAAACGCAAGAATGTTCATGAGACCTCTCCAGCAGTGCCTGGAAGACCAATGTTAAAAAAAAAAAAAAAGAATTTGAACTATACCCTTCATCTCACAATGTTGGCAATAGACATAATGTTATGGTGGTGTTACCGTCAAAATCTGTTAATAGGAATCCAATTACAAAAAAATGGTTCCAATGCAAACCGAAGTCACAGATGTGTCACTGTCATGGTGGGGAGCCCATATCAAACATCTGACCATCCAGGACTCTGGATAAACAAAGAGAAGACTTGTCATGTCACTCTTCTGGTACTGAAAGCTGCACTCTTGGTACTCAAGGCGTTTCTCCCTTCTCTCACCACAAGGGACATCATGATTCAGACAGATAATACCACCACTATGCACTATACCAACAAAGAGAAAAAGGGTCAAGACAGTTACCTCTGCAAGCAGAAGTGGTGAAGCATTAGGCCCTGCCCCAGAAGGATCTCTCTGACTGTGATAATGTCTCAGGAGTTCCGGACCCAAGAATTGAATGTCCTCAGGTGACATAAGGAGAACCACAAATAGGTGCTGAACGATAAAGTTGTAGAAGACTCTTTTTGGAATAGGGTTTGCCATCCTTACACATATTCACCATGGCACAAAACAAAAAAAAGCAGAGACTTCATGTCCTGAGCACCAGAACTGAGCTCAATGGACTCACAAGACGTTAAGAGAGTCTTACGGTTTTACTCAGTCAAAACAAAGGATAATAGGAAAACACAACCATTGTTTTTTTCTATGGCCACATTAGACAAGGGCTCACTACTTCCAAACAATCTATTGCTGGATAGAAGAAAGAGTGTATTTCTTTGTTTTCAACTGTCTAACAGACCTATCTCTAGAAGATCTAAGGCCCATTCTACATGCGGGGAAAAAAGCAACCACAGCCTGTGTTGACATGTCCCTATTTAGGACATTTGTAAGCCTGCAACATGGACATTAGTACATAGGTTCACTAGACATTATTGCCTAGAGCCAGGTGCTCATACTGAAACTAATGTTGGAGAAGGAAAGCCCAGAAATCTTATTAAGTAAATTCCTTGTCTGTAAGCAGTGCTTAATTTGAACCAGTGGTTGTATCTGGGGCCACTGGCCCTCATTTTGTTGGCTGACACTTAGTTTTCCACGTCCAACACTATCTGTATAGGCAGATTTCTAAACCGATTATTTCTCTTACTGTCCAACAGCCGAGTTGTCTGCTGTTGTATTGACTGCTTTTCTAAATTCTATTACAGTATTTATGACTCTCAATGAAGATTTTATAATGCCGAAGAAAATATTACATACCTATAGTCCTAGTTCTCCATTGTAAGGATCTTCAGTGAAGCCCTAAACAAAATGGCCATCCTGCCAGCTGGTTACTTTCGGGGTTTGTAAGTGAAAAATCTCAGACACAGTTTAACCAAGCCTGCCTAATTTCACTCCAACCTCTCTCAGTAAAGATTATTTTCCTCTATCTGGCACACTGAAGTAACCAAAAGGTAATACACAGTACTTCCCAAAACTATTCTGTAAATGAATAAATAAACTCATGTTTGCTAGTTAGAATAGATTTGGATTAGTCTGGGATGAAGCCACCAGTAACTAAGAAGTTCTCAAGGTATTCATTGTCTTCATCATGAATATCTCTTGCTTCAAACCAAAACCTGATTATTTGCATTATGCATGCTCAATGCTGTTTGAGAGTGTGAGAAAGTGCCTCTTCTTGCGTGGTCACCACCATTTTTATGCTGGCTGGTATTGCTGGTACTTGAAATCTGCACACTGTGGCACTGCTGTTCAGGCCCCAGTGTAAGTGCCCTGGCCCCTTAAACATAATAAAATTGGCTAATCTTTAATTGACGTTTGTATCTTTACAGTAAGGATCTTATGTAGTGCAGAAAAATAAACCAGTTGCATGGAAAGTTACGTCACCCATGGACTGTAGCACATATTGTGCCATCCACTAGAAGAAACCATGGCTGTAGGCCTTCCTGCATACCTTCCTGTGTAGCCTGAAACCTACGGTGACTAGCCCCTAAAACCCTTTTTCACTGTAAAGAGTTTAAGCTATCTTATGATAAAAACTAAAGTTCAGAATAAAATCACAACTATGAAATAGGTGATTTGACCATTATTTTTAATAGTTAATAAAATCCAATTAATTAGCGAAGTCAAACTTGAGTAAATATTTATGAAAAGTGACTTTTAAAAAGTTACACTTTACCTGCCTGAGCGTCCAATGCTCCCCATTTTTTGAGGTATATAATCTGCTCCCAGAAGCAATAGCTTGGACCTTTTCACAGGAAGACGTGGGTTTGAGGGATGTGATAGATAATAGCTTAGGAAAAGCAGCTAAGGAGGGTTAAGGAACTTAATTAACTTGAAAAAGACCTGGATGAGGCCTTTTCATTCATATTTAAGTGTAAATGGAGACCTGTTCAAGGCGAGCCTTTTGTTCTGTTGGCCCTCATTAGCAAGTTAGGCATCAGCCCAGTGGGATCGGATCTGATCCTAGAGCCAGGTTGGTGTAGCTGAGAAGGAGGGGAGGGTTCATTTCCCTAAATACACCCCTGGCTGGCACACAAGCTTCCTTTAGGGGCAGAAACATTCAACCATGTTGGATTTGCCTCAGAACAAAACACAGTGGAATAGTTTGTGGTAAAGCAAACTGTGAGTGTTGCACAAGTGGAAAGGTTTTCCGGTGGGAACTCTTTCGTCATTGGTTAGGTAGTGTCCTGGGTCACCCCACGCACTGGCTAGTAAATCCTACAAAAGTGGCTCCACACCTACAGTGTATCAGAACACTCTGGAAATGCATAAGAACAGAAGACGGCTCGACCTGCTGGTTAAGACCTGGGTGGAGGCCTGAAGGGCTAGACCTGCTCCCACTTTTTGTATCCAGGACAAAGAAGTCGACTCGTAGGGTCATTTGGCTGACCTCCTCTGTGGCTACAGGGATCTAACAAACCTCAAGGCTTTTTCTTGAATACCCAGCTGACCAGTAGCAACTGGATTGGATCCTGCAGGTGACCTCTTCTGGAGTACGTCAGGCCCCTACATGCTGTTGCTGAGGTTCTGGGACCCTTAGAAGTGACCAGGATGAGCTACTACAGAAACTCTGAAAAGATGGAACTTCTAAGCTTCAGCAGGACCTTGCAACAAAGGTGCCTGATTTCTAAATTACTTTATCAGATATGGCTTCAGATGTATGTGACAGGTCCCCGTCAGGTGTACCTGTGATGTCTGGGTCGAGCCACAACTCCAAGACCTGCGGAGACTGTGTGTTGATGAATCTGAAGGCCTTCAGGAAACGTGAGGAGAAACATTATCTCCATGCATAAGAAAACTCATTGCCAGGAACGCTTCAAGTCACGTTCCTCGTTGAAGGTTTGGTTACAGTCCTTTTTCCCATTCCCAGAGCCGACAGAGTAGCTTCAGAGGCCGATCTTGTTCGCACTCCTAGTCTTCAGGGAAGCACAAAAATCACAAGAAGTCAAAGTGGACCCTCTTTTTATTCCTATTTTGACACACATGGTGATAACGATTATGACCCGGGTGATGAGTTCACTCAGCATTTCCAGGATGACATCTGGTAGGAGGACTTGAAGGAGACCAGTGGGCTAGACACCTCCCCAGATGGTCCTTTACTCTGCCCCTGGGGCAGCAACAAAAAAATCGCTATCCTATGCCATGTTCGTGCACAGGGTTACTTTAAGTCCTTGATCTCCAGCTCCCTACCCTGCAGGTAAAAACGAATTTTCTGACTGAGGACCTGCAGCTGGGCCAGACGTCTCTGAGCCCATCCTGCCCTTCAACAAGACTCTGATCGACACCCTTTTGGGCCAAGCAGTAACCGCCTTTTTTCGTCCACTAATTTGGCCCTGTGTTCTAGTAAAAACTTCCTTTTTTTTGGGACCATTGTAGTCACGTCCTTTGGGATTTGGTGGCACTTCCCAGTGTGCCTAAAGATCTTCAATCTGTACTGTATCAGGTGGTACAAGAGGGTTGTGATGCAGCCAAGTTCACAATTCATTGTGGCTTGGACACCACCTATTCCATCAGCGTGCAATTGGCACCTGCGTTGCCATCCACTACCATGCGTAGATGTGCTCGTCCGGGCACTCTCAATCTGTGCCTTCTCACTGCCTTCCTCTAGAAGGAGAAATTGAAGATGCTTACTCTGGCCCAGGTTTTGTCTTCCCTCGATGGTAGCATTGGACTTGCAGGATGCCTCTTTCCATATACCTGTCCTGCCGGCCCATCAGCACTACTACTGTACGTGGTGGGAGAGGAGCATTTCCAGTTCAATGTGCTCCAGCTTGCTCTCACCATGCCCTTCAGTGTTCACGGAAGAAATGGTGGTGGCAGCACACCTTCTGAGGTCAGGGGTGCTGGTCTTACCCTACCTTGATGACTGGCTGTTATAGGCAGACTCACCCCGGGCAGTCATCAGCCACGTCCAGACTATGGCGAACCTCCTGTCGTCTTTGGGGTTCATTGTCAACATGCTGAGATCACACCTGACTTCTTCTGAGACTCTCCCCTTCATCAGAGCCATTCTAGACATGGTTTTATTTTATGCTATTTCCCTGGGAAAGAGAGTCCAGGACATTTTGGCTATAATTCCAGTCTTTCACCCTTGGTCCTTGATTTTCAGAGTGGACGAGTCTGCGGCAGCTAAGACTGATGGTCTCTAGCATCCTGCTGATCGAGCACTCCATGTGGCATATGTGGACTCTGCAGTTGGATCTGAAGTCCCAATGCACCCAACATCAAGGGGACTTCTACAATCAGATTCAGATTTCAGAGAAGACTTTAAAAGACCTGCAGTGGTGGTTACTGGACCACAATTAGGTCAGTGGCAGTACCCTCTCCCTTCTCCACCTAGTGATGTTCCGGGTCCACATCAACATTCTGGAGCTGAGGGCCATCCACTTTGCAAAGAAAGCCTTCCTTCTATCCATCAGAGGGAGGCTGGTACATGTACTCATGGACACCACCACCACCATTTGGTACTACAACAAACAGGATGGGGTGGGGTTACTGATTCTGTACCAGGAGGCCTTGCGCCTCAGACAATGGCAGGAACACCAAGGAATCTACCTGGTGGCAAAACATCTAACAGAATTATTGTATGCCAGGGCGTACAAGCTCAGCTGTCGGCGCTGAGCAAATCACGACTGGCAGCTAGAGCTAGAGGTGGTGACATGGTCTCTTCCGTGTATGAGGAGAAAATTGGCTCAATCTGTTCACCACTTTCAAGAACACACAAAGTTTGAGTTTCTAAAGTGTCTCTCGCTCTCAATATGTCCGCCAATCAGGCGACCCTCCGGGAGGGCCTGCTTTGACATGGTTCTACATCCAGGCTTTCCCAATCTCTACCTTCATACTTGGTGATTGAGCAGCAACTGCTGAACATTTTTGATTTTCCCCCAGAGGTGGTTGATGTTATCTTGGCACCCTGGTGTTCCCCAACAAAACCTGCATTCGCCTGTCATTGGCACAAATTAGTGGCTTGGTGCGGTGCTCACCAGATTGCCCCCTTCTAGGCCAAACTATCTAACATTTTGGCATTTGTTCTATCACTCACCCTCCTGCAAGACTTTACTCTAT
Organism: Pleurodeles waltl; assembly: GCF_031143425.1. Lineage (NCBI taxonomy): Eukaryota > Metazoa > Chordata > Amphibia > Caudata > Salamandridae > Pleurodeles > Pleurodeles waltl. The sequence goes on along the minus strand of NC_090450.1, from coordinate 868,376,759 downwards.
ACACAGTTCAGGGTTATCTTTCAGCCCTCTTCGATTTTTTTTTTTTTTTTTTACTAGGCTGCAACACTCTTCTTCCTTCTCCTTTAGTTATTCCCTAATGAGACGTTAATCTGGTTCTGGCTTAAATGCTGTGCACTCCATTTGAGCTGCTTCACAGATCCCTTATGGCTTCTTACTATCAAGAATGTGTTTCTCATTGCCATCACCGTCGGTGCAGTGTGTGCGTGAGCTTCAGGCTCTCTGTGTAAGCCCAGGCTTTGTTCCCAGGCAAACTGGTTCTGCAGACACAGGCATCCTTTCCGCCAAAACTTGTCACGCTGTTCCACTTCAGTCAGACCATAACTCTGCCAGCGTTCTATACTCCACTTCACCCCTTCTAAGAAGGAGGAGAAACGTAATTGCTTAGACCCCAAGAGAGCACTAAGGTTTTACATAGATTGTACCAAAGACCACTTAATGGGCGACCAGCCCCGGAGCGAAAAAAGGCAAAGTAGTGCAGAAGAAACCCATCTCCCTCTGGATAATGCTATGCCTCAAGATCTGTTATGCATTTGCCAAAAAGCAGCCTCTGAAAGGACTTCATGTTCATTCTAAAAGGGCTAAAGTTGCTACCACTGCATTGGCATGCAAAGTCCCTGTCCTTGCCGTTTGCTAGGTGGCTACTTGGGCATCCTGCAGCACCGCACTTCACAAAATATATCTGCTTGGACAGTCAGGTTTGCCGGGAGGGGCATTTTGCCCACTCTGGTCTGCAGGACTTTCTGTTTTCAGTCCATTCACAGACCCAACTCTGAATAGGTATTTCTTTGGTATTTACTGTATAAATATTTATTTCAGGCACATGCCCATACCACACATGAATAAAAGAACAATAAAACATTTGTAGATATATAGATGCATAATTCTTAAAACTGGGGGCATTGCGACAAAAAGTTCATTCATTACGTCGAGTGCGCAAGGACAATAATACAGAAATGTAAAAAATATATACTAAATACATTTTTAAACAGAAGTCCATAAAATCTTACTTTTCACAAAATATGAATAAGACACTGTGCTGGACATTCAGTAATTTGTTAATAAAAATATAACAACATTCCCCAATTGTTTCCTAATTCGCCAAATTGCATGCAGATAACTTCCAAGGCTAAGACCAATGGAAGGACTACAGTCTGCCTGCAAAATTCGATATGCTACTGTAAAATGCCTCACCCACTGGACGATGCAGATGGCCTGATTCAGAGCCATCTTGGTGTTGCTTAGGTCGGGCAAAAGAAAAATAAATGCTCTACATCTTCTGAGGTGTAATTACAGAATGTGCAAATTTGTGATTTGGATAAATGGATTTCCATTTACAAGTAAATTTATTTAGTAAATGTATTTGTGACAAAAAGTGCCTAACCTGAATTTTATGACCAAAGTTCAGGCCAAACGAGGTAAGTATGCATTCAAATAGAATCCTAGCATAGGTGCTGGTTTAAAGGAAAGAAATTTGGCAACCAACCCACCTGATTTAAGATGATGAGCACTGATCATGCTTCCCCAAAATGCTTCTTTAACAACTACTTTAGTTTTGCTATTTATTAAAGAGGGATTGCTTCACAGGGTTGTGGAATTAAACAAAGTATCTACTTGTCCTTGGGACAGGTTGCTTCATAATAATTCTACTTGTCCTACAAAAAATCTACTTGTCCCTTTCGTGCTATGTATTGCAGTGACAAATTATGGCAGCACTCTCATTACATAAGAGCTCTGATAATAGCCTATCTGATTATGCCAGAGCCAGTACTATACTAGGGCTTGAATGCTAGCAATTTCCACATTTACCAACATTTCACAGATCTATATACTGGGGATGGCATTAGCGTTAAGCAATAGTTCCAGGGTTGGAATGCCCTTTTGAGCATGTGCAAACCTACTAAAATGTATGATTTAATGCTTTTCAGTAGCTCTTCTCTAATCTTTTCCCATACTGAGAAAGGTTGGAAATTTTCTTCTGAAAAAGGCAGAAATAAAACTTCTTCCAGGGTTGGGAAAAACAGTGGTTAAAGGGAAAGTGAACTTACAAACGCTTAACAGATTTTCACATGAGCAAATCTACACATGCATATTTGCTTGTGCTAAAATACACTTCACAAATATTTTCTAGGAGTACGGTTTTCTGGTCTTCTGTAAATTCTGCAGTCATGAAATACGTACTAATGCAAAGACATATATAATGGGTGCACTTTTGTGACCACCTTTAAGAATTCGGCCCATAATTAGGCATGCCTTTAACCAAGACCTTTTGTTTTTATTAAAATTATATCTCCCTCTCTCTATCCATCTATCGGCTGTCTTCGCTATGCGTGACAGCATTCTGCCCTTTCACAAGAAGCATATCAAAACACAAAGTAATTTTTTTCAGTGCCAGGAACTACTGTGGCAACGTATGATTTTTGAGACCAAAAAATATTTTTGGTTTTGCCAGTGTTTGTTAAAATGGTGAGGACCTGGCAGCTCCCACAACAATAAAGTTTTGCAAAAGCCATGTCAAAACAAGACACACATTGCCAAATCCAAAAGACTGACTACAAGTGTTGGACCAGTTGGCTTTGTCAGTGCTTGTTTATTTTTATGTTTCCCATAATCTTGTTGGACCTGGTTACATCAATTTTTCCATTATGAATATTTTTGGAAATGTTAGCATGCATCAACACATTTTACTAAATAATTCTTCAAAGAAATGGTACCTAAATTTTCACAGTAACTTAGCCCCAAAAAAATTTCTGCCCGCTTTTTTTGTGAACTTTTTTATTTTAAAAGCAAATAATCATCACTCTTGCTTTCAAACTTCTGCAGATATTGCATCTAGCATTCTGGGAGCATTATATGTAGCCTCATATTAAACTTTGCAAGTGTATGTATACATTTCATTTATTTTTTTACTGGAACCACTGTCAGTTGTGCAGTCTGAGCTTGTAACATTTATTTGGTGTGCTTACCCTAAAAGTAAAGGCTTTGCATTAATGAACCATAAATACAAGTTTGAACAGCATTGACATTTGGGCACAAATATTACCTTAACTGCAGACAATGCCCTTCCCTACTTTAATGTGGTACTGTAAACTGGCAGCCAAAGGGTTTGTGCTGCGGGCGTTGGGCCTACTTGGCCCAAGGACAAAATAAACATGAAAACTTGTTGTCCTTAACCCCATACAATATGTCCTGGGCATCGGCTATAGGAATTCCACACCCCTGGCTCCATTGCATTCCTTGACCTAATTTGCTCAATTGCAATTTGATATGAGAAAACCAGACGAAGGAGTTACAAATCCCTAAGTTCATGACTTCCTCAAATGCTGATCTGTAGATTGCGAGTTCCAAAGTGGACCACAGCCTGACCCAAAAGAGGAGCGGTTTTAACTGAGGTACGCCGCCAATCCTTGTGAGGCCTCTATCAAAGAATAGAGGAATTGCTGGTGTACTTTTGGCGAGGATAAATAAGGATTTTATAAAACTATTTCCTTTAAATGACAAGCCACTCAACTTCCCTGCCCCCCAGATGTCTGCACTGTAAAGGGCTACGGATTGTGCTTTTGCTCTATATGCAAAAAGAACAGATAATGGACAAAATGCTGAACAAATCAAACCTTCACCCCCAGTCACAAAGATCTGGGTTTAATCCATTGTTTTTTTGCTCACCACACCAGTTTGGACCCAGCCATATGCAAATCAGTCTTGACCCTGTCTCCCATGGAAACAGTCCAGCCCGAACTGCCAAGCCAGGTTCTCCCTGAACCGGAAACAAGCATCCTAGGACCGGTTTCAGGGCATTACCCTTCATCAGCTACCCCACGCTCTATGGGTATGTGATCAGTAAGCCCCCCTCCACACCCTCGGGCACCCCACTTTACTTGGGTGGAGTTCTTTTTGTGGAGTCTATTGAGAATATCTGAAATTCCAGGATTTACTGCGAGGTTGGCCAAGGAATTCTACAGTTGTTGTCTAGGGACTAGGGGCCAGATGTATGAAATCGTGGGTTTGTGATTTCCTAATAGCAAATTTTAGCTATTCGCTATTAGGAGATCTCAAAATGCAGTGTGCAACATTATGTTTAACACTGTTAGTGATCCACTGTGGGTTGCAAATGGACCTGTCTCATCAATATTCATGTGGCAGGTCTCAATTTGCTACCCACTGTGAACAGCTACAATCACAGGGATGGTGGCCTTCTGGGGTCAGAAGACCACCATGTCTGTGATTGCTTTAGAATAAAGCATTTATTTTCAGACTGCAGGCCGTTTTCCTTAAAGGCTAATGGGATGCATTACAAAAAGGAAGCTGAAAAGTTTTCTTTTCATTTTTTAAGAGTAGGCAGTGGTCTGTGGAGCCACTGCCTGCTCCTAATAAATGTTTGCACCCCAATTCGCAAAGGGGAAGGGGTCCCTTGGGTACCACTCCCACTCCCCTTTGCAAATGGGTTACCACCATCTTAAAATTGGTGATAACTGCAAATGTTTTGCGACCACATTCCCAGTTGCAAAACATTCCTACATCCCCCTGCGGCTCGCTGTTAGGAAAGGATGTCCTTGACACGCCTCTTCCTAATACCGACTCGCAAACAAACTTTTTGTGATTCGCTAATAGATGACTGAATTGCATAATAGCATTTGTATATCCCAAAATGCTTTTTTCTTTTTGCGAATGGCCCGATTCTGGGAATCGGGCCATTTATGCACAGAAAAAAGGTTTAATACATCTAGATAAAAAGCGGCCCTCAGGTCCACGAAGGCCATGTACAAGTGATCATATGGGAGCTCCAGATGTTTCCAGGTTGTTGGAAATGGCCCTCTTTGCAGGGTTATCCCAAAACATTTTACTTCTGACCTCTTTTTGATCCTGTGCTGAATTTCATTTTTGCTGGCTTTAGGGCTCTGGGCGCTTTACCACTGCTGACCTGTGCTTAAAGTGCAAGTGTTCTCTGTCTAAATTATATTGGTGATTGGTTTATCCATGATTGGCATCTTTGATTTACTAGTAAGTCTCTAGTATAGTGCACCATGTGTCCTGCAAATATGTCTCAGGCCTGTCTTTGCAGTGTCTGTGTGTGTAAACTGCCATTTCGATCTGGCAAGTGCATCCACTTGCCAGGCCCAAACCTTCTCTCCCACTACATGTAAGTCACCCCTCAAGTTGGCCCAAGACATTCCATTGGGACCTTGCAGTATATTTGAAGGTAGGACATGTACTGGTGTGTTATATTTGTCCTGATAGTGAAATGCTGCTAAATTTGGTTTTCACTATTGCAAGGGCTATAGCACCCATAGGGTAACAAGGGGATTGCCTTGAAATATCTTTTAAGTGTAATTTCCCATATGGAGCAAATAGAGATAAGAGGTTGGGGTGTCTGAATTGACAATTTAAAAATATATATTTTGGTAAAGTTGGTTTTTAAATTGCAAGTTTGATAATGCCACTTTTAGAAAGTGGGCATTTTCTTGCTTAACCATTCTGTGCCTCTGCCTGGGTAAGCATAACAGTTGGGCTATTTGTGAATTCACTCCGGAGAGTCACACAAAGGCAGCTAAGGTGTGCCCTGCATATCCTGATGGGTCTTCCTGGGCTAGAGTGGTGGGAGGAGTTGACACTTGCACCTGAATAGGAGTAGGGCTGTCCTTACACAAAGCAGTCTCCAACCCCCCGGAGCTTGTCTGGGGCCAGGGCAGGAAAGGCAGAGCAGAGTCTTGTGCACTACAAAGATTTTTCTCTAAAGTTTGCCTACTTCAGAGAAAGAAATGGGTATAAATACTGGACCTCTGACTGAGGAAATTCTGCCAGGAAGAAGAGCTAGTTGCCTTAGGAGGGACTACCACTTTACCTGTTGCTTTGTTGTGCTGGTCTGCTGTTTGCACCTTCTGTCCTGTTACTAACAGGACTGGACTTTGCTTTCTACATCTTGCTTCCCAATGTTCTCCAAAGGCTTCCTGTTAAGAAGTCTCAGGAACATCAAACGCTTCTCCTGCCAGTGCCTGAGCTCTTCTGCTGAGAGTCATTACATGCCAAGTGGTGCCAACTCCAGTTCTTGGGCCCTTGGAAGTGCAAGCTGGTGATCTGAAGGAGAAAATCCACGCATCGACGCGCTGCAGCAGAAAAATCGACACAGCGCCTGTCCTGCGGCTCGAAAATCGACACAGCGCCTGTCTCGTGGCTGCAGAATCGTTGCAGCACCTGTTTCACCACAGCTCCATCAACATAGTGAGTCTGGATTTTCCACGCATTGTTCCCAGGGCATCAATTTCTATTCGACCCCGTACTGCAGTAAGGAACTGTGGCTTCGTGTCTAGAAATTAATGCATTGCCTTTTCTGAGAGGAAAGATTTGATGCATCACTTCCCCCCTGCAAGTAAGGAACAGATGGATGCATCGCCTTTCCTGCGAGGAAAGAGTCAATGCATCTCCTCCCCTGGCAGTAAGGAACCAACGCATCGCCTCTCCTGCAAGGATAGAATCGACGCATCACCTCCCCTGTGCAATGAGGAACCGGTGAAGCGCTTTGCTTTTTGGAGCCTCACCTCCCCTGCGGCCAGCATCTTCTTTGATTTTGACGCAACCCAGGTACTTTGTGATAAAAAGATGCAGTCATTGATTACTATGGATTAAGACTCATTTCAACCTTTCAAAGTGATACCTTTACTTGTGTATGTTCGATTTTTGTCGTTTTGGGCTTGTTTTACTTAGATAAGTATTGCCAGTTTTTTAAAACTGGTGTAGAGTACTTTTGTAGTGTTTTCACTGTGTTACTTTGTGTGTATAAATACTTTACACATTGCCTCTGAGATAAGCCTGACTGCTCATGACAAGCTACCAAGAGGGTGAGCCGGGGTTATCTTAGCTATTTGTCTCCCTTACCCTGACCAGAGCGAGTGTCCCTACTTGGACAGGGTGCAAAGCACTGCCAACTAGAGACCCCATTTCTAACATAGGTAATAAGTGTCAATCTGAGAACCTGATCTATGGTACTCACTCTTGTATGAAAACCTACTTGGATGGGGATAAAACCTTAGCTTCTTCCATCCACTCTTGAAATCTGTTGAGAACTTGACAGCAGAATACCTTCTGGAGATTGTTGGTTAGATTAAACGGTCTATAGTTGCTAGGATTGGTTCTGTCACCCTTCATGTACAGTGTGATTTTCTCAGCTCCTAGCCATGAATTTGGAATACTGTCACCTGCCATTATCTTATTTGAGAGCATATTAATATATGGACCCTACACTTACCGCTCTGGGTGAAAACGATCCTCTGGTACCTTGCTTTGGCCCGGTATCTTGCCAAGGAACAGAGACTGGATAGCCCTGTGTGTTTTGTTCATAGAGAATGGTATGAAATAATGGCTAACGGCTCTTCCTTGTCCTGCATAACTGTTGATGTCTCTACAGTAGTGGGATCCCGCTTGCAGAGCGACATGTGCATTTCTGTGAAATGTTCTACCCAGTGTTGGGGGCTGAACAGCAAATTCAATGTGGGAAAGAGTTTTCAAGTCACTGTGCGCAAAAATCTGCAAAACGATTTTTGGTCTTTGTTTTTAAAGCCCTCGACTAGGTCTAACCACTTGGAATCGACCCATGTCTGCTTTGAAGTAGAATTGATTGTTCTATAGTTTGCATGGGCTTTCCCAGTCAGTTCACTGCCCCACTGCTTAATGGCTGTAGTTAAATGCTCTTTGGCCTTGCAGCACTCACTCAAGTACCATGACGGGAGCTGATGGACTAATCCCTTACCACTGTTAATTCTTTTGGTACATAGTGAGTGTAGGGCCTGAACAAGTTATTGTGCTATTCACCTAAGCGAATCTCCTCATATTGATGGCTTACAAAAAGGGCCTGGGATGCTATTAAATATAGCGTATACCTGCAATAAAATGTCTGGTTTAAAATACTATTTAGACCATCTTGCAGCCTTTCTATTGTTTGACAGTGTTAGTGCCACCTCTGAACGTAAGCCTCAGACGTTGGGCCAGAGAGCTATCTGACCTGAATCTGCCGTTGCAGACTTGCAAACCATGAGTTACGGGAAGAGACATTAATTGCAACCCTGCGGCTGACCAAGGTTTGAGTGGTTTGGCCTCCAGCTTCTGGGTGCCCTTTGCTTCGTCTCCCATATCACAAATTGTAGCAAGCCCATCCAGGGTCTCAAAGGTAGTGCTGAAATCGCCAGCAGTCTCGAGGGGAGGTTCTTCTGTGCACTCTGTGAGGTGTTGGGCAAACAGTTTTAGCGTGGGGGCGTCCTTGTTTCTACATGTAACACGGTTATAGATATTGCAGACCTTTACTCTACGGCCTTTGCTCCCACTGATAGACAGACCTAGAATATCTTTGCTGTCAGTTTCTAACCTCTTTTAAGGTGATGTTAAGCATGTTTTTTACCCGTATTAACAACCTACCTGACGGGCAATCTGCTTTGGATGGGACCTCATCAATGCTGATACTTGTGTACGCCGTCTAAAAAATGTTTCCTGTGCCTGTTGAAACAGAACTATATCAAATTAGCTAATAAATGTACCCCACTCCTGGTCTGAAGGTTTTCTACGTAGGCCAGCTACATTCCATGACAACAGGGTAATTGGTAACGTCCTTGATTCCTTGGGATGTGTAAAACCCTGAGGGGAGCAGTCAGCACCAGCTACTGCAGGGTTTTGAAAAACATCATCAGTCTGGTCTGAATGAGCAGACGAATCAACTCCAGTAACAGGACTCCTGGATTGAGTCAAAGTGGCTCAGTTGAGAATTGTCTACATTCCTTTGGAATGATTGTTGCTGGCAAAATGATTTAGCAAGACTAATGTTTACATTGAGTTGGATAAAATTGCTTGTAGGAACATCACAGATCTTATCAACAGTACTGAATGCACAATAAGTTACTAAAGAAGGTGATAATGTGTGAGAACCATAGGGCCGAGTAAGGCACATGACGCCATTCAATCTACTATGTTCAATTGAGACATATCAGTCTCCCTAGTTTCCAGGGCAGTCAGGTGTTCTGGAGCTGTAACTTTGCCCAGGCTCTAAAATCTTGCATTGACTAAGGGTGCCAGATGGAATGGCAATAAATGCTGCTTGGTTGTGCACCAGGGGTGCCCTTGAATTTTAGAACCTGTTGATGGGTGTGTTTAAGCATCAAGGGCCAGTAAGTCAGTCTACTAACAAAAGGATCTTCAGTGACAGCTTAATTATATCACAGTTCTAGTTTTGGTTCTATTAACATTGAGCGAAAATAATATCCGAGAGCACAATAGATTGTCGTTGGGATCTGATCCAGTGGGTCACTTTTTTTTAACCAGAGATTCTGTTGACTCACTTTAGCCAGGTTTTAACTTCAGGACGTTGATCATATAGATTAAAGGTTGCCTGTTTGGCCAAGGCGAGAGAACAGACTTCCGACTGGTGACCAGCATTGTGGTGGCCCTGTTATTAAGGGGGAGATGCGGTGGAGATTGCAGGCAGCTGTTCCCTGTGGGTGGACGTGAAAAAGAGTTTGGGTAGAGAGATGAAGGGTGGGTCTCCATACTAGTCCTAGGGCTTATAAGAGAAGTGCACAGCAAAGTGATCTTATCCCTCCCTTCAGCGGTGCACTGCTCATTTCTTATTCCGTTGCTGGTGTCATCTGCAACTTGGGGAGCATTGATGGTATCAGATATTAGTTTGTTTCTACAATTTACACCCTTCACATTCATGTGGCAAGGGCAGCAACGCTGACAACACTGCTGCGCTGAATGACGCCTCGCCATGCGGACCTTAAATTCTCCCAGTAGACACTCATCCAGCTCATAAAGTTCCAACAACTATTGGTTCATTAGTTGCATAGTTAACCTCATTTCCACAAGTTCGCTATGCAGTTTATCAGTGGACAGGATGGAGTCCCCCAGGGTTTCGGCCGATAAACCGTCATCGGAAGAGTTGGGCTTAGATAGTTCACTTAACAGGCCAGTGAGTGGGGCATAACAGTTGAAGCATGTAAAGGCTGGTTGGATGTTCGATGATTCTACAGATAAGGGTTGGTCTTTAGCAATGACTGGCTGCGCTTTGGGAGAAGCGGCTGGACAAATAGACTGTTATGTCTGGGGATATGGAGTTTAAAACAATAGCTGTTTGCAGAATTTTGGAGCTATCAATATTGTCGCAAGTCTTGCTCTCCTTATTTCTTAAAAAATGAGTTCTTTTGGATTTAGCACCCTGACCCTAGTTTATCAAACCCTCAACTTCCTCCATCAAATTGTCGATATCGTCCATTGTGCAGTTCTCTGCAGTGTGTCTTTCGACGGATTTAGGTTTAGGCCCCTAACCCTTTATGAACTCTGTTGTCTTCCTTTTTCCCATTATATTATATCATCAGCTGTTCACAGAGTGAAATGGGTCCTTTTCTGCTGCTGCAGCCACACGTTTTTCCACATAAGAAGAGCCAATGGGGTTGGCCCTGCCCTGCCTTTTCCTGGCGATCACGGACACAGGGCGGGCCCATCCTTGGTCTTTGGTATCCATTCAAAAGGTGAGGAATCCGGGGCTAGAAGTCTATCGGAAGAACAAGTCACTTACCTTTGGTAACAATGCTTCTGGTAGAGACTCTAGCCACAGATTCCTAGCCTACAGTTCCATCCTCCCCGTTCTGTGTTGGACTCTATCCATTTGTAGGATCCCAAGTCTAGGAATCTGCCCACTGTCTACTGATTTGCTTTTGGGGCTCTGCGTCTGGGGGTATGGGCAGTCTCAAAAGCAACTGGCATTGGCCCTTGGGAGTGGCCTCTATATGGGCTCTGCAATTCATTTTTCAGATAAGTGATGTCAGTGCCGAGCCACAAGGCACCACCTTCCAGTATGCAGAGGTACTATTGAAATGTTTCCAGATGCAACCTGACGCCTGGTGAATAGTCAAAAGATGAGGATTATGTGGCTAGATAGAGTCTCTACCAGAAAGAGCGTTACCAAAGGTAACTAACTTATTAATATATAATACATAACAGGTAACTGTGTAATATGGGCCTATACTTCTGTCGAGGGGTTTTGGTGACATTTAAAACCCACAAGACAAAGACTATGTCATTTATAAATGTCACCTGAGTCACAACCGCCAGCGTAGGACCATATTGCACATCTTTTTATGTATTTTTTGTATTACATGATTTAATTTTTATTTTGTTCTCTTTATAAAGATGTGGAACATTTGACAGTCATTTGCATAGTATTTATTGTTTTCCTGAGACTGCAGACATGTCTGCTAATGCTTTGCGGAAAGTGTGTTTTTGTTGGGGATAATATGTTAATATTTAAAATGTTTTGGGCTTCATTGTGTATTTTTAAAAGTCAAATTTTAAATGCAAAGTGTGTTCTAAATAAAATTAAAAACATGTATTTTGAATTGTACTTCTCTTTTGTAGTATATTGAGACTATAGATTAGGTTTAACTACACATATATAAATAAAAACAAAAAAGTGCAAAGTGGGACTGTAACTTATTGCTGAAAGGGTTCTTTGTTTATTGTATTTAGTTTTACATATTTGGGAGGCTTCTTAAGTAGATGCTTCCATCAAGGATAGACAGGCAGGGGTGAGCATGTGAGGTGTGTATATTAATGATTGAAGAATCAGAATGAAAATACAGACCAAAACTGTTGTATGTGAACATTAGGGTAAAAATTCATAAAGGTAAAACTTGTATTTACAAGTATCTGATAAGCAGAAGTGTGCAACAACATGTGCTATGTGCATGGACAAGCATACCAATTATTCAGTTTCTGCAGCATTGATATAATGAAGGACAGTAGAGTGGCTTAATCCCAATTTCCAAGGCGGCTGCAGGAATTCTACACTGAAGAAAGGATAGAGATGTGGCTGGGCACAGATTGCCACGATTCAAGCCGTGAAAATAACACTATTCGATTATGCTTTTTAAAACTCACAGATTGTGAAGTGTTCTCTAAGTTGGCTCTTCCCTGGTAACATGAATTTGACAAAACGGAAAAGGAGTGTGAATAATGTATTTAAAAGAATTTGCACCCCATATCCACTAGTAGGTTGCATGCTTCATCATCCAATTCACACCTGATTGAGAAACAACTTCTACTTAAGGTTGTAGTGTTTGGTAGTGTGGACAGTTCAAGGTGCAGCAGTAGGTCTAGCCCATCTGATCTTCTTATTTAGCTACTTCATGTTATCCATACAATGTTGCTTGTCCTACACTTGGACTTGTACCTACATATGCTAACTATCCTATCTTTAACTGCACGTACATGCAAACTAAAATTGTGTGCTGGTGGATGAAGTAAAATCTTAAGGAGGCCATGCTTCTACATGATTAAAAAACAGTCACTTGACTCTTGGCCTTAATTGCCTGTTTGAGCTGTCATGTTTAACATTTATTTCAGCCCCATCTGGTCTCAAGCATTCCCCAGTACTTTGGAGATTCATTTCGCAGTCACTGTCATCTGTGTTTATAATATAATCAAAGGATATCACCTTATTGCTGTCCCCAGCATTGCAGCTTATGTTTTTGGTTTCATATGAGAGAACAGACTACAAAGTGGTATTTGATGCAGCCCCTTTTCAATATAGTCAAATTCACCTTACCTGGGGAGGACTAACAGAGGGACCCATCCTATTAGGTAGATCAGAAGAAGCAGTATTAAATACTGATTGTGTAACAGTAGCATAGGAAGGTAATACTGTTTCTTGTTTTAAATATTCATCACTCTATGTTAATAATTAAATCATCACTCGGAGAAGAATTGACTCCAATCTTGGAGTATGTGTTGATCGAATTTCTTTGGATTTACATCACAAGAAGTGTATTAACTTGAACCGTCTTGGCTCTAAAATACTTATCTTGCAGGACCTGACAACTGAGTTCGCAACTGCAAACAATCCAACGGCTATTACTCCAGAGGAATATTTTGATGACCAATTTGACCTTAACGACAGGGATATTGGAAGACCTAAGGAACTCAGCATTAGAACACAGAAGTAAGGGAATACACAATAAATTCATTTTCTTTTTGTTGCTAGTTTTTCTTTGTGATTAATACCTTTTAAGCGATTGTTGTCTCTATCAGGAATTAATTCTAAATACAGATTAAGGCAACGTGTGCTACTCAGTTGTCCAGTTGTACACTTTAGTCAGAGTCCACTTGCACCTAATATCAAGTTTTCATAAGTTGTAAGACATACACATTATCAGAAATATGTTCATTGAAATATAAAATCATGATGACATCATGCAGTCACAAGGCCAAGACAATCTACCTGCTACTAAGACAGCAGATGTATGTTTTTTAGTCTTTTCTATTTGTGTTTATCATCTTTACTGATCCAGTGCTATTTTTTGATAAAATATGTTAGTGAATGAACCCATATGACCACACTTATATGTATCACAGAAAATGCATTTATCCTAATTGATGTTCGGACGTTTTACTGCATTGAGAGTTTTGCCTGTGATGTCACCACATTGGGAAAGTAGGGAAATGTTGCTGTTCAGAAATTATTCACTGTTGGAGTGCAACGCATCTCTTCAGGTTTCATGGCAAAAAATTACATTCCTGTCTATCTTGTAGAGAACATTGCATCTTGGTACAGGAGCAGGCATTTTAATTTGTCAGTCTGTCCTTGACCAGTGCATAGTTGTTTTGAATGCACAGTGAGGCCTGTCCCTAAACAAATTCTGCTATTCTTAGGTAGAACGATCCCCCTAAAACCTTCGCTCACTTGAAAGGTACGACCTGTATGAGTAATTTTTCAGTCAGGTCATTTGTCCATTAGACTGGGACAATGACAAACTGACAAAAGAGTAGGGTGTTATATGGACAGAGATACAGGTACATTGGGACAAGTAGTTAGGGTGATGTAAGGTGATGTGGACACAATGAGACAGTGGCACAGGCACTGTGACACTCACAGTGGGAGATAGACATAATTCCTAACAGTGGGACATGGTTGATGTAAACAGGGGGAAGCACTCAGTTGGACTGGGGGATGACATACAGACGAGTTACTCCACCCTTCACTACCCATCAGATAAATATATGGATCTACAGATTAGTGATGTTCAGTTCCCCTACACCTACATTACGGGTTCCTGCCCAACCATGGGAGTCTTGGAGTACTTGTAAGTAACTGTACAACAGATACCTTATATGAGAACATTTGTGAGTGTGCTGTTTGGTGGTAAATTGTTGAATGTATGTGGTAGAAAATGCTTACATTGTTGGCCCATGCAGCAAAAAAAGAAATTATTGTCTTGTGATGTCATGATCTTCAAGATTCTTTTGGAGGCCTCCAGACTGGGTTGATTCAACAGCTCCTCTGCCACCGAACTCCTTCTGGTTTGGACTTTAAGCCTCACTTTTGATGACCTGAAGTTGTGGTTTTGAGTGTTGGCTTCTGTATGGACTTTGGTAATAACCTCCACATTCTCCTAAAATGGTGCACTGTTCTGAATTTTGTTGTCAGCACCACAAAAGGCCAGTGTAGCTCTTTTAGGGCTGGGGTGGTTACATTTCTCTAAGGGTTAAAGAGTCAATGTGATTTTTGCATTCTCTGGAGCTCTAGTGGCTCTCTTAGGTGCCTCACCATAGATTGTGTTGCAGTCATTTGACTGGGGAAAATATCGGGTCGTTAAGTTAAATGCAGTAATTTAAATGTAAGAAAGGCAGGTTGTTTTCCTGACATTGTTCTTGGTAGATGTTTTAACAGCTGCTGAGACTTGGTCTGCACAGAAGTGGCATGGGACTAGTTGATGTTCTTAATTAATTGATTGGGTGTAGACATAACCGTGATTTTACCTGTCCATTGGGAAGTTAGACTCTCAGCTGTGTTACCATCAATTAATTTCAGTTTAATGCAGTTGAAAGGCAAGTCGTTTTTTTGTAAATTTTGCTGTTTCAAACTACGTGCCATTATTACGTTAAACTATGTTACCCATATTAGCGTGGAGTTGAATATCAGCAGTATACATTTGAAATTGCAGTTGCCAATGTTTGGTTACCTAGGTGAGTGGCCACATGCAGATTTTGGAGAACAGTAGTGACATGTCAACTGGAATGCTTAAGTGATATGACTAGATGAGGATGCACAAGACAGAACTGTCATTAAAGGCTGCCAAACAAATTATTGGAATCAACAAAACTGGGAGGGTTGGCAGAAGTACAGAAAAGCAAGAATTTTAACTGGAGAACAGAAGTCAAATTTCTGAAATCCTTCAGGCTGAAATTTAATATCAAGACTGGAGAAAGGCTGAACTAGTAACTCATCAGGACTGCTACATTTGGGGCCTGTACAGCACACTGCTGCATGCTATTGGCAACTATCAGAATTCATTCTGGATATATTATTATGAATTAGGTGCAACTCAATACACGTAATACAGTAATTTGAACAAAACAGCACTATAAATCAAAATTCATGAATGTATTCTTGGTAGGAATCAACATATAATTAATCAGAACTACACAGAACCGTTAACCATGAATACAAAATCTCAAATAAACTTGAGCCATAGTTACTCATGCTAACAAAATCTTTACCACAAAGATAAGCAAATGTAGTGGTTTGTGGGGGAAGCATATGACCAGCAAACAAGATAATCCAAGATAGTGCCCTCTTATCTCCCGGGCTTAGAGTTTGAGTACTTCAACCTGGAGCACTCTGTGTGGTGGTCAGGCTCAGCATTTGTAGAACCTCAGACAGTCCTGTAAGTTCAGGGAGTGAGTGGATATACATAGGACAGTTAGTTCATTGCCCTTATGACAAGGGGAATGAACTGGACCAATCCACATGACACCCCCCACAATGTTGGGCGACATGAAAAGGAAGACAGCCATGGGGGGCCAACAGTGCGGGAAAAGCATGTTATCTTGCCAAGTTACTAATAAACAATTAGGAAAAGGGATGACTATGAGTGATGGCCACATGTGTATGGCACCCGTGAAGGGAGTACCAGGCTTCTTCCACCTTACGAACAACACACAACAAGAGACTAGAGGTGTATGTGCTTGGTGATATGACTGATCACATTACACAAAATGGCTCCCAAGATGACAAAGGGAAAAGCAGGAAGGGAAAAAGAGGCCCATCTGTGGCCCCTTACCTGAGTTTTAGAAAAGATGTCCAAAGGAGACTCATTGATAGCTAGCTAGCAAGTGGAACGTGTCCATCCCATGTGAATCTTTGGTCTTGAAAGCCCTGGACCAGGGCAGGTCTTATGTCTAGAGGATGCATCCATGGATAAAATAAAGGAGAAGCTCTATGTTACATCTTAGGCTGAGGGGAAAATTCAGCAACAATTTAGAAAAGCTTCAATCTAGTCACTGTTTCATGTAGCAGCCCAAGCTAACAATGTAAAGGCCACACTACAGACGATTACAATTCAGTTTATGTGATCCTGAACCAGAGTTTCATGGAGGGGGAGATTATTCCTGTGGCCTCTTCTCCTGGGGTTGTAGCACATAGAGAGTACAGGGTTCAATCAGGAGTGTAAGGAAGGTTAAAAAAAAGGACAGTTATCACAGACCTACACAGCAAAGGCAAAAGAAAGAAGGCAAAAGGGAGTGTGTAACCACGGTGAGGCAAAATTAGATGATGAAAAAGTGGTTACTTTCCCCCAGTGCAGTCATTCCCTGCAGAAAGGGAGATTAAACTTACAACCCATTAAGAGGGAACGGGTTGCTTTGAAACTAGACGCATCTCTGTGCCATCCAGAAAAACTTAAAAGTATCACACCACAACAGTTTGCATGTTTTCTCACAGTTAAAGCCAAAGAGTTGTGGCTTGACAATGCAGCTGTCATTATACCTTATGTGATCACCAGGGAAATCATTTTTAAGAGTAGCACTGAGAAAGGGGCTTGAACAGTATCCTCCAATTAATATTCGTCTCTTGATTTTTTTCATTTGGTAGGACTGATGTTCTGAAAAAGAGCGCTCGTTTTTGTTTGATGTATTCTTATGTTCAATTCAGTAAGCCTGATTTGGTTACTGTGACATGTCAGCACTGAAGGCTACATGCTGGATTAGTTCTGTTTGCAGAAGGTTTTGACAGGTGCCATAAATCTTACAATAACTGTAGTAGGCCCAATCGCGGCTGTTGATGGGGCAAAGTGGTGGAATGGGGGTATTCCGGGAGGCAATAAAAAAAAAGCTTACCTTGACCCTGCTGCACCACTGTTCCTCTGCTCTCCGCTGCACTGCAGGCAAGCAGGCACAGGCTCCAAGCCTGCCCAGCGGCCAATCCTGGCGGAGAGCAACGTCGGAATTGGCCTGAGCACCCTGGCTTTGCACTCCCAGGCAGACTGGGAGCCTGTGCCTGCTCTCTCCAACCCGGCAACCCAGTCCCGGGTTGAAGAGAGCTCAGTGCGCAAGTGTGTTTGGCTGTCCTGAGATGGCCATCCAAACACACATGGGCACTGAGGGAAGTGCACACCACTCTCCTCCATGGCTGTCTTACCCCCATAACTCCACCCTTTTATAAATAAAACTTGTTTATTATCGTTTTATTTTTAAAGTTCTGCAGCTGTAACCGGAAACAAGCACCCTGGGACCCGTTTCAGGGTATCACCCTTCATCAGCCAGGCTAGCTTGAATCCAGTGGCACAATGAGCACGGGACCCACGTCTGGGCATACCCTTCCCACTTAGGGCAACTTTAGCAACACAAAAGGATAATGGACAGAGGATGCTCCCGATAGTCACTGTTCATAGCGGTAAGGGCCAGCAAGTCTTTGCCATAAGCGGCCTTTAGATCTTCCCAGGCTCTACATCTCAGACAGTTCGGGCCTGTTGTGTTCTCAGCCTGAGGGTGTACAGCGCTCACTCAGTGTCTGAGATATAGAGGTTCCTGGGCCCCCACACGGCAGTGCTGGACTCTGTCCTTGCTCCGACCCTCTGGGGAGAACTCTGGGATCCACTTGTCACGGAGGGTGGGTCTGCTCTCTAGGTGTCCTTTGCAGTCGGTGCTCCCAGCCCACTCTTGGGCTTCTCGAGGCACTGATCCCCATGATACAGTAGACCTGGGTCACTGGTTTAGCAGTCCAGGCTGTCTGCAGGGCTCAAAGTTGCAGAACCAGCACACTGATCCTCATCCACGATGCTGGTGTTGCATTTTTGCATCTCATCTCAACATAATGCAAAATACTGACTCCTACTGGGTTGCAATTTGAAGTAATGAATATTGATGAGGTAGATCACAAATTGCGTCCCACTAGGAATCACTGCCTTCACCTTTAGTGTGGCCTGCTGAGAGCAGCAGACTACCATGTCTGTGATAGCTTTTAAATAAAGCAGTTTTTTTTTAAATGCAGCCTGTATTCCTTGAAGGAAAACGGGATGCGTTTAGGAAACAAATGTTATTAAAAAAATTTAAGGAACCACTGCCTACTCTTAAATAATAATTTTTCAGTATTCACAAAGAAAAGGGGTCTCTTTGAAACCCCTTCCCATTTTCGAATGCCTTACCACTGCCATACAGCAGTCAGTAAGCTATTAAAGTTTTGCAAATTTATGTAACTATTGAGTACCATGGGAGAGCGTGAATAGCCTTGGAGATCCCTGTAGATGATAGTTTGAGTGGTAGAGCTATAGGGCTGAAGAGCCACAGAGCGAGAGTACGATCTGCAAGACAGAAATTAAACAAGGGTAGCCACTGGTCCTTAAGCACTGTAGGTCTGTCTGTGTGCTAGGCTCTTTTAATCAATACATTTATTTAAAAAAAACTAAGAACATAAATATTGAGGGGCTTTAGGTAGGCAGTTCTAGCTAGATAT
Organism: Pleurodeles waltl; assembly: GCF_031143425.1. Classification (NCBI taxonomy): domain Eukaryota; kingdom Metazoa; phylum Chordata; class Amphibia; order Caudata; family Salamandridae; genus Pleurodeles; species Pleurodeles waltl. The sequence continues at coordinate 868,357,975 of NC_090450.1, read as the reverse complement.
ATAGTGTTAGATATGATTATGCTCCTGCAAATTACCTGCCTGCCAGAAAAGATGTAGACTTCTAGGTGCCTCATTTACAAAGTTACTTGATTGTGTAAATGCCGACTTACACACACAGTAGGTTCATTAACTAGTGTAAACCTTTGTTCCAAACTCACAAAAGTTGGTTTCCCACTTAAAAATAGATTTACACACACAGAGGTTTAAGTTGTATCTTTCGACTAATGAAGTCAGGACCTTGCATCACAGTCTATAGGTACTGCTTTCTTTCTCTGATTGTACCCTCTTTTGCCCTCACTCTCCTTATGTTATTGTTCCTCCCTAAGCACCAGTGTGAATGCTCCCTTAACCCTCCACCCTGCTTCATCTGATGCTCTGGTGTGTCAGTAGTTGGTGATCATCTTAAAGGCTTTTAAACGATGCAAAGATGGCGGCCCATGCACACACGATAGCCATCTTGGAAGGCAATTTGTTTTCTTAATTATTCGAAGATTTGCTTAGTTACCCCAAAATGGCGCCTTGCATTCGCTAGCGTGGTCAGCTATTGTAAAATAATAAAGCAAACAAAAACACATTTGAAGATGTCCACCATGCACATGCAAGGCGACCATCTTGGATTGCTTTATTTTAAAGCTTTGGAAAAAATATCGTTCCAAGATGGTCGTCATGCTATGCGTGTACAGGACATATCTGAGGCGGAATAAGTATTTACAAAGCCTAAAGTTCTGTGCCCTGGTGCTACAAGTAAAACCTGTTGTCTGTGCCAATGCTCATTTTCTTTCCTCAGCAGGCTTGAATAATGTAGTTGACTCTTTTCCGAGAAACTGACGGCTACTGTGCACAGCAAACGTCTCATTGTGCATTTGAGTATTGGATATACCTATGTCCCCGTTCTTTACTGTAGCACATCTTTTTGAACATCCTATTGAGAGTCTGTTCCCCACCATTAAACATTACCATATGCACATATTTAGGTCAGCACTCATATATGATCGGTTGTGCTGTTATGCGTAACTTGAAAATAAAATATTTCTGACAAACGTTTCTCCACCCCAACGTAATACCATAGCATCAAGAGTCTAGACCTACAGCCTCAGTTTTCAAATAGTTTCAGTCCCTAAAGTTTTCAAAAATATTGTATAGGACGCTTATATTTTCTAGAAAAAAGTCACATTTTTGCCTTTTTATGAGTCCATTAGGTGCAGAAGCATTCAGAAAATATATCCTGTACGTTTTGTTTTGAGAGAGAAGTCCGTTTCAGAAATCCTTCGGTGATAGCAGATGCACACCATTGACCTTTTGTAATCTCAGATGAGACAGTTATGACGATGTACTAGAACAGTGAAACTATATTAATCCTTTGTATAAATTCTATCTCAAAAGGAGTGTGAAAAATAATTTTAGTTTCGAGATTCACTGTCTTGATGGTGACTTTACACACCATTGATAATAGAGTTACATTATTCCCTGTGCTGACATTAGAAATCTTACTCTCAAAATAAGTGTCAGTTTTATAAGTGGTATGGAGTTTCTTTGAGAGCAATGTTCATATCCTGGTAAGCTTGAATATCCAGTGCTTAAAGCAGAAGGAAAACAAATTACTTTAAGACATGGTCTCGCCAAGTGCTAATACCTCTTACTAGCTGAAACTACTTCACAGTGTTAAGGTACCCAGCTACACCATTTGTCTTGGGTCCAACAGGATAGACAAATTATCTAATGCTGATTACAAAAAAACTGAATGCAAAGGCACTAACCGTACAAAAAAACAAACCCAGTTAAGTGGCTGAGGGAAGAGTTTCATGAACGACATGCAAATAAAAAATAATTTAAATTCTTTGCTATTAAAAAACACTTTATTGTAAATCAAGAGGTGATGACATTGAACTCGGACAATGGAAAGTAGAAAGTTTCTGGATTATCAGTCTTGATTCCATTCGTCATGGTCTAAGCAAGGTTTATAAAATGCACTAATGGTACATCCATGAAGGTCATAGTATCTTTGATAAATATATTTGAGTCTATACTCCTGGTGTCACTGAGAAGATGTGGAACCACAGTTTAATGACAATTAAATGTGAATAAAACGTATGTCTGAATAATAATTAACTGTTTGATTATTTAAAAACTTTACCAAAAAAACGCAATTCTGTGAATAAAAAAAATGACAGTACAGAGGCCATCAGGGTAGAATATTAGAATATCAAAAGTACCTGTAGGAGGCAGGCTCAGTTTATGGTGTACACCTATGTTGTGGCACCCTATGCCGAGTCCAGGCATCCCTTAGTGATAGTGTTTTTGTGCCCAGATAATAAAAGCTGTCTAGGGGTAGCTGTGGAGAGCAACTCAGGCTTATCAAGGAGGAGTGTAAAGAGTCAGTAACTGTTATACAAGAAAATAACCACACCAAGTGTTACAAAAATAAAGTATTCTTTATTATTACACTAAAGACTATACTAACGTTGGTATATCTCTCTTTAGAGATATCTACACACAAAATATATACTCGGAAACAAAAAGGAATAGCATAAAAAAAACTCAGACCCTAGTTGGGGGGAGGGGTGCCAAAGCATATATTAAGAAAGTGGTATAAGAATGGAGGTGCCAAACCAAGGTAAATGTGTGTTAGAATCCCTGGGCCGGGCAGGGAAGTAATTACCAGAGGTAAGTACCAGAAATACCACAGGCACCTGGGTGCAGAGTTGTTAATGAGCCGGGTGTCCCATAGGCTAACACAGGACTGTCACAGTTGGATTTTTATGGATTCAGGGCCCTTCCCAGTGGACCCCGAGGACACGCAGAAGATTGGAGTACCTACACGAGGGAGCCCAGGTCCATAGAGGTGAAGTGACGTCGGAAACCTTTGTTGGAGAAAGTGGAAACTTTAATTGTCCAGCTGCTGTCACGACCCGTGGATCAGGTCGATGGAACCCAAGGGTGGATTCCGGACATGAAGGACCTGAAAAAGAAGGGAGCAGTGTTCAGACCAATCGGGGATGTGAAGGCGGTGCAGGTATTCAATGCCCACCCTCTTGGAAGTGAAGTTCCTACAGAACGGTGAAGGGAGAAGTCCAGCTGCGGAGTTGAGGGGATGTATGCGATCCTTGGAGTGACCCAAGAGCTGTCCCACATCGGTCACCGGATTGCAGGAGGGTCAGTGGCCAGCAGGACCACCAACAAGCCTTGGCAAATGCAAATAGCTGTTGCAAGGAAGATTGTTAGTTTTTGAGGACCAGCAAGGTCCTAGTGACTCGACCTTTGGTGGGCAGTCAGGGCAGGCCTTCAACAGGATGGAAAGCCGGCCAGAGTCGGAGTATCCCCCACAAGGGACCAACTGGCAGCTGTCACAGTGAGGCCTCAGCCGCACAACTAAACAGGAGTCCCACGTCGCAGGAGCTGCAGAGTGAAAGCTAAACTTGGAATTGCAGAGTGCTGGAAGCTTGGGCTTCTTGGAGCCTGAAGATCTCCTGGAGGAAGAGTCAACAAGCGTTGGCAAGAGCAACAGTTGCGGTGCACAGGAGTTCCTTTCCAGTGGCTGCAGCAAGGGCCCACCATCTCTGAAGTTGGTCAGAAGTCAAGGTGGACCCAGAGGGGACCACAGAATCACCATCTGTGTTGCAGTGCCTTTCAATTTCCGTGGGAAACAGGATCCACCAGCTGGTGGTTGTCGTCTTGAGGTACTTGCGGATGCAGGGGAGTGACTCCTTCACTCCAAGGGAGATTACTTCTTGCTTCAAGATGCAAACAAAGTCCTTGTGACCCTGGGGAATGCACAGGCATGGATGTTGCAGAAATCTTGTAGGAGCTGGAGAAACAGTGTTGCAGTGGGAGCCCTCCCAAATGAATACTGTCTTGTTTCGGTTTCAAAAGCAGACTAACTGCGGTTCCAGAGGCCAGGAGCAGAAGATGTTTTGCAGAGTTCCTTGTTGAGTCTTGCTCAACGAATCTGAAGACCCGCCCTCGTGGGAGCCCTTAAGTAACCCTAAAAGGGAGTTGGTCTCTATCTGCAGTGGCCAACCTATCAAAGGGGGTCAGGGACGTCATGTCCCTGGCCTAAACAGTCAGATACTCCCAGTGGCCTCCTACCTTGTTTCCAAGATGGCAGAATCAACCGGCCACCTGGCAGAAGTCTGTGCACCTCCCTAGGTGAGGAGCTGGACTGAGGAGTGGTCACTCCCCTGTCCTTTGTGTGGTTTCGCGCCAGAGCAGGAACCTGGGGTTCCTGCACTGGTGCAAACTGGTTTATGCCAGGAATCAAAATCCTTTGTTCTGCCTTCCCCTGGTCGAGTTAATTAAGCTCACGAGAAAGAGGGCAGAAGTGTGTCTAGGGTCGGCAGCAGCATGGGCTGGCATGCAGACCCTGCAAGGCTGTACAGCAGAACTGTGGGAATCCTCTCAGGAACTCCCAAAGCACCTGGTGTCATGCAGCAAACACTGGAATCGGTGTTGTTGCATGATACCAAACATGCCTAGGTTCGGAGAAGCCATTATGTTGTTGGACCACTCATGTTGACCAGTGTCCACTACATATGCTAAGATGGTTTCCCTGCACTTACAAAGATGACAGAATGGTATCTGGGGTTTGTAGGTGTACCTCTGCTCATTCAGGGGTACCCTTACACTCAGGAACATGCACCCTGCCCTTGGTCTGAAGGGCCTACCAGAGGGGTGTCTAAGTGCAGCGACTGCGATATAAGGCAAGCCCTATATCCAAAGTGGAAGGTGCATGCACCTTTTCACGCAGGTTGCAATAGCAGGCCTGCAGACATAGTTTGCTTGGGCTCCCATGGGTGGCATAATACATATTGTAGCCCATGGGAGATCCCTGGTGTACCAATGCCCTGGGTACGTAAGTACCATATATCTGACGAAGAATTCTAGTTGCAGATTATTTAGCTTTGAATTTCCCCAGGCGTCAGATGGGATCCGGCAATTTTTTCTTCAAGCAGTACCCCTTTGCACTGTTAGGTGGCGTCGCTCGAATCTGCGGGCGTCGTCGGCGTCTTGGTCGCCGTGATGATGTTGCTGTCGTATATAGGTGCCACCCCAGCGTGCTGATGTCGGATCTTTTCTTTCAGTGCCAGCCTACGCGCAGATCTGGATAAGAGCTACCCCAGTCATTTTTTGACTTATTGCGTCATTTTGTCGAATTCATTTTTACCGAGTTTTGATCCATGACAGATGGGAGAGACACAGCAAAGTTCATGATCCGTTGTGGACTGTATACGACCGACTCAGAAGGCAGATCGGTTGCACCGACGGTGGCACTGAGATGCCACGCCTTGTTGAGGAAGTCTGGCTTTTCAGGGGATGTCCAGCAATTTTTGATGGACATACCCTTTTATGGCACTCGTCTCTTCGGAGACAAGGCGGACTCTGCGCTCGAGTGCTTTAAGGATTTCCAGGATACGACTCGGTCCCTTGGCCTCGCATCTGCTTCGCGCCCCCTTCAGTCTGCCTCTGACTCCTTTTGTGGCTATGGATGGGGCACCCAACTGCGTCCATTTCCACCGGGCCATCGACTTGCGCATACTGTACAGCCCCTGCGCGGATGCGGGAATCCACCGAGCTTGTGGATCAGGGAGTCAGCGGGCCGCCCAGTCCACCCCCACCCCCTTCTCTGCCTCAAAACCTTCCTAGTCCATTGGGACATCCGGGACTAGTTGGCGGCAGAATTCACCATCATCTGCCCCACTGGGAATCCATTACCACAGACAGGTGGGTTTTAGAGATCGTCCAAAGGGGCTACTCCATCTCCTTCGAGACTTCTCCTCCAGCCATGCCGACATAATTCGATTACCTGTCGGAGGAACATTTGGCACTTCTCTGCGAGGAAGTCAATGCTCTCTTGGCCAAGGAAGCCATAGAGAGGGTCCCTGCATCAGAAGTAAGTTGTGGTTGCTATTCCCTCTACTTTCTGTTGCCCAAAAAGGACAAGGTTCTTTGCCCTATCCTAAACCTCCGGTCCCTCAGTCTCTTCCTCAAGAAGGAGAAGGTCAAGATGTTAACCCTGGCTCAGGTCCTTTCTGCCCTAGACCCTGGAGACTGAATGTTTGCTTTGGACTTGCAGCACGCCTATTTCCATATTCCCGTTTTGCGCCCCACAGACGTTACCTACGAATCATGGTAGGTCACAAGCACTTTCAGTTCACCGTGCTCCCCTTTGGCCTTACCAGTGCCCCTCGGGTGTTCACGAAACTGATGGTAGTGGTTGCAGCTCATCTGCTCAGGTTAGGGGTCCCAGTCTTCCCCTACCTCGACGACTGGCTGTTGAAGGCGGACACACCAGAAAGTTGTCTCCCACCCCCAGACTACGTCGAACTTCATGCATTCACTGGGGTTCACTATCAACGTGCCAAAGTCACACCTGACTCCCCCTCAGACGCTTCCTTTCATCGGAGCTGTTCTAGACACAGTGCAGTTTCAGGCTTATCCTCCCGAAAAGCAAGTCCAGGATATTTTGGCTATGATACCGATGGTTCAGCCTCTGTCTTGGATTTCGGTGAGAATGACTCTGAGGCTACTGGGCCACATGGCCTCCTGCATCCTGCTGGTTCAACATGCCAGATGGCATATGCGGGCACTGAAGTGAGACCTGAAGTTCCAGTGGGTGCAGCATCAGGGGAATCCCTCTGACATGGTTCAGATCTCAGAGGGACCTGCGAAAGACCTGCATTTTTTGTTGTCATATCCAGATTGGGTCTATGGCAGATCCGTCTCCCTTCTCCAACCAGATCTCTCAGTAGTGACAGATGCATCACTCCTGGGATGGGGTGGCCACATGGGAAAGGCAGAGATCAGAGGCCTCTGGTCTCCGGTGGAGTCTGGGCTCCACATCAACCTTTTGGAGCTCTGGGCGATCTGACTTACATTGAAAGCATTTCTTCCCTCTCTCAAAGGGAAAGTAGTGCAGGTGTTCACCGACAACACCACCGCGATGTGGTATTGCAACAAGCAGGGCGGAGTGGGGTCGTGGACCCTTTGTCAAGAGGCTCTTCGCTTCTGGATATGGCTGGAACGCCAGGGCATTTCCCTGGTGGTTCAACATCTGATGGGCTCTCTGAACGCCAGAGCAGACTAACTCAGCCATCAATGCGTATTCGATCAAGAATGGCATCTTCATCTGGTGGTGGCGCAAGGTGCAGTGGAGAGAGCCTTGGTTAGATCTGTTTGCCTACGCACGCAACGTCAGCTATTATGCGCGTTGGAGTTTCCAAGGTGGCACTCGCTCAGTGACGCTTTTCGTCACAAGTGGAACTGAGGCCTCCTGTACGTCTTCCCGTCAATACCACTTCTGCCCAGAGTTCTGAAGAAGGTCAGGCAAGACCTGTCCCAAGTAATCTTGGTGGCTCCGGAGTGGGCATGAAGAGTCTGGTATCCCGAGCTCTTGAGATTGGCCATCGATCCTCCGATCAGACTGCCCCTTCAGGAGGATCTTCTGTCGCAGCAGCAGGAGATGGTTATCCACCTTAACGTGTCCACTCTCCTCCTTCTTGTGTGGATATTGAGCGGTGACAGCTGGCAGCTTTTGACCTTCCACCTGAAGTCTGTAATGTCATCTTGGCAGCCAGGCGTCCCTCCACCAAAATGGCATACGCCTGTCATTAGAAGAAATTTGTGGCATGGTGTATCAACAAATCTGTTGATCACCTCTCTCAGAGTTTCTCCTCTTCATTCTCTCTCTTGTCCAGCAGGAACTCTGCTTTCTTAAGGCTACCAGACCAACCTTCTCTTTTCAAATCTCCCACTGTTGGGAGGTTTCTTAAAGGCCTCACTCATGTTTTTCCTCCTGTCTCATTCATCAAGCCCTAGTGCAATTTGAACTTGGTCCTCACATACCTCATGTGCGACCCTTTTTGTGCCACTCCACAACTGTCCTTTATAGCTCTTAACCCTTAAAACAGCTTTTTTGATCGCCATCACCTCTGCTCGCAAAGTAAGTGAGCTTCATGTTTTTTTTTCGAAGCCACTGTTCCTAGCTGTGCATCCAGACAAAGTGATGCTTCGTACCAGGGCTTCCTTTATTCCCAAAGTGGTACCACCTTTTCACGTAAGCCAATCTATCACCTTGCCTACTTTTTACGCACCCCCACACCCCCTCATGAGGAGGAGAAACTCCACTGTCTGAATCCCCAAAAATGCGTACCATCTAGATCGTACCAAAAATTTCCGAGTGGACTATCAACTCTTTGTGGGATATGTGGGTGCGAAGAAAGGGAAGGCAGTGCAGAAGAGGACCATCTCATGATGTGTAGTCCTCTGCATCAAGATGTTCTACGCTTTGGCGAAAAAGCAACCCCCTGAGGGTTTGTGGGCTCCTTCAGCCAGAGCAACTGCTGCTATCACAGCGTTAGCACGCGGAGTTCCAGTCCTGGATATCTGTCAGGCTGCAACGTGGGCGTCCTTACATACGTTCACCAAGCACTACTGCCTGGACAGTCAGGTCAGCATGGACAGATGTTTTGGCCATTTGATCTTAGTTTGCAGCCCACCACCAGGGATGGTATTGCCAAGGTAAGGAATCTGCAACTAGAAGTCTCTATCACATGTACAAGTTACTTACCTTCGGTAACGATATATCTGGTAGAGACATATTCTAGTTGCAGATTCCTTACCGACCTGCCCATCCTCCCCGCACTCCGAACTGATTTCTAGGGACAGGTACTTCCCTCTATGGGCCCTAGTTTTGGTACACCATTCTCAGTGTTCTTCATGTCTCCACGCTACTGGCATGGAAAGTCGTGAAAACAAACTGATGTCAGCACATTGGGGTGGTGCCTATATATGACCGCAATGTCATCACTTTGACCACGACGCCAACGGAGTCAACCAACGCCACCTAACAGCATGCAGGGGTCCCGCTCAAAGAAAAAATCTCTGGATCCAGTCTGACGCCTGTGGAAATTCAAAGGTAAGGAATCTGTAACTACACTATGGGGGTCATTATAAACACGGCGGTTAACACCTCCGTTTTCATGCTGGTGGTCTTTCTATCGACCGCCAGGCCCCCTGAAACATTGTTTCCACCTGCCAACCCAGCAGAATGCCTGGCCGGACATTTCCGGCGGCTCCACATGGAGCCGCCGTCAATGCCTCTGTGCGGCGGGTGCAGCTGCACCCATCGCACAGATCACTGCCCTTATTGGGCAGTGACCTGCACGATGGGGCACTGCACAGGGGCCCCTGCACTGCCTATGCCAAGTGAATGGGCAGTGCAGGGGGCCGCAGAGCACCCCTTCCGCCAGGCTTTCACTGGCGGGGAAACCCACCAGGGAAAAGCTGGGGGAATTGGGATCATTATCCGAGGGGCAGCAGCACTGCCCTGTCGGATAATGATGCAGTCCACGTCAGGCTGCCTGTCAGAGGCAGCCTGGCGGTGGAGGAGGGCCGCCTATGGCCGCATGACGGGCCAGACCGCCTAGTTCATAATGAGGGCCTACGAAGGTAAGTAACTTGTACACTAGGGACTTACTTGGGTGCAGCAGTATGCTAATTGTGGGGTGGAAAGGTTGACCACCAACCAAATTTAGAGGAGAGAGCACAGACACAGGGTTCTGATTAGCAGGATCTCAGTGTCCTGCAGTCTAAACACACTGACACCAGTCAAAAAGTGGGGGAAAGAATATCAGAAAGATGCTACTTTCCTACAGTACCAATTATAAAAATGCATATTTACAAAGTAAGTTTCTTCTCAAACATAGTCATGAACTCAATATTCCTGCAATTAAGCTGAGGATCGGTTGCATTCAGACATTCTGTTAGGCCATGACGACAGGTATCATAGCTAAAAAGCGTATTTCATTCAGAAATTATACCCGAACAAACACATAAGTGCAAAATCGATCACACATGATAAGCACACAATCTGCAGGTTGTGTTGATGTCTTTGTGCACCCACATTGGGGGTTGATCCTTATAGAGACCTCCCAAATCGGAGCTGGATAAAATTAGATTTAATATTGGCCAAGTGGGGTTGCCGTAAATATTCTTTCCAGGTTAATCTAAGAATAAGAATGGATCACTGACCATGCAGTTAAGCTTTTTCTAAAATGACACTTGTGTTCTAAAAAAGAAAGAATTCTTGCACTTTTGTTTCCACTTTTTTTTTTTTTAAGACATTGTGACTTGTTCCTTCTGTCCACAAATCTTCAAATTTCAATATTTTTTTTATGAAAGGAGGTCAAGCCAGCATTTAATTTTTTGATGGTTGAGTTCTTGATGGCTCAGCTTATGTACACTTGAAGAATTTATTGTGTTCAAGAGTTTAATATATGACAAATGCCTTTCAGTCCACTGATTACTCAGCCAAACTCCAGCCTGATCTGTTATTGTGAGATGTTTGGGCAAGAGACGAATAATCTATCTGCATCAGGGGTATGGAATTCCTACACCCAGAACATATTGTTTGGGGTCAAGGATAAGTTTTTGTGTTTCTTTTTCCTTGGGACAAGTAGGACCAACCCTCAGCAGCACAAGCCCTTAGGCTGCCAGGTCACAGGGAAGGGAAGTGTCTGCAGCTGAGGTAATATTTGTGTATATGTGTTAATGCGGTTTGAACTTGTATTTGTGGTTCATTAATGCAAAGCCCTTATTTACAAGGGTGAGTGCTCTAAATAAATGTATGCTCAGACTGCACTACTGGTTAAAAGAAAATGTGTACACACACGTTTGAAAAGTTTAACAATATGAGGCAACGCATAATGCTCCTAGAATGCTCTCTGATTAGATGCAAATGTTTGCAGAAGCCTGTAGAAAATATTGATGATTTTTTGCTTTCAAAATAAAATGGTCAGAAAACAAATGGAACTAGGTAACAAAAAATATTTTGTTAAATTACTGTGAAATTTTTCTTTGAAGAATCATTTAGTAAAATGTGTTAATGCATGCTAATATTTCCCACAAATATCCACAATGGAAAATCAGTGTCGCCAGTTTCAGCAATATTATGGGAAACATGAAAATAACCCGCAGTGGCAAATCCAACCGATCTAACATAGGCGGGCAGCCTCTTAATTTTGTCAATGCGTGTCTTGTTTTGAAATGGATTTTGTAGAACTCTATTGTTGTGGGAGCTGCCATTGTAACAGACATTGGCAAAAAGCAAAATTATTTTTTGGTCTCAAAAAGCACACATTGCCACAGTAGTTCCTGGCACTGAACAAAACTACTTTGTGTGCCAATATGCTCCCGGTAAAACAGCAAAATGCTATTACTCACGGTAAAGCCATCCGATTGTTGGATAGAGAGAGAAATAGAATTTTAATAAAAACAAAAGTTATTGGTTAATGCCAGACCTAATTAGGGCTCAATTCTTAAAGAACGTCACAAAAGTGCACCCATGACATACGTCTTTCCATTAGTGCTGAATAGTGGCTTTCATGAATTCACAAGAACTTACATAAGTAGACCATTAAATTGTATTTTTTCACAGGCAAATATGCATATGTAAATTTGCTCATGCGAAAATCTGTTTAGCGTTTACAAGTACGCTTTCTCTCCAACCACTTTTTCTCAACTCTGAAAGAAGTTTTGGTTCTACCCTTCTCAGGAGCAGAAAGATTGGTGAAGAGATGGGGAATGAAAATCCTTAAAACGTGCAAGTTAGTAGGTTTGCACAGACTGAAAGGCATTCCAGCACTGGAACTGTTGCTTAATGCTACCTTCAGTCCCAGTATGAAGGTCTGAGGAAAGGTGACAAAATGTGGGAATTGGTTAAATTCAAAACCTACTATAGTATGAGCCCTGGCCTTAACAGAGAGGATATTATCAGGTTTTATATAATAACATTTCTGCCATAATTTGTCGCTGCACTACATGGCAGCAAAGGCACCAGTAGATTTTTTTACAGGACAAGTAGATACATGAAGCAACCTGTCCCATGGACAAGTAGATATTTTATTAAATTCCACACCCTGCTGCATACTTTGACGATGATTGTATTCAGGGATGAGACAAAGGGTTCAGGGAGGAGTTGCAGTATCCCTTTAATTCCCTTCATTAAAGACTCAAACGAAGGGCCTTGCATTTTGGTGTGTAATGTTCTGAAGACATGACCCAAAGAGTTAGACTCTGATTTTAATGATGACTTTTGAGCTTGAAAAGAACCGTAGTGTTCAAAGATATTACTGTCTACATTTTTCCTTCCCTGATGTACCAAGTCTTGCTTTTTGATTTTTCCAATCATTTATCATTGTCTTTGTTTTATCCAAGCTTATTACCAATTTTTTGGGGAAACAGTATGTGCGTAGCTGATTAAGAATTCATTGGAGGACTGTTGGAGTTTTGCTCATTAGAACTTTGTCAGAATACTGTAATATCGGTAGATAACTCTGTATAACTCTGGGAGGGTCTGCAGGGACATATCCGCAGCCATCATTTAGGTCAGCTAAAAAGAGATTAAACAGGTTTGGAGCCAGTGCACAACTTTGTTTTTGGCCATTTGTGGTGATGATTTCTCCGGAAAGTGCACCCTTGTTTCAAATTCTGACCCGTACTCTTGCATGTGTGTATATAAAGTATAAGTGTGTGGCATTCGGTAAATATGCTGAACATATTCTCTGTATGACATGTGGATTTTTATCCAACCTATGTCTAACTTTTATTTGTAATGTCCAGTTATGATTGGTACCACTGTAATTGTGCAGTTTATTTTTCTGATCTGAATGTTGTTAGCTCTTCCTGACTGTTATAATTATTGGTTTGTTGGCTGTATTCTGCCAGTAAAACAGTCACTTAGAAATGTCAGCATAAGACCCTCAAGCAAATGACAATGCCTTTGCATCATAGTTTTCCTTCAGCAGAATAAAGTGCCACATTTTGCCTTGACAATTGCAGCAGTGCACCAATAAACACATTACATTCCTGATGCAGAAAAAAATTCTTCCCATTAAACGTTCTTGGCACTAGCAAAGCATAGGGTATTCCCACACACTGACACACACACTCAGGATTTATGGCAGGAGCTTGATATTAAAAGCATAATGCTTTGATGGCACACTGGTACTGCTGACTCACAGAACCATACTGTTAGAAATGGGGTCTTTGGTTGGCAGTCAGGTTACCCCCTGTCCAAGCAAGGACCCTCACTTTTGTCAAGGTAAAAGAGAATCACCCTCAGCTAACCCATGCTTACTCCCTTGGTAGCTTGGCACGAGCAGTAGGCTTAACTTCAGAGTGATAGGTGTAAAGTATTTGTACCAACACACACAGTAAATTAATGAAAACACTACAAAACGACACAACACAGGTTTAGAAAAATAGAAAATATTTATCTAAACAAAACAAGACCAAAACAACAAAAATCCACAATACCCAAGTCAAGTTATCAATTAAATAGCAAAAAGAGTCTTCATATAGTTTTAAACACACACTAACACTGTTAGCGCGAAATAACGCGCGAAAATAACCCAGCACGGGCGAGTGTGCATCAAAAAGGGCTTGCGATGTGTCGATTTCACTCACGAGTGAGACCTTGAATTGTTTCTCCTTTCGTCGGGTTGGGCGCGTTGTTTCTTCTCTGGCACAGGAGAGTGATGTGTCGATCTGGTTAGCACTCTCGGGTCCGGGCAGGCCTTGCGTTGTTTTTACACGCCCAGCGGTGTTTGCGTTGAAAATCCAGCCGCACGATGATCCAAAAACCATGCAGCGCGGGTTGCGATCTCCCAGCCCCCATCAGCACATCGTTTCTCCAGCTCCGTGCGTCGATTCTTCAGTCGCGTTGCAGGTGACCGTCGATTTTCAGCCGCGAAGCCGGCGGCGCATCGATTTTTCAGCCGCAGATCGAAGTTGCGTCGATCCTTTCCCCGCACGGTGTTCTTTGCGTGGATTTCTTCTTCTTAGGCTGCTAGCTTCTCTTTTCAGGGTCCCAGGAACTGGATGGGCACCAAAGGGCAGATTAGGAGTGTCTCCAGAGACTCCAGGTGCTGGCAGAGAGAAGTCTTTGCTGTCCCTGAGACTTCAAACAACAGGAGGCAAGCTCTAATCAAGCCCTTGGAGATCTTCACAAGATGGTAGGCACACAAAGTCCAGTCTTTGCCCTCTTACTCTGGCGGAAGCAGCAACTGCAGGATGGCTCCACAAAGCACAGTCACAGGCAGGGCAGCTCTTCTTCCTCAGCTCTTCTGAAGGCAGAGGTTCCTCTTGGTTTCCAGAAGTGTTCTAAAGTCTGTGGTTTTGGGTGCCCTTCATATACCCAGTTTCTCCTTTGAAGTAGGCCTACTTCAAAGCAAAGTCTCTCTTGAATGTGAAATCCTGCCTTGCCCAGACCAGGCCCCAGACACTCACCAGGGAGTTGGAGACTGCATTGTTTGAGGACAGGCACAGCCCTTTCAGGTGTAAGTGACCACTCCTCCCCTCCCACCTAGCACAGATGGCTCATCAGGAAATGCAGACTACACCCCAGCTCCTTTTGTGTCACAGTCTAGTGTGAGGTGCAACCAGCCAAACTGTCAAACTCACCTAGACAGGGAATCCACCAACAGGCAGAGTCAGAGAAATGGTATAAGCAAGAAAATGCTCACTTTCTAAAAGATGTATTTTTAAATTGTGAGCTCAGAGACCCCAAACTCCACATGTCCATCCGCTCCCAAAGGGAATCTAAACTTTAATCATATTTAAAGGTAGCCCCCATGTTAATCTATGAGAGGGACAGGCCTTGCAACAGTGAAAAACACATTTTGCAATATTTCACTGTTAGTACATATAAAACACATTACTATATGTCCTACCTTAACCATACACTGCACCCTGCCTTGGGGCTACCTAAGGCCTACCTTAGGGATGCCTTACATGTAAGAAAAGGGGAGGTTTAGGCCTAGCAAGTGGGTACACTTGCCAATTCGAATTTACAGTTAAGACTGCACACACAGACACTGCAGTGGCAGGTCTGAGACATGATTACAGAACTACTATTGTGGATGGCACAACCAGTGCTGCAGGCCCACTAGCAGCATTTGATCCATAGGCCCTGGCACCTCTAGTGCACTGTACTAGGGACTTACTAATAAATCAAATATGCCAATGATGGATAAGCCAATTACATACACATTTTGTAAAGGAGCACTTGCACTTTAGCACTAGTTAGCAGTGGTAAAGTGCCCAGAGTAACAAAAACAGCAAAATCAGGCTCCAGCACACAACAACAACCTGGGAAACAGAGGCAAAAAGTTAAGGGAGACCACGCCAAGGATGAAAAGCCTAACTCATACCAACACCACACAGACTGTATCACACTTCCATGCACACAGTGCTTTAAGGTATTGCTTTCTACGGGTGTTGTACTGATCAGAGTCACATATTGAATCCTCATAATGAAGGTAGCACTTAAATCTCTCAAATGGCTTTCTGATTTTAGCACTTAGACCAACCATAATATGGAGACCGAGACAATTTAACTTAAAAAGAACAGGTTTTGTGTGACTTGTAAACTGCTGTAATTGAGTTAATTCAGCTGTGAGTAGTACTAGGTACTTTCTGGTGTTCCTAATATATTTTGTTACTCCTACCTACTAGGTATTTTTATGTAATGCATAGTAATTCTGGATTTAGTAATCCATTTTAACTAAAGAGTATCTTACTTCACTAAGCTTTCTTGCATAAAATAAATCTTTCTATAATTATGAGTTAAAACAAACTGGCAAAACATGATGCATGGCCATGACCTCACAAGCATTTGTAAAATATTTGATACCATGCTTATGCCAACTCTTTCCTATATCGCACTGAGTTTTAAGGACCATCTCCCCACATGGCTGGATAAACCCTAACTTGATGCTATACGGACATTTGTTCTATCTTCCAGATGCTACTCTGCAGTCTGAAATACTTCTGGAATTTGGACTATGTAAACAATCAGTCATGTTGAAAGCTCGGTTTTTGGCATATTTAATTCAAGCTGGCACCTAAAGGATCCCTCAAAGAATTTATATGGCTTGGCAAGCAGGATCACAAGATCCAGTGAGAATCCTACGTGAGAAGTCAATTGATCTATTGAATAAAATCTTCCACCATAGTTAATCGCAAAAAGTTTAGTCAAAAATGCAAAAATAAAAACTGGAGAAGACAAGCAAGAACTAAAGCACAAGGCCCACGCAGAACTTTGTGTGACTTTCTGTCAAGGTCTTGGAAAAACCTCATATCTTTCCAGCCCTCTGAAAATGGATTTAAAAAAAAACTTAGGATGCGCAGATGTGGGCTAGTACATTTTAAAAGCATTCAAATTTGGGTGCTTAAATTGCTCTTCTGATAAGAATTGTGGACTGTACAATTTTTAAGCAGGAATCATTAATGCGTGTCATCTGCCTCAGCCCCTGTTTAAGAAATCTGAGGTGTTACTGGTTAAAGCAGATATTCCGACATCTGGGCACAAATCAGTTTAACAAAGCAATTTCTGCATGTCTAAGTGAAGTAGACATGCAGCTTTCAGTTAGGAGTGTGAAATTCTTCAGGGAAGATCTTAGGTTATTGAACTTGTGCGTCGTGGGCACCTAATGTGGCAGCCTGTTTGTCTCCACCCACCTCAGGCCTAGAACAGCCTCTGTTATGTCCTTTTGCTGCTAACTGTAAGGACACATGGCATTTTACCATCGGGCATTTCAAACCTGTTGACATTGCATTAACCACTCTAAATATCGACCACAGTCTTGGTGTTACCTTTGGCCATGACAAGTGGTGATCAGGTGAAGTAGGCCCTCCGCTAACACGAAAGCACATTCTGGCTGTGATGGGAATCCTCCTGGCTACTGAAGCATAGTGAAACTGCTTTGCACTTGTCATCAGTTGGTCTATGCATGTTCCTATGGGCTGGCCAGGATTAGCACATGCTAGACTCGACGGGCCCTTTGACATCGCAAAGTGCATTTTATGAACTTGGCTTGCTTTTCTAGTTCAGTGAAATTGCTCTGTGCACTATATTCTCTTGACCATTATCATTGTATCCTTTAATACAGATGTATTACTCTTGTACTTTACTCGCCTGCCGTAGCCTGATTTAATCTGGTTTAGGTCTAGTGGAGTTCAGGCATGGTAGGCCCCCCTTGTGACTGTGAAAGCATTTGAGTTTTTCTCCGGTGTCGTAGCACACAGTCAGTGGATATGGTGGGAATCCCATAGGTCTTTGTAGTCTGCTAAAATCACTAGTGCACTTTATTAATTAGTCTATATAATGCTCCCCCATGGTGGTTGGGACTAGTGCGAGATAGGCCTGGGAGGCCTTTTTGAATTGGAAATTGCACTTCATGGACCCGGATGGAGCCAACATGGCCTTCTGATATTGAGCCACACATTTTAGTAGTTGGCTTATCCTTTCCCTTCCAGGCTGGTGTGTAATAAATATATAATCTCAAGCCTCTTCCTCTGGCTCTTGGATTAGAGTGCAGCATGCCCTGTCAAGGGAACAACTGGGTAGAACAATGCTTTATGTTATTGAAAGTATATTTCTTTTCTCATGATTTTTCCAGTGATTGGTAAAGATGCAATACTCAAGCCTTTCTTTCTTGTCTCATTGAACTGTTAGATGTACGTATTGATTAACTGCGCAATAACTGACTTTATTCGACTATGCACTGTGACATCACTGATTTTATCTTGTTAAACTATTTTTACCGTCTTTGTAAAATTGTAAATTTTAAATAACTGTAAACAATAACATGTACTTACTTATTCTGGATTACAATGCTGAGCAGAGCTTTTTTGCAAATATTTACTGTTATCATGAAACTTGATTGAATTCTTCTGCATCATTGTACAACTACTTTAAGGAAAATTACTCGACAGCCTTTCGCTTTGAAAAAGTAAAACAATTTTACATAAGCGAGCCGACGGCTGCCGTGAGCACAAAGCAAACACACAAAAGGAAACAGAAATGCACTCGCATTGAAACGTATTGGCAAAAGTGCAATTATCCATGTAACCGCCAAAAGAACAATTATCCATGTAACAGGGTCAATGTCATGCAAATCACTTGATTACTGCCCATCAAGATTGCGCTGCCTATGAAATAAAAATAAAAAGTAGTCCAGAAACCATATGGAAAACATTTAGCCTTGTTTGTTTTCAATAGTTGGCCGGTGCGCTCGAGGAGAGCTAAACACTGGAAAAGGCATGATGTGAGCATGCCTTTCACTAATGAAATCAAGCAAATTTTAAAAGGCAAGCCCAAGAGCCAACCAAACTGATGAGCGTGACATGGTGTGGTTAAAAGCCCATAGAGAGGTTACACTAGGAACAGAACGCTTTGCGCACACAACCCTAATAAAAAAAGCAGTAACATTTTTATGTGTGTGCGCCACTTAACATTTCCTTGCTGTCCCTGGGTGCTAAGGCTATTCTCAGTACAGTCAACTAGTACGTCACAAAGATGAATCAAAACTAAAACTAAAAGGCAATATAATCAGGGGCCTAACCATTTATGCCCTCAACAAACTTAAAGTACTTATATTTGTGGTTGCCTTTGACTTCTCACAGCAAAGTGGATATTCTTTGAATCTCACCTTTCTTAGGCAAGTCTATGGCAGGTCTGAGTTAGTCTCAATATGTATCCTTCCTTCTAAACTATGCTTGCGTAGTGTTTGTGAAACCCCTAATTGTGTTCCCAGTCTAAGAATCCAGAGGCTCTATACGCTGCTCCAAAGGCTGAGAAAAATGTAATTTGGAACTGGTGGGGACGAGGGGGCACATTCAAAGTGAGAGCAAAATGTATTTTTGGATTTTGGAGTCAGTATTGCCTGTTTCTGATGGAGACTTACAGCTTCAGATTTCTCACATTTTGTATATTTCCTGGGCATCAGATTAGATCCTGAAACTTTTCAGCACATTGGGCCACGTCGGTAGGTGGCGCCGTGTGGCTCTGCACTGATGCTGTTTCGCTGCGAAAATGACGTGTGGGACCTATAAAGGCGCCACTCCTGTGTACTGATATCACTTGTCAAAACATTTGTCAAAATTCAACAGTGCACAAGGTAATGTCACCCCCACAAACAGGAGATTTCAAGCCCTGTGACAAATTCCCATCAGTGGTGCCTGTAGTGTCGGGCTAAAAACCACAACTCTAAGGCCTGTGTCGATGAACCTGAAGACCATCTGGGACTGGTGAAACATCACCAGACATAGGAAGACACCACGTTGGGACAGGTCTAATTTGTGGTCCAAGTCAAAGGCGCAGTCCTGGACCCATACTTGCTTTAGAAGTCAACAAAGCTGTTCCAGAGGCCAGTCTTCATGGAGATCCAGATCGCCTTCTAAGCACAAAAAGAAGTACAAGAAATAGAAGTGATACTCGGGCACCTCTCGTATTCACTGAGAAGCAGGGGAGGAGGTGGCCCTAAGGAGCCAAGAGGCCCTCCCTCTGGTCTGATAGAGGTTCACCCTCTACACCAGTGAGACCCTCTGAGCCCATTGTGATGCCTCCTGCTTAGAGTCCAACCGTGCCTCTGGCACTGCAGTCCACATTGATTCCTGGAGCATGGGTACTAGTCCTAATCCATACACTCCTGATGAGGGGATAGCTTTTGTACTCTCCAACTCCATGTCAGCGCTGGTCCACTCGTGACCAACAATGCGCCAATCTGCTATTAAGGAGCCGCTTCCCTGACTAAATTTACTGCCTCCACAAGTTAATACTCACCTTACACTCCCTTATCAGCACAGACTCCGATAATGATTATGAAGCAGGTGATGAGTTCGCTCGGCCCTATCATGGTGACAACTGAGATGATGACTTGCTGGACACAGTGGCCTCAATACCTCATCCACACCAGCTCATCTCCCACCCTCTGGACCAGCAAATGAAGAACCCTCTTCCTATGCCATGGTAATGAATAGGGCGGCTGAAGCGCTTTGTCCTCCAGCTAGCTATGTTAGAGGTTAAAACTAATGTGCTAACAGAAGTCCTCCATTTGGGGCAACCACTTGAGTCTACTCTGTCATTTAATGAGGCACTTGACAGATGATATATTGGGCGCCTGGGCCAAACCTTGCTCTGGCCCCCAACTCAACAGGCAGATAGCAAGACATCATTGGCCTGCCCTGGTTGAAACAATATTAATGTCTCAACATTCCTTCCTCAAAAGATTAGTGGGGCAGGCGTCCATCAAGCGGTTGGAGACATTTGGAAAGCAAGTTTTTTCTTCCATTCTGGCTCTTTCTTCTGTAAACGCAGCTCTCTCCTTGGATGCTATTCTCGCACCCTTTGGGACTCGGTTGTCCAAGTCCTCCCATGTCTCCAAGGTGTCCCAGAAGATCTCCAGCTTGTCGCTGCCCAGGCCATGCAGGACGGTCTGGCCGCTGCCAAGTTCACAATTTATTGTGACTTGAGCACCACTGATTCCACTGGGCAAGTCATTGGCATCAACATTTCCATTTGCCTCCACGCTTGGTGGCAGTCCACCAGTTTCTCAGGTGACATCCAGTTGATCCTCATAGACATGCTATTTGAGGGGACCTGCTTGTTTGGGGATAAGGCAGACTCCACTGCTGAGCGGTTCAAGGAGAACAGGGCTATGGGCCTCCCTGGGCCTATCTGCTCCACTCTGCCAACCACACCAGACCTACCCATCCTTTTGCAGCTTTGGCAGAGGTTCCCCATTCAGCCAGCCAATCAGACTGTAGCCTGGTTCCCAGCAGTTTGCAGCTGTGGTGTCCACTGCCCCTGCAGGCCTACCTACCAAATCCCTTTAGCGTGCCTTTAGTGGAGCACCACCAGCCAGTGGGAGGCAGGATCCAACTATTTAAGCTGGGTTGGCAAGCCATTACATAAAACAGATGGGACCTGAAAATTGTCCGCAAGGGCTTCCTTTCTCTGCCGCTGCAACGTCTGTCTCCACAACAACTGACGGAGGACCAGCTTTCCATTTTGCTGCAGCAAGTGCAAGCCATTTTGGCCAAAGGGGCTATTGAGAGGGTCCTCATGCCAGAAGTAGGACATGGCTATTATTCTTGCTACTTGCTGATGCTTTAGAAGTACAGAGACTTTCGTCTTGTTTTAGACTTGCACCCTCTCAATGCTTTCCCTTGGAAGGAAAAATTCAAGATGTTCACACTGGCCCAAGTTCTGTCTGCCCTCGAACCTGGAGACTGGATGGTAGCATTGGACCTGCAGGATGCCTACTTCAGTATATACTCTGCAGACCCATTGGTGATACCTGCGTTTCATGATGGGACAGGAGCATTACCAGTCTGCTGTGCTCTCCTTTGGTCTAACCAGTACCTCTCTGATGCTCCCAAAACTGATGGCGTTGGTGGCAGCACACCTTTGGATGTCAGCAGTGCAAGGCTTCCCTTGCCTCAACAGCTGGCTATTGAAGGCAGGTTCTCTCCAGACAGTTGTCAACCACCTCCAGACTACGACAAACCACTTGTCATCATTGAATGGTTCAGTTTCCTACCTCTTTTCAGGGAAAGAGGCCTGGACATTCAGGGTATCATCACAATCTTCCAACCTCGGTCCTGGATTTCAGTGAGGTCGACCCTGAGGCTACTGGGACTGATGGCCTCCTGTATCCTGCTGGTCCAGCACTCCAGGTTGCGTATGTGAGCTGTCCAGTGATACCTGAATTCTCAGTGGGGCCAACATCTAGAGATCCTCTCTGACCACATCCAGATTTCAGAAGAGACTGCAAAAGACCTGGATTGGTGATTACTGGCCAGCAGTGGGGTGAGCGGTAGACCTCTCTTCATTCCCTGACCAAAGCTGACAGTGGTGATCAATACACTTCTGCTGGGATGGGGTGGCCATCTGAGAGAGATGTATATCAGAGTTGTCTGGTCTTAGGTGGAGTCCCAGCTCTGGAGCTGCAGGCCACCCACTTTGTGCTGAAAACCTTCCTGCTGCCCATCAAGGGAATGCTGGTACAGGTAATCCCAGACATCAGCAAGGCCATGTGATACTGCAGCAAACAGGGCAAGGTGGGGTCATTGACCCTGTGCCATGTGGCCTTGTGCCTCTGGAAGTGGCTGGACCTTAGAGGAATTTTCCTGGTGGTGAACCACATTGCAGGATCCTTTAATGGCAGGGAGGAAGAGCTCAGCTATCTGCACCTAGCAGATCACAAGTGGCAGTACACCCAGAGGTGGTGCAAGGTCTCTTTCGTGTATGGGGAGAACCTTGGCCACCACCAAGAATGCACAATGCCAGCACTTTTGCCTATTGGAGTTTTTAAGGCACCTCTCACTCTGACGCACTCCACGTTGAGTGGAGCTCAGGACTTCTTTATGCCTTCCCGCTGATACAGCTCCTGTCCCGAGTTCTCAAGACTCAGGACTGACTGAGC
The DNA here is from genome assembly GCF_031143425.1 of Pleurodeles waltl. NCBI lineage: Eukaryota > Metazoa > Chordata > Amphibia > Caudata > Salamandridae > Pleurodeles > Pleurodeles waltl. The sequence goes on along the minus strand of NC_090450.1, from coordinate 868,335,710 downwards.
CCAAGTCATCCTCGTGGCCCTGTATTGTGCATAGAGAAGGTGGTATCCAGAACTCAGTGGCATGAATATCTGCCCTATGGTTGGATCTGCTGTTGTAGCAGCAGGGCAGGGTTTTGTACCCAGGCCTTCAGTCTCCCATTCTTGCTTGGATATTGAATGGCAACAGCTGATCACATTTGACTTTCCTCTGGAGGTTAATCTTATTTTAGCAACCAAGCATCCCTGACAAAAAATGCATACGCCTGTGGTTGGGACAGATTTGTTGCTTGGTGCTTTACTCAGCAGGTAGACTCCTCCAGATCAAGTTATGGAACGTTCTGTTGTTTGTATTAATATTAGCCCGGCAAGGCCTTGCTCTGGGTACAGTTAAAGGGAATTTTTCAGCTGTTTGATTTTTTTTCAGTTGCTGGATCATCTCTCTTTGTCTCCAGTGGTTATGCAAATTTGTTAAGGATTACATAATTTTTTCCCTCCCCCCTTCATTATGCCAGTGTGGGACCTTAACTTGGACCTCACTTTTCGATATGTGCGGTCCATTGGAGCCGCTGCACACTGTTGCAACTTCTCACATTGAAGACAGTTCTCGTCACCATAATACACATTCGGCGTGTGAGTGAGCTTCAGGCTTTCTGTGTTTATCTGCCATACACCATTGATAACTACCAATACAAACTGATTTTGAGGATGCGGGCATCTTTCTTGCCTAAGGTTGTGATGCTGTTCCAAATCAGTCAAAGCATCACCTTGTCAGTGTTCTAAGCTCCTCCCCATTCCTCCAAGGAGGAGTAGAGACTATAGCACTTGGTCCCAAAGAGAGCACTGATGTACATAGATCCTACCGAAGTACACTGGATAGACGTTCAGCTCTTTGCGGGGGTTCGCTGGAGCAAAAAAAAGGCAAAGCTGTGTAGAATACAACCATCTCCCACTGGATTGTATTCTGCATTAAGATCTGCTACACATTGGTTAAAAATGAACTTAAGGAAGGACAGCCTGCTAATTCTTCCATGGCTAAAAGTGCTACCACTGTGTTAGCACTCATAGTCCTTGTCCTGGCCATCTGCTAAGCACCTTTGTGGGCATCTCCCAATACATTCACAAGGCCCGATTGTCTGGACAGTCCAGTTCACTGAGAGGGACATATTGCACGTTTGATCTCGCACGACATTCTACTCTGTGTCTGGGGGCGCGGACAGTCTCGATATCAACTATTGTCAGTGTGCGGAAGTGGTGCATTTATAGGTCTGCACATTATTTCAGATGGAAAACGTTCTCTGCCCAGAGCCGCAGTGCACCACCTACCAGTGTACAGAAGTACTGCTGAAAAGTTTCACAGTCTAGTCTGAAGCCTGGGGAATATTCAAAAGGTGAGGAATCTGTGGCTAGCTAGAGTCTCTACCAGATAGTGTTACCGAAGGTAAGTAACTGGTTACTTTTATACAATGAAGTGTGTTTCATCCTTTACAGTGGGTGAGCTGTAAATCAGTTGAACCCTGTGGGTCAGACCACTCACAGAGATACTTCATACATCGCCTTATAAAACTGATATCAAAGCAGTGAGGCGTATGCCTTTTCTGCAGTTAAGCTAAACATGGAATTTTCAGAGCCACTCCTCTGCCAGACATTCGCCCCCAAACCTCACTGCCATAGTCTCTTTGTTCTTTAAAACCCAGATCCAATATGATTGGGCGTACTGTTCTCTGGAATATGATCACCAGCATATTTGTTGCTAGTTAATGCAAATTTGTAAGGTCCTAGTTATTGCACCTTTTTCAGTGTGGGTACGATAGAACACTTATTGTGGTACAAATTCATTTTTTAATTGTACATGCAGTTTCAAAATAATGTTCTCTATCGCCTAAACTGTTTCTTTTACAAAGTACAGACTTTTCAGATGACAGCTGATGTGGAATCCCTTCAGTGCTGTCATTGAAATAAACATATCTACAGAGTGATTAGTTTCATAGACAACATTAGACATATTTTCAATTGTTGCTTAACTGTGAACCTCTTCTTGCTTTCTTTAGAGTAAGCTATCTATGCAGACTCCATTATCCGCTGTTGTAACCTTTAACTTGAAGTAGGTGAACGCTGTATACCCTCTTACAGAGGGCTTTTGAAGCCAAATACATTTTTGGTGAGCTTCCACATAACTGTGTCATTCATTTCCTCACCCCGACTATTTTGAGCAATAATTCAGTAGCCCCTTTATGCCCAGTCGGTTCAGTGAAGAAAATATTTGACTGTGTTAATAAAGATCATCCTTGCATGTTTTATAGAATAGTGACTTATTTTATGTTCTTGATTTTTAACATACAGATTCAAAGCAACATTATGGATGTGTGAAGATTTTCCTCTTTCTCTGGTGGAACAGGTTACTCCAATCATTGATCTCATGGCTACCACTAGTGCACACTTTGCCCAACTTCGAGATTTCATCACTTTACAGTTTCCACCTGGATTTCCAGTTAAAATTGGTATAGTTTTACTTTATTTACATTTTGAAGTGTCTACAGTGCAATTGTAGTGGTACCATGAAAGGCACACTTAGCGTAAGAAAATGTTTTATATGATTATCATCCTGTGCAACATCCTTTTACTGCACAGTGGGTATAACCAGTACAGAGCCTTGCTAGCAGGAAAGAACCAGAAGAGAGTAATTCACTTACATTTTTCATACAACAGTGTAATGTGGAAAGGACAAAAATATAACCCATTATGTATGATTGCCACAGGTCATTGCCAGAGACTGCCATAACTATGACCACGTGACAGAAAAAAATAAAATAAACCTGTATATCTGTGACACGGAGATGCATTCCTTTATTACAACGTTATCTTATGGGGTTCATGAGGACCAAGGCCACCACAGATTTCCAGGATAGCCACAGGCTTGTCACATTTAAATTCAGTTAATCTAAATGGAAGTCATTACATTGTGGTTATCCTAAAAATCTAGCGTAGCCAGCCCTCTATGATCAATGTTAAACAACCTGCTTCTAGGGGGGACCAAGTCATTTCAGGAGCTCCGAAAAAGACACCAGGAGAATCCATACATGATCTGTTCATTGTAGCAGCAGTTAACAGGGGCTGCCATAGACCAATTAAAATGCTTCAGGACACTGACCACTGTTGCCCAATGATGCTGGGAAAGATGGCTAGTAGTCTGCAAAAGAAAACCAAACTAACACAAATGTAAATGAGATTTGATGTATCACAAGTTTGTGCAAAGTAATTTTAATGTGAAAATGTCACTGGAAAAGGATTGTCGTTCTAAACCCATTGTAATCAAGGCACAATCCTGTTGTGCAAGTAAATTTACAATGCAAACACACTGATTACATGAATTGACGATTGTTGCATTCCATGTTTGCGTTAGATATCAGTTTTAGTCCTTCTTACAAAATGCCCTTATCTAGACACAGGACTGCAAAGGGAAATGTTGATTAAGTATTTTTTGCTAGTAGGAAAAGTCTAGTATATGTCCTTTTACATTATTTTTATTAGTATTTATATAACGAAATCTAACTTAACATTTTGTTCTTACAGTGTACAATACTATACTTTGGTAGGTTAAACACAGAGTAGATAGATGCATAGCAATGAGTTACAGTGAGGTAAGCAGACGAGCAGCCATGTCAGATTAGTTTATTCTAAACTTAAGGCGTTCAATAATGTTCTGTGGATTTATGGGCCATCCGGACTGTTCGTGTTTCCTAATCATTTTGTTCATCTTTCCAAAGGTAAGAAACTTCCCTCTATTGCCAAATTACGTTCTGCTTTATGTTCTGCAGCACAAAATAAGATGAAATCACACGGAAACAACCTCAGAAACAGCCAACAAAAATAGGCCATGGTGACATACAAAACTGATAGTTTGCTAAATGTAGATCGTGGTTGGTTTCTAGAAGCACACCTGTCAAGAGTTCCCATGGCTCTGTATTCTCCTGAAAATAACCGTAGAAAAGGGGCCACTATCTTGACGGCTGACATACCTCTGATGCACCTGCTGTTTATCAAAAGCCGGTTTTGAGAATAATGATTATCTGGTGTTTGCTCCTGTTAGTTTTATTTTTAAGATGAAGAAATGGCAGCAGCCTAGAGGGTGTAGCTGCTTTCTTAGGAGTACACAGAGATAAAGCATGGTAATTAGACCATTTAGACTAAGTACTTGTTATGGGGTATTTATTTCAGTTGGATGTTCTCTTTAGGTGTGAAGTAGAGAAAACTTACTAAATGTATTGAACCCAATATTTTCTTTGCTTTCCAAAAAACTTGTGTTATTGGAGCATCAAATGCAGTTCCCTTGAGATACTGTTTTGAACATTTTAGAGAGGCCCACTTCTGTGCTGAAAGCCGAAACATACTTTTCCAAAATATAGGCACACATCTTTAATTTATTAGTTCAGGGATGGGTTGTGAGGAAATATGACTCTGAAAGGCACATATGTGCATTTTGGTATTGCTCAATTGACTTTCACAACAAAATGGATCTTTCTATACCTCTTACTTTCACGCTTAGCAAGACTTCCAAAAGTTGTCATTTGTATATTGCGTTGATGCTGCTCAGCGTTTACTGTATTATTTCTACATAAAATAGAAATAATAAAAATTATGATTCTACCTTTCAGGAAATGCCATTGGGAACTACCAGGCAAGACAGTTAGATGCCATCAACTTTTTCTTGGGACATCTAACTTCTTTCTAGGAAACTGTCTCATGATATTTCCTTGAAAGGTTTGACAGTGTTTAATATATATGGGATTTTAAGTGCTCCTTATTATGTCTTAATTGATTGAATTTCAACATGCTTTACATATGTGGGTTCTGCAGTATCGCACGTTTCATATTGTTAAGATATGCCACATACTGTTAATGAGTAATATTTATCCAGTATTGGATCTTTCATAAATTCACATGCTTGAATCATCCCTGTCGTCGAAGTGGGAGTCCCACGGTACATAAAATAGCAATAAATAATAAATATTTTTTTTTGCCATAGGCTATAATGGAGTCAGAGCTTGCTCATATAGCCTATCCATGTCCTTTTGTGAAAGGACCCAAACCTGCCTGCTGTCCAATCAGGCACCAGCACCCTCTAGAACCTTCTCCAGAGAAGCTCCCTTCCTCAGATTTTCTACCGCACGTCGTGTGAAGGGAGTCTCCCTGAGCTCTGCTCAGTTTTTTCTTCTACTTCAGAGATTTTCTCTCAAGAAAACTTCAAATATGTCAGATTCTTCTAGAAAAGGCCTTTTCCGCCCTTGCAAGACCTGTGGGAAGAAAAGGCTCCATGTGGATGACCCACATAAGGAATGCTTGTACTGTCTCTACCCACAACATCAGGTTAAGGACTGCAAGATATGTCGCACCTTCTCCACAAAGACCCTCAGAGACCGGGAGGGCAGACTCCTGACGTGGTTACAGGCCAAATCCTGTACTTCAGGTGAGGAGAGTGGGTCAGAGAGGCCACATAAAAGGTCCAGATCTGAGGACCTAGGCCACACTGAAAAATCCAGAAAGAGGCAGAAATCTCATCATGGGAAGGCCTTACAAACTTCGGTTTGCTCTGAGCCTTCTTCTCCTCTTCAAAAGAAAGAGTCTTACCATCTAACTCCTTCTTCAGAGCCTTCTATTTCTGCAAAGATGACTCTGAAAATTAGAACATCGACGACGACACAGTCGACGACAGTGACGACGACGACGGTATCTACATCTACCGTCTCTACTTCATCGTCAACGAGACCATCGTCAGCGTCGACGACCTTAACATCGACAGTAAGGGGTTCGATCCCTTCTATCCAGATTCCATCGGCACCGTCGACGACTGCCCCGTCGACTATAGCGTCATTCTCATCGGTGCTATCGCCATCGACGGGGTCAAAGAAGCTACCGTCGACGACACTACCGTCGACGACACTACCGTCGGCGAGACTATCGTCGGCGAGATCGTCGGCGGCGAAACCATCGTTGGCGACTCCACTGTCGACGAGACCACCGTCGACGGAAAAATCTGCACCATCAACGGCTGCATCAACTTTAACGCCATCAAAAGCAGTGATGGCTAGTGGACACGTTGAGGCCATTCCTACCTCTTCCAGGTCTCCAGCTCTCCGAGCTATGGTCAGCATCAGGAATCTGCCTGCACAGGACGTATATCCTATCGCCACATCTCCAAACAAGGTGACGGCTTTACTACCCAGTCATCTTCTCGACTGGGAGGAATCGGACGAAGGTCCTTTTGGAGATGCGCATAGCCCTTCGCAGCTCCATGTCAAGTATCAAGATGACGATGAGGAGAATGAGTACGAACAGTATCAGCCATACTACTCTCATCAGGACCAATATTATGAAACACGGGAGCCTCAACACAGAGACACCGTAGAAATGCCTTCCTCCTTAATTCAGGATTTACAATCCATGCTTCAGGATTATAGGAGAAGGTTTCCAGCGGAAGGCCAACCACAGGTACCGGCCTCTACGGTGACGCCAGGAAATGCTCCTCCTCCTCCAGCTACTCCAAGATCAACATCTCACTCAGTGTTAGCTGCACCCCCCAGAGATGAAGGGTCCACTTCAGGGGAGGAAGAACAAGAAGAAGGAGAAATTTCTACTCCACAACATCCTACAGAGGAATGGGATGATTACTTGGCTCCCACTCCTTCACCACCACCTCCTCGCCCCTCTGATTCTCCACCCGAGGACATAGGTGGTTTCCATAATCTTATGGACAGAGCCGCAGTACGTTTTCATCTACCAACATCTGTCTCCCAGTCGGAATGCTTCCTACATGACTTCAAAGAACAATCACGGAAGTCGGTACGGTCCATTCCGATTATTGATTACATTTGGAGCGAGGGCACAAAGATTATGCGGAATCCGGCTACTGTTCCTCCAGTTCCACAAAAACTGGATAAAAAATATAAGGCGACCCAAGATTCTCCGGCATGCCTTACTGGCCATCCAAAGCCTGATTCGGTCATCTCACAGGCTGCTCAAAGGCGCTCCAAAAATCCATCAACGGCTATATCCACCCCTCCAGACAAGGAAGGTCGCAGACTAGATAATATTGGCAAGAGATTCTCCTCAATGTCTGCAATCACTGTCAGGGCAGCGAATTCATTAGCAATTTTGGGCCGATATCATCGTCAAATGTGGTCCGACATGCAACCTTTCCTGGACCTCATCCCAGAAAATAAACAGGAAGAGGCACGTAAAATCTTACAGGAAGGTGAGCGGGCATCGGAAGAGATTATTGACTGCACACTGGACATAGCCTCTACGGGTTTCCGCCAACTAGCGGGCTCTTTCACAGGCACCGGCTATGCTCCCTCAATGCCCACAACATCAACGAATAGGAGCAAACATTTCCAACTTCATCCAAGATTGGAAGAAGATAACATCGGACAAGTGGGTGCTAGATATAGTGACAAGAGGTCATACCCTGGAGTTCACAGAAAAGCCACTGCTTCACCCACCAACAGCAGGCAGCTCTCTCCATCTTCGTCTGCTTCAAGCGGAAATCATCAGCCTTCTAGAAAAAGGGGCTATAGAGGCAGTTCCCCTGCAGCAACGAGGTCTGGGATTCTACTCCCGTTTTTTCCTCATAAGAAAGAAGTCGGGAGAGTGGCGTCCTATTTTAGACCTCAGGAAGCTCAACAAGTTCCTTCGGAAACAATCCTTCAGGATGATCACACTGTCAGATATCTTGCACCTCTTAAACCCTGGAGATTTTCTGACAACCTTAGATCTTCAGGACGCCTACTTCCACGTTCCAATACACCAAAAACATCGCAAATATCTCCGTTTCACAGTAGCCGGTGCCCATTATCAATTCAGAGTCCTGCCATTTGGCCTCAGATCAGCTCCGAGAATCTTCACGAAATGCCTTGCCCCAGTCGCAGCCTCCCTCAGAAGCAAGGGTTTCCAAGTGTTCCCTTACCTGGACGACTGGCTAATAAAAGCTCCGTCATCCCTACTAGCCTCAAAAGCCACAGATGCCTGCCTAAAACTATTCAACAGTTTGGGTCTAACGGTGAACCTACAAAAGTCAGTCGTGCTCCCCGCATGCAGGAGAGTTTTCCTGGGAGCAGAATTGGAAACTATCCAAAACAAGGCATATCTTACCCTAGCAAGGCAGCAGAAGCTGACTCAATTAGCGGTCACAATCTCCACAAGAAAGTTCGTTTCAGTACGACTATTCAAATCGCTTCTGGGCATGATTTCCTCAGCCATAGTCCTAGTACCGCTGGCAAGACTCAAGATGAGACCTCTACAAGAAGAAATACAACTCCAATGGACCCAGTCACAAGGATCCTTCGACGATTTAATAACCATCACACCAAGGATTCGGCAGGAGTTGGAATGGTGGTCCCACATCAACCACCTCTCCCACAGTCTAACCTTTCTGGCACCAGTAGCAGATTTCGTTATCACCACGGACGCCTCCCTGGAAGGATGGGGAGGCCACTTACAGGACATGCGCATTCAAGGCAAATGGTCCAAGCTCCAAAAAGAGATGCACATAAATCTTTTAGAACTGAAAGCGATTCACCTTACGCTCAAAGCTTTTCTGCCACGCATCGCAGGATCATCCGTGTTAGTCAGAACAGACAACACAACAAGCATGTTCTACATCAACAAGCAGGGAGGAACAAGATCCCTCTCCCTCTCAAGGGAAGCTCAATCTCTCTGGAACTGGCTCACACAGAACAACGTCCGCCTCAGGGCAGAGCACCTGGCGGGGGTCAACAATGCTCTAGCGGATTCTCTCAGCAGGACAGACGACAACTGTCACGAGTGGGAACTCAACCAGACCATACTCGAGAGCATTTTTCAACAATGGGGTCGGCCGATCCTAGACCTGTTCGCCACCAACCTGAACGCCAAATGCCAGTTTTACGCCAGTCGATACCCACTCCCGAGGTCGTGGGGAAATGCTCTTTTGATAAGATGGTCAGGGATCTTTGCATACGCTTTTCCCCCCATTCCATTAATTCCCAGACTCCTCAGGAAAATGAAGACCGAAGGCTGCAAGATCATTCTCATAGCCCCCAAGTGGCCGAGACAGTACTGGTATACGGAGCTTCTCCTCCGGTCAATAGCCAATCCAGTCCGTCTCCCATGCAACCACAATCTTCTCTCGAAGAATCAGGGCCTCATCTTACACCCCGACCCAACTTCACTGCACTTGCATGCTTGGCTCCTGAGTTCAGAGAGTTCCAAGATATGAACATCAACCAAGAATGTAGGCTCATATTATCTAAAGCGCGAGCGGAGAGCACGAATAAGACATACAAATTAAAATGGAAGAGGTTCTGTGTTTGGTGTTCTCAGAACAATTTTCACCCTTTTCAAATCAATCCTGAGCAAATTCTTCCTTATCTGCTCTCTCTTTCCAAGGCTGGTCTTTCATATGCATCAGTCAAGATTCACCTCGCAGCTATAGCCTCTTACAGACGATCGGCTGGCATGCCGTCTATTGTTTCAACCAGAGTCATCAAACAGTTTATGAAAGGACTGTTCCGCACCTTTCCTCCAGTTCGCTTACCTCCGCCAGAGTGGCACCTTAATATTGTTCTCTCCCAGCTCATGAAAGCCCCTTTTGAACCCATCCATAGAGCTGAACTCAAGTACTTAACCTGGAAAGTATCAACCTTGCTCGCTCTCACTTCTACCAGAAGAGTCAGTGATATACAAGCGTTCACTACTAAAGAGCCCTTTCTAGTTTTTTCTGAGGATTTTGTTATGCTCCGAACCAATCCTAGATACATTCCCAAAGTTCCATCTTCATTCCATCTCAATGAACCAGTTATTCTACGAACCTTTTTTCCAAACCCTACTACGATAGCAGAGAGAACTCTCCATTCTTTGGACATTAAGCAATGCCTAAAATTTTACCTGCAAAGTACCAAGAACATCAGAAAATCAGACCAACTTCTAGTATCTTATTCTCTGGGACGTCAAGGAACAGGAGTAACCAAGGCCACTGTAGCCCGATGGATTTCTTCCACAATCCAAAGGAAAACCCTTGACTAGGCGCCCGAGAGCCCACTCTACAAGAGCAGTCTCCACATCGGCTGCTTTGTTTCAAGGTATTGCCCTTGAAAACATTTGCCAGGCGGCGACATGGAAAACCACACACTCCTTTACGCAGCACTATTGTTTGGAGTCATCACAAAGAACAGACTCTCTAGTAGGACAAGCTGTGCTACGCCATCTCTTTCATTAAGGTGAGACCTTTCCTTAGTCATAGTCATATGGTTTAAGATGCAGATAACCATGTTTCTATTGTGTTTCCTGGTGAATTATCTACAGTGTACGTATGTATGTACTTATTAATGTGTATGCAGATAGATGAATTTTATCTATATTTATATATCTATATATGCACGTACTTACAGTATCTGTATTCCTTCGTAACTCACGCTCAGAAATGATGAGTTTTCTATAAAGGTATTATTATTATTATTATTATTATTATGATGATTATTATTAACTTTAATTGAGATAGAGGGTCCTCATGCTCGCACCCTCCACCCACGCTGGATACAATGTTTATCAACCATACTGCTGTCTATTCAGATTCAAGCATGTGAATTTATGAAAGATCCAATACTGGATAAGAAAACAAGTTACTTACCTGTAACTACAGTTATCCAGTATTGGTATCTTTCATAAATTCACATGCGACCCACCCGCCTCCCCTTTGATGCTCGCATTCCTCTCAGGTTTTTTAATTTTTCACTCCCGTGCTGGAAAATCTGAGGAAGGGAGCTTCTCTGGAGAAGGTTCTAGAGGGTGCTGGTGCCTGATTGGACAGCAGGCAGGTTTGGGTCCTTTCACAAAAGGACATGGATAGGCTATATGAGCAAGCTCTGACTCCATTATAGCCTATGGCAAAAAAAAATATTTATTATTTATTGCTATTTTATGTACCGTGGGACTCCCACTTCGACGATGGGGATGATTCAAGCATGTGAATTTATGAAAGATACCAATACTGGATAACTGTAGTTACAGGTAAGTAACTTGTTTTCTTATACATTATTAATATATTCTCTCTTGTCCACAATGTGATATTCATTGACATCCGTAAACAGAGACTATCTCCACCTATTTGCAGGATCCTACAATACTCTTTACAGAGAAATATCCCAAAAATATTAATAAAATTAGTGCTCACCTCAAAGGAAACATGCTCAAGTCCTTTTTAATAAACTCAGTTATGGTTAGGTTAAATTAATCTTTGGGCAGAAAAGACATGCTTTAATTCTTTCCATAAAATTAATCCAACCTGAAAATGGGCTTCTTTCAGCATTTCCAACATTCAAGGGACAAATTGGTACTGCCTTACTAGCACGAAAGGATGCTTCAGTATCTCAAAGTGCCAGTTAGGGCAGTCATTTTTGTCATGCTTTTCCATAAGAATCCCACAGCACAAGCTGTTCTTTTTTGGTTTTTATGCTCTTAAAAATCTTTGTCACAGAGTTTTTTCATTTGTATTGAAATCTGTGGTGAACTAGACCTTTTGCTAAGTTAATATTATCAATGTTCATCCTTTTCTGCAAGGTGGAGTCTTTCAACAAGAATTCACATGCAGTCCTTTTTTTTGTCTTTTGGATAGCCATACTGCTGAGGAGTGTGACATTTGTCATAGATAGTAACAGACTGAGAGACTATGGCAACTCTTTTGCGGCCTACTACAAAGTGTGGCAGAAGTGCAGACCTTCTACCTCAATTTTCCAACACAGCAACATTTTCAGGGTTTCATTTTGAACCTTATTGGAACTCACTAGGGGACCTTCAGGGTACCTTTTCCTTTTGAGCCTCACAAGCTAGGAACAAGCTGTCCATGAATCTTCTAGGCACAAGAAATGAGCTGCTCTTTTGAAAGCTGCTAAAAATCTGGCTGTATCCTCATGTTAATTGGGAGTAGTAGTAGTAGTTCCTCTGGTTCTTTAAAGCATCGGGACACTAGCTCCGCACTTCACAAATCCAGTTCTTTAATTCACTTCATTCACTTGAGAGCCAAGGTTCCATAACAGTTATCACTCCTGTTAGCCATTGTTAGATTCAGTGTCAAAGATGGTGAGCACTACCAGCAACTTGCTGGATATTGAGACACCAATGGCTTTTGTGATCCTGCCCAACATTGAGGACTTCAGCTTCAAAGCATAGTTTGCACCAGAGAGTTAAGATCATGAGTCCTACATTTCCAACAAGACCACACTTGATATTGGAAGCTCCTTCTTCAGTGCAGGAGATCTGAATAAGATGCTTTGTTTTCAAAATGCGAAAAAAGATGAGATAACATCCAACTGAGGGTGCCTATCATCTTTCCAGGTCCCATCGGAGCCAGAAACCCTCCCTCTTACCAAAAGAGCAAGTGGAGGTCACCATGGATGTTTCCTTGTCTCCAGCCTCACACACAGAACCAGTACAGGGTCCTGTATTTTTCCTAAAAGCAGTTCTCTTTTGAAGTATGTAGTAATGGATGCAGTGGGTGAAAATGGCCATCATGATTGTCTTTATGCACTCCTCCTCTGTGGGAAAGCGAGCACATGAACTCCTTGAGGGAGATCTTCAAAGGTGTACATGCACAGCTAGGATGCTGTATAAGGTCCTTGTTAGAGTCCTTATTTCAATATAAAAGTATATTTTGAAGGAATCGTTTTAGTATTGAATCAAACTCGCAGTGTAGCAATGTCATGGCAAGTCCTTTCTGCTCATGGGATCAGGTTTGTAGCATCCAGCAGGTTTTTATCCCCAAGTACTCTCCCTCAAACCAGATCCGTAGCTAAAGTGCTAGACCATCCTTTGTCAGGTGATTATATGGCAGAATATAATCTGACAGAAATATAGTGTCCTTAACATTATTTAAAGAAATATCACCCCATTGGGGTGATTTTCTCTTAATAACTTTAATTGGGCAATGTTTCTGTTAACAGTTTTTAGGAGTAGGTAATTATGGTAGACAGGATTATGATCATAGTATTCTGGTATTTTACCTTTTCAGGGACCGCCGGTTTTGGATCCCACACAAATGATGCAGTATAAAATATGTATGCAGACAATACTCAAATTCTGATGAACATCAGGTGGCTGTAGGGGAGCCGCTAACCAGTTTGCCCCTTGTACTGGAATCAGTTTTTTTGGTTGTGAACCCTAATTTCTTTTAAGTGGAATCCAGGTAAATTTGAGGGTTTTTTAACTCAGTACTGCTGCATTCTGTTTTTGGTTTGCTTGTGTGGGCCTTACCTTGTGGGTTAAGAAAGAATTTGGGCATCGTTTTGTAAGCAGATTTTTCCCTTTCTATTTAGTTCACCTTAGTTACAAAAGCTATTTTTACTCTTTATGAGCATTAAGTAAAATATTCTCCTTTGTAGTTTCTCACAAAAATAATTCAATTAAAGCTCTAGTTCTGTCTTGGCTGGACTTTTGCAATTCAGTGTATTTCAGCTTCCCTGCTAAACATCTGTCTAGATTACATTACATTAAGGATACTGCAGCTCAAACAGTGGTCAGCCTAAGCCAATTGATTCTATCTCTTCCTATTTTCAAAAGATACATTGGTACCTGTGAGGAAGAGGATCCCCTTTAAAACTCGGTGTATCCTTTGTTGGGTGTATTGTGCTTAATTACCATTGCTTCTTTCCAGACGTTTTCTGTGTTATAATTCTCCTTGTCCTTTGAATTCTTCTGTTGGTTTGAGTGCTCTAGAGAGGAAAATAAAGGTGTTTACTTTCTACAGCACCATGAGAACATTTTGGGTGTCTTCTGCACTGCTCACAAATAAACCTTTTGATAGATCAAAATGGACAGCACACACATGCACCCACAAAAGGGCACGACTGTGACAAAAAGCTTTTCCCAAAGGTACAATGCCGGACATCAGGGAGGGGTGTCTCCCAACAGTGCCATATTGGCAGAAGTAGCAACATCAAAGCATGATTCCAACAGTGACCAAAACATCAGTCCTCAGCAGTAGGTAACAAACAACTGTGCTGTTGGCACTGTCACAAACCATAGTGGAACAACTTGCACCATCTTCTATTGTGGCCGAGGATATCAGAAGACAAAAGGGTATTTGACATTATACAGAATGATTACACTCTGGTTTTGGACCTTCCGCCAAATATTCCCACAAACACTAAGCCTCTTCACATGGAGTTACTGATTCAAGAGGCTTGTGCTCAGTATGAAAAGGTTCTGGAACATCTGAAAATAAAGAAATAATGTAACTCTTCTACTTGTAATGCTAAAATGGGTAGAAGGAAGCTTCATAAGCATAGTACTCAGAACAACTGTGAAAAAATGAAAGGTTCATGATACTCAGATTTGTGCAGTGGACTTAAAAATGGCAGAATTTCCTAAGTGGAGTGCAGTGATGCTCTATAAATAGTTTTAAGATCAAAATTCAAACACCATCATTACCTGTTAAGAGCTCTACCCTCTACCTTTATAGCTGTATCAAACGCCTCCTCCAAATTCATGACAGTGGTGGATGATCTGCTCAATGTGAAACATACTCTTTTTTTCCCTATGTCTGGACGATTGGTTACAGAAATCAAAGTTGTGACAAATGTGTTAAAACACTTCTCGATAACTCCCTCAAATTTGTATAATCTGGGTCCCTGGGTAAACTAAAGAAACTATACAAAATATGCGTCTGCACTCTTGAGAGAGAGTTCTTAATGGAGGTTAATGATGAACGGATCATAAAGTGTGTCCTTTGGAATGTACGCTGCCTTTTTTATATTAGAAATGTCTTCTTCTATGGACTTCCTTCTGTGACAAGATGTTTTCCAAAAAATCTGCCTCACAGTGGGGCTCTGGTGGATATCATGTTTGCCTTCAAGGATAATATCTAGTTGCCATAGTCAAAATTTTCAAACCTCTGTGGTCGATGGTGTAGCAGTTCTTGGGCCCTTGGGTCTACTGTGATTGTGCTGTGTTTATTTACCTATTTCGCTCACTGTCAGGGTTCTAAGAAAAAAATAGCAGATGCCAGTTAGTGGTGATTTTTCTAGTCCCCAGCTAACCAAGGAAATCATTTTTCCATCTTTTCAGACATATGTCTGTGGGCCCGAGTGAATCTCTCACGGCTTCATCCCTCCTTTATTTATTTTCTTCAGCTGCATTGTTTGTTCTGAGGTTGTACATGCATTATGAAGTCCTGTCATTTGATCTGTTTCCGTAGCTGATGTTCTGGCAACGATCTCCAGTTTGTGATCCAGTGAGAGTCGTAGATTTCTTGAGGGAGGGATTGCAGTTTGGCCTTTCTGTGCCACCTTCCTTAGGTCAGCCGACTGCCTGAAGGACGTTCAGAGAAACTTACGCAGAGGTTGATCTCACAGAGTAGTATTCCCTAGCAAGTCCCTTATTGTAAAATCATTTTAGTAATAAATAGGGGTTTTGGTCGTCTGATGGTGCTTTGTTTTTAATCACACTTTTTTCCATTGAACAGTCTTTGGTATTTTTTTTCTTGATTTTATGTGACCTTTTGTGGTGTTGACAGTCCTATCTGTATTAGCTTCTGAGACTCCTGGGTTGTAGCTAACCATGACCTCAGCACTGAACATCTGCCATTTACAAGTCTTCTCTGGGATGGATATCACAAGTACAGAGACTGCAACAACTATTCCCTGCTGTAAAGGCAAGTTGAGCCTTTTTTATGTCTTCTCTGCATGAGTTCTGAACAGAATGCACTACTTGCAAGACAAGGCACATATATGGGCGGATACTGTGTCTTAGCGATGTATGAGTGTCTTGAGAAAAATGGAAATGAAAGGAGCACTTGTGAGGATCACTTGCCAAATGCGGAGAAACAGAGAGGGAAAATTAAGACACAGGCAAAATCAAATATAGTACAGTGTACTAGGCAGCAGGTGGGTGGAAGTATATCTAGTTGTAACAGGTTGTTCCTTGAAAATACAGGCAAGGTAAACTGATGCAATTGAGCTGTAAGCTAGGGACAAGACAAGCTGTAGCAAACTGTAACAGGGGGCCAAACACAAGATGTACGAGAGTAGATTGCAGCAAACAGTTAAGGACAAGCATATCAGAATGTTAAAACAATGCCGTGCAAGCTGACAATTAGCTACAAAACAGGGCACTAAATATTTGACATAACTACAAAGACAGTCTAGAAGACCTGGACTGATCCTCATATTTTTGTCTGTGGTTCTTTGATCAGGGCTATAGATCTTGGACATGTGACCTATGTGACAAGATGCAGAAGAAGATAAAGAGGGAGAGGAAATTCACCATGGTGTCTGCCCTGTTAAAGAAGACATAGGGAGACTCACATTCCAGCTACAGTTCGAGGTTGAGAATAAGATTATCATCTTTAGACACAAATAAGAGAGGAGACATCTTATTGAGAGGAACGAGAGAGCAGCTGACTCTTCTACCACCTCTTTTGAGTCTTTTCCTACTCTGTAGCCAATTTCTTACATGTGGTTCCCCACTGCTGGTGATTCTGCTTAGCAAATAGAGAAATGTAAAGAGGCTGTATTGAGGATTTTTGACTCTCGTCTGGCTAAATTGCCTTTGTTGGGGCCTAAATAAGTTGAGACATTATCTGTGATGTCAGTCTGCAATGCTTTCATTTTGACAACTTTGAGTACACTGTCAGCACTGGTGGACCTCACTCATTTTTCAGGCCTGTGGATTTGACATCAATAAAGTTGTCATCACCACCAAGATCAGATAGAGTAGGAGAGAGTTCTTGAAGATGGAGGATTCTGACTTCTACTCTGTCTGTTACAAAACAGAGGAGTGTGAAATTGTGTAAGGAAAGGGATTTTCCCAGCATTCTTAAAGTAACTTCGAAGTCTGCTTTCTAGAGCCTTTAGGTTCATTTTCCAAAGCATTAGACCTTTCTAACCATGTGGAGGAGATTGTGATTCTCCAGATGATTGGATTTCACTACCTCTTGAATCTAATATAAGAATGTTCCTAGATCGAAGGAATGCTGCTGGGTTAGACACATTGACTGAGACTGACCTTGCACTTCCGGGGATGCCTGTTTCTGTTGAGCAAGCTCATTATTTAGCAGACATAATCCTTTTTCACAGAGACTCTTACTGATGAGCAGTCTACTGATAATAAAATACCTTTCAATGAACATCTGGTTGATCAGTTGAATGAGCCTTGCTCAAAGCCTTTCAGCTTCTGATGTCCTTGGCCCAGGCATCTACGAAATCTACGAAATCTAAAGAAGCTGTTTATGATCCGCCCTGTTTGTCATCTCATCCAGTTCCAGAGAGCCTTACTTTGCAGGTTTTGCTTAGCAAGCTTGCTTAAACAAAATACAATATCTGCTTATCCCCCAATATAGATTTGAGTCAGGAAGGCTTTCCTAGGAAGAAAATGATTACTTCTTGGAGTTTTGATTTGCAGTCTACAATGTGCCTGCTGTTCCTTATGTACATGTATTGTGCGACATGGCTGGCTTGAGCTTTTGTTCTGAGGAGAGACAGCTAAGTTAAGTAACGTATTCTTGTTCTATGCCTCTGATCTATTGGTCTGGCTTACTTTTCACATGAAGACTGGTGTTAGAAATTGGGTCTCTAGTTGGTAGAAGTTTGCACCCTGTCCAAGTAGGGACCACAATCCCAGTCATGGTAAGTCAAATACACTCCCTGTGCTCACCTTCTGATAGCTTGGTACAAAACAGTCAGGCTTAACTTAAGAGGTATTGTGTAAAGTATCTGTGCAACACTTGAGTTACAGTAACACAATGAAAGACACCACAAAAAGACTCCACGCCATTTTAGAAAATATCTATCTGAGTAAAGCAAGACCAAAATGACAAAAATTCAATAAGTAGAACTCAGGATATGAATTTGAAAAGATTAAATATAAAAACAGTGCTTAGAATTCACTACCGGTCAAAAGGTTACTTGACGTAGCGAGAGACCGGTACAAATCCAAAGTTCAGGCCGACACTGATGGAGGGTAGGCCAGCTACAGCACCCACGCAGGGTCTGCTGAAACAGTACCTTGGATGGAGCAAGCGTCGATGCCAAGGAGCGAAGGCGATGCTTCAGTATCTCCTACGCATTCGTGTCACTGTATTGTCATTGAGTCTCACAGTTGGGTCCTGTGTTAGCTTTGAACTCCCTTGAGATTAATGTGATGCGTCATTGTCAAGCCACGCAGACTGTGGATCTGCTGTCGTCAAGCAGCCTCTGCATTAGAGGAGCAACTCGTCAATTTTTCACATGCATTTGGGTCAATGCATCGTTTTTTTAATAGAAAACGGCCGCAGAACACACTTCTGAAGTCCTGGACTGGAGGGGGTCATCTCAGGCATGGGTAGGACTCACAGATGACAGAGTCCAGCAGCCCCAGGAGAGTTGCAGGCAGTCTTTGATGTCCCTGAGACTGCCGTAGAACAGAGGGCAAGCCAACAAGCCATTGGAGAACCTTGAGTTCACGGATGTAGAGAACAGGTCCAGTCCTTCTCACTTCAGGCAAGAAGCAGCAGGTCAGCACAGCAAAGCAAGTAGCAAAGTGCCAGTTTCTCCAACAGCACAGCATACACCAAGCAGTAGGCCAACACAGGAATGTAGTTAGTGGAGTGGCAGTCCCTCGTGGCAGCACAGCAGTAATTCCTGGCAGAATGTCCTTAATTCCAGTAGAATTCTGCTTTGGTTAAGTTTGGGGTCCAGTACTTATACCCAAATGTGCCTTTGAAGCCTGGGAGACTTCAAAGAGGCCTTTGAAGATCACAAGGTCCCTGACCTTCCTTCCCTGGCTCCAGACACTCTACAGGGGGTATGCAGCCCTTTGTGTGAGGAGAGGCACACCCCTATTCAGGTGTAAGTGTTGGCTGCTCCTCCTTGCCTAGCCCAGGAAGACCCAGCAACCTAGTGATGGGCGAGCAGGATGCAAATGCCAAATCCCAGAACCCTTTGTGTGTGATTGTGTAGACTGAATGCATAAACCTCAGCTGCCACCCACCCCAGATGTGTATTCAGAGACAGTCAGAGGCACAGAATGGTTAAAGTAAGAAAATGCCAACTTTCTAAAAGTGACATTTTCAGACTTCCAATTTAAAATTCGACTTCACCCTCAGTTGTGATTTTAAATTGTGAGTGCAGAGACACCAAACTCCAAATTTCTTTATTTTCCCAATTGGAAGTTACACTTAAAGGTTGCTTCACAGTAACACCAATGGTGACCTATGGGAGAGATAGGCCTTAAAGTAGTGAAAAACTAATTTAATTGTTTTTCACCACCTGCACATGCTAAACTTAAAAGCACATGTTCAACTTTTTAAATACATTGCACCCTCCCCGGATGCTAACTAGAGCCTACCTTAGGGGTGACATATGTAATAAAAAGGGAGGTTTGGGCCTGGCAAGTGAGTGCACTTGCCAGGTTGAAATGGGAGTTGAAAGCTGCACACACAGGCTCTACAGTGGCAGGCATGAGGCATGCTTAGAGGGCTACTGTAGTGGGTGTCACAGTTAGTGCCATAGGCCCATTAGTAGCATTTAATTTACAGGTCCTGGGCACATATAGTGCATTTTACTAGGGACTTACAAGTAAATGAAATATGCCATTGTGGATAAGCCAATGTTACCGTGTTTAGAGTACAGAGCACCTGCACTTTAGCAGTGGTCAGCAGTAGTAAAATGCACAGAATCCTAAGGCCAGCAAAAATGAAGTCTGAACAACAGGAGGTCAAAAGGCAAAAAGTCAGAGGCAACCACGTCAAGGATGCCACGTCTAACAACTGTCATTCCCATATTTTTCTGAGACTTCCTTAAAAGACCCAAATTGGTTTATTAGATGAGTAATTATTTTTTTAAATGTTGAAATTCTAAGATAATTTCACAATATCAGTCACTTCCTGATCCGTGTTTATTGATATAGCATTTGATTTTGTATTGGCATGTCTCACCTAATTGTTTTCCAGTGCTTAGCATTATTACTAATGTGAATTGTAACCGCTCAATTCATTTTATGGTTAAAATGTGTGCGAAGTAGTCTCCATTCGTTTTGGAGTCTTCACAAAAATTGTCACACATTGCCCAATGCTCCACATATCTCTATGTATCATCAATTTTAGATGACATGCCTAATCAGTGTATGGTAGGGTGATTAGCCTGTTCAGAGCCAGTGAGGATACATATGTTCTTTCAGTGGAATTTCTCGATGAAATGTTCTCCTCTCTTGTTAATTCCTTGATTTGCATGTACACTTAGATCAATACCCTAGATTTCTTCCATCGACATCTGTTACTCTTGGTCATTGTCATCATGTAAAATTATTACATTAAAACATTTTGAATCAGTTTTGTTATGTTGACATAGTTAAACTAAGGTTTGAATTACTAATTCAAACTTTTACATAAGTTGTTTTTCTTTTCAGAACTTCTTACTCAAATTTAAACTGTATCGACCGGTCTCAAAGAGGGACAATCCTCCCTTTGTAAACATAGAGCAAGCAGCATTATGAATTAGTACAGAGCTTAAAAGCTGTGCAGTCTGTCTTCCAGCCAGTTCATGATAGTACACCTACCTTAGTCTGCCACCTGGCTGAGGCCTGTTCTGAAGTTTGTGTTCTAGACCCTGCTAATACTATATGCTTTTGCACCAACATTTCTTCGAACGTTGTTCTGAAAGTTCCGTAGATACTCTTTCTGCATTATTTTAACTCTAGTGGCAGGCTGTCTTCCTAGACAGAATCTTTTTGCCTGAACTTCAGATATAATGTGTATTTACAGCTGGCTCCTTCTGTTCATCTGGGTAGGTCCTTGCTCTTCAAAGGTGCTAGAGATGTCTGATATAATGGTTTCTATCTCTTCACGCAGATTTACTTTTAATTAGAAGAATTGATTGCTTGTTTGATTTCGGGTATGTAACCTCAGTTTCTCATCTGATTTACCTCCCTTCCTTCCGGTATTTTGATTTTGCTCTTGTTCCTAGTCAGAGGATCCACATGTGATATCCTTAACTCACAATGTCATGTGACAATGCAACAATGTCTGTGTCCCATGTGGGCTCTGAGTAGGTTTTTTGAGTTGTATTTTTTGCCCTCCTCATTCTCCTCTGTTTCCATCCCCTCAATTCCCCAGCCCGCCCCCTTCCCCCCCCCCCCCCCCCGTCCCCCAGAGAAGATTTTAAAATTAAGGTGTCTCTAGCGGTAATGTTAGTACAAGATAGAATTTTTATCTTGAAAGAAACGTTGTTTGCATGTATTCGAATTTTTTGTGTTAGTTTGTATTGTTTGAGTCTAATCTTCGTGAGGACACCAGTACAACCAAAACAAGGGCAAGCCCTGTGTTCTGTCCGTTCTCTGCATTTCTGCGTTTGGTAACAGTTTTCTGACTGCACTGTAACTGAGAGCAGGGCTCGAATCAGTGCTTTTTAGTAAGAATTATGAAGAGGTTCAGAGTGGTCTTAAAATGTAGGAAAACCGATGGGTGGTATTGGCACATTTCTGTATAGGTTTTATTTTATGTAAACTTCCTCTTGACTCATGGAAATAATTTGAAATACAAATGGCATGTATTGGCGTGGGTCTTTCAGATCTATTGTTAAAAAGTAAACTTAACTTCTTAATTTGCTTAATGCTTATCGATAAGTGATGGTAGCTATAGTAGTCTGGTGGAATTATAAACTTAAAATGATATTATTTTTGTCACTTAATTGCATTATAAAAAGTTAAAGATTCCAGTGAAGACGTTTTATCCTGTATATTAAACCGAGAATGTACTGCAAGTAGATGTTTTGCTGCTTAATTTATTTATTGCATTTGCTTTCTTCTGTAGAAATTCCTTTGTTTCATGTGCTGAATGCGCGAATTACCTTTGGAAATGTAAATACTTGCAGTACAGCCGAGGAGACCTCACCAGCAGCTTCACCTGTGACTTCCCCAGGAGAAGAAAAAGGTAAACCAATAAATAGAGTTATCGGATATATCCCAATTTCATGAAAGCGCTTTGGGTATTACGATCAAATAGCCCAGCAAATTACCTTGATGTGTACTGTCTCGTCTGTCTGCATACTAGTTTTTAGGTCGAGCACAGCAATGCGCAAGCGCTGCTTTTCCGACGTGTTGGTATGTATCTGGGCTTTTAACAATGCCCACTGCACACCCATCACTATCACACGTTTGTGGGTTTGCCCTTCAAAAATCCTTTATTTTCATTGGTAACTGCTTTACGTTTGTCCCTCCATGCAGGCGGTTTAGTTTACCGCCTTGGACATCGCTCCTGTTACATGGCTAATTGCACTTTTGCCCATACGTTTGACTGCAAGTGAACTTCTTTCTCCTTTTGTGTGCTCCTTCACACTGATGCCGTGGTGCTTTGAATTAGCTTGCTTATGTGACACTGTATTACTTTTCATTTTCAATTTATGTGGCAAGAAAAGTCCGGTTAGGAGTATACAACGCTAATAGCTCCAACTCGAACAAATGCAAGACTTATTGCATTGCAAATGCTTGTTCTCATAGTCTTCATGTTCCTTAGCTTTTGATCTAGCTTTATTCTTTTGTCTGTTGTGTACAGGTTTTGCAATCATTTAGTGTTTTTATCTTCAACACCCTCTGCTAGAATCTTTTCCCATGCTACCTTGCTCCATGTTGTGAACTTGAATGCTAGGCTTGATGATCAGTTGAATAACACGTTTGTCTTTTTAGATCTGGTTTTCTGCACCATGCTTGCAGAAGTCGTATGCAGATTGCATTTGTAAATAAGGGATTCTGGTGCAGTAGCGATCTCCCTGTAGGGCTCCATTTGTTTTCTGCCCCATTTCTGTTATACCAAGAGTGAATGATTGCCTGTTATTCACTGTTGGTATAGGGAAAATACCCTGCGTCAACAGTCTGAGACGCATGCGCGGCTTGCAGCGCAGTAAAGGGGTGGCGTGTGGCCTGGGTGGGGGGAGTGCAGGGGACAAAAACATTTTTTTTTTACCTGACTCCCGCCTGTCACGCCGCGCTTCTGGCTCCACTTGCAGGCACAGACTCCCAGCCTGCCGTGCGGCAATCCTAAGGCTGCTTTCATGCTGCTGGTAGCATGGAAGCAGCGTTAGGATTGGCCGGAGCGCCCAGGCTTTGCGCTCCCAGGCAGGCTGGGAGCTTGAGCCTGCTGTTTCCAACCCAGCAACACAGTACCAGGTTGGAGAGAGCTCAGCTCAGCAAGACAGCTGGCCAGACACACGTGCCCTGAAGGGAGTGGTGCACAACACAGCACTCCCCCCTCCTTCCCTGTCATCCCCCATGGCCCCTCCCCTCTAAAAATAAAACAATAAGAAACATTGTTTATTATCGTTTTATTTTTAAATGTTGGTAGTTGCTGCTGCTGCTGAAGGGCAGCGCTCCTCTGCCATAGCGGAGGAGCCACCGCTGCTGACACTGCCAGTGGTACTGTCTGATAGCTGGCGTAGGCGCAGCAAGGCTTCTGCAACCTGTCATTGATTATCAAGGGCTGGCCTCAGGACGCTGCAGTGCCCTTGGCTACTTGTCAATAACCCCACGCTTTCCCAATTTGTAACCGAGTTGGGAAACAGTGGGTTAAAGGAGCAAAGACTAAAACCTCAAATCTGCGACTACGCAGCTTCGAAGTTACAGTTTCAAGAGCTGAAGGCAGAAAGAAGTGGCAGGAGTCCAAACAGGACCTGCACAGGCAGCAGGGTAAGTACAAAGGTTTTTCAATGCTGTGTATGTATTCAGGAGAGTGTGTGCCCTTCAGATAGCGTGTGTATGTGTGAGCATGTCTGTATGTCTATGCGTGAGTGAAAGTGAGATTGTGTCAATGAAGGAGTGAGTCAAAGTAAGTGACACTGAATGATAACTAGAAAGACTACAAGTGAGAATGAATGAGAGTGAGAAAGAAGTGTGTGAGACGGTCATGTCTGAGTTAGTTTTAGTGAGTCAGAGAATGAGAGAGACAGACTGAGTTAGAGTGAAAATAATAGAGTTTGAGAGTGAGATTGATAGAGAATAAGTGTGAATGAGGGAGACACAGTATGAGTTAGTCACAGTGAGTTTGAGTGAATCAGAATGAGTGTCACTGAGTGAATCAGGGAGAACAAGTGAGTCAGGCTGAGAATGAGTGAGACTGAGTGGAAATGGATGAGTTACTTTGAAATTGAGTAAGCCAGATAGTGAGTGAATCAGAAGGAGTGATACTGAGTGGAACTAAGTGAGAATAAATGAGACTGAGTGGGTCAGAGTGAGAATGAGTGAGACTGAGTCAGAGTAAATAAACCCAAGTGCATGTGTGAGTCAAAATAAGTGAATGATGCCGAGTAAGAGATTAATACTGAGTGCAAGCAAATGTGAGCGAACCCTCTGAACAAAACTCTGGCTCGCTCAATATAATTCGAGCCAAGGATTACACAACACCATTTTCAGTGGTCAGCACCTGCCACAGCTCTGGTGTACAGTTTGAAAATGGGTCCTGTGTGACTGATTGAGAGAGGTATGCAGGTGTAATGTTACAGGAAGGAGTTTTAACTCCGCCTCTGATGTTTTTGTTGGTGTACTCTTGAAAGGAAACACAGGACTCTAATCACTAAACCATTTTCAATCACAAATGTATGTTTATGCCCAAAAATAGCTTTATTTACAGCTGTCAGGAATTCACAGAAGGAATCCTGTCAAGTGTAATTTGGTTTAGTACTTTGGATTTATCTTACATTAATGCAGAGAAATATGAAGTTGTAAATCTCATATAGAGGGTGGAGAGATCAAAGCATGGTTTGCTTTGAAAGTCTGTGAACACCCACAAAATTGTGAGTTTGAGGCCGTTCACAAACTCAGATCCGACCCTTAAATTCTCTGGAAATGTTTGGTATTTAATTCAGCAAAGGGCTCAATTACCTCTTCTTCCTGGAAGGGAAAGGGAATGGGAACCTACAGATTTGGAGAGGAAGTAGGGGAAGGCAGTCCTTCATGGGAAAAATTTACAATTCCACACTGGGGAAATAGGAGACCTGGAATGATGTCTGGTAGACCTGGCATCCTTGGCAGGGCTTCCCCTGACTTTTGTTTGCCTTCTGACCTCCTGTTTGCTGACTTCTTTTTTGCTGGTTTTAGGACTCTGGGCACTTTACCTCTGCTGACCAGTTCTAAAGTGGATGTCCTCTTTCCCTAAAACATGTTACAACTGGCTTATCCACAATTGGCATATTTAATT
Source organism: Pleurodeles waltl (assembly GCF_031143425.1). NCBI lineage: Eukaryota > Metazoa > Chordata > Amphibia > Caudata > Salamandridae > Pleurodeles > Pleurodeles waltl. The sequence continues at coordinate 868,310,548 of NC_090450.1, read as the reverse complement.
TACTTATAAATCCCTGCACCATCTGTGCCCAGGGCTTGTAAATTACATGCTACCAGCAGGCCTGCAGCACTGATTGCGCCACCCACTTCATTAGCTCTGTAAACATGACTCAGGCCTGCCATTGCAGAGCCTGTGTGTGCACTTTTAAACTGCCATGTTGACCTGGGAAGTTAACCCTCTCTTACCAGGCCCAAACCTTCTTCTTCAATAAATATGTCACCCCTAATGTAGGCCTTGGACCACCCCAAGGGCAGGGTGCAATGTATTTAAAAAGTTGGACATGTATTTTTAAGTTTTACATGTCCAGGTAGTGAAAAACTCCTAAATTAGTTTTTCACTACTGCAAGGCCTATCTCTCCCATAAATTAACATTGGGATTGCCTTATTACATTTTATAAGTGTAATGTTCAATTGGGCCCAAATAGATATTTTGAGTTTGGCATCTCTGGGCTCACAATTTAAAATCACAACTGATGGTAGAGTTGGATTATAAATTGCAAGGCTGAAAATGCCACTTTTAGAAAGATGGCATTTTCTTACCTTAACCAATTTGTGCCTCTGCCCATCTCTGAATACAGTCTGGGTAGGTGACAGCTGGGCTCTTGTGCATTCCCTCTAGACAGCCACACACAAAGGGAGCTAGGTGTGCCTGATGGGCCATCCACATCCTGATGGGACATTAACATCTTGATGGGTCATCCTGGGCAGGATGGGATGGAGGGACTTACATACCTGCTAGACTGGGTCCTGAGCCCTCACAAAGGGATGCATACTCCCCTATAGTGTGTCTGGAGGGAGCCAGGGAAGGAAGGCCAGGGATGTTGTGCACTTTCAAGGCTCTGTTTGAAGTCTCCCACACTACTACTGGACCCCAGCAACCACCAAATCAGTACACTTCTCGATCTGAGGACATTCTGCCAGGAAGAAGGACTGCTGTGCTGCTTAAGGAACTCTCAGTCTGCTGGCCTCCTGCTTTGTTGTGCCTGCCCTGCTGCTCTCCTTGACTGGGAGTGAGAAGGACTGGACGTGCATCTCTACATCCCTAGAACCATAGTCACTCCAGGTGCTTGCTGACTTGCCTCCCGTTCTGCAGTCTAGACTTAATATTCCTCTGCTACAGCTTCTGGACTCTCTCAACTGTGAGTCCTACCCTGCCAAGTGGTGCCAATCCAGTCCTGGGCTCTTGGAAGTGTGTTCTGCAGCTGTCTTCTACAGAAATTCACGTATCGTCACTGCTCCGTTTGGAACCGCAGCATCTCTCCTTTACACTGACACATCGCAGCTGATGATGACATCGCAGCACCTACTGTGTGTCTCGGAATTGACTTCATCATAAAGAGTTTGATGCCGCACCTCAAGGACATTGCATCAATGACTGTGCAGCTCAAGGACTACGCATCCCTGACTGCGTGGATAAGAACAGACTAATCCCCTCAGCATCGTCTCTTCTGCTCCTCTCATCAGATATTTGACGTTGACGCAACCCTCCACACACTGTTTTGTTTCAGTGGAACAGGGCTAGTTCCTGTAGCCGGTCCACGCTTCATCGCGGTCGGGCTGAACTTTTGGATTTACCGCAGTCTAGTGCAACCAGATAGCTCGGGTTGACTCTTTAAGTTTCTAAACACCATGTTTGCAGATATTGTTTAAAAATTCATATCTCGACTTCTACTTATTGGACTTTTGTCTTTTTGGTCTTTTGTTCAATAATTACGCCCTGTCTTTCTAACCTGATGTTGATTATTTTTATGTGCTGTTTTTCACTGTTTTAAGTGTTGCACAAATACTTAACACATTGCCTCTAAAGTGAAGCCTTACTGCAGTGTGCCAAGCTACCAGAGGGGGAGCACAGTTTAATTTAGGGAATGTATCTGACTTATCCTGACTAGGATTGTGGTCCCTACTTGGGCAGGGTGTGTGTGCCAATTAAAAATCCAATATCGGACAATTTCACATACAGTATATATTCCTAGTAGAATGCCTGGAAATGTGCTCCTGGTGCACATTTCGAAGCGTTCTTCATACTGGTTATGTTTCTGAATTGCCAAAAGTAGTAGATCTGTGCCAGTTTATTGGAGTACTACTGTGTGTGCAGGTTTTTTTTGTTTTTATGTTTTTTGTGGATCGGCCCATTGGTCTTTACAGAACTCGTTTGAGTCAGGCAGTGCATTGCCATATAAATAAAAATAAGTAAAAAATAAAATATTTCTAAGGGCACACCCTTTTCTCCTTCATGCCAAACACTGAAAAGCTGTGACTAAGTTAAAAGAACAAACCAAAATCAAGTCGTTTTTCTAACATCATAAAGAGGAAATGTTTATTTTCCAGCTGTCCATGTGCAAAACTATCAAGGGACTTATGTCAGTTGTGACACTCAAGTAGTTCTGTCATTTGAGCCAACATAATTTTGTATTTTGAGAATTTTTTATCATATGTGTGCACTTAAAAATCTACAAACTCAGACTGGTTGAAGGTCTCAAATGTGGTATGTGGATATGTGGCAAGCTTTAGAAAAGCGATTGCCTTTGTTTCCGTGCTACCTCTTCTAACCAGGCCATTTTAATTAATGTTTCTGCTCATTATTCTTTTAAATGTCAAGCAGAATGAGCTTTTCTGGACCTAGTTTTTTTTCTTTACATTCTGGAACTAGTAGACCCACAAATCCACACATATAATGGAAAAAGTACTGCTAGAAACAGAAAGCTATGGAAAAATCAGAAGTAAATGGATTTCTCATGCCTGACATTGGACAGCATGAAACCTTTCTGTCTTCCCCTTTGCCCACCTTTTGTACATCACCTTGTGCCTCCTGTTGGGCATCACCATGTTAGCCCCCCGGCTGCGCTTCATCTCAGACATGCACAGGTTCCTGTGCCCCTCAGCTTTGCATAACCTAGTGCTCACATAATGCACAATACCTTGTTTTCCCTCATGAAAACCTCAGTGCTCCCAAGAAAAATCACCAACTATGCCTGTGAAGCACACCAGTCAGTAGCACCATGAGGCACATCACCCAATGTACCTGTGGGGCACATCACCTACTGCTCCTGGGAGGAGTCCCGACGTGTTATTTTCAAAGCAGGCCTAAAGCAATCAGAATTTTTTTTAATAATAAACTTCTGCAGTGAGAAGGAGGTTCTAAAATGTTCCTCTCTTGTTTGTTTAAAGTATAAGAGGCCGAGACCAGATGGACCGGGGACAGAGAGTGTTAGCGGATCTCAGGCATATCCAGGACGCTGGAGTGTGTCATCTTCCTGTGAGGATTATTGAGCTCTCTCTCTCCTCGATCAATTCTGGGATCTGGCGATCTGATGCTGAATAAGAGGGAGATGACGCAGTTGTGCCCTTGCCTCATGGTGATGCATATTTTTTAATTCATTATTTGCTTTGCATTATAATATAGATTCATATATTTGCTGTGTATATTGCAGTGGAGAATCATTTGTGCATGTTTTCAATTCATTGCTGTGACCATTTTTAATCATGTGCTTTCAGCATGCTAATCTCCTTTTAGGAACCTTGCGCAGTGAAATAATAAATGTCTTCTTTGGACTAAGAAGCGCATTCCAGAGATTTTTGTCAGTGCATGAGTGTTTCAGCTGGGTCATTATTGAAGCAAAACACTCACTTGTGCTTTCCTAATTCACATTGCTTTATGCTCCCCTTTTGTACATTGCCTAGAGCCATCCTGCTGTTCTTCACCCCGTAATATCTGGTACATTCCCAGGTATCTTCAATGCACTTTTTCCGTTGCTCTGCTTATGCACATGATGTGTCTCATGCGGCAGTTTTATGTTTATTGGTCTTCATATATTAATCTTACCCATATGTTTGTTGGTCAGTGTTCCTGTTGTTTACAGATCACTCTGTCTACTGGACTTTGGAAAAATAGAGATGCTGAATTGTGTGTTTATGGACCCCTATGTTGGCTGAATCTGAGTGCATAAACCATACAAAATCCAACCCACACTTTACATACCCAGGGAGTATGGTATTTACTGGGTTGATGCACATCACCTTCAGGCTTCTCCTCGAACTTAGCGATCTCCAAGCCCATGCATCTTCTCAGTTTCTCCCTCTGTCATTTCCTGCCAAGGACGGGTCCTTATGCCACAAACATGTTACATTTTTTGGGGGTATGCTTCATTCAAATTAAAATTAGTACACTATTGAGTAGGGGGAATGTTGTTAAAAAACAAGTATTTAGATAATACAACAAGAAACGTTGTAATTTTGATGTCTGTCCACTTGAAATGAAAATGGTTGTCTACCTGATTCAGTTCAACCTATGGACCTTCCTTGAAGAGCTCAAACTTCTTATTACAAATTAGCCAAATGGGTATACTGCTGGAGAGAATGGGCTATTTGTTGAAAACTGTAAACTGATTTCTAGAATGGTAGTGGCATGCCTTACATGAGTTTCTGTGGTTCTTGAAGTTGAAGAAGGGGCATCTCCTTCCTGTACTTGTAACTGCTTCACAGAAAGTTTTTTGTGATAAATCCCATAATTTCCAACCTTTATATGCAACGATTGGGAGCCATCCTTGCATACAGGAACATTAAGATTCTCCATTATACTTTGATGTTGAGGTACAACTCGCTCTCAAAATCTACTCAACCAATGATATAGAAAGATTCAAAGCCTGCCTCAGGTGCCTCCAAACTTGGATTTACACAAACTACCTGATGCTAAAACCCCCAAGAAGACTGAATCCCTCATGTTTGCCAAAAACTCCAAATATTCCCTAACTCAGGCATGGTTGCCCAACTTAAACCTAATGTGCTTCACACCCAACCTGACAGTCCAAATTCCCACAAGTTCTCCCCAGCATTAAACCTCTCACTCATAGAACACATTGCCAAGAAGTTTAAAATTGCCAGAATAAACACCGCCCCCTGAACAAAAGTGAAACCTTTTCTCCTAAGAAAAAACGTCAAAACAACAGTTGGAGCCCCAGTCTTCTCCCAGTTAGGGGGCAACACTGTGCTGATCAGCATCCCAGAGTTTACACTCTCACCGTTGAAAGACATCTTTCACGAAGCAGAACAGCTCTTGAAGAGGATGAAGAAATCCAACCACTTCACCTTGTACCAAAGTATCGAAACTGGCTCCTCCTGTGAAAGCCCAGGTCATCATCTGCTGCATCAATCACAAGACCCTCTGCACCAAGACCCCTCTCTACCCAGCTAACAGACTAATAATATCTGGAGTACCACTCCAAATGAGGAAATATATTAGAAACTAAACACTAGGATGAAGAAAACAAGACTTCTCGGCTTGCTCCGCTAGGATCTGGAGCAGCATCCTCACTAACATCACAACAGCTGAAAGCTTACCTCTTCAAGGACCTCTACCTCAGATAAGCTGAGTTATTACCCCTGCTACTAGCTCTACCTCCACCATCTTTTCCCTTCCCCCCACGTGTCCCCAGCGGGGCTTTTTACCTATATAGCATTCTGATGCTAGCCAGGGAGGTGCACACTTTAGTATTACCAAAGCGCACATACCTGCATTTAAAGAGCAGTAGTGGAAAAAAGAAATCAGGCAAGAATTCATTGTAAGCATGAGGAATTCACAGGAAATAACCCACCCTGATGGAACTCTGCTGTCTCCCCTCCCCACCTGCACCATCATCAAGACCATCTGTATCATCTACACAGATCGCAGAAATGGTATGACACCTTTCTGGCCATCACCATTTCTGATGACTCTCAACACTTGTTCAGCCAAAAAACTGACAGACAGAAGACAACGAAATGCAAGAAATAAAAAGACAAAATCCAGGCCTTCGCCACGTGTACCCCCAGGACCTGCCGCAGCATCTCCGTAACAATCAATACAGCCCTCTGGACTTATGCACCGATATACAACCTGAGCATCAGAGTTAAGTGGTAACAAACAGTAAAACAGATACATTTCTCAGAGTTGAAAACTAAATAGTTTTTTCTGGTGTTAAAAGCTTTTCAATGACAGTTACAAAACAAGGCTGTGGCAGTCGTGACAGACAACACAACAGCAATGTTTACCTCAAAAGGGATGAACAGTGTCTATTATCAAACTTATCAAAAGAAATAAGGAACTGTTCATTTGCATAGGAAATAACGGTGATGGCACACCACGTTGTAAGGTATAGACCTCTTACAAGCAGACAGCATAAGCAGCTACAAAGCATTACACATGAATGGGAGTTGTAACGAAAAATGGTAGATCACATTTTCAAAACATAAGCAAAAGCAGATGTAGTATCTTTTTGCAGTGCAGACAATGCTAAAAGATGAAGCTTCATATCCAGCCATTACTATGTCCAGTTGGAACTGAATGCTCTACTCTACCCTTAAGTTTGTACTGGAAATGTGCATATTTATTTCATATGACACCTAGAATTCTGACAGTAATAAACAAATGTAAAACAATGATATAACACTAATAATGTTAATAGCACAGAGATGGCCATGTCAAAATTGGTACTTCTATCTCATGGAGATATCCTGCCAACACAAAATCAAACCTCCAGTACACACAGGGATCTACTGACAAAACAAGGAGGAGAGATTTTTATACATAGTCTCATACATTGTGTCTGGAAGCTTGTCTCCTGAAGTCGTAGAATTTCAACAGTTATGTTTGCCAGATAAATATGTGGCTGTTATTAAGGAGGCAAAGAAACCAACAATCAGAAAATGTTATGAAGTGAAGTAGCATAGATATTTCAATTCATGTTCACATAATAATAATTTAGGCTTGCTAACTAGCGAACCAGTGATTAGTTAAACGATTATTTAAGTTTTGTATCAATAAGACTGAATTTATCAGCCATTGCAGCACGTTTAAAAGAAGTATATAAAGGAACTCTCTTCAATGTAAGTTATCAGGCGATTTTGTGGAAGGGATAAACTAATGTGTACCCCCTTTATGGGTTACCACTAGCTCAGTGGAACTTAAACCTTTGCCTATGGCTCCTTCACGACATCTTATTGGAACCACTTTATTTTTTATTAATAATAATTACATTTCTTAAAGCTAATTAGTGAATTGCAAGTTCTGCCAATTGAAAAAACATTTACAAGTCAACAAAATGTTGTGCTTTATGAGGATAAATCTACTTTTTATCCCATAGGTCGGTGGTTCTAAAACTTTTGACTCTTGAGGACCCTCCCTGAATCACTACAGGAATCCGGGGACCCACAGGAAATTTTGTACGATTTAAATTTCAAACAGTAATTCGCAAAAAATACACCAACAAGAACACACCAAACAAATACTCGAATTGCTAATGATTTTATTGTTTTATATTGAAAAAATGTGCAAAAATCGAAAGCTTTTTTTTGGAAGGTTAGTGCTCCATCTTAGTGACTAACTTTTCAATGTTTGGTTTTATTTCAGGAAGTTGAATCCTCCAGCCAGATTCTACATTTCCCAAGCGTTTTCTGTATTTATGTTTTTTAGGTACATACGATCTGAGAAAGCTTTTCCACATAAGTATGTGGTGCGGAAAGGAAGTAAAACCTTAATTCCTCTCATCTCGCCATAGCCTCTCTGTCACATGTGTTTCAGTTGTTTTAAAGCACTTCTCATACCAGAGTAGGGTGCTGGAGCACTTTACATTACACACATACAGTGTATAGAAAATGTTACATAAGGCAAAGGGCACTACAAGGTGTAGGATTAACGTCATCCATACTGGTAGGCATTTTCTAAGAGTGCTTGGTCTGGAGAAGCACTAGCTCAGGATCCCGAACATAACACAGTGGTTATTATTGACTTAAATAATAGGAATTCACTTCTATGCAAACAATTTTTAGTATCATCAGGATAATGGAAGACTGAGTAAAAACATAACTTTTTAATTTTTACCATGTAGTTGGCATGCAGCTTTTTAATAGCAGTTCATAACTCATTGTGCTAGATTATGATTGTAACTTATGAATTTCACAGTTACAAAAGAATCTCTGTGACAAATGCAGTAACCCATTGTGCTATGCACATAAAATACTGTTCTTTGATATGCTTGATACACATTCTGTGCAGCAGGCAAATTAACCATCTGTGCTACCTTAGATGAGTCAAAACTGCCACCACACAAAACACACCCATCTCTCTCTAGCAGGTACATTAATCACCAGAGTTACTTTGACACTTTTAATTTTTCACGCAAACTGCTGGATGTACAAATAACTTTGCAGTGCTTTTAAAACTGCTACACAAATAAAGTAACAAATTTAAAACAGCCATGTGTTTGTCAAGAGGGCCCAGCTAGAGATGTGCCTTCCTGCCAGCCTAGGCCTTGAGATCCCTGCAGACCCTCTGGGAATGTCATGGATCCCTGGGGGAGCGCTGACCAAAGATTGGGAAGCGCTGCCATAAATGGTATCACCTTTTCATGTCAGGCAGTACAACCAGCTGTGTGTATTCAGACTCCAAGTGATTCAGCAGAAAGAGTCTTACATACTCTAGATAAAAGAGATACAATGTAATATATTTGGGAGGCTCAGCCCGTTAGTAAATATGAACTATTTTTTTTAACCCACACTTCACAATTTGTAGGCCCTGCTGTCACGAAAGGCTACATTGCATAATGGGTAATACAAGCAAATTGTGCTTACAATTAGCGAAGAAACAGAGAAGTTAAACCAAGGGCACACTCCACAATGCTACAACCGCAAGAATGAAAAGAGCAACATTAGCTTTTCTTGGTAATGCCTTGTTAGAAGACATCTGCAGTGCAGCAACGTGGTCAACATGATGTACTTTAACCAAACACTGTTTTGTTGACTTTCAGGTATAAAATGAAACTGTACAAGCAAGGCCAAATAGTTTTAAAACTCATATCTAGTTTAACTCCCACTTCAAACCCCCTCCACAGTGGGGAAGCACCACTATGTAATCTGGGTACAGCATGTGAATCTAGAAGAGATTCCACACTACAAAATGCAACTTTTGTTGTGCAGCTTGTACGTCTTATAGATTCCCGTGTGACCCACCCTTCACTCTGCAGAGTTGATGCAAAATAAGGTGTAAAAAGGAAGACTCTTACGGGAGGCATTGTGGGCTTACGGTTGAAGTCAAAGGATTCCACCCAAGTCGATATCTATGAGGAAAAAAAAGACCAATATGAACACTTCCAGACTCAACTTATAGATGGTAGAATTATGCAAAGCATGTGAATGTAGAAACATTTCAAAATGTGAAACCATATTTACAGGTAAACCTTTTTTTTCTTTTTTTTTAAACTCATAATCTTTTTATTCAAGAGTTTATGAGACAATACAGCAAAGTGTTGCCAGAAGCAATTGTGTTGGACAGGAGAAAGGTCAATTGGAAGCCAAGAACAATGTGCATAGGCAAGCAAAGCCAAGCCATAAAGTGTCCCATGGCTTGGATGATATGCCCTCTGCAGTGGTAGCCTGCCAGCTAGCGTGATAATGCACAATTGTCTCAATGTTACAGGGAGCCGGGGAGGAGCTCTTCTCCATGTTCCGGAGTTGTTGGATGGTGATACGTTTGGTCTCTTGGGATGCTGCTTTCTTGTGGCACTTGTCTGGGGGGTGGGGCCGCACCGTGGTTCATATGGGGCTCAGGCCTTCTCTAATTGGCAAACGTGGTGGTGATGAGTCTGTGTCTTGATCGGCAGGTAGGTCCAGAAGATGCCTTGCCTTTGCCAGGGAGCGTATGACGAGTTGTTTACCTTCCCAGGGAAACAAGAGGGCAAGGGGATGACCGCACTGATAGTGTTGTCCATCTTTCATAGTTTATCAGTGATCTGCTTAAAGTCGTGACGTCGACACACGGTAACTAGAGAGAGATCCTGGAAAATTTGAATGGTGTAGCCACAAAAAACACCAGGTCTGCTTTGCTTCTGGAAGCCCGCATCATAGCTTCTTTGTCCGTAAAGAAGTGGATTCACATCAGAATGTCAGGGAGTAGGTCAGCTCACCCAGGTGCGGATGTCACACGATGGACCCTGTCCAAGGAGGGAAGGGCGGCCTCTTTATCTCTACGAATCATCTATAAGAGCACAGCTGTGAAGGCCATAATGTTGCTGCCCTCCTCTTCCCTGATGTGCTTGTTGTTCGAGCAACACCTGTTTTCCAGGTCTTCCTGCTTTGCTTGCAGTGCTATTTGCTACTCCTCAATCACCGCTAATCTGTGCCACGGCATCTCCTGGTCCTTCGAGCGAGCATCAGCTGTTCATTCCAGGTCGTCCACATGCCCCCCCCATCACAGAGACAGCACGCCGAATATCTTGGATACAAGATTTAAAGTCTGTTTTTAGCCAGCATGTTGCAGCGTGGATATCTTGGGGAAAATGGTTCATATAGTCCTGTGTGATGGGCACTGGGGTCGCGCTCCCATCCGCACTGGTAGAAGGAGGGCCTGCTGTCTCCATCTCTGATATGGGGGATTTTCTCCAGAGTGAAGTTACAGGGTTGTCTGTGGTGGACCCCATTAGTGTGTCTTTGGTGGACTTGAAATGAGACATAGGGCCTGATTACAACTTTGGAGGACGGTGTTAAACCGTCCCAAAAGTGGCGGATATACCACCTACCGTATTACGAGTCCATTATATCCTATGGAACTCGTAATACGGTAGGTGGTATATCCGTCACTTTTGGGACGGTTTAACACCGTCCTCCAAAGTTGTAATCAGGCCCATAGTGTCCAAGTGTAGGGGCGCTGGAGGGTAAGTGTCAGATCGGCCCAAGGCGGCATCTTCACTCAGTTGCAGCAGGGGTACCATGCGGCTAGTACTGCACTGTAGTGAATTTACACATTGATCCTAAGAGTATCTGCAGCCATGCAGTGGGCAGAGGGCCTCAAGGAGCTGGTGAGGTTATCCCTATTATGGGGTCAAGAAGAGGGTCACATAGGGCCCGTGGTGGCTCTCCGCATATCAAGAGTGCAGCCTCCCCCGGGCTCCTGCCGGATCCAACAAGGTAAAGGGGTGGTGGGGTGGGTAGAAAAGTTGTGCTGTAGTTGCCAGTACGCTGCCGCCCTCTGGGCTGCAAATGTTACCGGCCCTGAAGTCACAGGCCCACAGGTAGAAGACTTGAATTAAGTGCCTCAAACCAGTCCCTGGGACCAAGAGACAGATACTCACTGTACCAGAAAGCCATAGGAGTCGAGGGAGAGAGTTAGTCTGCCACAATCACAGGTGCAAGCATCCCAGTGGGTATTCCCAGCCTAGGGTTCCAGATGAACCACAAAGATTCACTTTCCAGCGCAGGGCAGCCCTCAGTTAACCAGCCTAGTCATGCACAGCAGCCCGTCTAAGTCTTAGGGTCAGGCTGCCTCTCCGCTCATTGTCTTGGTGGAGGTCACTGAGTATCCCCCAGTGCCGGCACAGATGGCTCCGCTGCCGCAAGTGGGGTTTAGCGGAGGGGAAAGAGAGGCCTGCTGACGACCTATGACTCGCTCCCCTCCCCGGTGCTGGGGCCAGTCAAGCTGCTTCCCCAACAGTAAGCTCAAATAGGACCAGAGGTATGAAGATGGCGGTGCGCCCGTTCAGTCATTGCTCACCGCTGTGTCCTCTTGTCAGACTGGTCTGAAGATAAGAGCTGCAAATTCACTGGGTGGAACCCGCAGGCCGCGGGGCTCTCCTTTTCAAGATAGTGGCGTATCCATCTGCATTCACCCCAAAGTATGCTCGAAGTCAAACCCCCAGTGGTCGGAGCAGAAATATAAGAGCCCGCTCATGCCACCAATCTGCTCTGCTTTCCCTAGATGGCATATGGCCCTCTGCTACGAGATCACCGCTTTGTGGGTCCTTGTGCTATTGTGTGCAGCATGGCCTTCAGTAGGATGGCGGCCACTTGGTGTCTGGCCACACCCCGGAGGCCGCTGTGCACTTGTGCACCAGCAAGTTTCCTCTTTTAGGCGGGAGCCAGGACACCCAGGTGCGCCTGCATTGACAGCTCCATCCACCGATATCTGGCTCCGTAGAGGTCTAAATCGGCCTGCCTCACACCGTCACCACCAACCTGGCAGACCGCGGTCTCCCTGTTACAAGATGGCTGGCCGAGCGGGTCAGACCAGGCTGCTCAGTGGAGATTGTGATGCCATTCCCAGCACTGCTGTTGGAGGAATTGACAGCCCTCCCTTCCCCTTGTGTGCAGTGGGGGTGTAAGAGGGCTTGTGTATCACACCTTAGTTAGCGTTGTTCATACATGGTCCCAGTGCCCAGGATGGTGCTGGAAGACTGACGGGGGTCCATAGATAAGACGAGGCGCGTCTTACTCCAAGCTCCGCTAGGCAACACCCCCGTTAACCTTTCTTTCTATACTGGGCCAACCCTGCAATGACTCGTTATCCAGATGCCCTATCATGAGTATTTTCTCTGAATGCAGAAACATCCCACCCTCCTCCCTGTTACACCAGCAGTATAGCTTAGTTGGGTCTGTGTGGATCAATTATCGCTCCTTATCATCAGTAATGAACTGCCTGACTGACTCTGCCATGCATCAAGGGACAGTAAGCTTCTACAATCCTTAGAGTGGGAAGGTCCAAAATCAAGCATGCGAAATCTGAGCAAACGAGCATTGTTCCATGCTATGGTCATAATTTTTATTACTTATGCTATTTTACTAGAGCTTTTAAGGTGCTGTGATCTCTTAATTGTACTTTAATAGTGAAAGTTATTTTGAACTGCAGGTTTTTTGTTTTTTTAACTTTCTTTAAAAAAAAAAATAATATGCTTCCACATGATCTACTGTTTACAAATATTGAGAAATGACTGGTGATAGAGAACATTATTTCCACTGCAGTAGATAAAAACTTGGAGCAGGCCATTTTGACCAGCAGTAATATGTGAAGCGTTGCCAGATCCACTTGTTGGAGAGACACTGGCCTTCATTTTCAATGGCCCAGCATTTTGCTGTGGTAAAACCACCAGGATTTGAATGTACTAAAACCTCTTGTAGAAATGCCAATACCACCTGAGTTGAAGAGAGAAAACCAGCGCATCAGACCGTACACACCATTTCCACATGTTCTTCCTTTTTTGGGCTGATTTTCCCTGAGCACATTTTCTGGTGTTTTTTCTGATATGTGGTGATGTTGCCTGTCTTGCAGTGTCAGATCGGGTGTAAAAACCTGTTTGCTTCTAATTAGGAAGTACTCGGGCACTTAGAATGAGGGCCATCATTTTACAGGAAACACAATGTATAGAAAAATACCTTTGTTTCCTGGCATTCAACTATCAGGCCAGTTATTTCTTCCTTCAGTAATGGTTTTAAAATTACTATTTCAGATTCTTGTTCCTCGAAGTTTGAGGTTGACCAGTCTGTGTTTGCCATACCACCGACTTATCACATTCAGGAAAACGGAAGAAGTGTGCACATTCGGGATGAGGAAGAGGATGAAATTATGCAGTTTGCTATACAACAGAGTTTGCTCGAATCTACCAAGAGTCTTGTAAGTCTAAATGATTTGGTTATACTCTTGATCTTTTTTTATTCTAAATGTTCACTCAGCATTGGGTATTGTTTGTTACCAATACCTTACCACAGTTTATCATTACGCTTATAAAATCTTTATTACAGTTGTGAACTCCTTAAATGTACAATCTGTTTGCTAATAATAAATTGCCATTACCAAAGTGCTAATTACTTTCGCACAGGGAGGGTGGGAAGTGCTTTTCCAGGGTTAAAGGAATTAGCCAAGTAAGAGTGGGTTCCCATAACATGGCTTCCCCAGCATGGGCCCAAGCCTAAAGGGGCTAAAAGACACCAGTTGTAGGGATTTAGAGGAATCCCAGAACAATAGTCATGCCATTCTAGTCCTTCTGACCCAGACAATGATGCCTAGCAATACGGTGGGGTTGGAGTGGAAGACATTGTCCTGCTGCCCCAAATGTTACTAATCATATTGGTTCAATATGCTCCTCCACAGGTTAGCCTGTCTGATGCCTTGAATCAGGAAGCCTTAATTTCCGTTGCATGGAAGCTTTTGCTGGGTTCAACCTGAGGCTGGATCATCTAAAGCTTTCCAGAATTCTAGCAAATGAAAGGCACAGTCTATGGACAAGGGCATTCTAAACTAAGTATGGTATGGTGCTTGCAGCAGGAACCTACTGGGTGCTCTATGTTGAAGTGAATAGTCCAGCTTTGTCTGCTTTGGATTAATCTGCTATAGCACACCTACGGCTATGTTCTTTCCTTGGGACTAATTCCTTGAGATTATAGAGAAGAGCAGAGGCTGAGGTATTAAGTACTAAATGAGCAGGACTGAAATCTTTTCTGCTATTGAATATCTAAGCAGCCCCTGATGTTTCATCCAGAGCGAGATATTTGAGACCTAGGCTGCCAGTGGAGTGCATGCCCCAGGAGAGGATACATCATGATGTCCATGGCTTCCAGTAGAGTGCATAGTTGAAAATGCCTTCACACAATTCAAAAATTCCTTCACACAATTCAAAAATTCCTTCACACAATGTTGAAAGTGATGTGGCAATTAAGCGATGAGCTGCAGGTTCAGTGTGCTGCTCGCTTGAAAGTTTGTGCTGGCAAGCTGTATAAATTACTTGTCGATTTGGGGCATGCAAGTAGATTTCACCTTCCTTTCAATAAGGGTACACTTAACTCTGGGCGTCCTGTGGTCATTTGCTGGGAACAAACCCTGCACATCATAAGAAAAACATTAAAATGTATTTTCTTTGCTACAATATGTCACAAAGGCATGGTTAGAGTATAAAGTGCAAATCAACCAGTCTAAATACTTTATTTCATATTAATTTAACATGTCATATATGCATATAAAAAGAAAAATGCAATAAAATTTAAATCAGTTAATTACCAGTCACATAGCGAATCTCGATTGGTTTACATTAAAGTTAATCTTGAAGTCCCAACAGTAGAGTTAAAACCCACAATGTTGCTAAATAGATTTGAAACATGTTTATTCTATCCACGTATGCAGCCTTAAAGTGGTTAGCTAAATGCAATTAATGGCAATGCACCAACCCACTGATTTAGTTATTTATTTTAAACATATTATAGCACACCAGAACCGTGAGGTGTTTGGGTACTTTATATTTAAAGATTATATTTTGGTGTGGTTACATTAAAATCTTCACCAAACATATAGGCGGGGATAGGGTTATGAAATTTGAGTGGTTGACAAATGAGTTGTTTTCAGTCCTTTCTGATGATGAGGCAGAGTGTTTGGGAAGGTTTACTGGTGGGGTAGAAAATGATCTGAAGCAGTTTTTGAGATAAGAGTACTTCAGATGGATAGAATGAGGATTATTCAAGATGAAGTAGCTAGCCAAATAGTACAAAACGTTGGTTCCTGAGATGTTTTTTAAAGGTGGTCAGACAGGTTAGGTTTTGGAGGTCACAGGTGGTAGAGTTCAGCGCTGACCTGGCAGCACCAGAGAAAAATTGTTTGTGAGCTAAGACGGTCTTATACTCGGGGATTTCGAGGAGAAGCATGTCACTGCTTCTCTGCTTGAGCCACCAAAGGTTGGTAGAGGTTTAGCTAGGTAAGGCAGACATAGATAGTCTTCAATAAACATAAACTAAAACTGTCAGTCGTGTATGCTTATTTGGAATTAAATACAAATCACACATAAAAAGCTATGATCTCTAATTGCTGTATATACAAATGCACCTCTAGGTGCCGGCAGTAGCTTGAATCCACTCTCTTTCACAGTTAACTAACATAAGGGCAATAGGTTGGGCATTCATGTGTTATCATATCCGAAGACGGGCATGCCCAAGTGCACATGTTCATGTTTGTTGTGCTTGTATGCAAATAGTAGATTGAATTCAGAACTATTTTTTGCCAGTTTGTTCAGAGAGTCACCAGTACTTCATTAGCAGATAGCAGTAGGTTGACAGGCCAATAAAATGGTAAAAAATAAGGTGTGAAAAAAAGATGAGCTGAACACGGTAAAAGCACAGTGCACCATATGTAAGGTTAAGTATCATTTAATCAATCAGATCAGATTCATAGAGTGTGGCTATTCACCAGCGAGGGAATCCAGCCACTGGGAACAAGCTACTAAGGTGCTTGATTGAACAGCCAGGTCTGAGTCGAATTCCCGAAAAGAAGATGATGCCCGTAGATGAAGGGGGAAGTTGTTCCAGGATTTTACCACAAGGTAGGAGAAGGAGTGTTCTTCGCTGTTGCTTCAGTGGATGCAGGAGGGTGGTGCGAGGGGAAGGGAAGCGGGGTCTAGGTGCCTGGAGGGTAGTTGGATGTTCAGGCGGTGGTTGATGTATGCTGGTCCTTGGTTGTGATCAGCATCTTGAATTGGCATCTCTTCTGAATGGGAAGCCAGTGGAGCTTCTTGAGGTGGGTGGGGTGGTGGGGGTGGAAATGTAGGTCTATTTGGGGAGTTCGAGGATGAGTCTGGCTGCTGAGTTCTGTATGCTCTACAGCCTCTTCAGGTGGTGTGTGGTGATTTCTACATAGAGTGGCTTGCTGTAGACCAGCCGGCTTGTTACTAGGGCTTAAGTGATGGTTTGTCTGGTGCTGATGTGAAGCCATTTGAAGATCTTACGGAGCATGCGAAGAATGAGGAAGCAGGCAGAGGAGGCGCAATTGATCTGTGTTTTCATGGTGAGTTTCTTGTCCAGGATGATGCCAAGGTTGCACACGTGGTCTATCAGGCTGGGCGCTGTTACTAGTTCAGAAAGCCACGAGGAGACATTCCAAAGGGAGTTGTTGTTCCAAAGATCAGCTCCTCCGTTTTGTCTGTTAATTTGTAGGCAGTTTTTATTCATCCAGTCAATGATGCCAGTCATGTAACTGCAGAAGTTTCCCTTCATGGTGAAGAGGTCTTCTGATAGGGAGACAATGAGCTTGTCGTCTGAATAGGATACGATGTTCATTCCCTAGGTCCTGACAATGTTGGCTTAGGCTGTCATGTAGGTGTTGAACAAAATAGGGCTGAGGGATGAGCCATGGGTGATACTTCAGATGTTCTTTTTGGGTTCTGAGGTGAAAGGAGATAGACGTATTCTCTGGGTTCTTTTGTCGAGGAAAGAGGTGATCCATTTGAGCAAATCTCCCGAGACTCCGATGTGGTGAAGCCTCTTGGTAAGGGTGTAGTGGGATACTGTGGCGAATGCTGCTAAGAGGTTGGGTATAATTTTTGCATAGCACATACATAGCAGAGTTACTTCATGGTGCTGGACAGTTATTTCAATGAGAAGTAGATGACTCCTGACAGAAAAAGAAAAAAACAAGAACATACTCTTGCAAAAAAATATGTATTTTTAGCTTTGTTTGAATGCAGAGGGAGCTTCAAGGTCCTTAGGAGACTGCGTGAGTTCCACAAGCTGTCTGTAGAAGTTAAAAATGCATGCCACTGCAAGTTAGCTTGTTTGGATCTTGCAGACCACAAGGTTCTGAGAGACAGATACGTTCTAAAATGTTGTTAAAGGAAAAAAGGCCTCTGAGCCCTGATAGCATTGTATATCAGTGACTTGAATTGTATGCACCCTAACCAGCAGACATTACAAATCTTTAGAAATTGACGATACAGAATTATGCCACAGGAGGCCGTTATGCGTTCAAATCGCTGAAATTTTAAATCATTGCAACTTAGCTAGTAGATAGTTGCAAACTTTTTAATAAGATCTATTGTGAGTAGACAAAGATGATAAAGGTTGTTGCACACAAATGTTGAAATTTCATCATGCATGGCGAGATTGTAATCCAGCAAGATTCCCAGATTTTGGAATAGAGAGATGGGGAGGGCAGTTGTGTTGTGTGGGGTCTCATTATCCTAATGAGGCTGCTGGATTTGGGCGGCAGCATCATCTGAATTGTGGGGAACTGAGTCCAGTCCCACACATGTGACAACTGTTAGCCTAATCTGTTTCCAACTAGCTAGCAGTGTCTCGTCTCTGCCCAAGAGCAGGGATGATTTGTGGCAACCGGGCGCATAACAAAATGACTTCTCAGGGAAATTGTGCTGAATCAGATCTCATCCTTTTCTCTTAGTTACATTAATCACACACATGCAAAGACAACAGAGACAGAAAATGGTTCAATAGGATTTATTGAATCAGCTGTGCCTTAGATAAAATGTCATGAAACACAATAATTAGAATGATGAAATATAATAGAAGCAAAATGATGACAAGAAAAGTGAAACACAGGAAAAGTCCCACCATACTGTCACTATGCGTAATATATGCGATTACCACCTAAGCTTTGTTAGAGCACAGCATGATAAGCCCTAATCCGCCCTTCAAGATCCCCCCTGGGGAGACATCATCCCCCATAGCTGAGCATGGAAGCCTGTTGTCTATAGAGACACCATCTTGAACCCAGTAGTCTCTGCAAGCAGCTGTAGCAAAGTCAATCAGTATGCGGTTGTGATCCTCTGGCTGGAATTTCCCTGTAGCATGCATGGGACAAAGAGGTGTTTTTATTATAAAACAACTGACATTCTGAAAAAATGTCCCTACCTAGGATGTGTGTGTTTCTGTGAACATTAGAGACGTGGTGTACCATTTATGCCGGCAACCCTATCTTGTTGCAGCCTTGAGGAAAGCACAAAGTTAAAAAAGAATGTCTTGTTAAGAAACACAGTGCTTTCCTAGGCGAAAGAACACCTAGATAAAGAAAAGAAAATAACACCATAAATGTGGCTGATGCTGAACTAATAAAATCAAACAGAATAAAATGTTACTAGGCTGAAGGGCACAAGCAGCGGTCCTAGTTGGTAAAATAACGTGCCCCGAGCCATCACTACAATGGCTATACAACAGTTGCCTGATGTATCCAGCCAGATGTTTTGGCCCAGGTACAGGGCGGTGTGCCAACTATCATTATATTTGTTTTACTATGATTAAGGTTTTTATTAGATTGTTTATTTGTTTTTCCTGTTTCAATACAGCAAGAATCTGTAAAGTAAGAATCTGTAAAGTAAGAATCTATAAAGTAACACATTATGTTTATACCATTCGATAAACTTCTATTTTAGTGTGTATCAGGCCATTTACACCTCTAATGTATTTATTTCTATTATTTTCATATATTTTCACTATAGCTTTTATTCTTAAGTCTGCTCCATCCCTAGCTCCTTCATTTTCGTCTCAGCATGTTCAATTAATTTTCCTTTTGTTTTCATCTGACTTGCTACAGAGAATTTACAATGAGTCTTCTCTATAAGCAAAAAGCATAGCATTAAGTTATCAGTAAGGTGTCCCAGAGATTTCTTCCTCCATATCCAAGACCATATCAACTGGAGCATAGTCTGATAGGTGTATACTGCCAATAGAAGTAGGTGTAACTTTTAGCATTACCTTTTAGAGATGATGCAATAGTTTATTCTAGTAAATGTGTTATGCAGTGCAGAATGAAAAGAGTACTGTCTTCCTTACTGATTCTTTATTCTGCAGACATCAATTACATTTAGATCATTTTGCAGTTTAAGTGCTTTTCTACCACTTACCTTGCAAAAGTCACTCCAAACAGTGAATCGGATAATAGTTGGAAATCACCTTCAACAGTTGTCTTTGAAGTTAATTTTAGCCCTTCTTATGTATTTGTGATCTCATAAAGTTTTTCATTGGATATGACATTTGAAAAATATACATAAACAAAGGTAAACTCCTTTGTGTCTAGTTTGGCCTTCACTAACAACTGCCTTTCATCTTCTATTGTTAATAATTGTTAGCATTCCAAATGTCCTTTTTTATTAACTAAAACTATCTTCCTCGGTTTGTGTAGTACCGTGAATGGATTCAATTTCTAAACCAGGTATGTTTTCTGTAAAAAGGCAATATCTGCACCATCCTTATTAAGATAATCCAAAATTTGCCTTTTTTACTTGGTTATTAATTACACGTTCGTTCCAACTGAATAGATTTATTGTTCTGCAGTGAAGAGACCATTGTGGTCTTGCTGTGGCTCAGTATACACTAAAACAATTAATAGAGCAGTACATCACTGCAACTGTCAATAGTTTTAATTCCGGATGGTTAACACAAATACACCTGCCAGTTTTTAGAAAATGTGCTCCAAACTGCATTCAGTCCTCGATCATGGAAGGTACCAATTTAAAGACAAGCACACTTACAAAACAATATATTCCTGCGATTAATCATTGCCATTAGAGGACAGAGATAAGCATTGATAAATCAGCCCTCTGAAGGACTACAAAGGTACACTTTGAAGTAAAAGTGGCAAGTCTGAAAGACTGTTTTATGTTCAAAAGAAAATACTCAGTTCAAGCCAAAGCACAGTCCTGCATTCCACAGTATACCAGCCTCTAGCGTAATATGTAGTGATTTCTGACTGTGTTGAAATCCGCTGAACGATCTAATAAATTAAGTGCTCAGCAAGGGGGCGACGCTCCTCTGCCCTTATGGGGGGCTGCCGCAGACACCATGTAGGCAGTAAGACTAATTGAGCGATCAGTGTCTTCATTGTCCGCCAAAATGGCAAATGTATTTCTTTCACTTAAAGATGCTCCTTAACTATAACAGCCCCCTTCCTTTTTTCCAATTGCTGTAGAGATATTTGAAACTGGGAGGCATATGCTCATTAAGGAATGTAATAACTTTACCTGAATTAGTTTTGTCTGTTATTTGTGTTGAAACTTTTATCAGCGTACAAAAATAAATGGAATACTTGGAAGACTAGAAAAATTCTTCCCTGCTTTCATTGTGGTATGTTGAACGTTGTTCATAGACATTGATTATGTCGACATCAGATAATGTATGGGCACCGCCACAGCTATCAGCTTGATAACAGATCCTATCAGACAAGTGAAGCAGTACAAACCTCCCCAGCAGCTCTGCTGGCAGCTCTTCCATGGGCTACATAGCCACATGACTGACAAGATTATTCTTGACATGAATAAACACCATATCTTAATACATTTCTAAGAGTATCATCTGGTTTTGTAGACTCATACAACTCTTCATACTAACACATCATTGAGCCAAGAGTTGTCTGGACCACACCCTATTTACATAATGTCTGTTTTGTGCAGTCAGGAACACTAGTGCAAGAGAGACCTGGTCATGGTATTTTTCTTAAATCCTGGCCAGAATCCTACATGCTCACTCTTTGGTTCAGGCCCACCATTAAAATCGTCACCCACGATGCTGCTTATTCAGTTTCTTTCTAGACATCTCTGATGTGACAGATCCCAGTCATGTGGATAAGTTTCCCTTGTCCAGTGCAGAAACCAGCTGGTCCCTTAAAATAGACTGCAAACCTGCTTAAACTGGATTAGATAAAGAAGGATATTAATGCCTTGCTCCTTCAGGACCCATAGTGCTTCCCCCTCCAGTCCTACCATCCTGGGTCTCTCTTTTTCTCCCACCCTTCATATTCTATACAGGTTTTCATCTATAATTAGAATTTACTTTGTAGCAAGTAGATATGAGTTCTGTTTTTTAAATTGTTAAATCGCTGCAGCAGTAGGAAGAAATCATCAGTTTTTGCTTTAAAATCCTATCTTACCTTATTTAAAAATGTCTGATTCATAGTAATCCATCTATTAAAAATATGAATTAAAATCTCCAAATCTTATAAATCCTTTCCCCCACCTACCTGGTCAACATAGAGGTTTTCTTTTAGTTACACCTTGTGGAGCTTAGTTAATCATTCTTGAAACTGTGGGGATTCTGCCTCCTTTCCATTTGTTGTTTTTACAGAAGAAGCTGTCAGAATGAGCCACCAGACTGTGGCATCTCTAGTTCTTGTCCTTAGATGTCTCCCACTTCCTAGTAAAACTGACATTAGGAGAAAGATTGATTCCACTTGGGTTTTTAGTGAATGATGTAACCTACCCCTAGAATTCCTTAGTCCAGGGGCACCTCCAGATCAAATGTGCCCATGTCCCTATGTTGTTTCACCTGGGACATCATGACTAATGCTGCTGTTCCTTTTATGCATCCGATCAGTGGTATAATAAATGAACTATGGGCATGCTTTTGAAGTTGGGCCCACTCTGTGTGTGATTATTAAGTAAAGATGTCATCCCACTCTCTCCAGCTCAAATTAATAACTACAGGCCTGATGATCGTACATTTGGAATTGCAAAAAAAAGAAAATTAAAAGTTTTCCTTTCGTTTTCTAAAAGCAGGCAGTGGTCCATTGGACTGCTGCCTGCTCCTAAAAATCCTTTTACAGACATTCACAAAGGGGAAGGTGTCACTTGGGGACTCCTTACTGTTTGCGAATGGGTTACCACCAACTTGAAGTTGGTGATAATCTGCGAATGTTTTGCAACTGCATTTCGGTTGCAAAACATACAATCATACCGCTGCGATTCAGTTTTAGGAAGGGACGCCCTAAACACACCCCTTCCTAATACTGGATTGCAGCGCTAATTTGCAATTCAGTAACAGGTTACCGAATCACAATTTTGCATTTGGAACATGACAGACAGCTTTTTAGCGGTTGCAAATGCCACAATTCTTCGAATCAAACGGTTTGTGAGCACTTAATAGCTTTGATCATCTTGACCCTATGTCTTTAACCCATTCATTTTGGGTTGTTCCAGAAATTAACTCAGTCTTTTTGGTATTCTGGCTGCCATCTTATCCACTGTTCTTGCTTTCTGAGAGTGCAACTACGATTGAGTAAATCCTCAACTATTTACCATGACATTTCAATTTGTAGTGACATATACTTTTTTTCTAAAACGTATAATTTGTAAATAGGGAAGTTTATTCTCGATCCTTTGAGGTGCAAATTTAACATTAACAGCTTCCAAAGGAATTACTTCATTATTGAAAAACCTATTCCCTAGTTTACCTAGGTTTCCATTTTTCTGGCTCTATATTTCGGTTTGAAGAGGGGTTGCATGCTAAACTGGGATTATGAGAAAATAGCAGAGGTGCAATTGTTTTTTTGTTAAAAGACGTGATGATTTGAGAATCTAGCTAATTTACGGTTGGGTTATGTAGAATTGGGGGATTGGGATATGAGAACATTTCCCCATTTGTTCTCTCTGTGAACAAATAGTTGAATCACTTTTCATTAAAGTTCTATAATTTAGAGAAAGTAATTAGAAAAGCTGCGTAATTTTTGTTTCCAGTCTGGGAGGGACGCTATTCTTCCCATGAGAGATTTACCTTGATCTGACCTAACCGACCCAATGTTTATTATGTATAAAACTGCTGATTTCTGAATCAACTTTTTGATTTTTTTTAAATGGTTTGTTATAGGATAGGGGGCTGTTGTAAAAAGAAAAGAAAAAAACTGGAAAATATGCATTTTTACCATAGCAGTTCTGCCTATAATTGATCTAAGCATATGTTCGATGGCATCTGTCGCTGTAGATACGCATGTTCTGCAATAGCTCGCCATCTGGTGTTGGGCCGGAGTGTTACAAGTTGTTTTTCTTCGAAGAAGTCTTTCGAGTCACGGGACCGAGTGACTCCTCCTTTTGTCTCCATTGCGCATGGGCGTCGACTCTATCCTCGATTGTTTTTTTTCCGCCATCGGGTTCGGACGTGTTCCTGTCGCTCCGAGTTTCGGAACGGAAAATTAGCTAATTTCGGAAGATTTTCGTCGGTATTGTTGCGTTCGGGATCGGCGTACTTCCATTCAACACCGCATCGAAGATCGAACAGCTCCGGTGCCCTTCGGGGTAGTTTTTTCGATCCTCCGTCGGGGCCTGGTCGGCCCGACCGCGTGCTGAAGAACGCCGATGGAACGGACCCCGTTTCGTTTCTGCCCCAAATGCCACAATAAATACCCCTACACAGACCAACACTTGGTCTGCAACCTGTGCCTGTCACCTGAGCACAGCGAAGACACCTGCGAGGCCTGTCGTGCGTTCCGGTCCCGAAAAACACTCCGAGACCGTCGAGCCAGAAGACTTCAGATGGCGTCCGCACCGACAGCCCACCGGGAGTTCGAGGAACAGGAAGAGGAAGGTACCTTCTCGATCCAAGACTCCGACTCCGAAAGATTTGACGATACACAAACCGTGAGTAAGACGTCGAAAACCACACAGAGGAAGATTTACAAGGCCCAGGGGACGCCACTGCCACCAGGCCATGGCTCGACCCATAAATTCGGTGACCGACCATCGGCACCGAAAAAGGCCCAAACAGTGCCGAGATCGTCCGACTCCGGTCGAGACACCGGCACGCAGCCTTCTCGGGACCGAGAAAGTGCTGGAGACAAGCCTCGACACCGAGATGCCGGTGTGGACACGGCTCGACGCCGAGACAGCGGCACAGAAACAGATCGACGCCGAGAGGTTTCGGCCCCGAAAAGGAAAAAAGCCACCTCGGAGCCGAAAAAACACGCAGACAAAGTTTCGATGCCGAAACAAACTGCAAGCGACCCAGCTTCAGGCTCTTATACAGAAGAGCACTCGCTAACCTCCCAAATGCAGAAGCATAGGTTTGAGGAAGAGCTACAAGCAACTGATGTGGACCATACGCAAAAGCGTATCTTCATTCAGCAGGGGACAGGAAAAATAAGCACCCTTCCCCCCATTAGGAGAAAGAGGAGGTTGGAGTTCCACACGGAACAAACACCACAACCAAAAGTGGTGAAAAGAGTTACACCACCACCCTCACCTCCGCCCGTGATTGACGTTTCACCAGCACAAACTCCATCACACTCCCCAGCTCACACCACCATGAGCCAGGGTGACCAAGATCAGGACGCATGGGACCTATACGACGCCCCAGTGTCAGATAACAGTCCGGAGGCATACCCTGCGAAGCCATCTCCACCAGAAGACAGCACCGCGTACTCTCAAGTGGTGGCTAGAGCAGCACAATTTCACCACGTAAGCCTCCACTCAGAACAGGTCGAGGATGATTTCTTATTCAACACACTCTCCTCCACCCACAGCTCATACCAAAGCCTGCCTATGCTCCCTGGTATGCTCCGCCACGCAAAAGACATCTTTAAGGAGCCGGTTAAAAGTAGGGCAATCACACCAAGGGTAGAAAAAAAGTATAAGCCGCCTCCTACGGACCCGGTTTTCATCACTACATAGCTGCCACCAGACTCTGTCGTTGTAGGAGCAGCTAGGAAAAGGGCCAACTCTCACACATCTGGAGATGCACCACCCCCAGATAAAGAAAGCCGCAAGTTTGATGCAGCTGGTAAAAGAGTCGCAGCACAAGCTGCAAACCAGTGGCGCATCGCGAACTCCCAGGCACTACTTGCGCGCTATGACAGAGCCCACTGGGACGAGATGCAACATCTCATTGAACATCTGCCCAAGGACTTACAAAATAGGGCAAAACAAGTGGTTGAGGAGGGACAGGCCATCTCCAACAACCAGATCCGCTCCTCCATGGACGCTGCAGATACAGCTGCACGGACAATTAATACATCTGTAACTATCAGAAGGCATGCATGGCTCCGAACGTCTGGATTTAAACCAGAGATTCAACAAGCAGTTCTCAATATGCCTTTTAATGAAAAAGAACTGTTCGGTCCAGAAGTGGACACAGCGATTGAGAAACTGAAAAAAGATACAGACACTGCCAAAGCCATGGGCGCACTCTACTCCCCGCAGAGCAGAGGGAATTACAGCTCATTCCGTAAAACGCCCTTTCGAGGGGGGTTTCGGGGTCAAAGCACACAAGCCAGCACCTCACAAGCCACACCGTCCAGTTACCAAGGACAGTATAGAGGAGGTTTTCGGGGCCAATATAGAGGAGGGCAATTCCCTAGAAATAGAGGAAGATTCCAAAGCCCCAAAACCCCTACTACTAAACAGTGACTCACATGTCACTCACCCCCTCCACACAACACCAGTGGGGGGACGAATAGGTCATTATTACAGAGCATGGGAGAAAATCACTACAGACACTTGGGTTCTAGCAATTATCCAACATGGTTATTGCATAGAATTTCTACAATTCCCTCCAAACATACCACCAAAAGCACAAAATTTAACAACACACCATTCCAATCTCCTGGAGATAGAAGTGCAGGCACTATTGCAAAAGAATGCAATCGAATTAGTGCCAAACACACAAATAAACACAGGAGTTTACTCACTGTACTTTCTGATACCAAAGAAGGACAAAACACTGAGACCAATCCTAGACCTCAGAGTAGTGAACACTTTCATCAAATCAGACCACTTCCACATGGTCACACTACAAGAAGTATTGCCATTGCTAAAGCTGCACGATTACATGGCCACTTTAGACCTCAAGGATGCTTATTTCCATATACCAATACACCCATCGCACAGGAAATACCTAAGGTTTGTATTCAAAGGAATACATTACCAATTCAAGGTACTGCCTTTCGGATTAACAACCGCACCAAGAGTCTTTACCAAATGTCTAGCGGTAGTCGCAGCACACATAAGAAGGCAGCAGATACATGTGTTCCCATATCTAGACGACTGGCTAATCAAGGCCCATTCGTTAATAGAGTGCTCAAATCACACAAATCATATCATACAAACCCTCTTCAAACTAGGGTTCACCGTCAATTTCACAAAATCCAAAATTCTGCCACGCAAGGTACAACAATACCTAGGAGCCATAATAGACACATCAAAAGGAGTAGCCACTCCAAGTCCACAAAGAATTCAAAATTTCAACACCATCATACAACGCATGTATCCAACACAAAAGATACAAGCAAAGATGGTATTACAACTCCTAGGCATGATGTCATCATGCATAGCCATTGTCCCAAACGCAAGACTGCACATGAGGCCCCTACAACAATGCCTAGCATCACAGTGGTCTCAAGCACAGGGTCACCTTCTAGATCTGGTGTTAATAGACCGCCAAACTTACCTCTCGCTTCTGTGGTGGAACAACATAAATTTAAACAAGGGGCGGCCTTTCCAAGACCCAGTGCCACAATACGTAATAACAACAGATGCTTCCATGACAGGGTGGGGAGCACACCTCGATCAACACAGCATACAAGGACAATGGAACGTACATCAAACAAAACTGCATATCAATCACCTAGAACTTTTATCAGTTTTTCAAGCACTAAAAGCTTTCCAACCAATAATAGTTCACAAATACATTCTCGTCAAAACAGACAACATGACAACAATGTATTATCTAAACAAGCAGGGGGGGACGCACTCCACGCAGTTAAGCCTGCTAGCACAAAAAATTTGGCATTGGGCAATTCACAACCAAATTCGCCTAATTGCACAGTTTATACCAGGGATACAAAATCAACTCGCAGACGATCTCTCTCGAGATCACCAACAGGTCCACGAATGGGAAATTCACCCCCAAATTCTGAACACTTATTTCAAACTCTGGGGAACACCTCAGATAGACTTGTTTGCAACAAGGGAGAACGCAAAATGCCAAAACTTCGCATCCAGATACCCACACAAACAATCCCAAGGCAATGCCCTATGGATGAACTGGTCAGGGATATTTGCTTACGCTTTTCCTCCTCTCCCTCTCCTTCCTTACCTGGTAAACAAACTCAGTCAAAGCAAACTCAAACTCATATTGATAGCACCAACTTGGGCAAGGCAACCCTGGTACACAACGCTGCTAGACCTATCAGTGGTACCCTGCATCAAATTGCCCAACAGGCCAGATCTGTTGACACAGCACAACCAAAAGATCAGGCACCCAGATCCAGCATCGCTGAATCTAGCAATCTGGCTCCTGAAATCCTAGAATTCGGGCACTTACAACTTACCCAAGAATGTATGGAAGTCATAAAACAAGCCAGAAGGCCATCCACCAGGCACTGCTATGCAAGTAAATGGAAGAGGTTTGTTTGCTACTGCCATATTAATCAAATACAACCATTACACACAACTCCAGAACAGGTAGTGGGTTACTTGCTTCACTTACAAAAATCTAACCTAGCTTTCTCTTCCATTAAGATTCACCTTGCAGCAATATCTGCATACCTGCAAACTACCTATTCAACTTCCCTATATAGGATACCAGTCATTAAAGCATTCATGGAGGGCCTTAGGAGAATTATACCACCAAGAACACCACCTGTTCCTTCATGGAACCTAAATGTTGTCCTAACTAGACTTATGGGTCCACCTTTTGAACCCATGCACTCCTGCGACATACAGTTCCTAACCTGGAAGGTGGCATTTCTCATCGCCATTACTTCCCTAAGAAGAGTAAGCGAGATTCAGGCGTTTACTATACAGGAACCTTTTATACAACTACACAAAAATAAAGTCGTCCTAAGAACCAATCCTAAATTTTTGCCAAAGGTTATTTCACCGTTCCATCTAAATCAAACAGTGGAACTTCCAGTGTTCTTTCCACAGCCAGATACCGTAGCTGAAAGGGCACTACATACATTAGATGTCAAAAGAGCATTAATGTATTACATTGACAGAACAAAAAACATCAGAAAGACTAAACAACTCTTTATTGCATTTCAAAAACCTCACGCAGGAAACCCAATTTCAAAACAAGGTATAGCCAGATGGATAGTTAAATGCATCCAAATCTGCTACCTTAAAGCTAAACGACAGCTGCCCATTACACCAAGGGCACACTCAACCAGAAAGAAAGGTGCTACCATGGCCTTTCTAGGAAACATCCCAATGCAAGAAATATGTAAGGCAGCCACATGGTCTACGCCTCACACATTCACCAAGCACTACTGTGTAGACGTGTTATCCGCACAACAAGCCACAGTAGGTCAAGCCGTATTAAGGACATTATTTCAGACTACTTCCACTCCTACAGGCTGATCCACCGCTTTTGGGGAAATAACTGCTTACTAGTCTATGCAGAACATGCGTATCTACAGCGACAGATGCCATCGAACTGAAAATGTCACTTACCCAGTGTACATCTGTTCGTGGCATCAGTCGCAGTAGATTCGCATGTGCCCACCCGCCTCCCCGGGAGCCTGTAGCAGTTTGGAAGTTACCTTCAATTATTTATATATGTATCATCTCAACCTTAAATAGGTGCATACTTAGTCACTCCATTGCATGGGCACTATTACTACAATTCAACTCCTACCTCACCCTCTGCGGGGAAAAACAATCGAGGATAGAGTCAACGCCCATGCGCAATGGAGACAAAAGGAGGAGTCACTCGGTCCCGTGACTCGAAAGACTTCTTCGAAGAAAAACAACTTGTAACACTCCGGCCCAACACCAGATGGCGAGCTATTGCAGAACATGCGAATCTACTGCGACTGATGCCACGAACAGATGTACACTGGGTAAGTGACATTTTCATTCCCTATCTATCCAGCATTGGCATTCACTTCTGCCTCAGAAGAATAAAATTAAGTTTATATAGCTCACAATAATAATTGGAGATTTTAATCCGCAAGTATCTAATTGGCTTGTTATTATACTTGGGGTAGTTATTGTTAAAGCAATCAATATTTCAGTTTTATTGCTTTTGACTACACAGCCTTTGGTGGTGTTAAAGGATGTCAGCACTCTAACAGCTCTTCAGTTACTGAGGTATCAGACTTAAGACACAAAGCCATATTGTTTTGGTCAAATCTCTCTTAATGCACTTGCTCTGTACTTCTACCGTTTAGAGCCAGTCCATAAATACTGGTGATAGACCTGATGATCTGGCCAGGAAAACCCATTTTTTCCATCATCTTAAACTGGAACAAACAACAAACCAGGCTGAAGGCATTTTTCACCATCTAAAAATGTTGCTGATATTTTAGCTGCATTAAAAAAAAAAAATCAACAACCTTGATCAGATAATGGGAGTTACTATATAACTCATGATCGGGATAAAGCTGTTTCCTGTTCCTGTTTTAATTTTGGAATTTCTGTAGCTACTCTCATAAAATAATATTGATGAAAATCGAATATGCTGCATTTAGCCGCGTAATTGGTTGTAAAGAATTTACATCTATTAATTTGTCATCTTTCTTGGGGAAGCTTATCAAGATTGCTCTTACAAAAGAAGGTGGTATAATTCCACCCGTTAATATCTTGTAAGGGGTGTCTTCATCTACTGCACCAGTAACTGGTACCATTCGACTGAGAATCCCTCTTGTTTTGTTGCTTTACATTTATTGAGATTCTTAACTACATTCACTAATTCTTCTTGCTTTATTGAGCCTATTAACTATTAATCTGCATCAGTCGTAAGTGAGGAAATATAAAATTTGGCCAAAAAGTGTGATATTTCATCTCATGCTGGACTTAGATTCATTGGAAATGCTCTTGGAAGATTTTGTTCTATTTGCTGTCTAGTTACTGACAGTGTTCCAGTATTTGGGTCTCTTGTTTTGGATATCATAGTATGGGATATGTGAGTCCTAATTCACCAGGGTAACAGTTATTTATATTCCTTTTGTCTAACGTTACTCAAGTTATCAATCTCTTTTTCCATCAGATAATTTGGAATTTCTCTTCTGTTATCTCCCTCCCTAGGTAGTTCCGATATTAAGAATTTGGTGCATTTATATTTATCTGATTGTAATACCTAAAAAGACTGAAGCTCAACTTTTTCAAGCTTCCATGTGTTGTCCTTGAATGCAGTTACCTCTCCTTGCATTGTTTCTTTGTATGCTTCCCAATATTTTCCTGGGAAAGAAGTGTCATGCATTTCAGGAAAAAAATAATAGTTTCTATCAACATCTGATCAGTGAAGAGAGCTTTATCAAAATGCCAGGTATAGGCTGGAACTTTCGTGAAAAATGAGCCTACCTCAAGATAGTTCATCATGTGATCAGAAGAAAATTGGGAACAATAGAACCTACAACTCACTTTTGATATTACATATGAAATCAGCAATGCCAGTTGGTACCGGTAGGGACAAAATAGTTTTGTCTTTCATATGGGTCTATTAAGTTAAGCTGCTTTTTAAGCTGAAGAATGAATTTAGCCATCTTTAGTTTCCCTTTGCAGCTTTTAGGTCTCCCTACATCTAAATGGGTTGTTTGGGGAAGATTAAAATCCTCACTGATTATTACAGTCCTAGGAAATTTCACCAAGTGATATACCAAATCATATCTCACGTTGGGCTCAACTAATATAGGGCCATAAAATGAAACAATTGCCAAGGAATGTTTTATAATCATATTTCAACAATACCCCACCTACCTGCATTATCTGCAGCTATTTTAAATTATATGTGTGGGAAATTTCTTAACTAAAATCACGACACCCTTGTGGACAGCAGAGGCTGATAATTGACCTAAGACATTAAATTATGTCTAGTTAAAAGATTCTCCTACCCCTTGTTCCTGATATGTGTTTCGTGCAATAGCATTAGTGGTGTCTTTTTGTTCCATATCCACCTTTTTGCATCTTTTTCATGCATTGCGGGGCTGCCACAGTCTTAATAAAAAAACTCTGAATCTCCCATTTATGAGAACTTTTAGTAGTGATGGTTGCAACAAGATGGATTGACACCCCATTAGCTTTAAAAGATGGACTTAGCAGCTGGCATTCCCTCTGTCATTTTGGAAGTTTTGAAAGTCATGTCTGGAAATACTTGAAAGCTGTATTTAACATGAATTTTAAATGTTTTCTGCTTAATCTCCACTGACAAGATTCACTCTCTTATTCTAAGGTCATAAAAGTTCGAAAAATGAGTTCTGGGGCAGTTACTATCCAGCTGCTCCAGAAAGGGACCTCTGCACGCTCACATTATCGTACGATCCTCTCTAGTATCTGGTAATTTTTTAGTTCTACTGAAGTCTTTGATGAAGTCCACTATTCTCGAGGTGGATTCCTTTCTTTCTAGCATTCCTACAAATTTTTGGTTTGATAATTTCTGTTGGTTCTCCGGATCTTCAACTTGAACCCTAATGGTGTGCAGCTTTAGTATAAGAAGTCTGTTGGATCAGTTCCCTTTGGCTATCCTATTTTTGTTGGAGCTCTTTCAACTGTGTTGAATATGAGTCAATATTGTTTTCGATTTTGAACATTTTATTATTTAGCAATAAAGCAAGAGACCTGATTCATCTTTAATTCTTTGAGCTCTGTTAGAATAGTCATCAACTATGTTTCATTAGTTTTATTATCTACATTGTTTATGTTGTCTAGAGAAAATGGTGCAATTATTGGAGTTGGTTGGGTTTATGGTTGAACTAATAGTTGTATTTGTTCGTTTGGCTTATGTTGTTTTATTTTGAGTTTGACTGATAATTTTCATGCTCAGAGGGAAACACATGTTTGCTTATCCCCTCTTCCAAAGCACAAAGTCTATAGTGATTCGCTGTAGTGGGTGTTAGCACTTTCACCTTTAAGCTGCCCTTGTGGTCCAGTTTTTTTTAAAATGTTGTCTCCTTGTGGCCACACTCCTGTGAGATGCTTGTAACTGGCGCAACCTAGACAAGACCACTCCCTCTTCCTGTCATAGATGATGTGGCTGCATGATCTTGCTTTGGCTTCTGCTGCAAAATTGATACCTGATGATTACTGGTGCCACCGCTCTCTTACTATAATAGCCTTTCACTCCCTCTCATTTTCCGATACCTTTGGAGAGTCTGCCTGTGGCTGGAAAACACCAAGAGAGAGCCTCAGCTCCCCCTCCGCAGCCACCACAGAACCGTAGAAGTCCTTTCCCTGCACCATTACAGGTGGGCGTCTCCAGTGTGTGCAGTCTACGCAGGTCATCTAGATAGTGCTCCAGGTAGGAGTAGTGCAGCATGGAGGTTAGGGAGTCACATCCAGCTGCTTCCAATTGCAGGCTGTGGTATAGTGGAGTACAGGGAGGAAAGTGAAACTCAGCCCAACCCCAGACACAAAGGGCTTAGGCAATTTAAAAAGACTAGGACACATAAACTGAAGACAGGCAAGAGAACCTCGGGCCTTACATTAGCTAAAGCAAGTATGTCACTTGAATTGCCTGAGATACAGCTTAACACCAAAAGTGGGAGCTCAGAGAAACTGGAAATTTCACATTTGGCAGCAGAAAAGCTACTCTTCAGAAACTGAGAGGTTTGCCTGCTGCTACTCCATTAGTGATAAGCTCGATTCAAGCAACAATATCAGTGATGGTAGACTCTACAGGGGAAAAAGTTGCAGACCATTTCAAGGGAGTGCTTAGATATACAGAGAAATGGAGATAAAAATATCGACAAACCTTTGGGATTACCTTGTCAGCAAAAATGCCGGAGTAGCAGATACAAAAGCAGGCAGCCGTAAAAAATTATCTAGTATTTGCCAACACAGGAGTTCCCTCTGTAAGAATGTCTGGGGCATGTGTACTCCACGGGGAAGTATTTTGGGTTTTCAAAGTTGCCCGTTAATTGCAGAAGCAACATGTATCTCAGTTGCAGGAACTTGAAAATACTTTACCTGTCTGGTTCAAATTCTGCAGATATATAAATGAAAGTTCTAAGGTTTCCCTACGGTACACTTCACCCACCTTTCTGATTCCCTTCTCTTTCCATTATTTAAATCACTTTGGTTTCTTAACCTGAGGCAGATAGAAGGTCAGCTCAAAGTGGTCCTTGACTTTCAAGCCTATTGTCTTCTTCCCAAACCAAAACCACTGCACATATCTCACTAGGTCCATGTATGAAGTCAGTTTAGACCGGATTGTACCTAGAAAGTTACTTATTCTCCATTGATGCTCTGTAATCATTTTTGTAAATTGGGCAATATGGAACACATTCCTTTTTCAGTGGCTATTTTTTGTTTAACAAGCTGATGGTGCTGCATGTATCGCTCCTCAAGCTTAGGGATTAAACAAGAAGGCAAAGATACAGGGGTTACTGACAGAAACAAGTTACTCAGAGGCACTGCACACATTTTCTAAGACCGTTTGTGCAGGGGCGGCTCCTCCTCAGTGGAAGAACGTCATCCCATTGGCTAAGAGCCAGCAGCAGAAAAATAAAATTATATTTGTAGCCAACATGTGAAGGGAGGGGTGGGGCTGTGCCATGGGAGAGGGTATGAGTAGAGTGCACTAAGGCATATGCATGTTATATTGCACTGCCCGGATGGAGGAACTGCACAGGCCCCAGTGCACTGTCTGAACAGCAGACCAAGCCACTCAGACCAATCTTGATGCTGCTCTCAAGCTCGTTATAGCATGATAGCAGTGCCAGGATTGCTGGGGAGCCTGTGCTGATGTCCCATTGAAGGTTGGGGTCCTGCTTGAGGGAAGATGTGAAGTTGCATTAAAAAAACTTGGATGGCAGACTTAGGCTCTCATTATGACTTCGGTGGTCTTGCAAATAGACCTCTGAAGCCGCTGCGCCACAATACCGCCGTTTCTGTCCACCGGTCCAGCGGAAAAGTCACATCAACATTGAAGCCGGCTCATAATAGAGCCGGCGGCAATTTGATGTGCAGCGGGTGCAGCAGCACCCATTGTGCATTTCACTGCCTGAATTTTGCGATCGGGCTGTGTCTGCGGGCCCCTGTACTGCCCATGCCAACTGCATGGGCAGTGCAGGGGCACCCCGAGTCCCCCTTACCGCCAGCCTTTCCATGGCAGTGTTTACCGCCATGGACAGGCTGGAGGTTTGGGACTCATAAGCCTTGGGGATTATGACCGCCTGGCGGAAGCCTGGCGGTATAGTGGAGGGGCCGGCGGTATGGCCGTGACTAATGCACCACGGTCATAATACACTGGCGGAACACCGCCTGCCTGTTGGCGGTGTTACAGCCATTGTTCCGCCGGCCGCCAGGGTCATAATGACTCTCTTAATGTGTTAAGTAAGAAATGCACCATAAGTTTTAATTTAAGTGATTCTTCTGACGTTTGGTGTTACAGCCATTGTTCCACCGGCCGCCAGGGTCATAATGACCCCCTTAATGTGTTAAGTAAGAAATGCACCATAAGTTTTAATTTAAGTGATTCTTCTGACGTTGTTGGGGCAGCCTGATGTTTAATTGTGTTCAGGATGTCTTGCTCTGGAGATTATGTTGGTAGTAATGTGTTAATAGACCTGTGCTCACAGAGTTTTCGATATGTAGGTTGTGTTCGAGATAATGTGTATGGAAAAATGCTCTGTTGGGCAGTTCAGGAGTAGGTTTGTCGAATGAAGCATAAGGGGAAGGAACAGGGCTTAGTAGAATAGATACTCAAAGGAGAATGCTTGTGAAAGAGATGGAGAGTATTAGTTGCATATTTTGTCTCCTCATACACATGACCGAGTTTATTTAATAATCATTCAGTTCATTTTTAGGCATAGATAAGGGGTTTGTGTCCCACTCAATAACATGGCTTAAATGGCATACAAAGTAAGTAATTGTACATCTGTTGTGAGTCATGCCTGTGGGTGGTCCAGTCATTCTGTGGAGAGTTGCTTTGTGAGCTGCTGTTTTTGAGTAGCTTGTCTGGTTGAATTAGGGAGGCCATATTGAAGGGAAGCACTGGCTACAAACAGAGCTTTGTGTGTGATTCTTGTCATTATGTTAGTCTGTATCACATTAAAAGCAGCTTTATTCCAGTTTATGGTCCACGTTACCTTGATTTATGCTGTCTGGTTTTATTCCAGGAAGGGAGTATGGGCGATAATGGGAGTATGGGCGATAATGAGAGTATGGGGAGAGTTAGTGGTGATGTGAGTAAACATAGTAGGCATAGTACCAGCTTTAACATCCCTAGAAA
Organism: Pleurodeles waltl; assembly: GCF_031143425.1. Classification (NCBI taxonomy): domain Eukaryota; kingdom Metazoa; phylum Chordata; class Amphibia; order Caudata; family Salamandridae; genus Pleurodeles; species Pleurodeles waltl. The sequence continues at coordinate 868,275,112 of NC_090450.1, read as the reverse complement.
TAGTAGAAGGTCTTCAGGGTATCTAACACTGTGCTGAAGATATTGGTACTGATATCTGAGAATTGGGTCAAGCCACTTCCAGTTTTCATATCATGGGAAATGTGGATTACATTTCTGGCAATGAAGCCCAGTTGGTGACTATGATGTTTGTCACTTATTAAGGTCTCCGGGGTAGCCGTCCTGTCTCATTGGTTGTAGTATTTGAGAGTAGACTTGTGTATGCCGGGGGGAATATACTGCTGAGGTAATGGTAGATGCAACCCATAGTCTAATCTGATGTGAAGCTGACTATGTTTTAGGCTTGCTGGTCAAAACAAAATCACAAGAAATATATATAGGATATTGGCCATGGCAAGCATGTTTAGTATGGATCAGGCACAATATGAACTCCAAGGTAACACCACAGAGAGGAAATATGGTAGTAAAATGTCAAATTAGGCATAAAAGATGTTGATCTGCATGGCTTTACATGTGGTTGACAACACATGGAGAGTTAACATCTCACTTCAGAAAAGCGCGAATAAACCTTAGGAGCACAGATCCTCTTTATGTGCAAAATCACCCTTTGCAAAACATTAACAGGATTGTGGAGATAATTTTAGGTGCAAAATGAAATTTAGGATAAAAAAATCACATTCTGTTTTTCAAGCATTTTTTGGTGCAAAGTAAGCAGTAGTATGGTATCACATTTAGGTGTAAAAGCAATCTACACTGAGAGAAAAGGAGAAACTGAGAAGTAATGTAAGATGTAAGGTGTGCAATAATATGACATCACATTTAACTGTAAAATCACTACCATGTGCAAAATCATTTTTGGTGCAAAATAATTAGCTTTGTGGTATCACATTTAGGAGCAAAATCACATTTAAGTGCAAAATACATCATGGTACCAAATGACGCTTGGTGCAACATCATCACAAGTGTGGAAGCATTTTTAGGAGCACAGATATCATTTAGAAGAAAAAATACAGTTAGAGTCAAAATAAAAGTTTGTACAGTGTAAACAAGTTGAAACAGTCTTCAGAGCACAAGTGCGCCTATTTTGAAGTGCAGGGATGCTCCGTACATAAGGTTGCCCTGAATAGTACTCTCTGGGCATCTAGGACTGACACACCTTAAATGATGTTGCTAGTGATGAGACTGATCCAAATGAGTTGAAAAATGTCTTTATTGCATTTTTTGTTTACAACCAAGCATTCTATTATCAAATCCCCCTGACTATTCAGGCAAAGGACCCAGCCCCGCCAGTGCAGGTACAAAGGTACATACATCATAATATAGATTCCCAGCTGCTGAACAGTGCCCAAGAGTGGCTCCAGGTGTGCTCAGCAGAGACCCAATGTGCTATGAAAATCCATAAATGCATCATAACATGGCCAACACAACACTACATTAACAGAACTTGAACCAGGTTTGAGGGAGAAAACACCCAAATGAAAAGGACCATTATTGTGCAGTTTATGCACTCAAGTAAGAAACGGAGAAAGGGGGTATGGAGCCCGAACACCCACCAGGTCTGAGCAGGGCTGCGTGCCCAATACCTAAACAGGGAGGATCCATGTTGCCAGGATCTTCCATTTTATCCATCAGTTTTGCTACACAAGTGTCCCGCACCATGCCACCGCACATCCTGAGAAATTGTCTCTGCTACTGTGTACAGTTTCAATCCATGCCCCCTCCTGCAGCAGCACAGCTGCCTTCCGGGTCATCGCTGTATGCCTCTTAAAAATTACTGTGGCCAGGTCTGCAAACCTCATGAAGTGTCTTGTGTGTCTCATTCTTTTTGCAGTCCCCAGCAGGCATAGCAAGGGGTCTGCGGCCAACTGTGCACATTTACCACCTCAAACACCACCTCTGTCACTCTCACCCTTATCGGCAGCAACACAGGGTACTCCATACCATATGCATGAATGTTGCATCTGGGTGTCTGCATCGCGGACACTCCTGGAAGGAACGCAGCAACATCTTATGCACCCTTTGGGGCATGAGATAGGCCTGGTGTAAGTAATTGAATTGTGTACATTTTAGACAGGCATTGCAGGTGACACGCTTTACATACTCCAGGGGCATCACCCATTGTGTAGTTGATAGGACCGTCTCCAAGCAATATTCCCATTTGGGCTTACTATGCTGTGGGTAAACTTTATCTTTAGCCAGCAAGGCACCATACATCATTGTAATCGCCTGCCTCCCAGTCCCATGTGTAAGGATGCACTGGAGCCCTTTATGCAATACAGGTTCCTCACGGCCCATCCCTCAAGTGTCCTGCACCACCATCACATATGCGGTGTGCATCAGGAAGAGGTCCGCCCCCAAGTCATGTGTGGATTGTAGATAAGGGAAGGACTGCAATATCCTATCTGTGTAAAGATCCCCCTCCTGGGTAACTCCAGCTCCATGCCAAGGGGCCAGGTTGGGTATATGCAGTACAGCCCTCACCTTCGGCACACTCCAGAGCGACAGCCTCTGTGCATCGCCGGCCTACTTAGATCCCTCTGGTGACTACACCAGTCCGTCAGCCAATCCAGTTCCTTGGTATATTGGAGCTCCTCCAGGATTTGCTGGCTTTTTGGCTTCCCGTTGTCTACCAACCATCTCATGGGCCACTGAAGCTGTGCCACGGCAAAATAAAACTCAAGATCAAGCACCCCTAGCCCTCCTGCTGCGAACGGTCTCCCCAAGTCATTTCCGACATCAGGCTCCACAGATCTCGGCCGTGAAGAGATTAAAGAAACTAGGGAGAACTAGCATCTTTTCTATAGACATCCATCCCATGAGAGAGAGCGGGAGTCGGTTCCAGAATGTCGGAGACTGGCGCGTCGCACTTCGCACCCAGCCTAGGTTGGCGTCAAGGAGGTCCCTGTCTGAGTGGAATACGTAGGTTCCCAGATAACAAAAAGTTTCCATTCCAGACACCAGGGCAAGCTCTAAGTCCTCAGTGCCTCTCTGTCCACCTGCCCAGGCCCCTAAGAGGGTACAGGCAGGACTTCGCCCCTCATGTCCCCCACCCTCCCAACCGTGTTGATTAGGAGGCCAGTCATTTCACCAAAGTTCAAGGAGTGCCGGTCAGTCTAATCGGTAGTCCCGAATATAGATGAGCACATAGTCATGCATACAGAGATATTAAATGCCACTCCGGCCCTACCGCTATACGCCAATCTGGGCCCCCTGCTCTAAGCAGGCAAGTCATTACCAACGCAAAAATAATGGGGGATTAGGAACAGCCCTTTCGGGTGCTCCAGCCAATCATGAATTTGCAGGAGATCTGGCAGCCTGTTTTAACCCGAGCCTGTGGGTCCGTGTACAATAATTTGATTCACCCTAGCAACTCAGGACCCATCCCCAGGGTCTCTAGTGCAAGCAGCAGGTAAGGCCACACCAGGGTGTCAAACGTCTTCTCAATGTCCAAGCAAACTACCACCGGTAGGTCTACAATCCCCTTCATGGCCCCTATAATGTGACGTAGTCTGTGGGTGTTGTGAAAGGTAGCTCTGTGAGGAACAAAGCCATTTTGGTCAGAGTGGACCAGCGTTGGCAGCATTGGCAACAATATGCTGGCAAGAACTTCACTCATTATCTTATAATCGATATTAAGCGTGAACAGTAGGTGGCAAGAGCCCGATTCCAGGGGTCTCTACCAGCCTTGGGGAGCACAGCGATTAGGGCCTTACAGAGAGAGTCTGGCAGGACTCCCTCCCGATACTCCTCATGCTATACTTCCAGCAATCTCCGGAGCTAGAGTAGCGATGTACATGGCATAAAAGTCCACCAGGAACCCATCAATGCCTGGCACCTTGTGAGCCATCTGGCGGATGGCTGCCCTCAGCTTCTCCAGCTTCAGGGGCTCCTCCAGTTCCTGCACTTGTAATGGGACATCCGCAGGAGAGTGGCCAGCCTTACATACACCCTGAACTGATCCTGGTCCAGCCAAGAGGGCTGGGTTGCGGGGGGCAGGGAGAGATGGCGTACAATGCTTCATAGTACTCTGCGAATACTGCATTGATATCTGCCTGGGTGTTATCTGTCTACCCACTCGCATTGCAGAATGCCTCGATCGTAGTCCTGGGAATTTCATATTTCAGCAGCCAGGACCCGTTCCCGGTTTGTTGCCCTCTGCGTGTTGGTGGGCTAAATGTGCTTCATAATCAATATTGTTGAGTTGCCTCAGGGTGTCTCCACACTGCTTTTGCAGTGCCCTAAGTACTGGCCTGGCCTCCACACTTGTCACTGCCTCCCTCTCAGCCGCACTCAGTTGCTCTTCTTTGTCTCCAGGTCTCAGATCAGGGACATCCTGGCGCCCAATGTAGTCTTAATGCAGTATCTTCTCATGACTGCTTTCAGCGCATCCCACTCTGTCCCCCTTCTCTCCACTGGTCCCTCATTGGCTTTGAAGTATTGGTTCAAGTGTAATCCTATGGTCTGCTGGAAGGCCTCCTCTGAAAGGACCTCCGGTCGCAAACCTCCACGTGGGTATCTAGGTTCAGATTCTCGCCCACCGGAATGTCACCTGCAATGGACTGTGGTCCGATAAGGTCCACCGTAGGTACTCCAAGGCTGTCACCCTGGACCAGAACTCGATGCGTCAGAGAATAAAGTCTAGTCTGGTATGAACCTGATGGCCAGGGGCATAATATAAAAACTCAGCGTCCTCTAGGTGGTCCAGCCGCCACACATCATGGAGCTGTACCACTTCTAGCCACCACCGAAAGCACTTACTGACCCTGATGCCTTGCGTTCCCAGGAGGGGTGGCACCGAGAGGTCTGCCTCAACGTTAAAGACTTGATTGAAATCACCTCCACAGATCCCAGGTGCCTGAGGGTTGCGAAGCAGCACCAGGGACAGTGAGTCAAATAACTCCATTTGAAGTGTGCTTAGGGCATAGACTACAATTATTGACAGTGGCCTACCATCTAGCATTCCCTCGAACAGTACATACCATCCCTCTGCATCCATCACCACCCTATTGTGTATAAAGGGCATGCCCGGGGCCACCCAAATGAGACCCCTGCCTGTCCCCCACCCCACCCCCAGGCATAGTCCAAGTAACCTATCCCAAATAGCTGACAACTCCATCGATTGGACACCTTTGCTAGCTCCTCCCCTGTGAGGTGAGACTCCTAGAGTCATGCAGTGTGTATCTGCCATTGTCTAATGTAGGAGTACACCCTATGGCGTCGCCCCGGCATCGCCATCCCCCTAATATTCCAAGTCAATACAATGTATGTCACAGCCATTGGAATGTGTTGAGTGTAGTAGGTGTGTCAACCATGTGTGGTTCTGCGGTACTGTGGTACGAACAACAAAGAAACTGTAACACCCCCTCCCTTGGCTTGAACGCTACAGTGCCTGGTGCCATTGTCCCACACATATTAATGAACAGTGTCCTTATGGTAAGTCCACATGGGAGCAGTCTCCAGGTAAGTACCTCTGGCCTGCTTACCAAACAGTTGCACCCTAGCGTGTCAGCCACCCATTAGCGCCCTTCTGCATGCTCAGCCTTTGCTTTCAATTCCTGAACTTCCATTTGTAAGGCTGCAAGGTGTTCCTACGTTGTCACCCCCAGCTGTACTTTATCGTAGTCTTAGAGTTGTAGAACTTTGTCAGACATCCCCGTATGCTTTTGTAGTGTAGTTTCCAGCTGCCTGATCGGCTCTGCCAGGGTGGTATGAGGCTGTTAACATGTCCATAATGGTCTTGGAGGGCGGTGGTTTGTTCACCTTAGGCCCCACCAAGGCCATGTAATGACAAGCCCAAGGGTCCACCACCCAGCGACCAGGAGGAGATGAAGAAATTCACACAGCCTGTCACTTACGGCTCCCATAGTTTCCACATACCTCCTGGGAAAAGTTGCTGTACAGAGCCCACGACAGGAAGGGGAACCAGGGCCACACAGCTCCTCTCACTGTACCACCCACTATCAGGATGAAGGGGCTCTTGACCCGTACTCCTCATCCTACAAGGATCCTGCTCCCCACCTGCCTAATCTTCCTTGCCATGCAGAGTTGCCCCTCACCAGGACCAAGCGCTGTCCCTCTCAGGTGCCCTCATTCCATAAGTGGCTGCCTCCAGCATGATCTCACTCCGCGACAGGGAGGGATCACCCACAGCCCAGCTCCTTTATCACGTCCCCGTCGGCTTCACAACTCCCTGACTCACCAAATAGCTGAAGCCACAGCTATGCTCCTCTAGGATCCCATTGCAGGTACCAACTTCTATTGCCCATGTCTGGGCCCACTGTGAGCAACCCTCCCGGAGTGGCAAGGTGGCATTTAAATTGTATTTATCTATGGTATTCGATAGCTTCTGAAACACTAAAGTGTGATGAACAAAACAGTCTGCATACATAAAATCTGATTTCTAGTGTTTATTGGTAACATCTTTTAATTAAGTTTATTCAAGGCTGCACCATGGTCATCGATGTATACAAGCACTAAATGGTAATGTGTGTATAATTAAGAAATGAAGCAGGGAAATATTGCTTTGAAATAAATTGCCAACATGGGAATCTGTAATTGATTCGCTGCAAAAGAAACAAGTCAAAGTGGTTTTGCAGTTTGACTCTTTCAGAGATACACGTGTAACCTTACCTACCTCCTATTGCGGTTGCAAAGTAGCAAACAACGTATTATTGAAACTGTTACTACCATAGTTTGAGCAAGCTGACAGACTCCTTGTAATACCCAGCAAAGGCTCGCCATAAGGAAACTGGATAAGAAAGTGTTTTTATTATAACCATGTGCATTATGTGAAGAGAAATACTGGAATGTGTGGGATGAGTCATCTGAAATGAGAGAAAGCAAGTTGGTATGGTATACAGTTTATAAAGTAATAAAACAGATTTAAATAGACAAGAACCTTTAGGATAACAAAAAACAATCTCATATAATATACTGTGAAAAAAAAATACAGTTACCATATGTAATGTAGGGTGTGGTTCATTAGATACGTGCCTGTGTTCGAATCCCATGGTTTGGCTTTTGTGCAAAAAAAGCTGGTACTCCATGTCCATCAACTAGATGATTTAATTAAGTATACTGTGTAAATCTATTCTAGGCAATATGCAAAGCTTGCAGCATAGCTAAGTAACTTGTTTTTTTCACACTGAGAAGGGAAACTCGGAGACCTACATTTTGGCTCTAGGTATTCAGCTTGCCCAAGACCCATGTTGATGCTGGCTGCACTGCGTCAGTATTTGTCAGTTTGTGATCATCTGCTTCTTTCATTAGTTTTTGTCTTTACAAATAAGCCAGATAGACTTTAATATCCACTGTGTGCCATTCTGAAGTGCAATTCTGGGATAGTTTTCTCTAGATTAACAGACTGAAAAAGAATGCATCTAATGCTCATGCCCGATTAGATTGCCAGCAGTGGGTGCAACTAAAAATGAAGGCCTTAAGTGGCTGTCTTATTAACAATAAAATATTTTTGAATTGTCTCTTTCAGAATGTGTCCGATGTCCATTCCAATGGAACAGTCACTCATCAAGCATTTGACGAACAGTATGAAAGGTAATCTTCAGTGATTTGTCTGAATTCAGATTCCTGTACTGATCATGATTCCGTCTGTGCTAAAGGCTCTGATTTTTCTCTTGCGGTCTCACTCATTGTTCCATCCGCTGATACAGCCCACATTTTCTGTATTGCTGGAGAGAGAGATCTGCATCTATCCTACCCGTGTCTAACAAAGGCCGGGTTGTCAAATGTTTGCAGTCTGGGGGGAAAATTAGTGGGGTGGCAAAGCGGATGAGCAGCGCAGACCAGAGCAGCAGAAGAGAAGCCTTCTGTCTTCTTAATGTGAGACCGATAAATCCATGCAACCCTCACCTTCATTGAATAATGTTAAAAATGGTAAATAGATGAGTATAATGTGGGTAAGGAAAATAAATTGCATAGTCAGAACTCTTGCAAAGGAAATAGTTATGGATGAATGAATGAATAACTGACCACAGACTATGGTGCTGCAGATCATGGTTCCAGGGCCAGACTACTCTGATTGATATATATATGTATATATAAAAAGGTTATTTTGACTTGACTATATCTTTGGCGCCGTTTTATGGATCTTTATGTAATTTTCCCATCTATGTGGGCCCAAGGAACTTCTTGTATATAGAAGGTTTTGGGTGATCCATCATGTGGGGGAGTAAAAAAAAAAAAAGTGTGTTTCCCATTTTAATTCCCTTAGGGATTTTGAACACGACTACAGCCCAAACCGCTGAACGGAATTACACCACATTTGGCAGGAAGGTAGCCTTTGGTCCAGAAAGCACGTCTTTTGGTATTTGGTGTAAATCCATTCAGTAGTGTATGAGATATTAAAGGGGAAAAAATATAGATATCTAGAGCCGTGAATCCCGGAAATCTCTGCTGAGATCTGATTGGCTGTCAACTCTTCAACCAAGAAGTGTTGGCAGCCATTTTGGGACTCGACTTCAGGCAAGCAGTGAGAAGGGTAGAAAGTCAAGGAGCAGGCACACATAAAATGGGGCTGAGAGCAAGGAGAAAGTGAGAACGAGGGAAAGGCAAGCAGCAGACACGCACAAAATGGGGCTCAGAATAAGGAGAAAGTAGTGAGACCGAGGGGAAAGGCAAGCAGCAGGCCCACACAAAATGGGTCTGAGAGCATGGAGAAAGCAGTGAGAACAAGGGAAAGGCACGCACAAAATGGGGCTGAGAGCAAGGAGAAATCAGTGAGACCAAGGGAAGGGAAAGCAGCAGGCACACAAAACTGCACTGAGTGCAAGGAGAAAGCAGTGAGAACAAGCAAAAGGCAAACAACAGGCACGCACAACACCCCCGTTTTTGTGTGCCTTCTCCTTGCTTTTCCCTCGAAGGCTGTGCATGGTGTTGTTGGATGCACGCACTGGGTTGGATGCACGCGGTGTTTGGCCGCAGAGCCTGGCACTAGACCAGGCCCTGCAGTCATCCTCAGAGCATTAAAAAACCATGGAGGACATTTTCTATGACATCATTGATAATATTACTGTAACATTTGTAGTAAAATTTATTGCTGAGAAAACTGTGCATGGAGAGGGCACCAGTTACAGTTATCTTAGGGTAAATCCTTTTGACCGCTCATTACTTTATTGCTAGTCTGAGAATATATTAGTTCCTGTCAATGGGAATTACCAAAAAAGTCTTTAAGTGGGATTCACCGGCTGTAGTTGAAAGCAGTTGTCAGACGCAAAGGGCCATGATAAGCCTACAGCGTATTGCCCACACCAAACAAACAACAGTCAGGAGTCTAGCAGCGATAAAGATAGTGTCCTCCAGTGTTTCACATCTTCGTTAGTGTTTTGCACGGGTTCCCTCTAAGGAACCTTTCTACATCTCTTGTGACCTGTATTGCCAAGTAGCGTCAACCCTCCATGCAGGTCTGCAGCAAGCATCCATGTTACTGATTTGGAGGATTCCCGGTAAGCAGATACAAACTGGATTCCCCCCAATTTATTGTGTACCTGGATTAATTACCAAAAAAGGCAGAAGATTTGCAGGAGGCTGGAGGCTGGGGATTGTTGTCATGATTGTGCAGCATAAAACATCAATTCCTCTGCGTAAAGCTAGATTCTTTAGTCCCATATATATTCCCACCTCAGTCGCCAGATCTGTGGGTTCCTCTTTACCCAGGCCGGCAGAGGCTCAAATATGGGTATTGACAGACATACCAGTCTAGTCCCTCGGTCTCACTGGAAGGGTTTAGACCATGTACCGTTCACTCTTACCCAGCCTGTGGGCTGCTGATAAAGCAGCTTCAGCCGCTCTCTTTAGTTGGGTCCGACCCTCATCCTTACCAGGACCCTGACTATTTAGGTTCAGTAGTGTGTGAAACAACATGGTGACATCTAACGGCAGTACCACAATTGGCTCTGTAACGTCCTGGGGGTAACTAATACAGCAGTATAATCTGCATTAGTTAAGTCTGGTTCCTGTTTGGCATGAAGTTTGACTGCTCATGGTGCACTAGGGTAGTGACATCTTCCTTTAATCTGTTTGCAGCTATTCCGTATTCTTGGTTGTTTTGGGCTCCTATTAACACAGATATTTGTATACTAAGTTCAGTATACTGTCCCCTAGACACATTTTGACAAAATACCTCTTTTGCATAACAAACATATGGCTTTATATTTCACAGTATTTTGTCAGATGACAACCACAGACTGACTGCTTGTGTACTAATAGTTTGAAGTGAAATGGGATATGAAGACAGGAGTTACTTACAGTGCTTTCCCATTGGATTGTGGGGTCTCCCCCTCATGTTGTCTTCGAGGTTCATCATCCAATGCCTAACGTTTAGCCTGTAAATAATGGCCGATTCTTGAACGCTCTTCATAACTGGCATTCTGACACCACTTCTAATTGACTTATTTTGTGAAACCTTGAAAGTGGACATTCTCTCTGTTTTTAAAAAGTCTAGGGCACAATAGGTGGAGGTGGCAACATGAATCCGATAAACTGGATGGGCGATCTCCCAATTATTCGTGGATAGGGTACAGGGCATTCTTTTCAAAGAGGGCACCACTCTTGAAGCCTAGCAGTATAGCTATGGCGCGTCTGCACCCAAGTTCTGGATTTTCTGCATGAGATGTATCTCATGTAACCTGGGTGTTGGGGAAAAGCCTTAATGTTAAATTCCAAATACTCTGTAAGCAAATGACTAACTTGATTGTGATGTTGCACCTGTCTATGGTTGACCAACAAGCAGAGGAACTTTGGTGTGATGATGTACTTTAGAATATCCTCGTAATAAACTATTTTTGGTCATGCTGTGTTTTCTGAATGAAGAATTGTGCTTATGCTCTGCTTAGACTTGTATTACTAATTAGTGGATTATGCTAATGATATTGTAAGTGTATATCCAAAGGTTCATATTGCGTGACTGCAATATCCACACCTTTCAGGAGCACAACGGGTGTTTAACTTGAGATAATTTCACTATAATTTAGCTCAGTTTAGATCACCACGCCTATTTCCAGTTGAGAAGCTCATGGAATCTAAAGCAACATGACCGCTGATTAAACGCATCCAGGGAAGGATCGCATTATCTGCATGAAAGACGTTCAAGAAATATAGCAAAACACAGTTTAGGAACAAATAAATCAAGTAACTGGCGTCTTACACCCACAAAGAGCCAAAGTTCACTAGACGGGTGATAAGAAATGTGTTGGTCGGTGTGACATAGTATTTTAAGTTTTTTTTAAATTTAACCCTAGTATCTTAAGGCACGGTTTCTGGTATGCACCTTATAAATGAAATAAATGTATATTATTATAAGCTTTTGATGTTTTCCAGGCAGTAATTAAATTGGCATAGTTTAAATGTGGACCAGTCAGTTTGTTAGGAAGACAGACACAGGTCAAAGGGCATCCCATCTTATCTAGCCGGGTCTGGTGGCTTAGTGGACTAATGCATAGGGGCCTGTGTTCGACCTCGTGTCCACATGTTCATATCCTGGCGAGTCCACGCAGCCTTTCATCCTTCTGAGGTCAATAAAATGTGTACCAATGACTTGGGTAGCAATAAACATCTGTTACTCTTCGCCTTGATACCCTCAGGTGATACGTGCGGTTTCCAAAATATACATGGTATGTTATCTCTGATCTTTTCAGGCCTGATTTTCACAATATCGCGGAAAAATAATTTGTTCTATATACGTTTTTTTCACTTACACAGTAGAGCACAGCAATAGCCCACCTTTGGTCTTACCTTCATATAAAATGGCACGTCAGTTTACTCTCGAAAAGCACAATAAGACTAGATATCACAAAAAAAATCAACGTGAACCAGTCATAAAAGAGTACCTTTCAGCAGTAACAGTGCATCAGTGCAAATATTAAATTCATGATTATTCTACATATGAGACACCCTGCAGAGACCTGACCTTGCATTATTATTACATTAGTATTATGTTGTGACTCCCTTATCGCTCTGTTCTGGTGTATCTTGTGCCAACTAAGTATGATCTAAGGGAAGCCCAAGTATCCCAGGGCCTGTTTCAGGCTTGTTGCAGTTCTGCATAAGCTTCAGCGTCATTGCTGCAGGCTGTGGCACTCTTCAGCCAAGACTGTCCCTTGGGACAGGTTACCGACATCCAATGTAATGCCACTTCCCCTTTGGCCTACAACAGGAATAATGCAGCCAGTATTTTACTCGCTTTGGAGATTTCAGGAACGGACCCCATCAGTGCCACAATCAGGGAGACCGATAATTTATTATTTTAGCAATTTCTTTTATCACCCTCTTCCAGAACTCAATAATCTTGAGCAGCCGCATGCCAAGAGTATACAATCTGCTTTGGTAGAGTGGCAGCTCTGGGACTGTGGGTCCTAGTTTGTGTAATTTAGACTGGGCGTAATGCAGTCCATGACATGTTTTTAATGTAGGAATTTGTTTTGGTAGTTCAATGAAACAGCATGAGTTGTAGAGCAACTTTATGCCCATCAGTCCACAAGTCCCCCAAATCTTTTTCCCACTTTTTTTTGGCTAGAGTTTTCACATCCATTCAAAGGTCACTAGTCAGTTTTTTAAATATATTCGACCTTTGCAACCTTCAAGGGAAATAACCGTGGTTTGTAAAGGTGAACTCCCTTGATTCCTTCCGAAAGGCGGTGTATATTGTCTTCACAGAGTGTTGCAGTGTAAAATATATGAAAATGTCTAAAGGCCTAGTGGGCCCTTTCTGTTTAAACTGTTTGTGTTATAATACGTTGTTTTCTTGGGACATATGCCCAAGTTGTGTTATGTTCTGGTTCTGTAGTGAGATCTCCACCATCTTTTCAAGTCTTAGCAGCAAATCCGCATTATTTAATAGTGACATTATTGGAGTGTAGAGGTGTTGTATTCCTACTGTTTTTGCAATGTTATGTGGGCCCTATTGGTAAGCTCACATTGTGAATTCGGTCTGTGGAATATGGCCTTCACATAAATAACATTGTTGGAAGGGGATCTGCCTTAAATTTTGTCCTCTTCTTCAACTATATGTGGCAGCAGAGAAGGAGGTAGGTACCAATATATAACATGTGAATGATGTATCTTTTTTTAAATATATTTTTATTGTTTTAACGGTCAATGGCCACATTGTAAAGAGAATACAAAATATTACAGTATGTTTCAGCGTGCATTACACATAATTATTACGTATGAGCAAAACGCAAATCTCGTGTGCGTGTAACAACGCCCGGGTAGGGCTCCGCAAGTTGCACGTTCCTGTATGAGGTGTATATAACATGTGCTAGATTGTTCAAGAGACAAGAAACATAGAGAGAAGAAAATATGTTAGACGCTGAGTTGGCTCCGGCGGATACACAACGGTTGGGGGGGGGGGGGGGGGGACCGACAGTGGAGGAGAGGAAGGGCCCAGGAGGGTGAGGAACCAGTCTCCGGGAGGGTCAGGAGGCAATCCACATGAGGCAAGCATGACATTTGCGCGAACCTCCCCGTGTTACGTCTCATCAGCACACAGCCGGGTCGCCCCACGACCACAGGGGACCAGCTGGCCGTGGAGCGCCCCACACGGGGGACGGGCCACAGCAGGAAGGAACCAGAGGGGTCCGAGGTCTCCCAGCCCCAGTGCTCCCCAGCGTACCACAAGGCTCCCGCCATGCGCCCAGGGGGACGCGCAGAAGGCGTCGCAATTTTATACTGGTTCATTTTTTTTTTCTTTTTTTTTTTTACTATTTTCTTTATATTATTCCTTTTCCTTCCCCCTCTCCCCCCCTGCATGCCGCGAGCGCCCCTCGCATTAATGTTACACTGTGGCCACTGCGATGATGACAAATCTCTCCTACTCATTTGTTCAGGGAGGACGCACATCGTCTTTATTTTCTACAGCTGTCAAAAACGAGTTCCAAACCTCCAGGCCTTTAACTAGTATTCCCCTATCCAGTAGATTCTGCAATGTCTGTGTTTCTGCTTTGGTCCAGCGTCTTACCTCTTCGAGCCACTGGGCCACCCTGGGGGCACCGGGGGCTTTCCACTTCATGGCGATCAGGCGTCTATACAGCACCAGTGCCAAGGCAATGCATTTATATGTACATTTGCGTTTCTTGGGGTGAGGTGTTATGCCCAGTAGGCACACCTCAGGAGTAGGGGATAATGTGGTATTTGTCCATTCCGCTAGCAATGTTGTTATCTCTATCCATGTGTTCCGGATCGGGAGGCATTCCCATGTCATGTGGTAGAATGTGGCCTCTTCGGTGTTGCATCTGGGGCATGTTTGCGGTGACCGGGGAAACATACGTGTTATGCGGTGAGGTGATAGATAAGTCTGATGCACATAATTAAACTGTGTGTATCGGAAGCGCGGGTTGCATGAAACCTCGCGAGTCATTTTCATCGCTTGTTCCCATGAGTTAGGGGATAGTGGTTCTGGTAGCACACAGTCCCATTTGCTTTTTGCCTGATCCTGTTTGTGTTCAGCCTGGGAGGCGAGGATATTGTATATATTTGAAATGCTTGACGGGGTGTTTATGCTTCCCATCAGTTCGTGCAGCAGAGGGGAGGTATCCGGTTTCGAGTTGCCTCTACTCCAGCACTCTCTCATTATCTGCCGAATTGCACCATAAGCTATGAAACCTCCCGGGCCGAGCGCATACCTATCGGCCAGCACTGCATAGGTTTGAAGTTGCCCGTCCTGGTAGATGTCACCTAATGTAAGTATGCCCCTGCCACCCCATGTATTCAGGCCCACTTTGGCTGCTATTTTTGCTAGTGTCGGTTGGGCCAGCAGTGGGATCCTCGGTGAGTACTGCGGAACTTTTGCGTTTTGCAATGCGTATCGGCCCCAAGCCCAGTGTGAAGTGTGCAGCAGCACACTGTTAGTGTTCACTGGATCAGAACGATTCATGAGTGTAGGAAAGTACCATCTTGCCTGGCATGTTACCCCCATTTTTCACTGTATATATGTTGTTTTAGTTGTATGTGTCACTGGGACCCTGGTAACCCAGGGCCCCAGTGCTCATAAGTGTGCCTGAATGTGTTCCCTGTGTAGTGACTAACTGTCTCACTGAGGCTCTGCTAATCAGAACCTCAGTGGTTATGCTCTCTCATTTCTTTCCAAATTGTCACTAACAGGCTAGTGACCATTTTTACCAATTTACATTGGCTTACTGGAACACCCTTATAATTCCCTAGTATATGGTACTGAGGTACCCAGGGTATTGGGGTTCCAGGAGATCCCTATGGGCTGCAGCATTTCTTTTGCCACCCATAGGGAGCTCTGACAATTCTTACACAGGCCTGCCACTGCAGCCTGAGTGAAATAACGTCCACGTTATTTCACAGCCATTTTACACTGCACTTAAGTAACTTATAAGTCACCTATATGTCTAACCTTTACCTGGTAAAGGTTAGGTGCAAAGTTACTTAGTGTGAGGGCACCCTGGCACTAGCCAAGGTGCCCCCACATTGTTCAGAGCCAATTCCCTGAACTTTGTGAGTGCGGGGACACCATTACACACGTGCACTACATATAGGTCACTACCTATATGTAGCTTCACCATGGTAACTCCGAATATGGCCATGTAACATGTCTATGATCATGGAATTGCCCCCCTCTATGCCATCCTGGCATAGTTGGCACAATCCCATGATCCCAGTGGTCTGTAGCACAGACCCTGGTACTGCCAGACTGCCCTTCCTGGGGTTTCACTGCAGCTGCTGCTGCTGCCAACCCCTCAGACAGGCAGCTGCCCTCCTGGGGTCCAGCCAGGCCTGGCCCAGGATGGCAGAACAAAGAACTTCCTCTGAGAGAGGGTGTGACACCCTCTCCCTTTGGAAAATGGTGTGAAGGCAGGGGAGGAGTAGCCTCCCCCAGCCTCTGGAAATGCTTTGTTGGGCACAGAGGTGCCCAATTCTGCATAAGCCAGTCTACACTGGTTCAGGGACCCCTTAGCCCCTGCTCTGGCGCGAAACTGGACAAAGGAAAGGGGAGTGACCACTCCCCTGACCTGCACCTCCCCCTGGGAGGTGTCCAGAGCTCCTCCAGTGTGCTCCAGACCTCTGCCATCTTGGAAACAGAGGTGCTGCTGGCACACTGGACTGCTCTGAGTGGCCAGTGCCACCAGGTGACGTCAGAGACTCCTGCTGATAGGCTCCTTCAGGTGTTAGTAGCCTATCCTCTCTCCTAGGTAGCCAAACCCTCTTTTCTGGCTATTTAGGGTCTCTGTCTCTGGGGAAACTTTAGATAACGAATGCAAGAGCTCATCCGAGTTCCTCTGCATCTCTCTCTTCACCTTCTGATAAGGAAACGACCGCTGACCGCGCTGGAAGCCTGCAAACCTGCAACATAGTAGCAAAGACGACTACTGCAACTCTGTAACGCTGATCCTGCCGCCGTCTCGACTGTTTTCCTGCTTGTGCATGCTGTGGGGGTAGTCTGCCTCCTCTCTGCACCAGAAGCTCCGAAGAAATCTCCCATGGGTCGACGGAATCTTCCCCCTGCAACCGCAGGCACCAAAAAGCTGCATTACCGGTCCCTTGGGTCTCCTCTCAGCACGACGAGCGAGGTCCCTCGAATCCAGCGACTCTGTCCAAGTGACCCCCACAGTCCAGTGACTCTTCAGTCCAAGTTTGGTGGAGGTAAGTCCTTGCCTCACCTCGCTGGGCTGCATTGCTGGGAACCGCGACTTTGCAAGCTACTCCGGCCCCTGTGCACTTCCGGCGGAAATCCTTTGTGCACAGCCAAGCCTGGGTCCACGGCACTCTAACCTGCATTGCACGACTTTCTAAGTTGGTCTCCGGCGACGTGGGACTCCTTTGTGCAACTTCGGCGAGCACCGTTTCACGCATCCTCGTAGTGCCTGTTTCTGGCACTTCTCCGGGTGCTACCTGCTTCAGTGAGGGCTCTTTGTCTTGCTCGACGTCCCCTCTCTCTTCAGGTCCAATTTGCGACCTCCTGGTCCCTCCTGGGCCCCAGCAGCGTCCAAAAACGCCAAACGCACGATTTGCGTCTAGCAAGGCTTGTTGGCGTCCTTCCGGCGGGAAAACACTTCTGCACGACTCTCCAAGGCGAGAGGGATCCGTCCACCAAAGGGGAAGTCTCTAGCCCTTTTCGTTCCTGCAGAAACCTCAGCTTCTTCTGTCCAGTCGAAGCTTCTTTGCACCCGCAGCTGGCATTTCCTGGGCATCTGCCCATCTCCGACTTGCTTGTGACTTTTGGACTTGGTCCCCTTGTTCCACAGGTACCCTAGATTGGAAATCCACAGTTGTTGCATTGCTGGTTTGTGTCTTTCCTGCATTATTCCTCTAACACGACTACTTTGTCCTTAGGGGAACTTTAGTGCACTTTGCACTCACTTTTGAGGGTCTTGGGGAGGGTTATTTTTCTAACTCTCACTATTTTCTAATAGTCCCAGCGACCCTCTACAAGGTCACATAGGTTTGGGGTCCATTCGTGGTTCGCATTCCACTTTTGGAGTATATGGTTTGTGTTGCCCCTATCCCTATGTTTCCCCATTGCATCCTATTGTAACTATACATTGTTTGCACTGTTTTCTAAGACTATACTGCATATTTTTGCTATTGTGTATATATATCTTGTGTATATTTCCTATCCTCTCACTGAGGGTACACTCTAAGATACTTTGGCATATTGTCATAAAAATAAAGTACCTTTATTTTTAGTATAACTGTGTATTGTGTTTTCTTATGATATTGTGCATATGACACTGAGTGGTACTGTAGTAGCTTCACACGTCTCCTAGTTCAGCCTAATCTGCTCTGCTAAGCTACCATTATCTATCAGCCTAAGCTGCTAGACACCTTATACACTAATAAGGGATAACTGGGCCTGGTGCAAGGTGCAAGTACCCCTTGGTACTCACTACAAGCCAGTCCAGCCTCCTACATTGGTTGTGCAGTGGTGGGATAAGTGCTTGAGACTACTTACCACTCTTGTCATTGTACTTTTCATAAGAGAAAAATATACAAAACAAGGTCAGTGTATATACACATAGCCAAAAAGTTTTGCATTTCCTCTTTTCACTCTTTTCTAAGTGCTGAAAAGTACTTCTAAACTTTCAAAAAGTTCTTAAAAGTTTAAAAAGTTTTTTTCTGTCTTTCCAAAAAGTTCTGAAAACTTTTTTCTCTTTTTCTATCACTTTAACTCTCTCTAAAAAATGTCTGGCACAGGCCAAAGTGTTGATCTGTCCAAACTTGCATATGACAACCTTAGCTGGAAAAGAGCAAGGAGTCTCTGTATAGAGAGAGGTTTGAGTGTAGGGAAGAATCCTTCCTTGGAACTGTTACTTAACATGCTTAGAGAACAGGATAAGGCCATAGGTGCCCCATCTGTTGAAAAAGTACCTAATAGTTCCCAATCTGATTCAGGGACTCCCCCAGGAAAAGATTCAGGAAAGAAACTTCCTAGCCTGCCCATTACTAGACAATCTAGCATAGATGGTAATGATGATGAGCCACACCAGAGAAATAGTGTTGTCTCACATCATAGCAAAAGCATATATTCTCACCATACTGGTAGTAATGTTTCTGTAAACCAAGCTGTTAGGGTGCCTTCTGTAAGGGACAGGTCTCCTTCTGTTCATTCCCATCATAGCTCTGTTTCTAGAAATGTCCCTCCCACCAACCCTGATGACAGAATGTTAGAGAGGGAACTCAATAAGTTGAGGGTGGAACAAACCAGACTGAAGCTTAAAAAGCAACAGCTGGATTTGGATAGACAGTCTTTTGAATTAGAGAAGGAAAGACAGAAGTTGGGTTTAGATACCCATGGTGGCAGCAGCAGTATTCCCCATAGTCATCCTGCAAAAGAGAATGATTCCAGGAATCTGCACAAGATAGTTCCCCCTTATAAGGAGGGGGATGACATTAACAAGTGGTTTGCTGCACTTGAGAGGGCCTGTGCTGTACAGGATGTCCCTCAAAGGCAGTGGGCTGCTATCCTATGGCTATCATTTAGTGGAAAAGGTAGGGATAGGCTCCTTACTGTGAAAGAAAATGATGCTAATCATTTCCAAGTTCTTAAGAATGCACTCCTGGATGGTTATGGCTTAACCACTGAACAGTACAGGATAAAGTTCAGAGAGACCAAAAAGGAGTCTTCACAAGACTGGGTTGATTTTATTGACCATTCAGTGAAGGCCTTGGAGGGGTGGTTACATGGCAGTAAAGTTACTGATTATGACAGCCTGTATAACTTGATCCTGAGAGAGCATATTCTTAATAATTGTGTGTCTGATTTGTTGCACCAGTACTTGGTGGACTCTGATCTGACCTCTCCCCAAGAATTGGGAAAGAAGGCAGACAAATGGGTCAGAACAAGAGTGAACAGAAAAGTTCATACAGGGGGTGACAAAGATGGCAACAAAAAGAAGGATGGTAAGTCTTCTGACAAGGGTGGGGACAAATCTAAAAATGAGTCTTCATCAGGCCCACAAAAACACTCTGGTGGGGGTGGTGGGTCCAAATCCTCCTTTAATCAGAACAAGGAAAATAAACCATGGTGCTATTTATGTAAAATAAAAGGCCATTGGACAACAGATCCCAGTTGTCCAAAGAAAGGCACCACAGCTCCTACCACTACAACCCCTACTGCTACACCTAGTGTCCCTACTAATAGCAGTGGTGGTGGGAGCAAACCTACTAATAGCCAATCCAAGGGAGTAGCTCGGCTCACTTTTGGTAATTTAGTTGGGGTTGGTCTGATTAGGGAGACCACAGAGGCTACTTTAGTCTCTGAAGGGGCTATTGATTTAGCCACTTTGGTTGCTTGCCCCCATAACTTGGAGAAGTACAAGCAACTAACCCTAATAAATGGTGTTGAGGTCCAGGCCTACAGGGACACAGGTGCCAGTGTCACAATGGTGATTGAGAAACTGGTGCACCCTGAACAACACATACTTGGACACCAGTACCAAGTAACCGATGCTCACAACATAACACAAAGCCACCCCATGGCTGTTGTAAATCTCAACTGGGGGGGGGGGGTAACTGGTCCAAAGAAAGTTGTGGTAGCTTCAGATTTACCTGTAGACTGTCTATTAGGGAATGATTTGGAGACATCAGCTTGGTCAGATGTGGAGTTGGAGGCCCATGCAGCAATGCTGGGCATCCCAGGGCATATTTTTGCTTTGACAAGGGCTCAGGCCAAAAAGCAAAAAGGACAGGGAAGCTTGGATCCTGGAACAATGGACCAAGTGCTCCCTAAAGCTAGGGCTAGTAGAAGCAAACCACTTCCTACTATCCCTCCCTCTACAGTGGATTCTACTTCTGAGGAAGAAGAATTCCCTCCCTGTGCAGAACCTACACCAGAGGAGCTGGAAGCAGACACTGCTGAGCTTTTGGGTGAAGGGGGGCCTGCCAGAGAGGAGCTGAGTGTGGCACAGCAAACCTGTCCCACATTAGAGGGTCTCAGACAGCAAGCTGTCAAACAGGCTAATGGGGATGTCAGTGACTCTCACAGAGTCTACTGGGAGGACAACCTCTTGTACACTGAGCATAGGGATCCTAAACCTGGAGCTGCCAGGAGATTAGTGATTCCTCAGGAGTACAGAAAGTTCCTCCTAACACTGGCACATGACATTCCCCTAGCTGGGCACCTGGGTCAAATGAAAACTTGGGACAGATTGGTTCCATTGTTTCATTGGCCTAGGATGTCTGAGGACACAAAGGAATTTTGTAAGTCCTGTGAAACCTGTCAAGCCAGTGGCAAGACAGGTGGCACTCCAAAGGCACCCCTTATCCCACTGCCTGTGGTTGGGGTTCCCTTTGAAAGGGTAGGGGTTGACATAGTTGGCCCCCTTGACCCTCCTACTGCTTCAGGCAATAGGTTTATCTTAGTGGTAGTGGACCATGCCACAAGATATCCTGAAGCTATTCCTTTAAGGACCACTACAGCACCTGCAGTGGCAAAGGCCCTCCTGGGAATATTTTCCAGGGTGGGCTTCCCAAAGGAAGTGGTATCAGACAGGGGAAGCAATTTCATGTCTGCATACTTAAAGGCCATGTGGAAGGAGTGTGGTGTAACGTACAAGTTCACAACACCCTATCATCCACAAACAAATGGACTGGTGGAGAGATTTAATAAAACTCTCAAAGGCATGATTATGGGTCTCCCTGAAAAACTCCGCAGGAGATGGGATATCCTTCTACCATGCCTCCTTTTTGCCTACAGGGAGGTACCCCAGAAAGGAGTGGGCTTCAGCCCCTTTGAACTTCTTTTTGGACACCCTGTTAGGGGTCCACTCACACTTGTAAAGGAGGGTTGGGAACAACCTTTAAAAGCTCCTAAGCAGGATATTGTGGATTATGTACTTGGCCTCAGATCAAGGATGGCTGAGTACATGAAAAAGGCCAGTAAAAACCTTCAGGCCAGCCAAGAGCTCCAGGAGCAATGGCATGATCAGAAGGCTGTTTTGGTTCAGTACCAACCAGGGCAGAAAGTGTGGGTCTTGGAGCCTGTGGCCCCAAGAGCACTCCAAGATAAATGGAGTGGACCCCACACAATTGTTGAAAAGAAGGGTGAAGTCACCTACTTGGTTGACTTAGGCACTGCCAGGAGTCCCCTTAGGGTGCTCCATGTCAACCGCCTGAAACCCTACTATGACAGGGCTGATCTCACCCTGCTCATGGCAACTGATGAGGGACAGGAAGAAGACAGTGATCCTCTACCTGATCTCTTCTCTTCCACAGAACAAGATACTCTTGTGGAAGGTGTAGTTTTGGCTGATTGTCTGACTGCTGAGCAGAAAGATAATTGCATAAATCTCCTAGGACAATTTTCAGAACTCTTCTCTACTGTGCCAGGCACCACTTCTTGGTGTGAGCACACTATAGATACTGGAGACAGTTTACCTGTCAAAAGTAAGATCTATAGGCAGCCTGACCATGTCAGGGACTGCATAAAGCAAGAAGTTCAGAAAATGTTGGAACTAGGAGTGGTTGAGCACTCTGACAGTCCATGGGCTTCTCCTGTGGTACTGGTACCAAAACCCAATTCTAAAGATGGAAAGAAGGAAATGCGGTTTTGTGTAGACTATAGAGGTCTCAACTTGGTAACCAAAACTGATGCTCACCCTATACCCAGGGCAGATGAGCTCATAGATACACTGGCATCTGCCAAGTATCTAAGCACTTTTGATTTGACTGCAGGGTATTGGCAGATCAAATTGTCAGAAGATGCTAAACCTACGACTGCATTTTCTACCATTGGAGGACATTACCAGTTTACTGTAATGCCTTTTGGTTTGAAAAATGCACCTGCCACTTTTCAGAGGTTGGTGAACACAGTCCTGCAAGGGCTGGAAGCTTTCAGTGCAGCATATTTGGACGATATAGCTGTCTTTAGCTCCAGCTGGGATGATCACCTGGTCCACCTATGGAAAGTTTTGGAGGCCCTGCAAAAGGCAGGCCTCACTATCAAGGCTTCAAAGTGCCAGATAGGGCAGGGTAAGGTGGTTTATCTGGGACACCTTGTTGGTGGGGAACAGATTGCACCACTTCAGGGGAAAATACAAACTATTATTGATTGGGTTCCCCCTACCACTCAGACTCAGGTGAGAGCCTTCCTAGGCCTCACTGGGTATTACAGGAGGTTCATTAAGAACTATGGCTCCATTGCAGCCCCTCTTAATGACCTCACATCCAAGAAAATGCCTAAAAAGGTATTATGGACAGCAAACTGTCAGAAAGCTTTTGAGGAGCTGAAGCAGGCCATGTGCTCTGCACCTGTCCTGAAAAGCCCTTGTTACTCTAAAAAATTCTATGTCCAAACTGATGCATCTGAATTAGGAGTAGGGGTAGTCCTATCACAACTTAATTCTGAGGGCCAGGATCAACCTGTTGCTTTTATTAGTAGGAGGTTGACCCCTAGAGAAAAGCGTTGGTCTGCCATTGAGAGGGAGGCCTTTGCTGTGGTCTGGGCTCTGAAGAAGTTGAGGCCATACCTGTTTGGCACTCACTTCATTGTTCAGACAGACCACAAACCTCTACTTTGGCTAAAACAAATGAAAGGTGAAAATCCTAAATTGTTGAGGTGGTCCATATCCCTACAGGGAATGGACTATACAGTGGAACATAGACCTGGGAGTAGCCACTCCAATGCAGATGGACTCTCCAGATATTTCCACTTAGACAATGAAGACTCATCAGGTCATGGCTAGTCTTATTGTCCTTCGTTTGGGGGGGGGGTTGTGTAGGAAAGTACCATCTTGCCTGGCATGTTACCCCCATTTTTCACTGTATATATGTTGTTTTAGTTGTATGTGTCACTGGGACCCTGGTAACCCAGGGCCCCAGTGCTCATAAGTGTGCCTGAATGTGTTACCTGTGTAGTGACTAACTGTCTCACTGAGGCTCTGCTAATCAGAACCTCAGTGGTTATGCTCTCTCATTTCTTTCCAAATTGTCACTAACAGGCTAGTGACCATTTTTACCAATTTACATTGGCTTACTGGAACACCCTTATAATTCCCTAGTATATGGTACTGAGATACCCAGGGTATTGGGGTTCCAGGAGATCCCTATGGGCTGCAGCATTTCTTTTGCCACCCATAGGGAGCTCTGACAATTCTTACACAGGCCTGCCACTGCAGCCTGAGTGAAATAACGTCCACGTTATTTCACAGCCATTTTACACTGCACTTAAGTAACTTATAAGTCACCTATATGTCTAACCTTTACCTGGTAAAGGTTAGGTGCAAAGTTACTTAGTGTGAGGGCACCCTGGCACTAGCCAAGGTGCCCCCACATTGTTCAGAGCCAGTTCCCTGAACTTTGTGAGTGCGGGGACACCATTACACGCGTGCACTACATATAGGTCACTACCTATATGTAGCTTCACCATGGTAACTCCGAATATGGCCATGTAACATGTCTATGATCATGGAATTGCCCCCCTCTATGCCATCCTGGCATAGTTGGCACAATCCCATGATCCCAGTGGTCTGTAGCACAGACCCTGGTACTGCCAGACTGCCCTTCCTGGGGTTTCACTGCAGCTGCTGCTGCTGCCAACCCCTCAGACAGGCAGCTGCCCTCCTGGGGTCCAGCCAGGCCTGGCCCAGGATGGCAGAACAAAGAACTTCCTCTGAGAGAGGGTGTGACACCCTCTCCCTTTGGAAAATGGTGTGAAGGCAGGGGAGGAGTAGCCTCCCCCAGCCTCTGGAAATGCTTTGTTGGGCACAGAGGTGCCCAATTCTGCATAAGCCAGTCTACACCGGTTCAGGGACCCCTTAGCCCCTGCTCTGGCGCGAAACTGGACAAAGGAAAGGGGAGTGACCACTCCCCTGACCTGCACCTCCCCCTGGGAGGTGTCCAGAGCTCCTCCAGTGTGCTCCAGACCTCTGCCATCTTGGAAACAGAGGTGCTGCTGGCACACTGGACTGCTCTGAGTGGCCAGTGCCACCAGGTGACGTCAGAGACTCCTGCTGATAGGCTCCTTCAGGTGTTAGTAGCCTATCCTCTCTCCTAGGTAGCCAAACCCTCTTTTCTGGCTATTTAGGGTCTCTGTCTCTGGGGAAACTTTAGATAACGAATGCAAGAGCTCATCCGAGTTCCTCTGCATCTCTCTCTTCACCTTCTGATAAGGAAACGACCGCTGACCGCGCTGGAAGCCTGCAAACCTGCAACATAGTAGCAAAGACGACTACTGCAACTCTGTAACGCTGATCCTGCCGCCGTCTCGACTGTTTTCCTGCTTGTGCATGCTGTGGGGGTAGTCTGCCTCCTCTCTGCACCAGAAGCTCCGAAGAAATCTCCCGTGGGTCGACGGAATCTTCCCCCTGCAACCGCAGGCACCAAAAAGCTGCATTACCGGTCCCTTGGGTCTCCTCTCAGCACGACGAGCGAGGTCCCTCGAATCCAGCGACTCTGTCCAAGTGACCCCCACAGTCCAGTGACTCTTCAGTCCAAGTTTGGTGGAGGTAAGTCCTTGCCTCACCTCGCTGGGCTGCATTGCTGGGAACCGCGACTTTGCAAGCTACTCCGGCCCCTGTGCACTTCCGGCGGAAATCCTTTGTGCACAGCCAAGCCTGGGTCCACAGCACTCTAACCTGCATTGCACGACTTTCTAAGTTGGTCTCCGGCGACGTGGGACTCCTTTGTGCAACTTCGGCGAGCACCGTTTCACGCATCCTCGTAGTGCCTGTTTCTGGCACTTCTCCGGGTGCTACCTGCTTCAGTGAGGGCTCTTTGTCTTGCTCGACGTCCCCTCTCTCTTCAGGTCCAATTTGCGACCTCTTGGTCCCTCCTGGGCCCCAGCAGCGTCCAAAAACGCCAAACGCACGATTTGCGTCTAGCAAGGCTTGTTGGCGTCCTTCCGGCGGGAAAACACTTCTGCACGACTCTCCAAGGCGAGAGGGATCCGTCCACCAAAGGGGAAGTCTCTAGCCCTTTTCGTTCCTGCAGAAACCTCAGCTTCTTCTGTCCAGTCGAAGCTTCTTTGCACCCGCAGCTGGCATTTCCTGGGCATCTGCCCATCTCCGACTTGCTTGTGACTTTTCGACTTGGTCCCCTTGTTCCACAGGTACCCTAGATTGGAAATCCACAGTTGTTGCATTGCTGGTTTGTGTCTTTCCTGCATTATTCCTCTAACACGACTACTTTGTCCTTAGGGGAACTTTAGTGCACTTTGCACTCACTTTTGAGGGTCTTGGGGAGGGTTATTTTTCAAACTCTCACTATTTTCTAATAGTCCCAGCGACCCTCTACAAGGTCACATAGGTTTGGGGTCCATTCGTGGTTCGCATTCCACTTTTGGAGTATATGGTTTGTGTTGCCCCTATCCCTATGTTTCCCCATTGCATCCTATTGTAACTATACATTGTTTGCACTGTTTTCTAAGACTATACTGCATATTTTTGCTATTGTGTATATATATCTTGTGTATATTTCCTATCCTCTCACTGAGGGTACACTCTAAGATACTTTGGCATATTGTCATAAAAATAAAGTACCTTTATTTTTAGTATAACTGTGTATTGTGTTTTCTTATGATATTGTGCATATGACACTGAGTGGTACTGTAGTAGCTTCACACGTCTCCTAGTTCAGCCTAAGCTGCTCTGCTAAGCTACCATTATCTATCAGCCTAAGCTGCTAGACACCCTATACACTAATAAGGGATAACTGGGCCTGGTGCAAGGTGCAAGTACCCCTTGGTACTCACTACAAGCCAGTCCAGCCTCCTACAATGAGGTATTGCATTATCTCTGTCCCTTCGAGATCCTGCAACACCCTCTGAGTTTCGGGCCCGGTTGGGTTGCCAACCCATGTGGATATCCATTGCAGTTGGGCAGCTGCGTAGTACGCTTCAAATCTGGGGGCGCCCAGTCCCCCCAACCTGAGCGGTAGGAGGACCTTTGTTAATGCAACGCGTCTGCGGCCATTGCCCCATATTAAGTCAGTTAGTAAGGTATTCAGTAGTTTAAAGAAGGAGCTCGGAAGTATTAAGGGTAGCGCCATAAAATAATAGAGTAGGCGGGGTAATACTATCATCTTAGCGATAGCTACTCTGCCCATAGGAGACAGTGGGAGTGAGCACCAGAAGGGCATGGAGCCCCTCGTTGATCTGACCACTTGGCCGAGGTTACCATCCCTGAGATCTAGACTGTCATGGTATATGTTTACCCCTAAATATTTAAATGTTGTATAGCACCATTTCAAGCCACCGGACCCGACGGTGTTCTCAGTGCCTCGGGGACCGGGCGCAAAGGGAATATGCAGGATTTTGTCCAATTCACTGTTAATCCGGCCACCGAGCTAAATTTTTTGTAGGAGTTCCAGCAGACTAGGCAGGGCTCCCACGTGATTTCGTAGGAAGATCAGCGCGTCATCCGCATATAAGGATACTATCTGGTGCTTCTGGCCATCCAAGACACCCCACGTGGGGGCCATTATGCGAAGGCGGGCGGGTAGAGGCTCAATGGCTAATGCAAATAATAGTGGTGATAGCGGGCATCCCTGTCTGGTGCCTCTGCCAATGTTACATTTTTCGGAGATCGTATCGCCCGTCTTAACCCTAGCTGTTGGGTCAGTATATAATGTTCTCACCCAACCAATGTACACTTGCCCGAACCCCATCCGCTTGAGTGTTTCTGTTAGGAAAGGCCAACCCAACGTATCAAAGCTTTTTCTATGTCCAATGATACTGCCACCTGGTGCCTTCCTTCTATCGGGGAGTTTCTCATTAGACGCAGTAAATTCCTGATATTGCTGAATGTGTTGCGGCCAGGAATGAAGCCTGCCTGATCCTGGTGTACCAGCTCTGACACATAGGGAAGCAGGCGGTTAGCTAATATTTTTCCGAGTAATTTGCAATCGGTGTTTAGTAGTGATAATGGCCTGTATGAGCGAACATCTAAGGGATCACGGCCTGCTTTTGGTAAAACTGCTATCAGAGCCTCACGGCATGTTTCAGGGAGCTGGCCCCGTTCCAGCGCTTCCTTTAGCATTGCTAGATATGGGGCTAGAATCTGAGATTGGAACGTGCTGTAGTAATCTATGGGAATGCCATCGCTGCCAGGTGCTTTGCCATGTGTCAACTGTAGCAGTGCACGTTGGATTTCAACTATCTCAATCGGGCTGTCCAGTTCAATAGTTTGAGCAGCTGTTAGGCTGCTTAGAGTTATATCGCTGAAGAATTCTTCTAAGTGGGTCTCAGTGGGTGGAGGCCGAGCCCGGTACAACAAGCTATAATACTCTTTGAAAGCATTGTTTATCTCAACCTGAGTATTGACTATCCGACCTGTCTCCAGGCGGATAGCGCCTATAGGGGCGTTCCGGTGTTCACTCTTTATGAGCCACGCTAATAGTTTACCGGATCTGTCGCCCTCCGCATGCGTGCGGGCCATGTGATGTCGATAGTCGAAGTGTCCGAGGCGACTGTCTGTCTCGGACCATTTAGTGCGCAAATTAGTGAGCATGGTCGGTGTTATGGCATCTTTAGCGAACTCGCCCTCAGCTAATTGAATTTCTTGTTCTAATGCTCGGAGTTCGCGCACTAGCGTTTGCCGGACTCCCACTGTGGTTGATATGCATACCCCTCTTATGACTGTCTTATGTGCATCCCATTCGATGGCTCTTGAGGTGGCCGTCCCTTCATTCGATGTGAAATATGCTGAGATGTGTGTAGCAATGTCCTTCCTAAAAGGGGGGTCTTTCAATAATTGCGTTTGCAGCCGGCAGGTGGAAATGCATGAGCGAGGCCTACCCCATCTTATTTGCACTATGAGTGGGCAGTGGTCTGAGATTACCCTAGCGGAATACTCCGCTCTTGTTATTTTATGCGTTAGATTCTGTGAGGTGAGGATGAGGTCTATACGGGTATGTAATAAGTGTACTGGGGAATAATAGGAGTACACATTTTCGTGTGGATGCATGTGTCTCCATATGTCGATCAGTCGACGTTCTTCCATCCATGCGTCCAGCATTTGGGAGTTTTTCATTATCAGAGCGGCCACTAGCGAGGGGTGTGATCTATCCTTATCTATATGTGGGACACAGTTCATGTCCCCCCCCCCCCCCCCCCAAATGCATGATGAAGTTAGATCATTGGTTAATTGAGAGGTCTTGGTTTGTAAGAATTCACCTTGTTTGATGTTCGGTACGTATAGCCCATTTATCACAAGCTCCTCCCCATCCAGTAAGCCCCTCAGTTGTATAAACCTGCCCTCCTTATCTTTTGTGCAGTGTTGTACTGTATAAGGGACACCTGGCGCAATCCAAACCAGCACCCCTCTGGCGAAGGAAGAATCGCCAGCGCTATATATTGAGCCCAACCAGCGCTTTTCTAACCGAGCAGCCTCTGTGGGTGTAATGTGTGTTTCCTGTAGTATTGCTATATGTATGTGGTGGCGTTTTAGGTACGCATGTATTCTATGACGTTTGCTAGTCCCGGCCATGCCCTTCACATTTCAAGTTATGAGGTTATAACTAGGTATCTTATTCATTGTGTTATGGTTAGGCGCAGGAGCTATCTAATCTGTACCCATCATGTCCACACCCACCCACTTCGGGCTGAATAGTTTTCAGTGACGTTTCAGTGTCGTGGACCCTACCAGTTAATTTGCGGTGGTCAGCTCGCAGCAATGAGACTTCCTGTACTGCAGCGTCTATTTTCCCCTCTAACGAGGATTTAGTGTCCATTATTGCTTGCATAATTTTGTCAAATTGAAGGGAGTGCGTGCGTAATGTTTCATTCAGCTGTAGCTGTGTAAGTGATTGCGAGTCCCCATGGCAGGGCGGTTGGGGAGGGTCACCCTCTCCAGTGGACCCCGTCTTGGGGTGTTTAGGTTTGACCATGATTTCCGCGCTAATCTACAATAGTGTGTTACGCCAACTTTACCAGTCAGTTGTTTGCCGGGAGCGATCACCCACGACTTCGAGCTTCCTTCGGCTCGTCCCTTTGTTCTCTTGGACTGTGGTTCAGGAGGGGGTTGCATGTCCTTTTCTGATATTGGCGTCAGTTTAGATTCACCGTTTAGCCATTCCGTCTTTATTGTTTTGGCCCCAGTTGGTGTCTAACTGATCCGCGCCAAGTGGCTCCCACCGCTCTCGATAACTCGCAGGACCCAGATGGGCCCGATGCTATGCGTGGTGCTCCTTGCCAGAGGGGGCAGCTCGATACCCAGTGCTCCCAAGGATTCCAGGTCAAAAGCAGTGACAGTGCAATTAGTGAGAACAGATGTCCAGTGAGGGTCCGCGTCTGCCCGCGTAGTGCAGCCCGGAAGGGGCATTCGTTCCGCCTGAGAACCGCTGTCCCGTCTCCGGCCTCCCCGTCAGTAAAGCCCAGATGCCCAGCTCAATGTCAAAATGCCAATGCGAACAGGGTGTGAAGCGTGCACTGTGCGGGTAAGGCAGTTGGCGCGCCCGTTGGAATTTTCAGTAAGCCATGAACGCCGTGGGTCCGCGGCGCTGATGCCGGCCGAGGGTGAGAGCGTCGACGAGGGCGCGGGGCAACGCCATGCATCTGCACATGCAGGAAAGTCATGGGTGGAGTTTTCAGCCCTCCCACTTCACCGTTGCCCACTTCGCATGAGCAGGTCTAAAAGGGGGGAAGATCGAGCCCCCCCCCACGCCGCGACCCGATCCGTGTCGCCGAATGGGGTGCAGCCCCTCGACTAACCAACAGGCCTGGGCGCCCAGTGTCCCATCAGGGGATCCCCTGAGTGGCCGCCCCAGAAAGCGCGAGCGCGATGCCCCCTCGACACCACAGCACTCAGGGCGTCTTACTGCTTTAAGGTGAGTGTGCCTTTAAGGGCCTCTGATCCATCAGGCCGTGTTCGTAACAAAAGTCGTGTTCCAGCGCCATGGGGGGCCACAGTTACAGTTACTTTTGCGATCCGGTTAGATCAACGAGGAATATGTCCCTGCTGGGGAGGGAGCCCCGCAGGCTGAGGAGTCCCAGCGCCGCCGTTGTACTGCAGGTCGCGCGGCGCCAGGCGCTCCGAGAGCTCCAGCGCCGCAACAGCAACCCCGTCTCAGGTGAGGGGCCTCGCGCAGGCGCTCTGATGTGGCGCGATCTCCAGGGCACAAGCCCCACGGCCCTCCGGCCGCACCCGGATCCCCGCGGGTCCCCCCAGAGCCGCGCCGGGGGCCAGAAGTCCGGGGGCGGCGCCGGTGCACGGCCCCGGGCAGTAAGCTCACCGGCCGCGGCCACAGGCGTCGGCTCAGAAGGCCACCAGCTCCTCCACAGGATTCGATGTGACCCCGGCGTCACCAAGAGGGTCGCTGCATCGGGCGATGGTGCAGAAATGTTAGGCGGGCGGCACCGTCCTCCGGGAGGGCGATGGGCACCGCACACAGGATAATATTGTGGGCCTGGCACGGAGCTGCAGAATTATCCTGCCGCTCTGGTCGCCATGTTGGCCACGCCCCTTGAATGATGTATGTTATATAAGCTTCTAGTTGCAGATTCCTTACCTTAGAATTTCCCTAGGCATCAGTCTGGATCTGGACATTTTCCCTGCGCGCTGTTAGATGGTGTCAGCTCTGCATCTATCCTCAGCATTATGCGCACTGGATATGATGTCACGGGACCTATATAGGTGCCACCCTGGTGCGTAGATGTCAGTTCTATTCTGTCCGCACCAGTCAAGCGCAGAAGAGCTACCCACATTCACTTTTTGACTGATCTTTTCTGACGTTTTGTAACAGTTTTTTTAGTGTTTTGATTCATGGTCCGTCAATATGTCGTCACGCATGAACAAGTTCATGTCTTGCGAATTCTGTCATCAGATGATGTCCGTGACGGATCTGCACCTCCTGTGCTTGTGGTGTTTGGAGCACCACCACGACCCGAAGTCGTACTCTGAGTGCCAGGCCATGAATCCAAAAGCTTTGAGGGAGCGATCCCTAAACCTACTTGCAGCCCAGTGCTCCGCATCACTCCTGGTCTTGGTCGAGAGAAAGGTCCTGAGAACAGTCGCAAAGCCCCCATTCTTCATCATCCCACAAGTCCTCGGAATGATTGGGTAAGTTGAGGCACAGTGAGAAGTCGAAGAAGAGCAAACGTTCTTTGACTTCACCCCATCCATCGGCCAGCGCGACGAGGGAAAAGGATCATCATCACTCCAGGCCTTCATCCTCTGAGCCTGCATCTGGGTCAGCTCCGTGCCTCCCTGATTTTATGGGAGCCAGAGCGATCCCTGCCCAACTCCATGAGCTCTATGAGGCCATGCACCTTATATTTGGGCAGTCCGACTCTGCTGGAGTGCCTTCGGGCCCCACGTAGTCTGCAGGGGCCCCCTCAGGTTCCATGCCTGCTGCTTCAACCTCTGCTCCTGATGGCACCCCTGGAACCGTTCCTGGCTCCGAACCCATGTCGGTCGTATCACCTCAACCTTCTCCAATGACTGTTCTGACGTCGACACTCCTGACGCCGCCCATGCCGACCTCGACATGGAGCCGGACCTGTGTCGCGCGATGCCGATTCTGACTACGGCAGGGACCTTGCTCCTTAGGTTGGATCCTGACCCATATTTCCTTGGGTTGGGTTATGATGAGGCTAGTGTTCTTGACACGTCTCCTGACACTGGCATGCTTTCTCCCCCTACTGTGGCTGTGGGGAAAGGAGTGTGCTACTCCATGGTGATAAGGAGAGCAGCCTAAGTGTTGGGCCTTGAGCTGCCTTCAGTAGTAGTCAGGTCTAACCTCCTGACAGAGGTGCTTCAGCCTGAAGCTTCTTCTGCTGAAGCCCTTTTGCCCTTTAATGAGGCCCTCACTGATGTCCTGCTGGGGACTTTGTTGAAACCCAGCACAGGCGCTCCTGTGAACAGGACAACAGCCCACTGCCATAAACCAGCTCAAAATGACCCAGCATTCCTGATACAACACCGACCCCCTGAGAGCTTGTTTATCCAAGCCTCCACATCCTCAGATGCACTCCCTTCTGCATCCCAGGATAGGTAATCCAAGAGCCTGGATCAGCTTGCAAAGAAGATGTTTTCTTGTTCCAGCCTGGCATTGCGGTCTGTGAACACTGCATGCCTTTTGGGCCATTACACTCAATACCACCAACCTACGATCAGATGATGGAGGATCACTTGGCACTTCTCCGCAAGAAGGTTACGGCTCTCTTGGCCAAGGGAGCCATAGAAAGGGTTCCTGTGCCAGAAGTATGTTCTGGTTGTTATTCCTGTTACTTTCTGGTGCCCAAAAAGAACAAGGGCCTCCGCCCTATCCTAGACCTCCGGTCCCTCAATCTCTTCCTCAGGAAGGAGACGGTCAAAATGCTCACTGTGGCTCAGGCTCTATCTGGATGGTAGCATTGGACTTGCACAACGCCTATTTCCATATTCTTATCCCGCCTGCCCACAGGCGTTACTTGCGGTTTACGGTAGGTCACAAGGATTTGAATCTGGTTGTTACATTCTTGATGTGCGCTCCCTTCAAGCCACTTCATAACCATGCCCTCTCAGGCTTCTGACGTTAAAAACAGCCTTCCTTGTGGCCATCATATCAGCCCGTAGGGTGAGGGAGCTGCAGGCATTGTCATTTAACCCACCCTACCTTTCAATCTATCCTGACAAAGGGTGCTTCGCACCAGAGCTTTGTTTTTACCAAAAGTGGTCATTCTCTTTCATTTAGGCCAATCCATCACCTTGCCTACATTTTACGCATCCCCTTATCCTTCTAAGAAAGAGGAGAGACTCCACCTCCTGCACCGAAAAAGAGCGTTGGTGTGCTTCCTTGAGCATACCAAAGAGTTTTGGGTGGATGATCAACTCTTTGTTGGGTATGTGGGTGCGAAGAAAGGTTGGACAGTGCAGAAGGGAACCATGTCTTAATGAGTTGTTCTCTGCATTAAAATGTGCTACGCGTTGGCTAAAAAGCAACCCCTGGAGGGTTTACGCGCTCATCCTACCAGAGCAACAGGTGCAACCACTGTGCTAGCACACAGAGTTCCAGTCCTGGACATCTGTCAGACAGCAACATGGGCATTCCTGCACACATTTACCAAACACTACTGCCTGGCTAGTCAGGTCCTTAGGGATGGTACTTTACCCTTTCTCGTATGATCTTGGTTTGCAGAACCTCCTCCAGGGATGAAATTGTATATATTCTAAGGTAAGGAATCTGCCACTAGAAGTCTCTATCAGATGAACAAGTTACTTACCTTTGGTAACGCCTTATCTGGTAGACATAATCTAGTTGCAGATTCCTTACCGACCCACCCATCCTCCCCACTCTGCGATCTGATTTCTAGGGAGAGGGACTTCCCTTTCAGGGCGCTAGTTCTGACAAACCAGTGGTCTGTCTTCTTCATGGCTCTGCTCTTCTGTTGTGGAAAGTTGTGAAAAGAAACTGACGTCAGCATGCCGGGGTGGCACCTATATAGGTCCTGCAGTGTCCTATCCGGTGCACACAATGCCGCCAACGGATGCAGAGCTGACCGATGCCACCTAACGGCACGTAGGAATACTGCTCGGGAAAGATCTCCAGATCCATACCGATGCCTGGAGAAATTCCTAGGTAAGGAATCTGCAACTAGAATATGTCTCTGCCAGATAAGGCGTTACCGAAGGTAAGTAATTTATTCAACAAGTCACACAGGCCCAGCTCTCTCTCTCTACTTTCCCCCAGGCCTTCAAATGCCTGGTCCTTTTTCTTATTGAAAACACTAGTTACACTCTTGAGGGATTGGGCCCACTCTCCCTCATAGGTAAGACTGTATTTGTATTAGGTGTCAAGGTTTCAGAAAATGTTCTGGTACTAAATCTCCAAACTTTTTTTAGTTTTTTTTTAGATGTCCTAGATACAACAAAAGAGTTCACTAGGAAACAAGTATCTGAAAGGGAAAAAATAGAACTTCACATTGCAGCCTAGCCTAAGTATTGGTATATGTGAGGGCCGCTCTCAAAGTAGTGAAGAGTATAAAAGTATGTTCATAAGAACTACTTTGCTGGCTGTAGAAAATGGTAGTTTAATGCAGCGTTCAGTTTGCAGATTTATTTTTTCAGTGACTGGGACATAATTATCTCTGACCACTGTATCTTTGTCAACATGTAGTTGCATTCCTAGATATTTTACAGGCAATGGCCCATCATCGCAGATATTCCATTACTGACAGCTCAGTGGGCTCGCTAAGGGCCATGATTTCTGTTTTACAATTTATGTGTGTGGCTGAAAATAAACCCTATAGTATAATTCCACACATCACTGACAACAGGTTTGTTTGTTGATACTTTATGAATAATATCTCGCCAGCATACATAGGGAGAATATCAAACATCTATGAGTAAATGATAGCCACTTGCTCAAATGGTGCTCTGTACATCTACAGTCCAGAGGCTTATGGTGACAAAGGACAGCTGTGCCTCATGCCCATCTCAAGAGGAGTGGGCTTCAAGATCTGATTATAGGAACGCAGGCCATCAGCTTGGCTTATAGTAATTTGACCAGGTTCATAAAATATTGTTAGAGCCCCCTCCTGCTCAATGCAGTCATTAGAAATAGCTAGTTCGATGGCATCTGTCGCTGTAGATACGCATGTTTTGCATAGCTCGCCATCTGGTGTTGGGCCGGAGTGTTACAAGTTGTTTTTCTTCGAAGAAGTCTTTCGAGTCACGGGACCGAGTGACTCCTCCTTTTGTCTCCATTGCGCATGGGCGTCGACTCCATCTTCGATTGTTTTTTTTCCGCCATCGGGTTCGGACGTGTTCCTGTCGCTCCGAGTTTCGGAACGGAAAGATAGCTAATTTCGGAAGATTTTCGTCGGTATTGTTGCGTTCGGGATCGGCGTAGTTAGATTCAACACCGCGTCTAAGATCGAAGAGCTCCGGTGCCCTTCGGGGTAATTTTTTCGATCCCCCATCGGGGCCTGGTCGGCCCGACCGCGTGCAGAAGAACGCCGATGGAACGGACCCCGTTCCGTTTCTGTCCCAAATGCCACAATAAATACCCCTATACAGACCAACACTTGGTCTGCAACCTGTGCCTGTCACCTGAGCACAGTGAAGACACCTGCGAGGCCTGTCGTGCGTTCCGGTCCCGAAAAACACTCCGAGACCGTCGAGCCAGAAGACTTCAGATGGCGTCCGCGCCGACAGCCCACCGGGATTTCGAGGAACAAGAAGAGGAGGGAACCTTTTCGATCCAAGAATCGGACTCCGAAGGATTCGACGATACACAAACCGTGAGTAAGACGTCGAAAACCACTCAGAAGAAGATTTACAAGGCCCAGGGGACGCCACTGCCATCAGGCCATGGCTCGACCCATAAATTCGGTGACCGACCGTCGGCACCGAAAAAGGCCCAAACAGTGCCGAGATCGTCCGACTCCGGTCGAGACACCGGCACGCAGCCTTCTCGGGACCGAGAAAGTGCTGGAGACAAGCATCGACACCGAGATACCGGTGTAGACACGGCTCGACGCCGAGACAGCGGCACCGAAAAAGATCGACGCCGAGAGGTTTCGGCCCCGAAAAAGAAAAAAGTCACCTCGGAGCCGAAAAAAGATGCAGACAGGGTTTCGGTGCCAAAACAAACTGCAACCGACCCAGTTTCAGGCTCTTATACAGAAGAGCACTCGCTAACCTCCCAAATGCAAAAGCATAGGTTTGAGGAAGAGCTACACTCAACTGATGTAGACCATACGCAAAAGCGTATTTTCATACAGCAGGGGACAGGAAAAATAAGCACCCTTCCCCCTATTAGAAGAAAGAGAAGATTGGAGTTCCAAACTGAACAAACACCACAAACAAAAGTGGTGAAAAAAGTTACCCCACCACCCTCTCCTCCACCTGTGATTAACGTCTCACCAGCACAAACTCCATCACATTCCCCAGCTCACACCACCATGAGCCAGGGTGACCAAGATCAAGACACATGGGACTTATACGACGCCCCAGTGTCAGATAACAGTCTGGAGGCATACCCTACGAAGCCATCTCCACCAGAGGACAGCACTGCGTATTCTCAAGTGGTGGCTAGAGCAGCACAATTTCACAATGTAAGCCTCCACTCAGAACAGGTCGAGGATGACTTTTTATTCAACACACTCTCCTCCACCCACAGCTCCTACCAAAGCCTGCCTATGCTCCCTGGTATGCTCTGGCACGCAAAATAAATCTTTAAGGAGCCGGTCAAAAGTAGTGCAATCACACCAAGAGTGGAAAAAAAGTATAAGGCGCCTCCTACAGACCCGGCTTTCATCACTACACAGCTGCCACCAGACTGTCGTTGTAGGAGCAGCTAGGAAAAGGGCCAACTCCCACACATCTGGAGATGCACCACCCCCAGATAAAGAAAGCCGCAAGTTCGATGCAGCTGGTAAGAGAGTCGCAGCACAAGCTGCAAACCAGTGGCGCATCGCTAACTCCCAGGCACTACTTGCGCGCTATGACAGAGCCCATTGGGATGAGATGCAACATCTCATTGACCATCTGCCCAAGGACCTACAAAATAGGGCAAAACAAGTGGTTGAGGAGGGACAGACCATTTCCAACAACCAAATCCGCTCCTCCATGGACGCTGCAGATACAGCTGCACGGACAATTAATACATCTGTAACTATCAGAAGGCATGCATGGCTCCGAACGTCTGGATTTAAACCAGAGATTCAGCAAGCAGTTCTCAATATACCTTTTAACGAAAAAGAACTGTTCGGTCCAGAAGTGGACACAGCGATTGAGAAACTCAAAAAAGACACGGATACTGCTAAAGCCATGGGCGCACTCTACTCCCCGCAGAGCAGAGGGAATTACAGCACATTCCGTAAAACACCCTTTAGAGGGGGGTTTCGGGGTCAGAGCACACAAGCCAGCACCTCACAGGCAACACCGTCCAGTTACCAGGGACAGTACAGAGGAGGTTTTCGGGGACAATATAGAGGAGGGCAATTCCCTAGGAATAGAGGAAAATTTCAAAGCCCCAAAACCCCTACTACTAAGCAGTGACTCACATGTCACTCACCCCCTCCACACAACACCAGTGGGGGGAAGAATAAGTCATTATTACAAAGCCTGGGAGGAAATCACTACAGACACTTGGGTTCTAGCAATTATCCAACATGGTTATTGCATAGCATTTCTACAATTCCCTCCAAACATACCACCAAAAGCACAAAATTTGACAAAACATCATTCCAATCTCCTGGAGATAGAAGTGAAGGCACTATTGCAAAAGAATGCAATCGAATTAGTGCCAAACACACAAATAAACACAGGAGTTTACTCACTGTACTTTCTGATACCAAAGAAGGACAAAACGCTGAGACCAATCCTAGACCTCAGAATAGTGAACACATTCATCAAATCAGACCACTTTCACATGGTCACACTACAAGAAGTATTACCATTGCTAAAACTACACGACTACATGTCAACTTTAGACCTCAAGGACTCGTATTTCCATATACCAATACACCCATCGCACAGGAAATACCTAAGGTTTGTATTCAAAGGAATACATTACCAATTCAAGGTACTGCCTTTCGGATTAACAACCGCACCAAGAGTCTTTACCAATTGTCTAGCGGTAGTCGCTGCACACATCAGAAGGCAGCAAATACATGTGTTCCCATATCTAGACGACTGGCTAATCAAGGCCCATTCGTTAATAGAGTGCTCAAATCACACAAATCAGATCATACAAACCCTCTTCAAACTAGGGTTCACCGTCAACTTCACGAAATCCAACATTCTGCCGTGCAAGGTACAACAATACCTAGGAGCCATAATAGACACAACAAAAGGAGTAGCCACTCCAAGTCCCCAAAGAATTCAAAATTTCAACACCGTCATACAACGCATGTATCCAACACAAAAGATACAAGCAAAGATGATATTACAACTCCTAGGCATGATGTCTTCATGCATAGCCATTGTCCCAAACGCAAGACTGCACATGAGGCCCTTACAACAGTGCCTAGCATCACAGTGGTCTCAAGCACAGGGTCATCTTCTAGATCTGGTGTTAATAGACCGCCAAACTTACCTCTCGCTTCTGTGGTGGAACAACATAAATTTAAACAAAGGGCGGCCTTTCCAAAACCCAGTGCCACAATACGTAATAACAACAGATGCTTCCATGACAGGGTGGGGAGCACACCTCGATCAACACAGCATACAAGGACAATGGAACGTACATCAAACAAAACTGCATATAAATCACCTAGAACTTCTAGCAGTTTTTCAAGCACTAAAAGCTTTCCAA
Source organism: Pleurodeles waltl (assembly GCF_031143425.1). Taxonomy (NCBI): domain Eukaryota; kingdom Metazoa; phylum Chordata; class Amphibia; order Caudata; family Salamandridae; genus Pleurodeles; species Pleurodeles waltl. Next base: position 868,236,505 of record NC_090450.1, on the reverse strand, counting down.
CCAATAATAGTTCACAAATACATTCTCGTCAAGACAGACAACATGACAACAATGTATTATCTAAACAAGCAAGGGGGGACGCACTCCACGCAGTTAAGCCTGCTAGCACAAAAAATTGGGCGTTGGGTAATTCACAACCAAATTCGCCTAATAGCACAATTTATACCAGGGATCCAAAATCAACTCGCAGACAATCTCTCTCGAGATCACCAACAGGTCCACGAATGGGAAATTCACCCCCAAATTCTGAACACCTATTTCAAACTCTGGGGAACACCTCAAATAGACTTGTTTGCGACGAAGGAGAACGCAAAATGCCAAAACTTCGCATCCAGATACCCACACAAACAGTCCCAAGGCAATGCCCTATGGATGAACTGGTCAGGGATATTTGCTTACGCTTTTCCTCCTCTCCCTCTCCTTCCTTACCTGGTAAACAAACTCAGTCAAAACAAACTCAAACTCATATTAATAGCACCAACTTGGGCAAGGCAACCCTGGTACACAACGCTGCTAGACCTATCAGTAGTACCCTACATCAAATTGCCCAACAGGCCAGATCTGTTGACACAACACAACCAAAAGATCAGACACCCCGATCCAGCATCGCTGAATCTAGCAATCTGGCTCCTGAAATCCTAGAATTCGGGCACTTACAACTTACCCAAGAATGTATGGAAGTCATAAAGCAAGCCAGAAGGCCATCCACCAGGCACTGCTATGCAAGTAAATGGAAGAGGTTTGTTTGCTACTGCCATATTAATCAAATACAACCATTACACACAACTCCAGAACATGTAGTGGGTTACTTGCTTCACTTACAAAAATCTAACCTGGCTTTCTCTTCCATTAAAATACACCTTGCAGCAATATCTGCATACCTGCAGACTACCTATTCAACTTCCCTATATAAGATACCAGTCATTAAAGCATTCATGGAGGGCCTTAGGAGAATTATACCACCAAGAACACCACCTGTTCCTTCATGGAACCTAAATGTTGTCCTAACTAGACTTATGGGTCCACCTTTTGAACCCATGCACTCCTGCGAAATACAGTTCCTAACCTGGAAGGTTGCATTTCTCATCGCCATTACTTCCCTAAGAAGAGTAAGCGAGATTCAGGCGTTTACAATACAAGAACCTTTTATACAACTACACAAGAATAAGGTCGTCCTAAGGACTAATCCTAAATTTTTGCCAAAGGTTATTTCACCGTTCCATCTAAATCAAACAGTGGAACTTCCAGTGTTCTTTCCACAGCCAGATACCGTAGCTGAAAGGGCACTACATACATTAGATGTCAAAAGAGCATTAATGTATTACATTGACAGAACAAAGAACATCAGAAAGACTAAACAACTATTTATTGCATTTCAAAAACCTCATGCAGGAAACCCAATATCAAAACAAGGTATAGCCAGATGGATAGTTAAATGCATCCAAATCTGCTACCTTAAAGCTAAACGACAGCTGCCCATTACACCAAGGGCACACTCAACCAGAAAGAAAGGTGCTACCATGGCCTTTCTAGGAAACATCCCAATGCAAGAAATATGTAAGGCAGCCACATGGTCTACGCCTCACACATTCACCAAGCACTACTGTGTAGACGTGTTATCCGCACAACAAGCCACAGTAGGTCAAGCCGTATTAAGAACATTATTTCAAACTACTTCCACTCCTACAGGCTGAGCCACCGCTTTTGGGGAGATAACTGCTTACTAGTCTATGCAAAACATGCGTATCTACAGCGACAGATGCCATCGAACTGAAAATGTCACTTACCCAGTGTACATCTGTTCGTGGCATCAGTCGCTGTAGATTCGCATGTGCCCACCCGCCTCCCCGGGAGCCTGTAGCAGTTTGGAAGTTACCTTCAACTATTTGTATATGTATCATCTCAACCTTAAATAGGTACATACTTAGTCACTCCATTGCATGGGCACTATTACTACAATTCAACTCCTACCTCACCCTCTGCGGGGAAAAACAATCGAAGATGGAGTCGACGCCCATGCGCAATGGAGACAAAAGGAGGAGTCACTCGGTCCCGTGACTCGAAAGACTTCATCGAAGAAAAACAACTTGTAACACTCCGGCCCAACACCAGATGGCGAGCTATGCAAAACATGCAAATCTACAGCGACTGATGCCACGAACAGATGTACACTGGGTAAGTGACATTTTCATTCCAATATATTGAATGTCTTTTCAGTGTCCAAAAACACCAGTCATGTGGGTTCATTTGTATCGATGTGGTGCCTCAATGCAAACAACAGTCTAATGTTTTGGAATGTCATGCTGCCCAGTACAAAACTGATTTGATATGGCATTACCAGGCTGTGCATCAGTGTTGTAATGCGATTAGCAACAATCTGAGCCACACTTATACTGTCTTCATTAAATAATGATAGTAATTGTTACGCATGGCAGTACACTGGGTCCTTGCCGGGCTTCAGCAGAGGAATTATTACAGCTGCCTTGGTGGAATCTTGGAGGGATTTTCCCTGGTGAATACTATATACCTCTGAAAATATGCCTTATAAAATACCACTGATAGGCCATCAGAACCAGGAGACTTACCCGAGGCCAAGCTATCTATAGCAGTATGAATTTCATATACAGTAATAGTGAAATATGCGTTCTATTGCCTCCTTCAAACCAGGCCATGGATACCTCCTCTAGGGATCAGGTCTTCCATAGTGATGTGTCATTGTGTGCTATATGGTGTTTTGTAGTATTCATAGTACATGTCAAGATTACCCCTAGAGATAGTTATTTTATCCTTCTTATCGTTTTTATGTTGGCTATGATGTGGCAGCTGTTCTGGTGCTTCAATCTTTAAAACCACGTCACATAGTGCCTCTGGTGGTAATCTCCAGTTTAATCTACTGGGAGTGTCTCTTGGGGCACAAGAGTCAACATCACAGGCAAGTGGTCATAATGAGTGTGCGGAAAATACTTGATGTCCTCCACCCAATGGAGTTGTGACACAGCCAAAACTCGCTATGTGACTGAGAATCGTGCACTGTTGTGTAGCAAGAGCAAATTCTTTTATCACCAAATCTTGCACGGCACACATCCCTAGCATCCCTGTAGCTCATACAGAAACCTTTTCATAGTAAACTTGGTGTCTGGTGTTTGAGTTGGAGCTATCAGACCTCTCTTTCATTGGATCTAGAGCTGTGCTAAAATCTCATCCTTAGAGAATATTACATGATACATCTGTCATTTCCTCTAATATGTTTGGAGTTGCTGAATTTGGATCGTAAACATTGATCAACATTATAGGGTTATCGTGAAAGGGTAAACGTCTGGAACTACAACTCCGGAACAACAAAGTTGTGAACAACGAAAGTGGACCAACGTTTGCGTGAATGACAACTTATTTTTTCTGTGCCTCAACCACGCATGTGCTGAAGAACGCACATGTGTGGTTAAGGCACAGAAAAATGAAGTTGTCTTCGGGAGAGGACGCGGTCAGGTAAGTGGGGCTGGGGCTGGGGCAGGGATGTGGGGTAGTTTTTAGAGGTGGGGGTAGGTTGGATTTTAGGGGTGGGAGGTGGGGGTAGTTCTGGTTTTAGAGGGTCAGGGATGGGGGGTGGGGTAGTTCTGGTTTAGGGGTCAGGGGTTGGAGAATGGGGTAGGTTTGTTTTTAGGGGCGGGGGTGAGAGTCGGGGTAGTTTTAGGGGTGCTGCTGCGGGGGTCGGGTTGTTTTAGTTTTAGGGGTGGGGGGTCGGGGAAGTTTTCATTTCTGGGGCAAGGGTGGGGGGTCTGTAGTTTTCGTATTAGGGGCGGGGTGGGGGTCGGGTAGTTTTAGTTTTCAGGGGGAGGGATCGGGCAGTTTTAGTTTTTAGGGGCAGGGGTGGGGGGGTTAGTTTTTTTTTAGTATTTGGGGGGTCGGGGTTGTTTTAGTTTTTATGGGCAGGGGTGGGGGGTCATGGTAATTATAGTTTTTAGGGGTGGGGGTCAGTAGGAGGTCAGGGTTGTTTTAGTTTTTAGGGGTGGGGGATCGAGGTAGTTTTATGCGTGGGGTTAGTTTTAGTTATTAGGGGTGGGGTCAGGGTATTTGGGATAGTTTTAGTATTTGGGGCAGGGGTGGGAGGTCAGGGTAGTTTTGTTTTTAGGGGAGGGATGGGGGTAGTTTTGGTTTTAGGGATGGGGTTGTTTTAGTATTGGGGTGGAGGTAGTTTTGTTTTTAGGGGTGAGAGGTCGGGGTTGTTCTAGTTTTTAGGGGCGTGGTTGGGGTCGGGGTAGTTTTTGTATTAGGGTGGGGTACTTCTGGCGTTACGGCAGGTGGGGGATCGCATGCTGGAACCACGCATGCCATCCCACACATGCCTTTATCAGGCATGCCTTTACAACGATGTTCCGACTGTGTTGTTTAGGCATGCATGGTTCCAGGATTCATTGTTCCATCATATATTCCATGAAGGGATTCCCTTGATTATTAAATATTTACCCTCAGTTTCTCTGTGTTGCATTGGAAAGTCAATAGCGTTCCATGTTATGGTAGCTACTCCACACGCATATGAATTGTAGGATGCATAGTAGCATCCGGTGTCCAACTTTGTAGCAAACCCTGTGGGACTGTTTGTCATCAGGTGCATTTCCTGCAGTGTCACTGTATCCACACTGTGCCTATGTATACTAATACTAGTCACATTTTTCCAGGCTTCTTAGTCTTATGAAATGCCACAGCATAAATGTAATTGAGAGGTTCTGGATTCTAGTGGTATGCAGTGAATCTTGTGTCCCTCTTGTAAGCGATCAGCCAGGGTGTCGTTGTACAGTGCAGTGGTACCCTTTAAATCAACCAAAAACAATAATGTAAACACCCTCCTCACAACCCCACCCGCACAGGTATATACTTCTACCTATGGACTCCAGAACAAAATCAACCCCCACAAAAAACAAGCCACTATGGTTTAAGACAGTGTTTCATGCCATAGGGAAAGTTGCCAGCCCTTCAAAACAGAGGCCCTCATATATGGAATGTGGCAGGTTTGAGCACAGACTTACAAGTTAGACTGTGCTGTAGACAGTAAGGGCATCTCAAGCTTGGGTTATACTTGGTGATGTTTATAGCATTCAGTCATTATCACTGATTGCATTATTAGACGGACTGGCTGTAACAAATTGGGTTATCAGTTGAGACGGGTGACAGCTCCACTCAAATAATAAATGCAGACTAAAGTTACTAAATAAAATTATGCTTAACATTTTAGTGGTTTGGCACAAAAGCAGTCAGGCTTAGGTAAGAGGCAACGTATCAAGTAGCTTTTTGCAGAACTCTAACATTAATAAAGTGAAAACAATACACAAAGTTTCAGGTGAAAATGGAGACAAAGGTTCAAAGCACCACTTGCGGTTATCTGATCGCATTATACCGGGTCAAAGTTAAAAGTTCAGGTTAACCTTGAAAGAGCGCTGGTCAGATACTGGTACAAGGTTCATCCCAGTGAAGAGTTTAACTTTTCGCAGTCCAAGTTCACATGAGAAGCCTCAGCCGGAGCTTTAGACTGGTGGAAGCCATGAGGAGAACATTGTTGACACGAATGCCAGGTCGCCTCTGGAGGTTCGCATTGGCAGGAGTTGTCGATGGTTGCTGTTGGCATAAACAGCAGGTCACCTTCGGAGCTTCGGGTTGGTGGGAGGAACTGGCGGTCATTGCTGACACAAAGAGTTTGATCATGAAGGACCTTGAACTTCTGGATTTTCACCTGTAGTTCAGTCTTTGCAGTTTTGAAGTAGTAGAAGTACACTGTGATGCCAGCCAAAGGTCCAGGACCTTGTGGGGCACCTCTTGGGGATCAGGACTCACTTCATCAGAGGCTAGCAGCAGGGCTCAGGCAGGTTCAGTTGTTGTTGGTCAGCTGGGCAGTTGCGTGGGGTGAGAGAACTCTGAAACCTTTTTTGTGTCCCTGTAGCTCAAACAGGAGGTCAGCCAACTGACTCTTAGAGTCTCTTCTGGAGATTCTGGGTTCAAGGCAAACAAGTTTAGTCTTCTTTCTTCAGGCAGCAAGCAGGGGCATAGCTTCAGGTGGGTGTTTGGGGGTGCCACACCCCCTTCAAAATGTTTTTTGTGATAAATAGTTGGACACAGGTGCTTTAGTCGGGTATGGTGCGGTGTCTGTCGGATTTCACCAGGAATTTGTACATACACACAGAAAAAAACTCACACACACTCTCTCCCTCTCTCTGTTTGAAAAGCCTTCAAAAATGTTAGGTATGTCACAAACTAATGAGATTTCTCTTACTTAGTACCCCCACCAATCCGCATTCCTCTCCCTTTCTGCTGCCTCTTAAGCCCCCCCTGTGCACCCTGGCAGCTTCCGAAGTCAGGAAGGATTGGGCACAGCCCCCAGGCTTACCCACTGAAACTCAGGTAGGGCTGAGTAGAGTCCCCCAGACCATCCTGCTCAGGAGAGGAACACCCTTCCCCAACATTCAATACTCCTATGTTCCCTGTTCTTAAAGGAATACACACCACACCCCAGAGAGCCATTGTAGCCATGTGACCCTGCACATTTGTTTTATGCAGAAAAACGCCAACCTTCTAAAAGTTGCATTTTCAGAATAGTAACTTAAATTCTGACTTTGCCATTGAAGAGAATTATAATTACAATTTAAATGAGTGGAAGAAGTATTTCTCTGTCTGCTCCCAAACTGAAATTATCATGTATTAAGTTCAATGAGATACCCCAGTGTTAGTCTCAGGGGGAGATAGCCTTGCTTAAGTGAAAAATGTCAGTTTTCACTGTCATGATATGTAAATCTTAAATATCCTACTTTTTATATACTATGGCACCCTACCTTAGAGATGTCCTATATGTGTTAGAAAGGAAGGTTTGGACCTGGCAAAAGGTTTACTTTACCAGGTCAAAATGGCAGTTTCAAACTGCACTACAGTCTGCAATGACAGGCCTGAGACATGTTTTACAGTGCTACTTTAGACACACTTGTAGCATTTAATTTACAGGCCCCTGTGTACATTTAGTACCACGTACTAGGGACATATAAATAAATTGCATGTGCCAGTTAGGTGTATACCAGTTTTACCATTTTTAAGGTAGAGAGCACTTTAGCACTGGTAAGCAGAGGTAAAGTGCCTAGAGACTTAATGCTGACAAAAACAGGGTAGCGAAGGCAAATAGTCTGGGGGAATACCACACCAAGGATGTTAAGTCTAACACTGGGCCAACTTTTTATTTTTTTTACATTGACTTCTTTCTGCCTTTTAATATCTGGTGCTAGCGAAGGCTTTTTTATTTCACTACAATTATTTGTATAATATACTTAAAGGGGGTTTTAGCCAGCTCTTTTCATCCATTGGTTGTTATATCATTCATATTTTGCTTCTGCCCACCACAGCATGGGGCAGTGGGTCAGCCTACTTCACCCACTTGCTAACTTCACCTTGTGTGACTGCATTTTTGGTCTTTTATAAGGAGTACAGCCACACACAAGATAGCAACCTTTAGTGTCCATGTTGTTGTTTTGAATGTATTATTACTTTAGTATTGCCTTTGTATTTAGAGCCTAATGTGACAGCAGGATGCATTTGATGTGAGCACAGAGCACATTCCAACTTTATCAGTTCCTGCCTCCTGCTACCGCTGTTGTAAATTCCTTTTGGACTGCACTTTGTTTATATGACTACTGTTATTTCCCAGCATGCACGATTGTGTCCATTTGAAAATGTTCTTTATAAAGTTATCCTTTCTTTAATATGCATGCAGTGGAGTGCATTTATGAATGCACTCCTGTGTGCATGTCATGCTGGTATGTATTTTAATTGAGGACTAGAGTTATGCTCTTAAACCAGTTGAGCCTGCATATACTGCTTGTATATCTTTCTAGTTTGCTTTCTGTGCTGTGCTTATAGATACGTTTAACTGTTGTATTACTAATTGAACCTGTGCTTTTTATTCCAATTCTATCTATCTGTCTGTCTGTCTGTCTGTCTGTCTAACTAACTATCTATCCCATCCTATCTTGGTCTCTCAGTCTATCAACCTGTCTATTTGCCTATCTCCGCAACCCTGTCTATCCATCTGTCTTTCTATCTAGCTTTATTTATCCATCTGTCTAAGCAGCCGTTTCTATCTTTGCAACCAGTGGCAGACGGTAAGTACAACTCAGAGGGGGCAGGAGGGCTCTCCTCCCCCACACACACTTACTTGCACCCATGCATTCACAAGCAGACACAGGCACACACACACCCAGTCACAACACTCACTCACAAATACACATATATTCATACATACATACACACACACCAAACAGTCAATAAAAACACAACACTTAATTGCTGCTGCTCTTGGGGGAGGGAAGCCTGGGAGTTGCCAGGAGGGTTTGGACTGCTGCCTTAGGTCAGCCAATGAGAGGAGGCAGCATTCCCTACCTCATCACAGAGTAGGGTAGGATCAGAGAGACTGCTGACCCCACCCACTCTGTGACGAGGTGTCAGTGATAGGCACTCGGCCCTGGGCACTTCACTGGCTTAAAACTGAAGGGTCCAGGTACAAGGCTATCACTGATGCATCTACTCGTCATGAGGAGGAGGGCCTCAAGAACCTTTGCTGAGCGGAGGAGGTCACGCCCATAAGAGTTGTGACATCCTGAGCCTAGCAAAGTTAAGCTCAGGCAGCCAGGACCCTGTGCATTTAGCACATTTCTGGCTACTGGCGGCCTGACCTGAAAATAGAGTGTCTTTCAGACTGACCTTTGCTTAGCCTGACAGACACTCTTTATGTCCAAAATGTGCATGGGCATGGCACTCCACCATTAAGGAAGTGCCGCTGCCCCAATGACATGCCTATTTCTTTCCAGTGAGTTCATTGTGGAGTTGGATACAGAATAGCATACTGGACATCGCTACTACATCGTATGTTCTTTTGTATTTTTTTTGTATTTTTTTTTTTGTATTTTTTATTGTTAATTGCATCACATTACACAGTATATAGTGAACAGTCTATTAACCTAAGCCACTTCTGTTTCTAATCATGTTTTCTCTTAGGGAAGGCAACAAGTACAATTTTACATTCTGTGAGTCATTATCAGTACACATGTCTGTTTCCTTTAAACATTATGCATGAACAATTATTGTTTTATATCTCTCTTGTCTATTGCTATGCCATTTGCCATAGTTGTGGCTTTTTCTTATAATAATGCAGATATAATCAGAGGTACGTTAAACGATTCAGTATAACCAACTTATAGAAGAGGAAAACAAAAGAACAAGGATCTGTTCGCTCCATGATGTCCTCGTTATACAATTCTACTGTAATAACAGTCGAGTTCAATACTAATCAGGTGTCCCATTTGCCTTCTCCTGGAGTCTCCCAGGAATATGTTGCTAGTCATTTAAAGAGTATGAGGCATAATGTTTTGTGATAAGGATGGGATATGGTCAAGGGTAATGGGGGGACCATTGAGTGTACTGAGGGATATAAGGAAAAGCAGTGATTAGTGTGGGTCGTGGAAATGGGAGAAGGAAGGGGAGGTGGCGGGTGAGGGGGTAAGGCGTCTGGGTAGGAATCAAGGAGTATAGAAAATGTAGAATAGAGAGGGAGGGTATAGAAGGGGTAGGGGGAGAGAGAGGACATACATATGAATTATATTAGTGTCCATGATGTCTAATAGGCAGAAGAAGAATAGGAAAGTGACAACAATAATAATCACTGTAATAATAATGATGTTAATATTGGTAGTGATCTTAGTAGTGATAGCGATAGTGACCAAGGGGAAGGGACCGTGTGAATTCAAAAGGCAAATCATTATAGTGGCTGCTTCCATATGAAGAGAATAGGGCCAGGCCATAAGATGTTACAAAATGTTTTTGGCCGAGGGTGGGGGGTGGGAGGGGGGCTGGGGTTGGATCAGAGAATGACACGGTTACATGAACATCAATAATATATATAAGGATTGGGATATGAATATTGGTATAGGTTACACCAGGGAGGTCAATGAATAGTGGATAGTGAACAGCAACTTTACCATATGTTATACAGTGACTTTCTACCTTTCTACCGGGGGGGGGGTCATCTGAGTCCAGGAGGAGAGGGATGATGTGTTAGGTATGGGTGGATGTACCTGCATGGGCATGGCATCAGGAATGGTGTGTTTCCACTACGTGGTATTTTGTGGAGTTCTTTAGGGGTGATCCGGTCCTAGTGTCCGGAGATGAAGGGTGACCAGGTCCGGAGAAACACCTCCGTTCTGTCCTGTAAACTGTAGATAAGTCGTTCGTGTGTGGCTGCTTGGTACATTGCTGTCAACCATTCATCATGGGAGGGGACGGTCGGTGCACGCCAGTGTCTAAGGATGCATAATTTGGCCGTTGCTAGCACGGTGTGTAGGAGTCTACTTTGAGTTTGTGTGATCTTATGGAGTTCTCCCATGTCGTGTAGCAATAGGAGAGATGGGGTGAGAAGTGGTGGGAGGGGTAGAGTTTCTCGGAGGGTGTTTCCCACTGTTCTCCAAAAAGGTTGTACGGCTGCGCAATCGTGTAGGATATGGAGTAAGTCACAGTGCGTGTGTGGGCACCTCCAGCAGTTTGCATGGGGGAGAAGTCTTGCCATATGTAATTTTTGTGGGGTCCAATACCAATCATGTAGTGTCTTAAAAAGACAGAATTTCAGGCGAGTCTCTGGCTTCGATCAGGTCAGTCCAGTCCTCCAAGTCATATTCAGTTTGTAGGTGCGTCTGACATTTGTTTTTGAGGGAAGTCAGGAGTGGGAGTGAGAAGAGGTGGCGATTCAGCAATGCCTGAAGTCCCGATATCGCGCCTTTCATCTGCCCCCATGTCTCTAGATAATGTAATATAGGAGAGCGAGGGAGCTGTTGGGGGTGGACACCTAGTCTCTGTTTAAGACAATGTCTGAGTTGGAGGTAGCGCCATGAGTGGCATTCCGGGAGGTTAAATTCCACCTGTAGGTCCCTAAATGTTTTCCAGGTTTCCCCTGATATAAGTTGGTCCACTCGCATGACGCCTCGTTGACCCCAGTCCTTCCAAATAATAGTTTTCCCTCCAATTTGGAACCTTTTGTTGCCCCATAACTGAGCTCTGTCATGTAGGTGGGGGTCTATCTTAAGGAGCCGATGAACCCGCTGCCAGGTTTTCTTCATGGCTCCTATCATAGGATTGGTGGATCGGGGGCATTTTTGGCTCGTATCGTATAATAGCTGAAGGCCGTAGGGGGCCCCTGTAAGGGCTCGTTCTACGTCCAGCCATAGCGGCGGATTTATTTCAGTCGGGAGTAGGAGGGCCATTTGTGAAAGATGTAACGCGTAAGAATAATGTTCGATCGAGGGAAGGCTTAGTCCACCGCATTCCCGACGGGCTATCAAGGTGGTTTTGGGTAGTCGTGGGCGCATGGATCCCCAGGCAAAGGAGCGGATACAGCGGTCTATCTCTCTTAATACAGGTAAGGGGACCTGTAAGGGGAGCATACCTAGGACATATAGGAACCTCTGCAAGGTTACCATCCGCACCGCTTGTACCCTGCCCCACATGGAGAGGCTCAGTTGACCCCATTTCTCAAAGTCCCGTTTCATGGCATTGATCAGTGGGTCTATATTGTCTGTCACTACATTGACCAACCCTGTATTTACATCAATTCCTAGATATCTTAGTCGGGAGTGTTTCCATTTAATCGGTAAGCCTTGTATGGAGGAACTCACGGTAACTGGGGAAAGTGGTAGAGCTTCGCACTTGTCCCAATTGATTAGATATCCTGATATGCATTTGAATTCCGTTAGAATCTCCCTCAGGGCAGTGATGGAGTTGGGCAGGTCAGTAAGGGTAAGTAAGATATCGTCTGCGTATAAATATATGTCAGATTTTCCGCCTGGTAGCGGGATTCCTGATATGAGGTTGGAACTACGGATAGCTGCCGCCAGAGGCTCCACCGCGAGTAGAAATAGGAGGGTGATAGTGGGCATCCCTGACTTGTCCCTCTCTGGATCTCAGAGGTGTCCGACAGGAACCCCCCACAGTTTACCTGTGCTGTCGGGGAGCCATATAGGAGGCGCACCTTGTTAATGAAGCCTTCTCCTAACCCAAATCGTTTCAAGATTTCGAAGAGGTACCACCATTCTATTCGGTCGAATGCTTTCTCGGCATCCAACGAGAGGACTAGGGCTTCCTCTTGTGTATCGCAGGCAGTCCAAATGGCATGGAAGAGTGTGCGGAGGTGATTCCTGGAAGAGCGGCCCGGCACAAAGCCTACTTGGGAGTGATGGATTAACGAGGGAGTAACTTTTTTAAGGCGAGTGTCCAGTATTCCCGCTAATATTTTAATATCTCCGTTCAATAAGGAGATAGGACGATAGCTTCCGCTGAGAAGTGGGTCTTTTCCGGGTTTTGGCAAGACTGTGATAGTGGCTTTATTAGACATAGGATGTAAGGAGCCTTCCCTTTCGGCCCCTTGAAATGCCTCGTATAAGACATCTACAGTGTCGGTTCCCGTCCATTTATAGAATTCAGATGTGAACCCATCCTCCCCCGGTGCTTTGTGATATGATAGATTAGCTATTGCTTGTTGTATCTCTTCCTTACTAATGTCCCCTTCTAGGAGAGCCCTGCCTTCATCTGTAAGATGGGGGATGTGCGTCCTCTGCAGGAATGCGTCTAAGCGGGCAATGTCCTCCGATGTTTCTGAGGAATATAAAGTTTGGTAGTACCGGCCGAATTCTTCTGCAATCGCCTGGGGGTGTGTGATGAGTAAGTTATCCTGGGTGCGTAGTGCCGGTATAGCAAGTGCTGTTTCCCGTTGGCGTAGTTGGGCAGCAAATAAGCGCCCCGCCTTCTCTCCGTGCTCATAGTGTCGTCCCTTCAGCCGTTGTAGGGCATATTCTGCCTGTGAGGTGTAGAGGGTGTTAAGCTCCATTTTAGCCTGTTCTAGGGAGCGGTGATTGGGGGGGGTGGGTTGCAGTGTGTATTTCCTCATGGCCTGCGTTATTGTGTCTCCTAACGTGCGTTGTCGGGCCCGTCTATGGGCATTGGAGATAGCTGCATCTCTCATTAGTTGCCCTCTAATAGTTGCTTTCGCCGCAGCCCAGAGAAGTTGTGGTGAGGTTACCGAGCCTCTATTGTCCTTCATGTATGTGGCCATATGAGTCTTGAGTTGTTCCTTCCCAGTCGGGGATCGGTACCTAGTGTTAGGGAGGCGCCAGGGTTTACGGCCGGGTGTAATCATTCCAAGTTCCAGGGTTATTAATACCAGAGAGTGGTCTGATAGTGCGGGTACTAGTATTTCTATTGACTTAACCGCTTGTAGCATTCTATGATTAAGCAAAAAATAGTCTAGCCGTGATTGGGTCCCGTGGACCGAAGAGAGAAAGGTATATTCCCTATTGGAAGGGTGGGAGAGACGCCCACAATCTTATTAGGCCATGGTCTGAGAGGATGTCTTTTAGTACGGCTCTATCAGCATTGTTACCCACGTCAAGACCATTTGATCGGTCTAGAATGGCATCTTGGACTATGTTCCAGTCCCCCCCAAGAATATATTGTGAGGCACCTATCTGTGTCAGAAGACGGTTAAGGGAGAGGAAAAAGGTGCGCTTCGAGCCGGTGGGGGCGTATATGGAGCCTATGCATATTGTGGAGGATCCTACCACTAGTTTAGCCAGTACGTAGCGTCCCTCTGGGTCATGCCATGTTTTAATTAGTCGGAATTGCAGGGAGCGGCGCAGGAGTATCGCCACTCCACATTTCCTTCCCGTTCCCTGTGTACCTGCCAACATGGGTGGTGTTCCGCTGTATATTACTTTTCCCACCCAATCTCTACGTAGTTTCTCTGATTCCATCGAGGAGAGGTGTGTTTCCTGTAGTAGAGCAATGTCGGTATGTTTGGAGCGGAGATAGGACAGTATCTTCTGTCGTTTAATATAGTGGGTCATGCCGTGTACATTCCAGGACAGGGCCGTGAGTGGAGTTGTCGATCCCGAGGGTGCCGGGTGTGTCATGGTTTATGGTGTATTGAATATGTTATGGTCCGTGTGGTAGGGCCAGGAAGTAAGTAATGACTGACCTGAGAGGCGAGGAATATGGGTTTCTTGTTCAGTTAGGCCTTGGGAGGTTGGGAGAGTTCCCCTTGGTCACAATACGAAAAATATAGAAGATGTGCAGAGAGAGACGGACAGCGATTCCTGCTTGGGTATGGGTAAGTATAGAAGTGGAGAGAGGAGTGGGTACAGGAATCTCACTAAAACGAAAAAATAGATGATAATAATAATAAAAGAATAAATAAAAAGGAAAAAAGAATAGAGAGTGGAAATTGGTCAGAGGATGAAAACACTCACTACTACCTAAAACCTTCTAATCTGCGGGTCTAACCTGTAAGGCCCGCGCGCCGGTAGGGTATTATATCAATGGTGCATGATGAGGGAATATATGCTTCGTTCCTGGTGTCATGGGACCTCCCAGGGGGGAGGGGGGACCCCCCAGTCGCGTGGGCGCATAAATGGATACATGAGATGCCGGGGGGCTGGGCGTGGGCCCAGAGCAAATGTTAGGGTCCAAGAACGAGGAGGGAGGTGGGAGGGGAAGAGGGACGGGCCCGGGGATACGCGCCACAGGACCTCCTACTACTACACGTTATGTGCTTATCATCTGTTAAGACATCTTAGAATGTGAAAATCCGTAGTAACTTATGATGGCCTACGGTATTGCGTTTTGAGTGATCGCCCGGGAGCATGTCCCTTGTGGTAGTCTCGGAGCCATCGTGACCCTGAGTTGTGTTAGTCTCATTACTCTCTTCAGTGCAGTTGTTATATGCCAAAGAGTTAGCTGCGCTGTTCTGCAGGTGTACCTTTTTGTGGTTTGTCTTCAGTAAGAGTAGGGGCGTGTTGCCGTCTGTTAATATCATCTGTAGGTTTTCCTAGTGGGTAGGGACGTTGGGGTTCTCCCAAAGGATGCTATCAGTATTATTACGCTGCTGTTTGGGTCTAGGGTAGTGAGACAGGGGGTGGAGGGGGGGGAGGCCTCGCCAGTGAATCATCGGGTTGACCTCCCCTCTGAACCGTCTATCCAGTAAATGTATAGTGTTCGAGACTGCACGGCGCTGGGGGTGCGGCGTGTATCTTTACGTTTGTGTATGTCTGCCCTATGACGGGGGGTGTACGTGTGACTTGAGTATGACTGTGTTAAGCGCTCCCCCATTAATGAGGTTGGGGGTGGTGCTGTGTGGTGTCCCACCAGTCTAATCCTATCTGTTCCTTGTCCTGGTTCCTATGTGATAACCCCCCCCCCCCCGTCCCACATCAGAACCCAGGTTGGCCTCCTCGCCGTGGCGGGGTCATCAGTTGAGGGATATGGCTTGTCCTATGTGTTACACTGCGGCAATCAGCATTTGATAAGTGTGTTTTTAGTAGGCCCCACCCCCCTGCTGGGTGAGCAGCAGATAGGGTGGATGGGCATGTCACTTATCTGTCCCAAGGTGTTGAGTAGGTGGTCTAGAAGCAGGTCCGTATCTCCGGGTCATCTGTCCTACTGTGAGCTTAGTGTTCAGCATGCTGATCTTCTGATGATGGTTTCAAGTGGGAGCGGGATTTGTCTCTGCCCGTATCTTGAGTGTGATCAATCACTGCTTGCAGGATGTGCTCCCGGGCTTCCTGTGTCTTTGGGGGCCGATCATATCCTCGGCCTCTTTTTTGCCAGGGGGTACGTTGAGTTTGGGGCCATGGGGTTGATAAGCTAACAGCAGTTTCTGTATGTGGCGCTGGAGAGTCCAGATGGCCGGGGGCGGTGTCCATAGATTGCGGGGTCACACTATGTAGATAGGCGCTGAGGTCCTCGGGGTCAGTGAAGTCTCTGGATGCGCCGTGGTGTGTGATCCACATACGTGCCGGTTCAAAAAGACCATACTTGATGTCTAAAGATCTTAGTTGCGGACGTAGGGCAAGAAATTCTCTTCTTCTGTCATTCGTTAACCTCGAGAAGTCTGCTGCCACTCTGATTTCGTGTCCATCCAGTGATATCGGTTGTCGTGCTTTAGCTGTGGAAATGACCTGGCGGGCTTGTTCATGGCACAGGAAACATGCAATGATAGGGCGCGGTTTATTTGTAGATGCTTTGTGTGAAGGACCAATTCTGTGCACCCTCTGAAATTCTGGAGGTGGTGAAAACTCTATGCCGAAGTGGTTGGTCAGCAGTGAGCTAAGAAAGGTTTTGATATCGGATCCTTCTTTTTGTTCCGGTATACCGAAAAAGCATACATTGTCTCTACGACTTCGGTCCTCCAGTTCAGTGAGTTTAGCTCTGAGCGACTTTATCTTCCTGATCAGGGGTTGCCGCTATATGGTCATCTACTACCGACAGGCGCTGATCTAGGTTGTTTGCTGTTTCTCTAAAGCCTGCTATATCAGCGCGGATTGAGGAGGAGGCCAAAGTTAGGTCTGTTATTTTTAGGTCCATTGCCTCCAGGCGCCGTCCAACTGAGGCAATCTCTTGCAGTATACGGTCTGTGGCGTCTAGTGTGGGTTGATCTACCGGGGGAGATGTATGCCCCTGTGGTGCCGTTTGTGCCGTCATAGCTTTGGGTTGAGCAATGGCTTCCGAGAATAGCAGTTGACGAGAATGTTTACTTGCGGTCTTGTCGTTGGGCATTGTTCTCAAGGAGTGGAAGTCAGATAGAAGATATTATTTTAGGAGCTAATACTCGAGAACTTGTAGATCTACGGACAGTTTCCTCGACTTCCAAGGATGGGTCAGACCTTGGGGTATAGGATCCGTAGATAAGGTACCTACTCGATTTGGTGTGACCTGCCAAGCTTTAGAAGCGTGATCTATAGAGGACTAGAATACGCTCAGTTTCTGATAGAGGTCCATTGATATAGGGCTGAAGAGAGATTGATGAATTTGAGTGTGATGCAGCGTGCAATGGGGGGGGGACATCTTGTCTATGTTTTATTTTAGATCAGTCTCTTGTTGTGGTACGCAGTACAATGGTTCTTGTTTTTGGGAGGGCAATTGGCTGGAGGGTCGGGTCGCGTAGCGTGGCACGTGTTGTTCTGCTCTCCTTCCTTCTTCCTATTCCGGCTTTCCTCCCCCCTTCTTTGTTTCTTTATCGTTCCTTATGTGTGAAATCTCTGTCGCTCTTTGAAATCCTTTCGCTGTCTCCCCCTTGTCTTCCTTCCCCCTTCTCCTCCGCCCCCCCCTCTGGGTGTCGTGGAGAGTCTTATTCTTCGCGCGTTAGGTCATAAACAAGGGGGGGGGAGTGTGTCTTTAGTTTGCTGCTGGTGGGGTCTTTTCATTGGATAATGCTGTTTGGAGGATCTCACCGTCTCAGCGTGCGGTCCCCTTCAGGCACTATTTAGTCCTCGTGTGATAGTGCTTCTTTGCCTGTGCTTTTCTGTTCTGTTCCGCCGTGGTCGTCGTGGTCGTCTTCAGGCCCAGGTTCCTCGGTGGTCCATCTTCCTCGGGGTCCCCTCTCCCCCCCTCCGTACGAGGGGGCAGCGCGGCGCTCCAGTGCCCGGGGAGCCGAGGCGGAAGAGGGCGGATCCGGGCGCCTCCCTCGCGACGCGACCCGTGCCGTGCGGCGCCGCGCCTTAGTCCGCGGCTCCGCGGAAGCTCAGAGGCCGCACTCACTCCTGCATCTCCGGACGCGGCTGCCGTCGCTCGGGTCCCGCAACTTCGCCCCTCCGGAGGCCCCCTCTCTCCACTAGCCGGGAGGCCACACCGGGGGTCAGGATCGCAGGGGGGAGACCCTCTGTTTGCCAGCTTGGCCTACCCGGCGCACAGAGATTTTTTCTCAGGCGGCCATTTTCTTCGACGGCCAGACCACGCCCCCACATCGTTTGTTCTTGATATCTGCAAATGCTGTTCTAGCCTTGTGTGCTCTAAGAGTATAATAAGGATAGAATGAGATTTTGGAGCCTTTGCAGTGGTTGTTGCTTTCTCCTGTGCCAGCATAAGCACCACAGACAGGAAAAACAAGGTGATGGACGGAATGTTCTGAATTAATCACAGCCACTGGCAATCGCTCGGTTCACATCCCAATTAATCATGTTTTGCCCACCCTGCCTCCTCATTTTCAATGCAGCCTTATGTAAATCATTCTGACCCTGCTCCAGTGGGAGCAGTCCAGCCCGAACTGCTAGGCCAGGCCCTCCCTAAACCGGAACACAAGCAATCCAGGACCAGTTTTTCTCTGGTGATGAACTGGAGTGGGCCCATAGAGATTTCCAGTGGCTGAGATTAATTCAAGCATTCCATCCATCACTTTGTTGCTGCGGTTGACATCTTAAGCCCTGTGTTGTAATCTTGGACACTCAACGGCATGGTAACAACCAGCTGTGTCAGTGCCCCAGGGGGTGGGTGAGGCCCCAAGGATCTGTTCTAAAACCGGGCTGAGAAAGAGTCTGTGTCAGCTATCTTTGTTAGATATTTTTCACCATAGCCTTCTGGTCTTCCTTACTTCATGGATTCTAAAATGCTCATAATGTGAATAATATTTCACCTACATTAGGCCACCAGGTCCTCACTCTTTTCTTTAATCATTTCCATAATTTTAATGAGTGCTTGTATTTTTTTTCACAGAGGGCGAGTGACCCATCTTGCGTATTTGATATGAGCCGTTTGGCCTGAACTAGCTTCCAATCATGAGTTTCTGATTTCTTTTTCATATTGTGTAACCATGGTGTGGGCATGTCTTGTTTTCTGTTAGTTGATCATAAGCTACTACCACCAGTATAACACGTTTCTAGGGCCAGTTTTATATTGCTATTAGCTCTCTGATCATCATTTACATCCACCGTTGGCTTACCAGACATGTTAGTTCAGGTGGATTTGAATGTTAGTTTGGGTTGCCCTTACCCATCTTGCACATGCCAACCCAGGGGACAATCTCTCATTCACCAGGAGCACAATGTCAGAGAATGGAGCCTCACATCAGTCTCGGCACAGTCACACTTCTCTATGCCAAGAAGCATTCCCAAATGGGCACCGCCACTCTTTTCTGTCCTGTGTGTTTATTGAGCTGCCACATCACGCCATGACGCACAGTCCACACTATATACTAGTGCAAGTCTTGATGGCCCCTACCACTGTTCTACCACAATGTCAAACTTGTTGATCTACCATGAAGGCCTCGCCAGGAGTTCTCCAGAACAGTATTTTCTAGCATCCGTAACAAGTACTCCTCCTAACCACAAACCGCTTTTCACTTTCTACACTTGCAGGCCGCCTCCACCTCTCCTTTCTCCAGCCGCTTTCCCCTGACAGACATGGTATTCGCTTTATTTTTAATAGAAAGTTACTAGGCTTCTGAATCTTTATATAACAATCTTATATTTTAACCTTGATATAATTTATTGAAAAGCTAGCATCAAAGCCACTTTCAGAACGTACCTCTACAGCTACTCATTGACTGTATCTGCCTTTGCCCCAGGCGGCACTCTGCTTCCTTTTGGCTATGTATACAGAACTGGGATATATGTCT
This sequence comes from Pleurodeles waltl, assembly GCF_031143425.1. Classification (NCBI taxonomy): domain Eukaryota; kingdom Metazoa; phylum Chordata; class Amphibia; order Caudata; family Salamandridae; genus Pleurodeles; species Pleurodeles waltl. Next base: position 868,217,052 of record NC_090450.1, on the reverse strand, counting down.
TGGTGCCATGGAATGCCTGCCTTTTGGGATTCTATCAGGAGGACAAGCATTTGTTTTCACTAAGTGGGGTAATGACTCGCTCCTGTGGACGTATAAGCCAACCTTTAGTTTGAGCCTTCTCCCTTTCCTAATCTTATAAACCATGCCTGCCACCAGAGCCCGCATCTGGCTGCTCTCTGAGGATTAGATTTCAGGTTATTTGATTCAGACTATGTGAAGAGTTTTCATCTCAGTGGCCATATTGAGGATTCCCTAAGGCTTTCCATGAATTACTTTAGGAGCAGTGTGCCACCAATCAGGGCAGGAGAGTTCCTTTTAATGTGAAATTGCGGGCACCTTCACTGAACATTTATATGGGTGCACCTTGTTCTCTCGCCTGCTGAAGAGCTTCTTGCTTTGCCAGTGTCTTCGCAGATACTGCAGGTAGCATCCAGGAGAGGGCTCTGTGCTCTCGTCTCCACTCGCTGGAACAATGGGACTTTCTGCTTCATCATTAGTCTCCTGGTCCTGTTCTGCAAGTCTTACTGAGCATACTTGGTTTGTAGCACAGATAAGCAGTGCTCTGTAGTGATACTGCCTATTACCAGTGGTGAGAAGTGATAAGGTTACCGGCTGAATTGAAGCAATGTGTTGCTGTAACTAGCAACTCCTTAAAGCCCGGACTTAGGGGGTTATTCTAACTTTGGAGGAGTGTTAATCCGTCCCAAAAGTGACGGTAAAGTGACGGATATACCACCAGCCGTATTACGAGTTCCATAGGATATAATGGACTCGTAATACGGCTGGTGGTAAATCCGTCACTTTTCCGTCACTTTTGGGACGGATTAACACCTCCTCCAAAGTTAGAATAACCCCCTTAATGTCTTGAGAATAAATTGAGTGTTGCTAGTTAACTCCACTAGAGTTGATGCTAGGCCAGTTTCGGTGCTGCAGTTTGACATTTGGTGGCATATTCGTATATAAGCCTAAAGCTTAACGTTTGTAAAAGAACTGTGAGTACAGTGGAGGGTAACCTGTCAAACCCGATTGGGAATAGCACAACATTTGGGCCTCGATTACGAGTACCGTGGTTTAGTAAACGATACATATCACACCAGATAAAAATCTGTTGCAGGAGGGTTGAGAATTTATAGAGCATTATAAGAAGCACGTATTTTAAAGGTTGTTCAAAAAATGGGGGGAAACTTGCAGATTTTGTTGCACCTAAAAATGCATGTCCGATATTTAGTGCGGGTTTTATTGTAACTGGAAATGAACAGCTTCACACAGCTAGTATTTGCACAGAGATTGTAAAAACCTGGGGCGCTCGTACTCAAGGCTTAACTCGGGTGTTGCCTACAGCACTTTCGCTCTGTCAGCATCCACAGAAGACCAGAGCACGACATGCATCGTCCTTGAGCAGCTGACAGCTTTATCTGCTTGGGGCAAACAAATGCTTAGCTGGTATGGAGCCTGTCCCTCTATTAAGGAAAGCCTGCTTCATAAGTGTATGTTTGCTAGGACCGATTAGCAGAAGCCACTGTGAGATTGTGGCTTTGTGTCGTTTTGGCCTCCTACATTGACATTTTGATCACTTAAAGATTCTTCTGTTGGGAACTCTGGCTGAATCAATTGGAGTCCGTGACACCAAAAACAGACAAATCATACCTGTGCCCCGCCCCTATGCAAATGAGACCAGTGCCCTCTTTAGATCAGCGCCGTCGTGATCTGTATAATAGAAGGACCTGTGAACGCAGTCCCTTATGTAATAGCAAAGTGACCCAGGGACGCAGAGAGACGGTACTTCATGCGTACCTGTGGATTTCCCCCCCTTGATTTCTATTGCAGCAGAAGCAAGTTTAGGTGACCGTGGCTAAAATAAAGGAGTTGTCTCCTTCGTCTGAAAGAGTGCTACTTTGTCTTGACACAAACCAACAATCACAAGCATCTGCAAGAACTGGAAGCCAGTTAGTCTGAGGTGCTGTTTTTTATTACAAAAATTGCCTAGTAATTTGAGATTGTATATTTTTTCCGTTTAAAATAGACTTTTATAACAAGCTTAAAAATGACGTTTTATTAAATAGTTATATTGAGAAACGTGCATATTAAATAAAGGACCGCATAATATTTTTTTGTCTGTAAAACGCATTCTTTCTATTCTTTTAGACTCTATTTTCAAGCGGCCCAGTGAAGACTCCTCATTTAAAAAAAATAGCAATTTTTTCCAGTGTTAAGTATGCAGGCCTTCGCGTCACTATTGTTCGTTTTCTGTGTCTACGATTTGGCACATGACATGCACTTCTCCGCTGGACGAGCATACGTTTTATACCTTTGGGGATTTATAGATCCACTAACACTCTATACCAATGGTCTCCAAAATTTGTAATGCCGCGCCCACCCAGTTGAAGAATAAAAATCATTGGGCCTCCCAGAATTTTTCACAATTGTTTTATAAGTTATCTGTAGAGTGCTTCTTTTGGCCAGTGTCTGGCGTCCCCCCGGGAACACTTGAGGCCCCCCCTAAGAGGGCCCGCCCCCCAGTTTGAAGACCTCTGCTCTATACTCTGGAAGGTTTACACGTCTAGCAGCTCTCTGCTCATAAAAGCGTGACTCTGCTCATTAACCATCATTCCCAAACAGAATACATTTTTCATACAGTTTAAGCAGAGCGGTATGTTGGCGTTGATTGATGTGCAGTATCTATCCACTAATTCTATTCCTACTTAAAATGTCAAGAGATTTAGATGTGGATTTTGTGGACAAAGTGATGGGTGGGAAAAAATGTAACACTAGAGCACCAATGGCCTTTATATTGTCTCTTCCCCTAATGAGGGTATTGTTATGTGGATCTTAATTACGTTGTATGCCAGGATGTATCTAGAGACTAATTCTCAGATACCAGTGAGTCTTAAACATGATTCTCCTTTCTCCATGTCATTAGGTCTCGCCTAGGCAGGGCATGTGCTGTCTCTTCGAGACGTGCTGTGTTCAGTCTGTGGGCTTTGATCATGCCCTTTCACGCCCTTCTGTTGTGGTTCGTAGTTTTTAGTGCCCTTAGAAAATTCTTGCTTTTAAATGGCGTGGGCTTTGTTTTTTGGGCCTTCCTTTTGTTGTTTGGTTTCCTCCCCTGGAGACTGCCTTTGTTACATGTTCTCTCCCACCTTTTTTTTTTTTTTTTTGGAACACTATGTTCGATGGCATGTGCGGCTGTCGATACACATGCTTTGCATAAGTCCGCCATCTAGTGTTAGGTCTAAGTGTTGCAAGTTGTTTTTGTTCAAAGAATCTTCTCGAGCCACAAGATCAAGTGACTTCTCCTCTCGGTGATAGTGCGCATGGGCATTAAGTCCTTTGTTAGATTGTTTTCTCTCCGCCCTCGGTTTCGGACGTGTATTCCTCTCGCTCTGTTATTCCTCGGGTCAGTCTATTCCAAACTCTTCTTTGCCGTCACACTTGATGTTAAGAGAGCTCTTACGTATTATATTGACGGAACTAAACAGTTTAGGAAATCCAAACAACTTTTTGTTGTGTTCTTGATGCCTCACAAAGGCAATCCCATTTCAAAAAACGGTATAGCCAGATGGATAGTCAAGTGTATTCAAACATGTTACCTTAAAGCTAAAAGACAGTTGCCTATTACTCCTAGGGCTCATTCCACTGGGAAAAAGGGTGCCTCTATGGCTTATTTAGGTAACATTCCAATTGCTGACATTTGCAACGCTGCTGCTTGGTCTGCACCAGATACATTTACTAAACACTATTGTGTAGATATTTTAGCACGGCAACAAGCTGATGTTGGTCAAGCTGTGCTTTGGACACTGTTCCAAGCCACTCCAACTCCTTCAGGCTAGCCACCGCATTATTGGAGGGGACTGCTTTACAGTGTATGCAAAGCATGTGTATCTACAGCCACACATGCCATCAAACGGAAAATGTTACCCAGTAAGCATCTGTTTGTGGCATGTAGTGCTGTAGATTCACATGCCCCTCCCTCCTCCCCAGAAGCCTGTGGTCGTTTTAGTGGCACTTTTATATAAATTGTGTATATATGTAAATACATTGCATGGACATATTTTTCTCTTACTCTCTCTATATATATATACTCCTTACCTCACCCGCCTGCGGGAAACCAATCTAACAAACGACTCAGTGCCCATGCGCACTATCACCAAGAAGGGGAGTCACAAGATCGAGTGACTCAAGAAGATTCTTCTAACAAAAACAACTTGCAACACTCAGAACCCAACACTAGATGGCGGTCTTAGGTAAAGCATGTGAATCTACAGCACTACATACCACGAAAGATATCTCCTGGGTAAGTAGCATTTTCCTTTTTTCTTATGGATTAGCTCATGTTTGAGTAGTGTTGTGTTTTTTTTTTTTTTTTTGCTTTCCGATTAAAACGCCCCTGGATTACCTCGTGTTCGAGTAGTGTTGTTTTTTTGGCTTTCTGACTAAAGCACTTTTGTGATGGCATTTCGTTTTTGAGGTCTGGTATATTTCATTTATTTTTTATAAAACCAGCTTGAATTACCTTGTTTAATTTACTGTTGTTTTTTTTGCCTTCCAAGTAAAATCCATGTGGATTACCTTGTGTTTGAGTAGTGTTGCCCTTAGCACGGCATTGTGAATGAACTCTTAGCACTTCCTTTAAGTGTGTGTGTTTTTGGTGCTGGATCAACGTGGCACCCCCTTCACGGATACCGCGCTTCTTCATCTTCTGGCTTATAAAGTTGTGTGCGGCACCCGCCTGATAGTTGTGGCACTTCATTTTTTTTCACTTGAGCAGCGCAGCATTGTGAACAAACACTGAGTACTTTACTTAACTGTTTGTGTTTTTGGGAGCATGATGGGCGCGGCACTCGCTTCACAGACACTCTGAATTATGTGTTTCATTATTGTGATGCTTTGGGAGGTAGCAGGTAGCATGTTGTACTTTTGATTAGGCATGTTGATTATTTCAGAATGTGTAATGTTTTCATGCAAGTCAACGTGCACTGAGCACTTGTCTTGGTTTCTGGTTTCACATCCTGTGTTTTGGGTAATTTACTGTATGGCTTAGTGAAAAATAAATGCAGCTAGTAAAGGAAATAACAATATTTACGGCTATGCTAATCTTTTGATTCATCTGTTCCAGCTGGCTTATTTCAAAATAAAACAGGCAAATTTTCTACTTTCCTAGGCCATATGTGACAGCATCCTGGCTCCGGTTTTAGAGAAAGGGAAGAGACTCTGTGAAAGTTGAAGTCTGGTGCTTGATTCAGTAGACTTTGGCAATATATTTATCAAGTATTTTGCAAACAAACATGGTTACCTAACATAATCTGTTTTTGCTTGCCGCCTCAATATTATTTATAGCTTATAATTTTCCAAACTGCTTCTAAAGTGGGCCATTTTTTTTTTTTAGTTTTTAGACATTTTGAGTAGAATACCGTTTTATAATTCATATTTGCATAAACAATACTGTTGCTCTTTCTGCAAGGTTACATGGCTGTAACATAGCTTAGAAACAGTGGCACAACCAATAGCTCTAACTAAACACTTATAAGATCCCAAAGGCAAGACCTATTGGCTTGCCAATGCTTGTTTATATTTTATTTTCCGTATTTATTTATTGTTTAGCAACGGCCTGCTGCCGTGCAGCTCACTCCAGCCAGCCCTAATCAGTCTTCCATTTATTTGCAGGGTTTTGGCAAGGTCGCTCATGCTAGCACCAGCCGGTTTACGTGCCTAAAAATAATTTAAAAAAATGAATGTGTCCTTGTGTAATGTAACTGGTGCTCATGTAAAGCACTCCAATGCCTTTGAGTTGAATTTGTGTTATATAAAACTGCCAAAAAAACTGCCTTTGGAGGCCAACATAGGCACTGTGCCGCTGCTGTATTCAGAGATTACTATTTTAGCTTCTTTGAAGGAAGCCTTATATTCGTGCCACTACTAGCAGCCATGTTTGTGTGCACCAGGTTGTCTTGGACAATCACTATTTTGCTTCGGATTTCTTATCGAGGATCGGGTACCTAATTTCACCTCTGCTAGAAGCCAGTGTTGCGTGACGACCAATGTGCCATTCCTTTACCTATGGAAGCACTGCCTGGGTTTGGATCCTAGCAAGGCCGCCAGTCAGAGCTGCACTCCTACTAAATTACCAACATGGTTAATTATCTTCCCAGAAGCACAATCTTTGATTGTACATCTATAGCTTTATTTTTCACCGTGATTAACTGTATATCGTTTGACCACTAAAAAAAATACACATAATGTGATAGAGGAGGTTTTAATATGTTGTCTTCAGCATTTCTTTAACCTTTACCATCAATATAAAGTTTAACTCCTCTATCTCCAAAAAGTTACTTAAGTTTTACAGTGACTGTCCTCTTCCGCTCTTGTTTTGAGCAGGGCAGCCAAATTATAAGGGACGATGTTCTTAGACAGGAAGAAGGGTTTGATTAAACAGGCATCTCAACAGAGGCTCGTTGGAGTTTATTCCATTATTTTACGTGGTATACTGCTCCATGCGTGTTTCTTTTCACGGGCAAGTTAAACTGATGACAAATTATTCCTTCATGCTTTAAGTTAGAGCACCTTTAATGTTTGGGTTTGAATCATAGCCTTTGCATTTCATGGAATCATGTGATCTTTGGCACATTGCTTCACCCTTGCACCTTTATTCCCACTATAACTTTATTTATTACTTCTTTCGGTTACGCTCTGCCAGAAGTATCATTTATCATGTTTAACACATTGTGGGCATTCAGTTGATTCCTTTAAATCAAAGGTTGAGTATTTCCCACGTGGATGCCTTTGGGGTAGCTGATGGTCCAAGGAGAACTATCGGTAAATGTTGATGTACATGACGTTTAGCTTCTGCAGCGTGTTTTGTTGCACAGATTAAAATACTTATACATAACCACATAAGTGAGGCTAGCATGTTGATCGGTTGCAAACTAGTAGTGCCATTTGAAGTCTGAATTCAATGGAAAAAAGTTCTCTTTAGGCTGCCAAAGGTACTCTTGCAACTGGTACTCCTGCAGCTGGTACCCTTGCAACTTATATGCTAACTTAGCTTTTCTTGTGGTAAGTTTACTAGAACCATTTCCTTCCAAAATGCAGACCAACTGCTTATGGCCTGTGTGAATGATAAAGTCTTTGCCCCACAGGAAACGTTTGAACTTGGTGACCGCCCAAACACAGGCAGGCCAATAGCTCATGTTCAATCACTGAATACTTTGACTCTGGACTTGCCAGCTTAAGTGATGCAAATACAATGCTTTTTTCCCCTTTTTCTGTATTCTGGCTGAGCGCCTCCCCCAACCCAACCTGGCTAGCATCCATAGTTACTATTCTTTGCAATTTCTCACTGAATGATGGTGCCAACTCTAGTTCTCTTTTTACGGCCTTCATGCTTTGCTCACATTTTTCATCCCATATAAACTCTGCATCTTTCTTTATCAGTTTTCAAAGAGATTCTATCTTTGCAGCATAGTTCTGTATGAATTTAGAGTGGAATTCGCCCATGCCCAAAAATGATGCAAGTTGTTCCTTGTTGGTAGGTGCTAGTGACTTCGAGATTGCAGCTTTTAAAGGCGGCTTTGGTTGAACGCCATGTTCGTCAGTGAGGTACCCAAGGTATTAAACTGTTCAGTTGAGAAATTTACACTTTTCTTTAATGTTAGACCACTGTTTTGCACCTTTTGCATAAATTTCAGTAAAATTGACTGGTTCTTCCTCAGTTTTGTTTTAAATTAGTATGTCATCTTGAAATTAACTTACACCTTCCATGCCCTGGAAAAGTTGATTTATTACACAATGAAAGACAGCAGATGCTGAACACAGCCCAAAAGCCAATCTGCAAAACTGGTAAGCTCTTTCTGGAGTGATAAATGCAGTGTAATTTCTTGACCCTTTATCCAGTTGTATTTGATGGTAGGCTGCATTGAAGTCTAGCGTTGTAAAGACCTTTGCTTTGTCCAGTGTCATTACCATTTCATTCATTAGAAGCAAGGGCTGATAGTCGGCAACTACAAGGCGGTTAAGTTGCCGAATATCAATGCATAAACAGATTGAGTCATTATTTTTTTGGCAATACCAACAGGTGATAGCCACTCTGATGCACCTATTGGTTAAATTATTCCATTGTCACACCTGTTCTTCAGAATGGCTTTGACCTCCGCACGGGCTGACAAAGATATTTTCCTAACACATTGCTTGACAGGCTATGCTTTTCTTTTTTTTAAATTATCTCATGTTTGAAATTCTGTAAGCAGCCCAGTTTCTCACTGAATACCCCTTTGCACTCTTAAAGAATTGTACCTAAATTGTCTTCTTGGATGCTGAACACATAAGGAGGTTGGCAGGATTAATTACCATTCTTAGCTTCTGCTGTTCTAACCAGTAGAGGATATTGACATTGTAGTCTACTACGTAAACGTTTGTTGAAGTATTTTTCTCCCTAAAGGCTACTTCTGCATTAAGTACTCCTTCTAACTTTCTAGCTTTATTTGTGGCCCTCATAGGCTCCTGGGATGATCCTGCTAGCTTGTAGTGGAGTTTTGCATCTTACGGTGTCATAGGTGTCTTTTGATAGAATGATGATTCCGGACCCAGTGTCCACTAGCATCTCCACTCTTTCTCTATTCATGTGAACATTGCATTTTGGTTGATTCTTTATATCTTCCTTGTTGATGGTGGCTACAAGTAATATAACATTTTCCATCATTTCACTGTCATGTGAGTCTTCCTGTGACTTAGATTTTTCCACTATGAAGACCTTCTTGAAGCAAGAGGTTTCGCAAACTGTAAGGAAATGTCCTGTTTTACCGCATCCTTCGCAGATTTTGCCTAAAGCAGGACATCCTTTGTTGGATGCCAAGTGGGTACCAGAACACCCCACGATAATAAGTCAATTTGTTGCTGCTTGAATTTGAATTGCTATACTTGCTGTTCTTTCTGAACTGGTTTGTCTATGCTTCTCCTTCTTGGCGTACTAAATTGACTTCCGTATGATGGTTGTCAGGTTTGCACAGTAACTTTATTCCCTTGACAGACCACTCAATGCTCTTTATAGTAGAAATCACCTTCTCCATGGTAGGATTGTGATGACACAATAGTTTTTCTTGTCACATCACATCAACACTTGATTGTGAGTCATTTATTTGAAGGAGCAAGTAGTGGCCAGCAACCTTAAATTTGCTACATAAGACTCAGTTGATTAACCAGGTGCTTCATAGGGGTAGTAAAACTTATACATTTCCATTATGACACTCATAGTTGTATCAAAATAATTATTTATCCCAATTTTGGCTTCAATGAGTGCATCCCATTCTTGACCACACCCCCCCCACTCCTCTTTTTCAACAAGGGTTATGTGATCAAGCAGCCTTCTTCCTTCTGTCCCCAAACAGTTATACACCATGGCTTGTTTCCGGGCAAGTCCCATCTATGGCCTCCATGTGCTTTTCAAAGCATCTGACCCATTGGGTCAACTTTCTGTGGGTGGTCCTGGCACTTCCAAGAAGGTGCTGGGCATTGCCACTGCATCTATTATGCCAGCCATGGTAATACAAATTTGAAGGAATCACACTATGACTTTAAATTAAGGTACAATACCTAACCACAAATGTTTTAAGCAAATTATTTGAAATTCCGCAGTGTGAATGTTAAGGATTTGTCTCCCTCTGGTGATCACTTGGAGTATTCCTTATTAAAAAACTTAGTGGATTCAAAGGGTTAATCCACTCACTCTATGATTCTTGAACTCCTCCCAGGAGCCGGTCAAGGCAAGGCGAAGGGTTTGGAGCAGAAAGCAGGACGAGCCACAAGCTGGCGTAGGCGTGCAACAGGAATTGGCAGGCACTCCTCCCTCCACGTCACACCAGGAAGGGGTCAATCCGGATGGAAGCCTAAGAGAGGCTAATGATACTGCCTTACTTCACAGCAATAAAGTTTGCAAGCGCAGGAGGCCTTTTAGCACGAGAATCCCATAATCGTCACTAAAATTATTTATGTAGTAATGAGTAGGCTTCCCTCAACATTCTAAAGCCACGCTTGGCCTTCACCACGCACAGACACACACAAGGGTGGATGGTGGGGAAGGGGAGGATAGATGCAATGGTTAATTAACATTATCAAATATTAAACAGTGAAATATGCTTAATGGGACATGGCTTATGCGGGAAGCAGGGTTTTACATAGTTTTCAGATGGAAACTCAGATGGGCCCCCTCAGCATTCATCCTTCCGAGGTCTGTAAAACAAGACCATTCAGTTCAACGTTTGGAACCAACACTTAAATGACGTAAAGTGCAAGCTTGTTTTTTTTTCAAACAAATACACAGTTACAGAGTCATTTTAGGAACTACATTTCAGCAGCCGGTTGCTCCTGCCACTTTAAGGCTAGCTAAGCTTCACATGATGTTCCCAGCAGTGACGTAACAAAACTTGAGGGTGCCCCCCTGCAAAGTACATAGAGGGGGCCCCCTTCAAACTCACTCAGGAGTTCTCAGGCCCACTTGCTTCACAGCTGGGAGAGCCAGTTAATTGTGTCTTTGCTGCTAATTCCTTCATCCCCAACATGTGCCCAAAACTACTAAAAGCTCCGACTTTATAACATTGTACCTGGTGCAAGGAGGTCAGGAGTTAAAATCTTTCAGTAGTTTGGTATTTGGTAAAGCTTTCCTATGGCATATACCTACTTGATGGTACTCGCCCATGAGGGTCACAAGGTGCTAAAGGGGGGAGGGGCCTCATCCAAAGAGCCAAGTCTTGAGGTTCTTCCTGAAAATGGTGAGCGACGGGCTTTGTCTGAGATGCAGGGGGAGGTTGTTCCAGCTCTTTGCTGCAGTGTAGGTGAAAGATCATCTCTGGCAGTGGTTTTGCGGATGTGAGGGGTGGTGGCCAGGGCCATCTGAGTGGAGCGGAGGGATCTGACAGGGGTGTGAAAGGAGACACAGTGGTTTAGGTAGGCTGGTCCTGCGTTGTGTATAGCCTTGTACGTGTGGGTGAGAAACTTGAAGGTGATTTGCTTCTCGACCGGTAGCCAGTGGACGGTCCTCATGTGTTGAGAGATGTGTTCTCGGCAAGGGAGGTCCAGAATGAGTCTGGCGGCGGCGTTCTGGATGAGATCTTCACTGGCCAGCCGCGGTCAGAAAAGGGAAACCGGCGGTTTCCCGCCGGTTTCCCGCGGCCCCAGGGAATCCTCCACGCCGCCATGGGGATTCCGACCCCCTTCCCGCCATCCTGTTTCTGGTGGTTTTCACCGCCAGAAACAGGATGGCGGGAACGGGTGTCGTGGGGCCCCTGGGGGCCCCTGCAGTGCCCATGCCACTGGCATGGGCACTGCAGGGGCCCCCTAACAGGGCCCCATTAAGATTTTCAGTGTCTGCTTGGCAGACACTGAAAATCGCGACAGGTGCAACTGCTCCCGTCGCACACCAGCAACTCCGCCGGCTCCATTCGGAGCCGGCTTCCTCGTTGCTGGGGCTTTCCCGAAGGCGAGCGGGCGGCCTTTTGGCGGTCGCCCGCCAGCCCAGCGGGAAAGTCAGAATGACCGCTGCGGTCTTTTGACCGCGGTACGGTCTTCTGTCGGTTCCCGCCAGGCGGGCGGCTTCCGCCGCCCGCGGGGGTCAAAATGACCCCCATAGTCTCTATCAGATAAGGTGTTCCAGAAGGTTAGTAAATTCTGTTAGGGCAAGAAAGCACCAACTTTCTAAAAGTGACATTTTCAGAATTGTAACTTAAAATCCAACTTCGCCATTAAAGAGGGTTTAAATTACAAAAATTACAAATCATTTGAGTGCAAACATTGTATCTCTGTCTGCTCCCACCACAAAGTTATCACTTATTAAATGTAACAAGGTAACATAGTGTTAGTCAGTGGGAGGGATAGGCCTTGCAACATTAAAAAAACAACTCTAGGAGTTTTTCTCTTTATGTCCTAATTTTTCAATACAATGGCAGGCCCACTGGTAGCATTTAATTTACAGGTCTGACTAAATGCAGTACCGTGTACCAGACACTTACAAGTCAATTAAATGTGCTATTCAGGTGTAGTCCTTTTTTTTACCAAGTTTTAGAAAGCAAGTTCAAGCATTTTAGCAAGGGCTAGCAGTGGTAAAGTGCACAGTCATAATGGCAACAAAACAAATTCATAAAAAGGAGGGGTGAAAGCAAAACGTTTGGGGGAACACCTAGCCAAAGTTGCCAGGTATAACACATAATATACATAAACAGTGGGGCCTATTGCCAGCATGCTTTAATCAATTTTTCGGTTTAACGGGGCAATTCATATTTTGCTTCCCTACATTTTAAATAAGTTCTTCTAGCCTATGCATATTGTTCACATTGACGTAAAAGTAGTTCTTTTCGCTTTAGTGACAAAGCAGCTTAAACAACTGTTTTTTATTACTATTTTTTTAAAATGTATTACCAGCTATTCATTTTACCTGCACTTAGGTAAAGGGTTTGGCTATTGCCTTTCCGTTAGGTTTGAGCATAGAGCTTAACCACTGTTTATTTTTCTTTTGAATGTTTGTCGTTTTATGGTTTACCTATTTATTTTAAGTCCTGAATGGCTTTGGCCTTGTTAGTATGATCACGTGTCTCTTAGCACCTGGACAACTTTTAGGTATAAAAACATAACTTAGGTTGCCCATTTAAATGGGAATTTATATTCCGTCTGAATTTTTAGTTGCTGTTCTAAAGTATTTAAGTATAATTGCGTATATCTGCAGTTTGAGTGCTTGGTTAAGTTGTGATTTATTCTTGGCTCCTTCACAAACAATAATACTAAATCATGCATGAGCAACTGGGAGGCTTGTTATAAAAAACACTAGTAAAGCAGCCACATCACTGAGTGCTTTTTAAATTTAAAATTTGTATTGTAAACACATGGCTGTCATGTGCCATGGTCAGGCAATAGCATATTTTCTTTTTGTTGCTTTTTTATTTTTGTGTCATTTGTTTCCAATAAAAACAAAAAATGAAATAACCATCCACCAGCCCGCCAATGCAGATCTATTAGTTTTGCCAATGCTTGTTGTTTAATAGGTTTCAGTGATGTGGATCAGCGTTAGAACTGCGAGTATGCGTTGTTTACAGTCCATGATTCAAGCATTGCCTTCTTAGTGATATAGAGACATGTAGTAAACCTGTTTTATTAAATGCTAGGGATGCATCCCTAGCTATGTCACTAATTTCAGCTCACACTCCGAGCTGCCACTTAAAAGGTTTCATCCTGGCTTCCATTTTCAAGAACGCATTCAAATATTTTAACCGCTGCAGATTTCACTATGGTGATGCCGTCAAGCTTGATTTTCATTACTTAAGTACTTGAGATATGTAAAATTTGTGTTGCTCTGCATATGCACATAATATTTAACAATTTAGTTTTAGCTTTGGCAGACACAGATTTAATTGTCTGTCGGATTTCTTGAAAACAGTACATTAATCATAAAATTAAGAGGAGCAATAGGTCAGACCCCTCAGCCTTTCCTTACTTTAATTGTTGCTGAAGGTTTGATAAACCTAAATTACAGCATTTTGGTGTTGGATCCCAGGCACACTCCTTGGTCTTTGGGCTGGGAGGATCTGGAGGTAGGGAATCTGGTTTTAGACGTCCACACACACACTCCCCTATCTGACAACACAAAGGGGGTTCTTGCAGGCATGGCTGTCCATGTGAGGCAAAGGCACACTTAGCACCAAACCAGATCCCACACCCAGACTTCTGCAGCGTAAACAGTTATCACGGGCAGAGTCCGGGGCAATGACAGGCAACTAACTAATCTGCTCTGTTTTTGACTTGTATCACAAAATCCCTAAATTCTTCAAACCGAAAGTCACATTTGGAAATAAGGTAAAAATCTGTCAGGTACAGCTGAGATTCTGCTACAGAAAACAGTATTCCAGTAATTTGATTTGACAATTTCCAAAGCATATTTTACTGTGGAGGAGGGATTCAGCCAATAATCTGGCAGGCCAAGCCTGAGCAATCAAGTTTTTACATAGGAAACCCAAGGAATCGTGGAAGCTAGGCGATTGTCGACTATCTCGTTTGGGTAGTCTCAATACAGAACCACTCCCTCTGTGGTACATAGTCTGGTCCAATACCAAATAGGTTTCAGACTGGCTATATCACCCTCGCGTAACATAGGGGCATTTTTTGGTAACCTCAGCTGAGATTTGATGAAGGAGTTTTTGCATGATCCAGCGAATCAAGGTTGCTGTAGCCATACAAAATAGCCCCAAATAACGCCGCCCCACAGGCTTGAGCCTTATAGATCTCTAACACTGGCGAGATCAGATGTGAAGCTGCCCTGTTGATGAGTCTAAGTATGAACCCAGCTCTATGCATAAGGATCAAGGAGCTTTTTTTGATCTTGGCCAGCCATGTGTGACAGTCATTAAGTCTCACATACAGATAGTCAAATTTGGCCACCCTTTCTAATCTAGCGCCCTCCAGGACCAGATTCCCTCTTATTCTCTTCTGGTGACTGAATATCATAAACTTGGTTGTATTGCTGTTTATTTCCAGGCCATGGTCCTTGCATAATAAAGCAAACTTCCCCAGAAGAGTACTCAATTCCTGCAGGGTTTTAGAGAGGAGAGGAGTATCATCAGCAAAGAGCAGACCCAGCACTTTAGACACTGCCATTTTTGAGGAGCCATTCTGGCAGTCCCTGAGATAAGAAATACACCCATCAATTAATAACAGGAATAAGGTGGGTGCCAGTACGCAACCCTGCCGAACACCTCGCAAATAGGGATATTAGTGATTGTTTCTCTGTCAGGGCCCCATCTGACCCTGGCAAATTTCCCTGAGTATAGCTGTTGTATCAGGGATAATAGGCCAGATGGGACCACTTACAACTTGCCCCTATGAACAAGGTTGAATGCCACACGCAAATCTACAAAAGCAACAAATAACGAACCCCATCCGATGTCAACCGTTTTCCACTTTATGGTCAGTAACCAAAGAACCTGGTCCACTGCTTGTGTTAGACTTGAACCCACTCTGGGGGTGCGACAGGACATTATTTGACCTTATCCAGTCCCAAAGCTTAGTCAATATTTGGCTATTGTAAATTTTTTGAACATTTCAATAAGACTTATGGGATTCCCGTGGATCCTGTCTGTTCCCCTTTTTGGAAATGTGTATGATTTCCCACGGGCCAGTATAGGGGCACCTGCTACAGTTGCATTGGAAAGACAGTTAATGTAATGGCCCATAATAATGGTTCCAATCGAAACATATCAACAGGAATTCTGTCAGGAACAGGGTCCTTCTCCACGTTTTGTACATTAAGCGCATCAAGAGTTTCTTACAGTGTGAAGACCACAGTTTCGCTTACCTTTTCCTGGGTAAGGATTATAGACTCCTGGTCATTATCAGTACATTCCAGCTAGGCACAAAGAACGGTAAAGTGTTTTTTCCATTATCCTGTGGAAGCATGGCATTCTGGACGAGCATGGACTCTGCGTCCCCTGTGCTTCACCAGGCGCCAAAATAGTCTGCTATCCTTCTCTACCGTTGCTTTCAGCATATCTTCCCATGTCCTGACTTCCCAATTGGAATTGCTGGTTTTAATAACCCTGCTCTACGTTTTCCTCACAATAATAATAT
The DNA here is from genome assembly GCF_031143425.1 of Pleurodeles waltl. Lineage (NCBI taxonomy): Eukaryota > Metazoa > Chordata > Amphibia > Caudata > Salamandridae > Pleurodeles > Pleurodeles waltl. The sequence goes on along the minus strand of NC_090450.1, from coordinate 868,201,455 downwards.
TAGCCTTTACATTGCTTTTGAGAGTGAGCTTTCATCAGACTAGTTTTTGCCACTTTACAAGGGTGATCAAACCAATCATGTAGTTTGGAAACTTTGTTATGGGGGTGTGATCTCTAATTCAAAGACATTTTTCAGACTAGAAAACAAATCACTGTGTACTGCTAGTATCTAGGAGGGAGTGCAATCGTGTTTGATAAATGTTGCCAAGGCTTCACTTGTTGTTAGCTGGATATCTTTCCGGATATGCTGCACAACACAAATGTTCACCCACCTCACATTGCGCCTGTTATTAATTAGGGAAGTTTAAATAGAAAGAATTATTGGCTGGGGAAACTCTCTCACTCAGGACCCCACTAGGGTAAGTACAAGAGGGAAATGATCACTATCCAGGCGGTGATCTACCATCTATTTCCAGGCCCTAACATCCAATGATATATAATCAATATTACTTTTATAATCCCCCCTTCTAAAAGTTGGTTTAGCCCCCAAATCTGATGTGCACACACTTAAATCATAAGCTTCAGATAGGTCTACTATCTAGAGAGCAGCAGAACTCATCCTCACATGTTTTCTAGGGCCAGAATAGGCTGGGATCCCCCATCATTCATCTTCTTCCATAAACAGCTCGAGTAAAGGAGACTAGGGCTCAAAAGAAGTATTAAAATCTCTTGCAGTAATTAGAAGGTGTTTACTTCCATAGGCTTCCAAAAGAGCAGATGGGGATTTTAGGTTGGGGAGGTTTTATTCAGGGGGGTAGATCGGTTATATAAATTCACCAGTTGGTAGGAGATCCCTAATCTAGGTACCAGTTTGAGCACTAGGCGTTCTGGACAGTTAGTATTGATGACCTTTAATAGACAGTCGAGGGCTGTTTTGAACCATACAGTAAGGCCACCCAAAGGCCTGCCTACTGGCAAAGCTGTGTCTTCAATAGAATATGTTGCAAACCCCTGCCTGTGCACTATATCTACTGCCTAGGTTTCTTGGAAAAGGCAGATTTGGAATTTGTCAATATAATCTCCTCACTCAGGATCAAGCAAGATTCTCGCTATATTCCAGCTAACTAACTGTATACTAGGTTGTGACTGTTGGGCCAGACAGCTTTATGTTTTATTTTGAAGACCATCCAGTGGAGTTTCGTGAGTCACAAGTTTGGCGGGATGAGGCAAAAAAGTCTCCCCTCCAGGAAATTATCTCACCAGGCTTAGGGGAAGTCTGGAGGTTAAAGTCTAAGGCTGCCAGACCACCACACCTCCCCCTCGAAACACAAAGTTACATAGTCAACCAATCTGTCAGACCATTGTTACTATCAGGGGACTGCATGGGATGGGGTCTGAGGCTAGAAACCACACCAGATCTTAAAAGAGTGCTACCAGGGCCCTCTATTATCCCAGGCTCATCACCAGGTGGCCTCAGTTTGAAAATTAATTTCAGACGCTTTGGAAGGGTAAGTGCATAGGTCTAAAGCAATCAAACCATCCACCAGCTCCCGAGCTACAAGCTTAATTTCAATATAATCCCACCACCCCTCCTGCAAAGGAAAATGCCCTGCACTCACAATAACAGAGTAAATAATCGAATGGCAATGCCTAACATTTCTGATCCAATGAAGGATCTTGTTCTTTAATGACAGGCTGTCCTAACGGGTGCCAGGTTGCAATTTAGGAACATTAGTCATGAAGACAGAGCATGGAATACGAGAAAACCTCTTTATAGGAGCGTCTTGGCAAGATATTTGCTGGGCGGCCATAGTGTTTTCAGGGTGGGTGCCATCCCTTTGCACAGAACGAGGAAGCTGGAAGGGAATAGAAGTCATGGCCCTATGATAAGATGGAGCTCTTTGGGAATGTTTTACAAGATGCTGCTGCGTCAGTGGCCAGCGCAGCCCTTAACTAGTACCAAGATGGGTGCTTCGATGTTCGACAACTCCTACGGCACCACTCTGTTGCAGGGGGCCAACCGTTCACATGTAGCAGCCCCTTTAACCCCTTAGGCCCTGTTGGCAGCACAAGAGGAGGAGAGTTCTTTGCCCCCAGTATTTTTGCAATAGCGCTCCGTACAGCAAGGATCGCTGTTTTTAAATCATTAACTCCATTCCTTAAGAAGCATGTTTTATTCTGCTAATACCTTTGGCGCCCCTTGACAAGTCCTCACAAAATTTTCAAAACTAATAAGACAATTGGTTCAGCTGTTTGTGGGTGATCCGTCAAGCGGGGGCTGAGAAAAAGGGAGGGGTACCAAAACTTGTTATCTCCATGCCTTTTGCCATGGGGTTTTTAGACATGATTACAGCCCAAACTGCTGAACGGAATCACACCAAATTTGGAAGGTAGCTTGATGTTGGTGCTTCAGCCAAGTCCCAAAAAACACATTAAAAAAAAGAAAAGGGTACAGAACAGGGGCGGCTGGTGGCATTTGAAAATGGTCGCGCGTAAAAGTTGTGGATGAGAGTTTTATCGCGTGCGAGAAAAGCGAGTGAGCCTGATGGATAAAATGGGGGGGGGGGGGGGTTTAAGAGGCTTCTCCCCCAAGAAAGTTTTGGAAAAAGGAGTTGCAAATGGTGAATTTTAGAGGAAATTTAAGAAAGCAGCATGCATTCACAATTGCTAAGAATTGCCCAGGCATTAATGAATCTGTGATAAATAACCCCTACCAACAGAGAGGAGCGTGGCGCACCAGCCACAGAGCAAAAAGTCTGCCTACAGTCAGATTACGGTACATTACCATCAATCAAGCTATCACGCAGCACTGCACAAATTCTGACAGTGGTAATTTTTCAAAAAAGCAAGACCATGGAAGCAATAAATACATTTGGTAACAGTACATAAAAGGAAATAAGCATTTTTTTTTAGGGAACAACAAAAAAAAACACCCTGCCTTAATTGCAGTTCCGTTGACTTCTACAGAACTGTCTTGGAATGTCTTTAACATTATTAGCTTGGATCAACATTTTGAACCTCACTGTCATAGATGCATTTTGTTGATTTTGGATATAAATGACAGTAGAGGGTCAGTCCCTACCATGGATGCCATTCTTTCTGATTTTAGCAAGATTGTGTCACAGTTTACCTTAAAATAGTTAAGGACGCCCAACACTGCCATGCCTAGAGACCACCTGTTTTTGCAGTCGTTTCAGCTAAAACAATGTACGTCTTGGGCATTGGGGAGGGGGCATAATGGAATTCCTAGAAAACACATAATGCAGCATTAAACGCTGCGAACGGCCTGTCAACAAGGAAGCCTGTATAAAATGAAAGTCTGACATTTCTTTCGCAAAGGCTCAGGATAGTCTGAAGAAACAGACCTCACTGACGTTAATCCAACAGGTTTTACTTACGTTGGTGGAAGTGTTGCTCTGCACCAGGACATTGCAAATTACTTTGGAATGATAAATCACTTATTGGCTATCTAAATATATGCTTCGCACGCTCTACTGTGTGTACATCTTTTATTTTACAATTTTATTATAGCACAAACTCATTGCCCAAGGGAAGCTAAATGGCCTGGATGAGAAGCAGAGAGCGAATAATGTCACGGAAATAATCCACTGGTCCAGCTAAAAAGAAAGTCTACTGAATGCATCCATGAAGAAATGAATGTGCACACACACTTTATACCGCTGCGCCTTCCGCAGCAAAAAAGAGCTACACCTCTCTCCCCGAGAGAGAGAGAGAGAGAGAGAGAGAGAGAGAGAGGAGAGAGAGAGAGAGAGAGAGAGAGAGGAGAGAGAGAGAGAGAGAGAGAGAGAGAGAGAGAGGAGAGAGAGAGAGAGAGAGAGAGAGAGAGAGAGGAGAGAGAGAGGAGAGAGAGAGAGAGAGAGAGGAGAGAGAGAGAGAGAGAGAGAGAGAGAGAGAGAGAGAGAGAGAGAGAGAGAGAGAGAGAGAGAGAGAGAGAGAGATATGCAACAGATGTGTTTAGAAGCAATAAATAAGATTGAAGTCGCCACCTGCACATTTTTTGGTAAAAGGAAGAGAGGAGACATGCTAATAAAACAGAGGCCTCCATTTATTCACCTTGCTCAAAGCTAATCGCAGCGTGAGCAGGAAGGTAGTATCTGTAGCACCATCCATGTCAAATAAATATGTAACTAGTAAACAACAGTAATCTTCCTCCATCCACCACTTGCCTCATGATGCATTCGCTCGTCTAAGGAGACCTTGAGAGTCTTTAAGCGCCCTACTGTGCCACTTCTCATGTCCGGTCACACATTTAGTCAAATCAAGTGAACACTCCCGTGTGTGTCCGCAAGCCTCAGTCCAGTGCACGGAGACAAAAAAAAACACACGACGGCTGCCTCACGTTTGCCTTGTATCATTTTGAATATGTACCGGTAAGGGTACCTAACGAAGCGCAGCACTTAGCATGAACAGTGACTATTATACAGGTCAGGTTAATTTAGGCATGGTGTTACGGGCACAGAAATAAAGTTCAACGATACCAGTCTAAGAATAACGCGCTCACCATAATGAGCACTGTAACAAAGAAATACATACATATTTAATAATTACACAGTTACAACACATGCGAAGATTAGGTGATTGGCCTAGACTAGCTGAATGCTGAGCTGACGCCAGGGCTTTTAATGAATTGCTAATTGGATTTGAGACGTAACTTCAGCACAGAGAATCACTGAAAAGAGGTAATAGCCAGCACGTATGCCACTTTATGTGCTATTTGAGGTCAAGACCAGATGAAATGGAGAGCTCTAAAATGATAAGTTACTTAGGATCAGGTGCGGTGCTCCTCTCCCTCGGCTTTGCTACTTACAGGGCTGGTCATGATGAGGCAGGAACAGTAGAACGACTGGCAGCAAGGGATAGAAAATGACGCGTCACGGCATGGCTTCACAATAAAGCCATACTGTGATTGGCCATATTCTTCTGTAAGCCAAACCTCCCATCTCAGTGCTGCCTCCAAGACTAGGCCTGCACCTCGCCTCTTGAGCCAATCCAGATGCTGCTTCCTTGCTGTTTATATCAGCAAACAGCATAAGAGCAGCAGCAGGATTGGTTGGTGCAGGCAAAGTCAGTGCTCCTTAGAAGACCGAGGAGGATGCAGCTATGATCCTCGGCTCACTAACGTTCTGGTAGGAGATGCATTATGTGCGAATGTCGGCTTGGTTGTAGGAAGACACCCGTCCAACCCGACATGCGCACACATGTCTTCAGACCCATAGAGTCTTCCTTTGCTGTTTATAAAGGTGCCCCACCCCCGCCCACTCATGACGTGAAAGCCTGCTGTCTGCAATGTGCACTCGGCCCGCGGCTGAAATAAAAGCACAGCGGCTGGGCATATAAATCTTCTAAAATCATTTTTAGAGGCGAGGGGGCAACAAATACGGGGGCGATGCCCCAATACCCCCATGGAGAAACCGTTGCTGGTGCAGAGTAGGAATACCCTGACCCCCTAGCGTTGGTGCTAGGATCCCCCCTGGGACCCCACAAGGGCAAAAAATCATTTAAAAAAAACTTTTAGCCGAATTTTGTGGAGGATCTGCAAATTTGGCAAAAAAAACAAGAGCTGTGTCCCGTTTTTTTGTTTACAATATAGTCCCTGGGTTGGTCAGGTCCCGGGGCATTGGGCACAAAAGAAAGGAGGGGGCGCACGGGGCCCCCCTCCAAAGACTCATTTAAACCCTGGGGTAACTATAACTTGTGCCCTAAGGTAACTATAACTGGCGCCCTCTCCATGCACTGCTAATTGCCGCGTTTATTACATCAGGCATGACATCTTTTATGGCATCAGTGAAATCATCACTGCAACATATAAAATTGTTGATGAGGAAACTGTACTCGGCGGGGGCGCGAGTTATAGTTACAATAGGACGCGAGTTATAATTCCTTGAAATAACTAACCATAACTGCAGAATTTCTATGGTTTTGTATGTTTGAAATGTGAGCCTTACTATAACGTCCATGTAACCTTTGGGTTTTTAATGAATTTCTATGTTTTTTTAATTCTATTTCCTGACTAAACGTTCCTGTGACCTTTGTTTCTTTATTGAATATATACATACATATATATATATATTTATATATATATATATATATATATAAGCTCAAAAGAGTCCACTCAAGGCGCGCTCTATTCAGTCGGTGCCCACGCCAGGGAAGGACCTGTTCCCTTATTAATTTCTCGCAAGTTCAACATCTCTGTCAAAGACGTGGCACTCACAGGATACTTAGTTTTTCATTTTAATGTGCAGTATGATCTCCACAACAAACACCAACGCGTTTCAACCTTCACGGTCTTGGTCACGGTGATCAGTCATTCCATGAAGTGTTCTATTTATACTCTTTATCTCACTATGCCTTTATGTGGCATTCTGGGATATGTAGTTCAGTTAAAAATATATGCATATTATAAAATCAATTTTTACTTTTATGATGAACAGTCATTGTGCTCCTACAACCCATCTAACTCAAAATTGAGAGAAAAAAATGATTATATATATAAAAATGTTTAATAAAATAAACAAAAAACAAGAACACACACCAACATTCTTATATGAGAGCATCTTCTACATATTACTTAATCTAATTCTATTGTTTTCCCTTTTTAAGCTATATCCAATGATCTATGGTACATCTGATAATGCACTGTCCTATTGATAATTCTCTTTTCATTACATATTGTAATTCTCTATATCTTCCCTTGTTCTGGGTCTAGTACCCATCCATAATATACATCTTCAACTGATAGTTCATTAAATCATTTTTTTTGTATATCAACAGCCGATGTGCCATTTTCATTGTTATTTCATATTTACAAGTGACAGTATAATTCTTCATCGACATTCACCCCAAAAGGATACTTGGTTTTTAATCCAATGATGTACCTAGATTCCAAACGTCTCAGTTTCTGAATTCTATCCCCTCCCCTCCCCGTTCATGTTTTTTGATTATTGCAATGCCATAATATTTCATATGTAACCAATTTGATGCTTGATGATTTTTCAAATGTTTGGTCATTGCATATGCATTGTCATCATTCTGTACTGCTCTAATATGTTCTAGAATGCGCTTTTTCAAAGGGCAGATAGTGCTGCCAACATACCGTAGACCACATCGACATTTTATAACATACCACAAAGTTTGTGTCACATGTAATTCTATCTGTGATTGTAATCTCCTTTCCCCGAAAGTCAATTACTGTTTTCTTATTGCAACCAATTTTGCATGCCTTGCACTTGTTGCAACAGTAAAATCCCTTATTACCATCCACTAACCAATTGGAGATATTAAGGGTCTCTAAGTGACTTCTTACTAGTATATCTTTTAGTGCTGGTACTTTCCTGTATGTAACAGATGGTCGAGTTCCCAATATATCCCCAATATCATTGTCTTTTTTAATCAAATGCCAATATTTATTTAATACATTTAGGGCCAGATGTATTAAAAAGTTTTGCACTCGCAAACGGTGCGAATCGGTAAATTCGGCCGTTTGCGAGTGCAAAACCGTGATCTGCGATGCATGAAATGCATTCGCAGACCACAAATAAGAAATCGCTAAAATAGCGATTTCTTGCGTTGCGACCTGGAAATTGCGAGTCGCAATTTGCGATTCGCAATTTCCAGGTCGCAAGGCTATTCTGGAAAAAATAGCTAAATTGCGATTTTTCCTAAAATGGCATTTTGCACTTGCAAAATACCATGCTTTGCAACCAGGTGGTAACCTGGTGCAAAATTTTAAAATGCAGTTAAACTGCATTTTTAAATTAAACATGTAAAGCACACATGCCCTTTTGGCATGTGTGTACCTTACATGTAGAAAATAATTTTTTGGGGGTGCAGGAGAGGGGGCCTTAGGCCCCCAGCACCCGGGCCTTTTGCATTTCCAAAATTGCGATTTCTGGTTCAGAAATCTCAATTTTGGAAATGCAAAATATTCGCAGCTATGGGCCAACAGGCCCATAGCTGCGAATGGGGCTGGTATCGCAATTTGCGATTCGGTAATAGCATTTGCGATTTTTAAGAAATCGCTATTACCGATTCGCAAATGTGATACATGGCCCTTTGCGAGTCGGTAAATAGCGATTTCTTAAAAATCGCTATTACCGAATCGCAATGGGCCGTGATGGTACATCTGGCCCTTAGTATCTATTGGTTCTCTTTGCTGTAGTCTAAGATGAGTCTTAACTCATCATTTTCTGTTTTTGTCTCATCTGGCACTTTCTTATTTTGGACCAGTATCTGTGCCTGTGTTTTGGCTCTTGCTTTTGCCTCACCCTGATTCATTTCTTTCAACTTATATCCTCTATTCAAAAATCTCTGTTTGGTTTCCCAAAATTTTTGGTTCATATCCTGTTTAGTTGAGCAGTTTCTTTTAACCCGAACAAATTCTCCATACGGAATGCTTTTAATCAATGATTTGGGATGGAAACTGGACCCATGTAGGATGCTGTTAGTTGCACTGGATTTCCTGTGTAGTGTAGTCCGTAACTCATTCCCTTCAATGTATACCAACACATCTAAAAATTCAATAGAAGTGTTACATGAAGTTGTTACCCAATGTCATTCAGGTTCTAACCTGTGAAGAATTGTTTAAATGAGTCCTCCGTTCCATTCCAAATCAAAAATAGATCGTCTATATTGCGTAGCCATACTATCACTTTGTCCATGTATCTTTCGTTCTCCTGACTCCAAGCTATGCATTCCTCCCACCAACCCATTGTGAGGTTGAAATGTCCCAAGTTAGGAATTGGCACACTGTCTCAGACAATTTGTTCTACACTCCATGTCTGAGGGTGTACAAGAAGAAAGACACAAGAGACTGGCATTAGTGCACAGGGTGGCACTTATATTTGGCTCTGCTTCGTTACTTTAATGGCAGTATGGTGTCACTGTAGAACCATACGGCACTCCCTACATGTGAGGAGCGAGGAGCATTGCTGGAAGAATTCTCTGAATACAGTCTGGCATCGGGGGGCATTCTGGAGATGAGAAATCTGTGGTTAGCTCGAGTATCTACCAGAGAGTGCTTTGTCAGAGAGAAGTACCTTGTTCTTTATGGCAACGTCAATGAAAGAGACTTTTTCTCTTACATTAAAAACATTTAGGGCCTTATTACGACCTTGGCAGATGGGATACCCTGTCACAAATGTGACAGATATCCCATCCGCCGTATTACAAGTTCCGTTATATCGTATGGAACTTGTAAAACAGCGGGCGGGATATCTGTCACGTATCCCATCTGCCAAGGTCGTAATCAGGCTCTTAGTCTCACACTTATATGGGGCCCTGTGCTTTATTCATTGTGCCTTCCAGTAGAAGGAACTAGAAACTGTCCTAATTTCTGACCGTGCATGCTTCTAATAGACCCCTCACATCTAGCTCTCTTTTGCTCACCTGTCCCATGTTGTAGGAAGAAAAGTAGCAGTGGAAGATATTTTTAGGTCCTAAATTCCAAAATTGGGTTGGCTTTCACCAAGAAATGCAACAAGAAGCTCACTTGCGGATTTTCTCTTGAATTTGTTTCCCCTCTCCTGTTGGACCTTTCCTGTGTTTTCCTCTGTTATGTTTCCTACCCTAATGCCATGATGAATTTGGTTGGTAGTTTTGTGCTTTATAAATAAATACATTTTGGAAGAGGATATTAACTGGGTAATTGAAAACTTGAAGTCTGGCAAGCTACAAGAAGGGGTAGTATCCATTGAAATTATTTATGGTATTTAGTGGGCCACTGAATACCCCAATTCATGGTCAGATTTAATGACGCCTTTAATGTGAGAAAGCTGCATTTATCCATGTGGGTAAAAGTGTGTGGGTGGCCGTTATCAGAGAGACCCTTTGGAAAATGGTGCTTTATATCCATTGTGCATGATTGGAGTTCTCATGAAGATTCTCAGCAAGTTAGTTCTGAAGAACCAAGCAGCTTTTTATCCCAAGGCAGGACAGTAATCAACCTGTGTAGCTTGGTCTTGGTGTTGAATACGGTCAAGAAGCACCCTTATGATTTTGCTGTTTTGTGCTTTGATTTTAAGACATTCAATACCATCGACTAGGCTGCCATTTTGACAGTAATGGTAAGGTTTTTTATCTTAAATTCCAGGATGGGTGAGTACATTTTGTATTGGTACGGTGGTGAGAGCTCGAATAAATATTATGGTCTTGCATAGTTGGCCAAAACAAAGCGGTAAGAAATAGGCCCCCTTGCTCATAGATTACACTTCTCCTCTGAAGATCACTGTCTTCATTAGTGTTTCTCTAAGTCTCATGTAACACGGGTGTTTGGGAACTAAATTCGAGGACATGGAGTAGTCCAAAAGGAAGATAAGTCGTGTACAACAGCCTCTTTAAAGATTTAAATTTTAGACTTTTCTCTTTTCACTTGAAATATTTCTTCCTTAAATGGATCTTTGGCAGCATCAAAAAATCAAAAGCAGGTGTAGTTTAGAGCACAATTGACTAGACAAATAAGAGCTGAACCCAGTAGCTATTAGTTGTCTGCTGCTTCCAAAGACAGGCTCTCGGGTTGCACCTTTGTTCAAAAGATTGAAATCCTTTTTTGGAGAGTGATTTTACCAACAAGAAAATAATCACATATTGTCACATTTGCTGTTTGCTGATGTTTGTTTCATGTTTTATATTTTGCTATTATTTGTACTTGTGGCTGGTGGTAAGTACTTGTGTTATTGTCCCATAAAACAATGGATCTTTTGAGTAACAACTATTTACAGTTATTTTAAATGCATCTAACATGGGCCCATTTTGCTTTGATTGCCCAGGGCGTTACAGGAGAGTTTGTTAGCCAGCTCACGTGGTTTACAGCCCAGCAGCCATAATTGTTTCGATCCGGAGTTACAATTTGCCATGGAGCTTTCTGTAAAAGAACAGCAGGAAAAAGAGTCTCAACGGCAGATGGAAGAGGCTGAGCTTGAACGGATTTTAAAACTTTCTCTAGAAGAGAAATAGAATCGAGACACGTGGTGAAAATTCTCCTACATGTATACTGCAGAGAATGTATAAACTGTTATTCTACTGAAAGGTCTAACATTTCAACTACCATAGGTTGGGCCCTCCCTCAAAACCAGCAATTGTTTCTTACAGTACATGATCCTCAGGGAATTTCGTTCTGAGGACTTGAAATATCAACTTGGATTATCAACCAAAGACACTGTACTATGTTTAGATGTTTATTTTTTTAACAGGATTTTTTTAATAACTTCCAACTGGTGTTTTCCTTGAATGGACACCTCCTGAGCTACATTACCCAATCCATTTGTTCTGTTTTTAAGTTGCTGATACTTTGGAGGTTCAAAACATTGTTAGTAAGGGTCCTGTTGTTTGAAATTAATCTGTGGAGAACAAATGCTTATGTATGGACCCACAACAACTACACTTAGGCCCCAACCCCAATAATGGTGGCTACGCATGAGCCAGGAAACAAGACTCCAGTTCAATGCACAATTAAAGATTATTGCCAAAACATGTACAATTACCTTCCAGAAAAATACCCATGTACTACATACTAGACTATTAGAACATTTGTAATGCCCATTCATTGTAAAACACAACTCAGGTTAAAATGAACAAATAAGGAGTACTGCCAAAAGTGTATCACGAGCTTCCAGGGCCATGCCCATGCACAATGTGCTGGTATATCTTAATGATCATTCGTTGTCCGGTAATCAAAATGATAAATGCCGTACAGTGGCGTGACACTTAAATAGATCAACAGTGTTTCCCTTCTTGCCTCTTTTTGGTGGGTGATTGCTCTGGGATCCATATGCTTAGCATGGTTGATAGGGGTTACTCCATAAAAGAACGTGCCACATTTAGAACTTGGGTGTAACTAATTAAACATGAAAAGGCAAACCTTTGATGTTTTAATTGATTTCAATCTATGAGCCATATTCTTAATTTATGCTTTTACTTAAGTGCTGACTTACTTTAGAGTATGTAAAGATGCCCTCAATCAGGTTGCATAACATAGACGGTTTCATAATGGGAATATCAATATTTGTTTTATGTTTTTCCACAAAATGTATGTTGCGAGGTTCTTTTTCCGCAAATGCCTATGTTCACAATGCCAGTGAGCAGTTTAAAAAAATGTTCTTTTCTTGAATACGAATTTCCAACTATTGTGCTTGGTGTATGGTGACCCAGTGTTGGGCAGAATCTCTGCTTATAACTATTTGTACAGTTTTGTTAGTAGCAGCTTAAAGGTAGTAGATAAAAAAGGTTATTTTTTATTTTTGTTTTAGAATGTTGTTGAATGTGAAAATTAAGTTGTCTATGTCCCGTACCTGCTTCTCTCTGAACCCTAAAGGCGTCATCTGAAAGTTTGCTTTGTGTGGTTGGATGTGAAGCGCATTATCTGAGAGGTTGCCTGCGCTGAGAGAATGATGTCTCTTTCCATGTATGTGTTTATCGATATATAGGAGTGTCTGTTGCTTTTCAGAAGAAACAGCCAGTATAAGATGCTAGCACCCGTTGTTAATTGCTCCAGAAAATAACAAAACCTGTACATATCAGTGAGACTGTATGTTTTAGATAGGAACAGTTTAACTTCAGAAAAGTTAAATAGAATATTTGGGTTAATTCTTCAATTTCATTGACATGGACACTTCTCATTGGTTGTCATGGCTGGCATTATCTTCTGATAAAGGTTTATCTAAACAATGTGTTCAGCTTTCTCCTCAAATGTTATTGAAACCACGGAAAGCATTTTTATTTGCTAAGAATATATATGAAAATATGAAATAATGGTCTGTGGTTGTTTTACGTGACATAAATTATAGCTCCATTAAGGTGACTTTAATAGATTAATTCTGATCTGTATCTGTTCTCGTGTAGTCTAAAAGCCACTCCGTGTTTAGTTTAACACCCTGAAAAAAGAGTCTTCATTGGTAAGGTCGAGCCGTTCCCCCAATATAGTTTATCTCTTGTAGGAGTTTACTATACTTTATTACACAAAAACTTTAATATCTTCTCTCAGTGAAGTTATTCTCGGTGAAACTTAAGCCGCTTTAACCTCATGGATCGTGTTAGGAGATGCTGTACCACAAAAAAATCAATATAAAGTTCCATTCTTCCAGTCTCTAAAATGAGGGCTGCAGCTTGTTTGCCTCTCTGTGAGTCAATCCTGCCAGTAAGAGGATAAAGGCAATAGTGCAAGGAGGCCCCAACCGAGGCGTGTCCCTTGTGTCCCTTGTGTTATATTCCCACCAGCTTAGGTCTTTATATCTGTCTGAAACAGAGTTCCTCAAAAATAATACATTTTTACAGCTGTGTAATGAAGATTTCAAAGGAACGTTACTTGACAGTATAGTCTATTCCTTCAGTAGCATATCCTAAATAATGCCCTGCTATGTGAAAGAGTATGACCTAATCGCAAGACAGTAAAAGAATTCAAGTACATTGTAAGTATCTTTTTATTACCTGTCGCAAGGCATGCGTGTTTGTGCACACACAAACACACAGATAACAAGTGCACGTCCTTCGAATTTTGTTGTCACTGTCATTACAATGAATCAGGGAGGGCAAAATATATCCTGATCCATGGCCATATATAATATACACTTTCCTGTACAGCATGCTTTCAATTAGTATTTGTGTATACATCTTCCACCAAGCGATTGCACTTGAATTTGCTTCGTAAAAGTAGCTGGCAACTAAAAAGAAAATAGACTGATTTAGTAGGGCTCATGCGTCTTCATCTGCAGAGCCCCTCCATATTCTCCTTGCATTCTGATTTCAGTTCCTTGTGTTTTTGGTACTCATTGGTTACTCAGACCTGTATCATATGAACTGATTTGTTGCTGTTTTGAAAAGAAGACCACTGCCTTTGTGCTTTAATTTGTTACTGTAACCCAGGGCTCTTTTGCACCATATAAAGCAAGACTCATTGGAATCATAATATTTTTATTTTCATTACATTGGAGAGATGCATGCCCCTAAGACTCATCGCTTACTAATCACAGTATGCAGTAGACCCTTCTTTTATTTTGACATAGGGAGGACCTTCTAATCTGCTTTGTAAAAGAGCCATTTGGATAGATCACACTGGTTTTGCGCCATGTTTTCTTCACATCTGTCTCCAACAAGTTCGTAATAATGAACTGTGACCTATCCAACATGAAACTGGCGTCATGCTACAAGCTTGTATAGAGAAGACATAAGAGGCACTCAGTATCACAAAAATACTGCATTCACACTTCAGCTGCCTTCTTTCAGATTTTCAGGATGGCTTTCCTCTCGACTCTCGTAATTGAGAGCTATCCTGATGGCTGCAAAGTCAGTAGGTCAAAGACATTTTGTCTCCATGTAGCAGGACACTTGTTAACCACAAATCTTATCTCTAGAAAACTAGAATAAATCTCCGAACGTTTTGTAGGGAATGACTCACAAACATATTTAATTGACTCTATTTCAAAGTTGTAACTAGCCCCTGACTACCTGCATCTTCCCAAGCCTGAGACTCAGACCTTGGTTCTAATGGAATATTCAGTGTAAGCCAAGAAATTGTAACCTCTCGCAGATATCATTGTAATAGCTGTAGATTTCAAGTCTCTGGTGCCTATCTATTTACTGGCTCCTAGTTTACTCTTTTGGAGGTCACGGCTCATCTGAGCTTGTTCATCTTTGTGAGTATTGTGATTAGTATAATTTGTCCTCTTTTACACAGTTGAGAACTCCTTATTGAAATATGTAACTCTGAAAAGGTGTACTGCAAATGCTACAAATGCATCAACCCGCTAAGTGGTGCTTAGTCCAGTGACGCATTGTGATATAAAAGATTTCTTTAGGTAACTGATTTCCCATTGTAGTTTCATGTCTCCTTTTAAGCTGATGGTTATCTAGTCAAATAGAAGGAAAACAAAGGAACAATGTAGAAAACGACCTGTTCCTTTGAGTGCTTTAAAAGTGTCAGCACTTACCCACTTGATACTCCTGTAGCACCATCTCAATCTTTTTTTATTGGAACTATGGGTAAAGATGGATGCGAGATTGAGGAGAAACATGCCATTTATTTATTGTATATAATATTGTATTTCAGATTTTAGACTTAGGTCGATGTTGGGAAGACATGGACCAACACCTGCTGGTGAGCTGGCATTGGCTGACCGTTGCAGTTCAAAAGGTCTTCTCACATGTGAAAGAACATAGACGCAGAGGCATGAGACTGACATGTGCAGAGGAAGTCTGTTGAGTGTGCTAAAAGTGGTAGAACAGAATGAGTGACAAAATGGAGGCATACTCAGCCTATGCAAATACCACTGTTTGATATGTTTTGTACATGTAGAATCAAATTAACATATCAAGTTCTCAAAATATGAAAAATAACGATGGATTGCTAAATATCTCAATGCTTTTTTGTTTCCTCCACCACACACTGTTGTATATTTCAAACTTTGAAGCATTACAAAGCATGAAAGATTGCAGGATCCATAACCTATCACTATGACAGACATTACATACTTACACATTCTATTCATAAACCCACTCCAAAAGGTGTGTGTCACTGTTTCTCCTCATCATGGAGCAGTATGGATCATGTCATAGTTGATACAGAAGTGTCTACGCTCTAGAAAACTTCCAGCCGTGGTCTCCACTCTGGACACTTCACCATCAAGGTTTCAAAGAGAACCCATAGTTGATTTATTTTAAGGTAGTACTAGAAAAACACATTACCAAATGCCTTCTCTTCCTGTGTGGCAGTAAAAAGGATATTATAAACCCATAATGACGTTTATCGTCTAATCATAGCTGCTCCTTTCAAATAAATTAAGGATAATTAACATTTTTCAACTCATGGTGGCGCTTCGACACAGGCATCAACTTTGCTGAGAGGATTAGCAGGCTGCATGTATCCCTATCACTTATCAAAAGCCATTGGAAAATGTTGTCAGATTTGTAGCGCAATTCTATCAAGCTGTCCTTCACAACGAATTTGCAGGAAGTCTACCTTTTTCTGTTCTGCCTCCTATATATATTCCTCTTCTTGTATGGCGTTCCACAAGTTGAACATAGAAGATTCTGGTACTCCTATTATTACATCTGTATGCCACTATCCAACTATCCTCTACCACCTGTACTACATTTGTTGTTACTAACAAAGTCAATTTATAGTAAGAGAGGTGGGTATATGGTGGTCCTTATGCACTTAGTGTGGTTTTATCCAGCGCTGACACAGATCACCAGATGATGGGTGGTCTGTTGATTGTACAATATATATCAGTCATTCATAGGAACATTTATTAGGGTATCGGGTAAAGGCTGATAGTGAAAGATTATTGATTTACTGAATTTGGTCTTCCAAACTGTACTATAATCAGTGGTTTTGGCCTTCATACTAGCATATGACTGGTAGTTCCTATTGCAATACATTCACATACATCCATTTATTGAGACAAATCCATGCCTACTACCATGATATGTTCTGGAGAGTGTCAGGTTTGTTAACATCCATGATAAGGCTGTAAAGCCCCTCTTTTTACTCACTAGAAAACGAGTTTCCATTGCAAACCCAGATTTTATATTTAGTACTGCGTTTCTAGCAGCATTATCTATAACCCTTTGAAACAGTAGCAAGGTATAGTGGTATTTTTCTTAACTAAGAAGGTCTATATTATATGATAAAAATATTATGCTAGCTACTAAACCGTTATACATATATATTACACTTAACGAATGTTTATAAATTCTACCCGAAATGCACACACCCTGAGTCTTCAAATATTAAGCAAAGTGGAAAGAAAAGAAAGCGTGTAACCTAATTTCATACTATAATGTCAAATTGGGATTCTGGTAACATTTGCAAACTTATTAATCTTTGATCTCATGGTCTGCTAGGTCACGAGGACTCATGATGACATTATACTATATAACTGTAATACGTAGTAACATATTACACTTAATGATATGTGTATATAATTACCTGTTGGCATTAAAAGCAATTAGAAAAGGGTTAAATACTGTTAATAAACTTTAATTTAAAAAGTCGATTTACATGCAAGTATACCCCAAAATGCTTTACCATTGTGGTATGTAATTCTATATATATTTTCGGAAAGAGACGTTTGTGCTCATAGCCCTAGGTACCCTGTGGACTTAGAAGCCAGAACACATAAATACATATTGTTTGTAGTGCAAAGGCAAGTTACCTTTTTCAACTGGGTTCACCACTCGCTGCACTTTTATTTTCCCAACAAAGCTTGTGTATGTTTTTTCCTGCGATTTCTGTTTTTGCAGCCAATGAGTTTTCTTAGAAAATGTTTAAAAGCATCTAGCAGACAAATCTCCTGAGCTTATATTTTCGTTAAAAACATTTCGACTCCTGTTGTGTAAAATGCATGCTGTCAAGTCATCGCAGTCCTTTTATTCTGGCCTTTTTATTATTTTGAAGTATAGCACTTTGTATTTTTTATGTAATGTACTCTGTCAAGTTGAATTCATATTTATTGTATTTTGTATTATTTTATGTGGAATTTGTTGTTCCCTTTACATTTTGGCCTTTTGCTCGTTTTAAGGTTATGTTGATCCACACGAGCAGCGACTCCAAGAAAATGCTGACTATGGTTATTTGCACTGTCACACTTAATCTGAACGTAGATGCTAAATGCTGTGTGTACTGTATGCTACAGAGCTTGGTAACATCGCCCCAAACCCTGATCCCTCTGCATAGCAAAACCCGGCATTGGGCTGTCAAAATCAATGGTTATAATTTCAATATTTTATCCTCAGAGTATTGTCAGTTGGGTTATCCAACATAAGGGCCCTCAAGAAAAGCTCACTGCCAAGCACAATAGCGTGAACCATAGTGCTGCGCAGTTGTGAACGCGCTCCACTAAACCTAATTGGGATTTTTCCTCAAATCTCTGAAAACATTCCTTTCACCGATTCTGCAATACCTACATTACTGGGGGCAAAATAGTTCTAGAGCGGTCCAGCGAAACAGAGCGCCTGTCCCATTTAATGACATACGGGGTCCTGTCTGTATGGATTTGCCCATATGGCAAATGAGCTATTGTCGCAAATTCCTGGTATGTGTGTTTTTTCATTCAATGTTGTGTATTTGGGATGAACCTCAGCAGCAACGTATTTCATATTACTCTGCTACTTAACTGGATTTGCATTTTAGTCAGTGTAACTATTATTCTTATTTAAAAAAACGTTTATTGCATTTCACAAACTCGTGTCATTCTGGAATCCGGTTGCACTGGAACTTTGGCAATGAGTAACCTTTTTTGAATTTCACGATTCCGCAGTGTCAAATATTTGTTGGCTTACATATAAGATGTTATCCTGTACAACGTTGCATTGCATTAAAACACTCCAACCGTAGAAAGACAAAATGCTTGCGTGTGTTCTTTACGCTGAGTGCGTTTCCTAAACGTAAATATTTATGTGCATGTTCATTTGCATTCCATTTTGGGTATTTTGTTACTTGGGAGCCTGCCTATGCGATGTTACGTATGTTATGTTATGTTATTTTATGGCAGCTTGTGAAGCGCTCTTTCACTGTGAGGCAATCTCACGGTTTTAAGAATAGTCACAACTAAGCAGCTAAGAAGCAAAACATCCTAATTCTGAGACAAGAGAATGCTTGCTAGAATCGACAGGTTTTTAGGTTCTTCTAAAAAGAATGAGGTTTTCATGTTTTTTTAAGGTTGTGGGAAGGGTGTCCTCACTTTAAATGGTAAACTGATAAAGCACCTCAACCACATTTCGCACATCTGACCTTTTGATTAGAAATTGACCAGCCTGATTGCATGATTTGAGCTGTGCGAGGGCATGACATCTTTAATAAGTTTAAGGAAAATCCGGGGCCTCTTTACGAGAGAGCACTGTGAACCACAGAGAGATTTATGTTGTACTTTTTGGTCAGCTGGAAGCTCATGTAAGATTCACCGTGTTGGAGTTATGTGTTCTCGGCATTGAAGAGCCAGGGCTAGAGCAGCTGGTTTTAAGCCTCATTGATGAAGAAAATAAGTTTGTCCTAAATAAGGTCGGTTTCGGAAGTCCAGGCGAGCTATTACTGTTGCAACGGTAACTTGTAGTTTTTGAAGAAGTTTTACATGTTTGAGGAGTTCCTTCAAAAGACATTGTGAACGATGTGCTCACTGCTGACACTTGGAACAACCATCATGAGCTTGCAGTCTGTCTGAATACCGAGGTTTATATCACTGGAAGACAGTGTGAAACTGTGACCAAGGGCAGCAAGCCATATTTCTTTGGGCGAATAGGTTGGGAGTGCTTCCACCAACAAGGTCTCGCTTTTGCAGGTATTAAGTTAAACGTAGTTTAAGCACATCCATCCGTCCATTCCTAATAAATCAGTTCTGAATCCACATCGCTCATCTGGAGCGAAAAGGGTGAGTATAGTAAGGAAGTGAGAATCATCAAGGTAGTTGTCCAAAAGTATTTTCCACGTATTTTGGAGATGCATAAGCGCAAGGGGATAGATATTAGGGATACATGGAGAAAAACAGCTGTTGGAACTCCATTTTGATGGGAATGTTGCAAGCTGCTGGGCTATTACACCATTATAAGATGATGATCATAGTGGTGCAGTGGGACAGCTGCATTGTTTCCATCTAAGATCTTGTTGTTCAGTTTGTCAGGTGCTGAGCTCAAACCACTTGCTCAAGAAGTATGTATAAAGATGGCAGGGGAGCGTGAACACAAGCCTAACTTGGTGGTCACTCTCGCTTGAGGCTCCTGCCTGCAGCCCTCTCAATATACCATTTACCTTTGCTTTCCGTGCCCATTTACACCCACAGGTGTTGCAGATCCCTCACGAGGCTACCCGCACGTCGAAGGGGAGAGCCTTGGCCAAGGGGGTACCAGGGAAGAGACAGGCAGCCGAAACCGCAGATTGCTTGGCCTGTCTCTGGCTTCCCGAACTGGGGATAAAGCCATGCCTCGTGCGCCCAGCACCGGACTTCTGATATTTGATGCACATGCCGGGGAGGAGGTAAGTGCACAGATCCTGCAGGGGAAAGGTGACTGACCACCTTCCACATGTCCTGCTGCAGAGATCTCCTGAAGGGATCTGATTGGCTGAGTTGCGAATGTAGGCCCGACCCCAGTGCCTTGGGATGCCTTTAACCCGCAGCAGCTTTTGGACCCTTGAATGCTGGAACTGCGAGGACTTGCCCCACTAAGACAGCTGTCTGACTTCTACTCCCCCACCACAGACACAGCATTCTTTACATGGACTTCTGCAGGGAGAGGGTCCACCACACCTTCAAGTGCTTGGGCACAGAGTCTGTTTGGGTGGACCCTGCGGAGGAGGTGTGCTGCCTGTGCCTTGACTCGCTCTTGGGCCTTGGGCCATACTTCTTGGCACACCCCCTCTTCCCCAGTGGGACTAGGCCACAGTTGACTGGCAACTGCTTACCCGATCTGACAGCCTACTACAGGGCCCACATCTGGTGCCCAAGGGGAGTGTTCACAGTGACAGTCCTAGGAGCCAGGTGGCTTCAGACCTATCACCCATGCCAACGCTGATCCTGAGATGCTGACTTCCATTCCTGGGCCCCTCTCCTGCCTTGGGGGAGCCCCTGGAGACCTAGGACTGCTTGTGTTGCCCACCACCACCATATAAAGGGCAAGAGGGTCCCACTTCATCTCCAAGTAATCTGGACATATGCCTGCTGAAACCTACTTGTAGACTCTTCTACCCTGCTTTCACACCAGGGGTTCACACAGTGCAGTCTCCGTGCCTTTGCCAAGCATTCCTTTACTATTTCAATAGTGGATGGAATCCAACACCATGGGGGACAAGTAACAGATAGAAAAGGGATGGCCACCCTCTGGACGGTGCCCCTGCAATCAGGCTGGTGCCACTACCTCAACAGGCCAGAACAAATACTACTTACTGTCACCACCACCAGGGCATCACTAGAATCCCAAATTGAAGCAATTGTGCTGGATACTAATAAAGCGGGCGGCAGTCGGCTATATTGCATGCACCTAACCCCTATCACCTTCTGCATATCAGAAAAAGTCACCAACTCAAGTCTTACTGCTGCGTGCACACGTCCCAGCACCTGCTGCCAAGGTTCAATCCTTAAAAAAGGAACTATACACAATTCAAATCTGAATGGTGCACCACATCCAATAAATTTAGAAAGTCCAGTACATCAGTATTAGTCCATTTGTATCTTCTCTTTATTCTTTTCTTTTAAAAATGGAACTCATTCATAACAGCAACAGCCAACGCTTTTCGTCCTCAAAACAGGACTTCTTCAGGGCTTTTTTTTCGAATCAATTCCAATCCATTGTATTCAAGGAAATAGTCGCATTTTGGACAATGTGTTAACTACTCTGAAAAACCGCAAATTTGCTCCATGTCCCGTTTATGGTTGCAACGAGGGTTGTGGAAGATCAGCTATTGGCATGAATAAAGGTGCGTTTTTTTAGCGTGGTTAACACGTTGTCTACAATGCAACTATTTCCTTGAATATGATTGATTGGAATTGATTCAAATAAAAAAGCCCTGAAGAAGTCCTGTCTTGAGGATAAAACACGTTGGCTGTTGCTGTTATGAATGTGTTCTATTTTTAAAAGAAAAGAAGAATAAAAAGAAGACTCAAATGGACCAATACTGATGTATTGGACTTTCTAAATTTATTGGATGTGGTGCACCATTCAGATTTTAATTGTGCTGGATGTTCGCCTTCTCCAGGGTGACCAGTGGAAGCTCTTGGATATTTTCCCCAAGCAGAAAACCCACTCCTGAGAATACAACCACAGATCAGAGATACCCATCAACAGCAACAGGGCCTCACAGATCGTGTTCACTTCCTGAAGGACAGGATGGAGCATGCAGAAGGCCATTCAGTGCACAACTATGTCCATGTGTTGAGTATGCCGGGGGGGCTGAAAGCACAGACACTGTGGCATTCATGGAATCCTGGTTTTGAAGCCTTGTCGCATCTGCAGAAATATCTTCCTTCTACTCTGTAGAGTATGCCTACTGGGTCCCGGCTAGATGGCCAGCCCCCGAAGCCCCTCTGAGGCCTGTTGTAGTTTGTGTTTTTTATTTCTGGGACCGCAACGCGATTCTTCAATCCTCCCGTTAACAATATCATCCCACACATGAAAACCATCATGTAATGCTATTTACAAATTACACCCTAGCACCACAGTGAGAATCCTACATGGGGAATGAAAAGAAAGATACAGGACACGGGCATTCAATATTCATTGCTTTTTCCCACCTGCCTAAAAATCATGTTAAACTGTAAGACCTTATTCACTGACCCACAATCATCATAGGACTGACAGAAGCTCACAGCCATTCCTCACAGAACACCACTGGCCCTGGCTGGTCGATTAGCAGATCAGATGGAGACAGCCGGCTTAAGACTGGACCCCACACCCAGCATGCCCCCGGACCTCCTCTCCATAGCAAGAGCAGATGGGATGTAGTCTATCCCTAGTGACTGATTCAAGTCTTCCCCACTGATGATACCCTAGACCGGCAACAAACTTGTCTGGAACCAAGGGTCGCTGCCGCTCACTCACATCCCCCTTCCGTCACCCGGTGCTGGCTCCCTCTTTAGCACTATTGCTAAATGACACAAGACTCCAGATCTACTCTTATCAGCATGGGCCTGGACTCCCTACTACATTGTTGGTCTCCTCACTCACACCCACTGAAAGCACAACCGTTTACTGCAAGCTTCTCAGCTTTTTGTTGCCTTTAGACGGTCTGCGGACTGCCCAAAGTATTCAGTATTTATTCAAAACTTCTTCATGTTGTTGCATTGTTCTGTTGTTGCTAACCTCAAGTTGTATAGGTTGGGAAGATCTGATGCTATCTGCCCCTTTTTCTCCCATCTCCCTTCATTCCCCTCCACCCCCCCGCCCTGACCATTTCCTCCACTTCTTGCCTGGAAAAAGAGGCCGTGGTTGAATTACTGAGACAGACCCTACAACACACCCCACAACCTATCATCTGTACTTTGACTCAACTCAAATACACCTTTGTAACACGGAATATCCGTGTCACCACAGCCCTGTTTAACACTAAAAAATACATGACCTACTACAGTGGTGCAAGGTACACATCACTTACCTTCAGGAATCTCACAATGACCGTCTGGAAGGTCTCCGCCTCCAAAAAAAATGGAGGGGTCAGATTGTCTGTACAAATCTCTCCTCTTATGCCTGAGGGCCTGCAGTCTGGTTCATTGCATCACAGAAGGGTACCCTTTGTGACCTTAGAAACGATTATAGACCCAGATAGCAGTTGTGTGTTCGTGTGGGGAGGCTGGACAGGTCCAATTGGTTTTGGGAAATAAATATGCACCACACTTGCGCCAACCCACATTTCTAGCCAATTGTCCATGCAGCTGTTCCCTGGACACACATCCCCTGGCTTATCGGTGGAGACTTTGGATTGATTCCACCCCCGCCTCACCGTCAGCAGCTGCGGTCATGATTGCGACCATGTTGACCTAATGGCTAGACCACTAGTTCCTCACCGATGTCTGGCACGATCCTAACACACAGACTAAAATATACCAGCTTTACTCACCAGTGCACGACCTGCATTTATGTTTTGACAGGATAGTCTGCACTTGCAATATTCCCCCTCTTGTCATTGTCGCCAATTATTTGGGCACACACATAACGGATCACAGCCCATTATTACTAAACTTGAGGTGGGGGAACCCCAAGTCCCCACCTGGTGAATCCCCACATCACTATTGGAGGATCCAACCCTCCGCAACGACCTACTGCCCCAGTTAATGAAATACTTTGACAACCACGGCAACTGGGCCTCCTCACATGCGTTAGAGAGGGAAGCTATGAAAGTAGTCACCCATGAATCCAACCTGTCCACTTTTGAAAGGGACTATAAGGAGGCGGAAAGGAAAGTAGTGATCAACCTCACCACTTGAGCGATCCTTGGTGACCAACATAATGAACAAGGTCTCTACTTGAAAAACTCAATTGCCTTGACTGGTCTGCATAGGCAACAGGTACACATGGGGAAGCTAAAAAATCAGGTTGACTGCTTACCTCGATCTTATACAGAATCCAGCCCCCCCCCCCCCTTCCCCATCACAATTTTTAGGTATGAATATGGCTCCCTGGATCATTTGCAGCAGAAACTCTGTCACATTCATTTCTGCTTTTACTTCCATCTGTATGTCGCTGCCCCAAATTATTCCTCGCAGGCCCATTAAAATTTTTTGGGAGATGTAACTTGCTTTTGGAATTGACCAAACCACCTTGATTGAATTGGATGACCCCATAATGTTCCAGGAGATAAAAACAACTATAAAGGCCCTAGCATCTGGCAAGACTCAGAGTCTAGATGGCCTCTGTAGAATTTTGAAAATGCCTACTCAGACACACTTGCGCCAAAACTGGAACAGCTCTACCAAGAGGTGCTCCAGGAATGTACACTGCCTTGCTCACTCAGGGAAGTCTCCCTCATCCCTCTTTTGAAACCATGGAAGGGTCCACTGGATCCCACCTCCTACAGGCTGATAGTCATATTTAACATTGATTACAAGATCCTCATCATAATCCTGGCTACACGACTATACAGACTCCCGCCATTCTTAATTCACACTGACTAGAATGGGTTTGCTCCTGGCAGGAGCACCTCTAACAACATCCGGTGGCTAAACTGATGGATGTTTCTTGCCCCACAACTCTACCCAAACACATGTGTCCTACTCTTAACCTGAAAAAGACCTTTGACATAATCAACTGACCATTCCTGTTTGAGGTCTTCCTTCTTTACGACTTTGGCCCTTAAAATCCTAAACTAAATTAAGTTTGTATACACAAACCCCGTCAGTAGGATTAAAATGGGAAGCTACATACTTAAAACCTTCATGGTCAGCAGAGGCACCTCAACAGGGTTGCCCACTGCCCCCACTTCTGTTTGCCCTGGGAATGGAACCCTTGGCAATCTGCATGTGCAATGTGGGGCAAACATGGGGTATTTTGCTCCCTGATGGGCTCCACCCAATCTCGTTGTATGCAGAACATGTTCTTCTATACTTGAGAGACATCCGCACAGCCCTTGAAGAGATTACCCAAGTACTCAATAGTTTGGGGAAAGTGTCTTGACTTCTGGTAAATAAGGGTAAATCCCTTTTGAGCAGGGACGTACCTAAGAGCCTGCCTCTTTTAGAAGGAGCCCCTTACCAATCTTTCCAATGGGAAGGTATCATGATTAAATACCAGGGAATTAATATACACCACAGCAACACAGACCTGTGAGAGGGGAACCTGAAGCATTGTGTCTCTGCCCTCTGAGGCCAGGTGGCCTTCTGGCAGGCACTCACTCTCTCGATGGGTCCTTTAGAGTACTACTCCAAGACCCTATGGACTGGCGTACAGACTTGGGTGAGGCCAGCGGACTGGATACTTCCCCAGATAATGGCATGCTTTCTCCCCCTACCGTGGCTACAGAGGAGGGAGCTTTAGATTCCATGGTGGTGAGAAGAGGAACTGAGGTCTTGGCCCTTGAGTTGCCTTTGGTCTCCGTCAGGACTAACCTCCTGACAGAGGTGCTTCAGCCTGGAGCTTCCTCCTCAGAATCCATGCTCCCCTTTGATGAAGCCCTTACAGATGTCCTACTGGGTACCTAGTCCAAACCCAGGCCACCTACCCACGAGAGCTTGGTTATCCAAGCCTGTACTTCCCAAGACGCAATCCCTTCTGCACCTCAGATAGAGAATCCAAATGGTTGGATACACTTGGGAAGAAGATTTTTTCTTTCACCAGCCTAGCATTGTGGTTTTGAACACTGCATGGTATGAAATATAGCTGCACAAGTGGTGCCACAGGTCATGGAGGAGGCTGTACTCTCTGAGGAAGTTGCCGATAGGAGAAACGCAGAAAAGTTCACCATCTGTTGGGGACTGGTCACCACCGACTCGCTAGGCAGAGCGCTTTAGCCAACAGTGGCCCTGAGGTGCCACACCCTGGCTGAGGATAACTGGCTTTTCAGTGGATGGTCAAGCTACTTTGATGGCACCCGTCTCTTCAGAGATAATGCAGACTCGGTGCTCGAGTGCTTTATGGATTCTCGTGCTATGGCCAGGTCTTTGAACCTCACAGTGGCCCCTTGTACCCCTCAGTCTGCCTTTTGTGGCTATGGAAGGGACCTCCAGCCACAGCCACTAGGCCAGTCACTGTGCACATGCTCCCTAGCCTCTGCATGCCTAGAGCTTGGGATACACTGACCTAATGGATCAGGAAGCCAGTGGCTTGACCAGTCCACTCCCATCCCCCTTGCAGCAGCCTCTAAGCTTTCCTAGTCTGACTCCCCATCAGGGGCCAGTCGGAGGCAGAATCCACCATCACTTGCTCCGTTTGCAGTCCATCAAGTCAGACAGGTGGGTTTTGCAGGTAGTCCGAAGGGGCTACTCCCTCCCTTTCAAAACTACCCCTCGATCCATGCTACAATCCTATGACCAGATGACAGAGGATCACTTCTCTGCAAGGATGTTACGGCTCTCTTGGCCAAGGAAGCCATAGAGAGGGTTCCCGTGCCAGAAGTAGGTTGTGGTTGCTATTCCTGCTACTTTCTGGTACCCAAAAAAGGACAAGGGCCCCTACCCTATCCTAGACCTCTAATCCCTCAATCTCTTCTTCAAGAAGGAGACGTTCAAGTTGCTCACTGGCTCAGGTTTTATCTGCCCTGGACCCAGGAGACTGAATAGTAGCGTTGGACTTGCAGGACGCTTATTTCTATATTCCCGTCCTGTCAGCCCACAAATGTTACTTGTGGTTTACGGTAGGCCAAAGGCACTTCTAATTCACCGTCCTCCGCTTTGGCCATACCAGCGCCCCTCCGGTGTCCACCAAAGTGATGGTGGTGGTTGCAGCTCGTCTGCGCGGATCAGGGGCTTCAGTTTTCCCCTATGTTGACGACTGGCTGCTGAAGACATGCTCCCCCCAGGCAGTTGTCTCCAACCTCCAGACTATGGCAGACCTCCTCCATTTGCTGGAGTTCACTATAAACTTGCAATAGTCACCCCCTGAGTCCCTCTCAGATGCTCCTTTTCATTTGAGTTGTTCTGGACAGTGTAGTTTCGGAATTATCCTCTCAAGCGTGAGTCCAGGGTATTCAGACTATGATACTTATGTTTCAGCTTGTATTCTGGATTTCAGTGAGCATGACTGAGGCTGCCGGGCCTCATGCCCCCCTGCTTCCTGCTGGTGATTCATGCCAAATGGCATATGCAGGTTCTGCAGTGGAACCTGAAGTTCCAGTGGGCGCAGCATCAGGGGTATCTCTCCAACAAGGTACAGATCTCGGAGGGAACTACGCAAGATATGCAGTGGTGGCTAACGACTGCGATTGGGTCAGAGTCAGATCCCTTTCCCTTCCTCAAACAGATCTGACAGTAGGTACAGATGCGTCGCTCCTGGCATGGGGCAGCCATCTTGGAGAGGTGAGGATCAGAGGCATCTGGTCTCTGGCGCAGTCCGGACTCCACATCAACCTGTTGAAGCTCCGTGTGATCTTACATTGAAGGCGGGTGTATACTTTCGTAGCCATTGTGGTTGGCCTTGAAGTTGGGAGCCCCTAGGCCTCCCTGGTCGACCAGATGACAGAGTTGAAAGTGCAGTGACCATTGGCCCATATCAAGCCTCCTAGAAGTGCGTACAGTTCTCTGAAGAGAACTGAAACGCAGTAAAGAAATTACCAGCTTTTTTTTATTTGGCCTTTTGTTGGCAAACCGAGCGATCACCTACCCATAACAAATTGGAATGTGACCCTTATGAGATGGGCGCAAGCAGAAAATAAAATCCTATACAGAGAAAAGAGTAAGGGTCTTATCTCCCTTTCCTTCTCACTTCTCAGCTTCCTGAGTTGAGCCTACCTGTTGTTGTATAGTTCTTTCGTTCCTCAATGTGCGCATCGGGAGTGTTCAGATTTTGACAGCATTGTATCATATTCATTGAAGGCTGGATCCTGTCATTGAGATACTGTAAGAAGGTTGCATGATTTTGTTGCTAACGATGCTTTACTCATTTCATGTGATATTAATGCTGGCCTCTCAGATATGACACATTGGATATGTTTTTATAACTGCATATTAATTAAAAAAAAGAGTCTTAACACCCACTCAGTGGCGGAATCCTGGGACCTTCTGTGGGCTGCATTGGATTAAAGACCCCGGGATGATACTCTCCCATCTTAAGGAGCTTCGATCTCCCTCATGCAGCCTTTCCCACCCGCCTTTTTAGGCTCCCTTCTCATTGTAGTGGCTCACAACACTCCTGTTTCCATCCATCTTGAATCTCCACTACTAATGATCAGTTCTGAACCGGAGGTGCCCTCTCTCCCCTCCCTAAGGGATTCATTACCCCTCCAGCTAACCTGGACCCCTTTTCTCTCACCCCTCGCTCCTGGGCAATATCCTGAATACCCCCAGCCTAAATGTTAGTCCAGTTACCAGTTTCCCCCCCTTTATTATTTTTTCTTTCTTTCTTTTAAGCCAGCCTTCTGCTATTACTCTGTACCAGCAATATTACTTCCACCCCGAACATATTGCCACGAACCCTCCAGATATTGCGAGAGATCAGCGCCCTTATCCGTTCCCCTAAAACCTTCTCAATGCCATGCGCCCTTACACACTCTCATCATATCATCTCCCACGAAAGTCCAACCCCCTTCACCATCCATCGTAGCTCCGAGCTACGCCTATTTTTCCTCAGACCTTCCCAATACAATCAATACCTCCCCGAGTCAAGATGAAGTGGATCACTTATGGAGTTTCTGTTCCATGAGCATGGATGTTCTTACCCAGTGTTTTCAACTTTATACTACTGTAATGTTTTGTGTAGCATAAACCTAAATAAAAATAGGTTTTAAAAAAGTACATGGGTTGCAGCCTTGAGACTGAATGAATGAATAATTGTTTATTGCATAATTACTAAAAATAATTGCATACAAAAAGTGCAATAGACATACACAGGTAGGTAAAATAAGACAATATAAAAAACAATATGTATAAAATATTATAAAACTTTGAGGCTTTAAATTAAAAATGCAAGTACCCTGCAGTGCAGTGTCTACCACTGATCAGATCCTTCACCTGTGGTGCTGTCCTAAAAATCTGGCACTATGTCCGGTGTCATAGGAAACTCTATCAGCGCAAGAATGCCTGTAAGAACGACCATGTAAATGTGAGTGCAACGGTTAGTTATCTATTTTGATCGGAGTCAGCATTTGGGGGGATGAGTGAGCCACTTCGTTAGCAATGTTGCTTTGTGTGCCGCCTCCCCCTTTTTGGTTTCTGCACGTTGGTAGGCATGTGCTAGCAGTAGGGTCTTTCTCATGATGGTAAACAATTTGCCAAAGCAGGCCAATTCATTGGAGTCTCAGCAGTGAATATGTATTTGATGGCATCTTTACATGTTCTTAAGCCATGTTTCACAAAAAGAGGTTTTAAAAGTCGGCGTCTCTCTGTGGCCAGGCAGCAGCAGCATATTAAGTGAATAATAGATTTAATGTGATAGCTCATAGGATGCATTCCAGAGAATATCCCCGCATTGGCTTCCAGCTGCTTCTGAATTCCCAGGCAGGTAGTGTTAGGAGCCGCATGTGCAGAATGCTCTGAAAAGCTCGGGCTCCCAGGGCTGCTTTCATATACGGCTGGACGTTGGCGGAGCTATACGACTCGGCTAAGCCCTCTGCCCCACTAATTTCCCTAATTCTGGTGATGTTCTTTTCTCTGGAGATTTACATGCTATGATCTTTCAATATCTTTTTCAGGTGGTCCTTCGATATTCGGGGGTCCAATGAATACGCAGGGACTAGGTCAAAGAATTCCTCGGCTAGCCTGACATAGATGGCCCAGCTACTAGAAGCGTCTTCAAAGATTGCATTCAGCAACCCACTCAAACTATCGGTACTGGCCCTACAAACACTGTGAAATAGCTTCATTATGTCCATTTTACAATTTATGTCCATGCTTGTTATATTAAATTCTAGACGTATCCCTGCATCTCTGGTGAATTTGGGGATTTGAAATATCCTTTTGTAAGCTCTCATTTGACATTTCTCCAGTGTTGTGGTTAGCCTGCCTGGATATGCAAGATGGCCATAAGTAATGGCAGGGAGAAGTTTCGCTTTTATGACTCCCTTAACTGATTCTGATGTGGGTGATTGGAGCCAGAGGTGGAGTTTGGCTAGAGCATAAGTAGTTCTCTCTGCCTTAGTTCTCAGTGCTGTTGCCTGGTGTACTATTTTCCCGGTGTTTGATATCCACACTCCAAGGCAATGGTACTTTTCTTCTGTATCTATTCTTAGTGGGCCAAGTTTCCAGACTCTGATGTTTATGCGTCTTACGTCTGAACACCAGAACCTTGGTTTTTGCCGCGTTTACCTTCAGTACGTTTTTTTCGTTGTGATCGGGCAAGATGGCCAGACCCCTTTTCAACCCTAATTGAGTCTGGGCAAGCAGGACTAAATTGTCTCTATATTGGATTATGGGAAGCACTGTCTTTCCCAGTTTCGGGGGAAATGGATTTCCTCTAAGTAGATCCTTGCCAAGGTCGGCCGTATACAGATTAAAAAGGGTAGGAGCAATGACGCATCCTTATATTAGCCCTTTATTGGTATTTATTATTTTGGTCACATGCGCATTCGTGATCTTGACTCTCACCCCAGGTGTCAGTGTAAAGTGCCATTATCGCCTCTAACAGGTTCCCTGGTATCCCCCAGGAGGCCAGCTTCTTCCAGAGTATGTGATGTGCTACACCGTCAAAAGCCGCACTGTAGTCGACGAAGCAGCTGGTTTCAATGTTTTCTGACCTAAATGTGCGAGTGCAAGAATATTGTCTAGGGTGGATGAGCATGGTCTAAAGCCAGTTTGATACGTTGGTTTAATGTTAATTTCAGTAATCCAGTGTTCCAGTTCTTGAAGCAGGACCCATGCATAGGCCTTACCATCCACATCCAGTTGAGGTATTAGCTTATGGTTTCCCGGGAGGGTGGAGTCTCCTTTTTAGAAGATTGGATGCAATATTGAGCCTTTCCAGGCTTCTGGGACATCTGAGTGGTGTAGGCAGTTGATAAAAAGAGTGGTGAAGGGGGCGGGCCAGAAGTCTTGGTCATCTCTGAATATGCTTCTAGGAAGGCCATTTGGTCCTGGAGCTCCATCCCCCCTGATGCTACTAAGGCCCAGTTTGGTCAGTTTAGCAGAGACCATTAGCATAGTGTTTTCTAGGCCATCTAGATCAAATTGCCACCCATGGCGTCCTGGGCTTCGGTGCAGCCGGGATCCACATAAAGGCAGCGCACATGTTTTGCCTTGAGGGATTGGTCTGTTACTTAACAGATTTGCTAACCCAACTTGTGGTTTGTGCAGGAGAAGTGGAGATCACAGTTTCTTTGAGGTCTTCAGGTCGATTATTTCTGTACAGAGGGAATATTTGTTTGCCTAAGTATCGGAGTAACTTCATGAAGGACTCAAATCTCCTGAAGACTCTTTGGAGGAACACATTCAGGAATGAAGCCTGAAGTGTTTGGGTCATTGATAAATATGATTGTATCTGTAGTAGAACTTGTTTTACATTGCTGAAGAGTTCAGTCAACACAAGAGATAGAAAACAGGAACAGCTGAAGTGACTTTGTATCTATTCGAGTGCATTTTATTTATTATGCATATTAAAAAGTTTAGCTTTCTCATCACAGATTTTGTGAGGCTGGGGGAAGGAATTAAAGGATCAGAAATGAATAAATGAATGCATAAGGTACTTAAACACTTCACGTACATCTGCAGGTTTCTTGGTCATCTGGCTACTCTTTAGAGGGACCCTTCAAGCACTATTTGTTGCCTTGCCCTAGATGCTTCACTCAGAGCCAGTACACCAGAGAACTCATGGACTCCTTCCACAGTTATCCCAACTTGGTTGTCAGGAGCAGTTCTTCATGGCTAGGTGTCCATCATGACACCTTTCTTAGTCGACTTCTGGACCAGGAACAGCTCTGCATTTCTAGGTAGACCACAGATTCCTGGACCCTGGTACATGAACACCGGGTGGGCCTGACCTTCTTCCACCTAGACAGTACCACCATAAAGTATGCTCAGATTCACAGCACACTAGCAGAGCCCTAGAAAGAGAACATCTTGTCCTATCAAGAAAAGCAGTCACCTTGGTGCACGGCTGCCACACCACACCACACCCCACCCTCCCTTTTTAATGAAAAATAGTTTGGTTAGTTTTTCAGAATCCTAAACTATAGAAATACATATTTTATTTTAAGAAATGTAACTTAGATCTTTATGTTAATTTTAAAAAGACTTGCATTTACAGACTACTCGTTAATGCAGCTGCTGCCTATCTCACTTGGCTGCTCATTTAAAATTGAGTACTACATCTAGAGGTAAAATTAATTAGAGTGGCCTAAAGTTATTGCTCAGTATTCACTCCAGATTTAGCATTGAGTGAAAATAAACGTGTGATAACGTACAGTAATATTGTTGCAAGCTTCCATTGTATTTGCAACAGCACTCGGGTGGCTAAAATCATCCAGTGATTTGGGTCTGCATTAATTAAATGGAGTTTCTGCATCACTCTAAACCTGCGATAGGACAACCATAAATGGTAATTGGGTTGCTGCTCATTAAAAAAAAATATTGAATCCACTTTTACTCAGGACTGTTAATGGAGATATTGGTCTTTAACCTGACCTTTGGTTACTTAACAGCCTTTCCAGCTGTGACTCACCACCACACGTTGTCAGCGTTCTAGCTTTTAGCTCCCTCGGCTACTGCTAGCATACAGATTCACGCCTGTACTATCATTTCTGCGAAGAGATATTTCCTTAGTTAGTACCTTTATAGCTAATTTAGTTCCGGTCTAATCTGCGTTTACGAGAATCCTTGATCATGTTGTGAGTGGACCCAGTGCTTTGTGCTAGCTGCCTAAAAAGGGGAGGACCCCAGAAGGTAACCGTGGTTCTTTTGGCATCGACAGACATTTGCACGCTTCACTCCTCTTTTCATTTCCCTCGCTCAGTGATGCCTAAATCATGCATCCTGGCTGCATTTTTGGCCATAAGCCTGAGGATTGACTATCTCTGATTTTATGTGTAACTGTACTTATTCTTTCCACCTTCACACATACCGTCGCCTATAACCATCGGGAGGGAGGGAGCAATGCACGAAAAGGAAGAACACATAAAGAGCATCCGATTATTCCGAAAAATCGCACAAAACAGCCCTACCCACCGAGTTTGACCAGGGCAGTTTTGTACTGAAAGTGGTGTGTTCCTCCCGTCAAGTCTGGGAGCTCCTTGGGGAGGAATCCTTCCATACTGTTGCTTCTTCAGACTTTACCCAGAATGAGAGACCTGTGATAGCCTCTCAGGGATTAGAGGCAGCGCCCTAAGGTAGGGAGGGCCTGTACATTCCGGAAATTAGAGTCTATGCTCTAGGGACGGGGTACTTATTTATGGCCATTGTGTCCCAAAGTCAAGCCATCCGTTCTCTGAGAGATGGCACTGTCTGTCTGTTGGTGTTTCTACTGCAAACATCATGTATACTTTTTCGGAGGACCTCTTCCTAGTGTTTTTAAGTTCGAGGCAGCACTGCAATGCATATGGGCACCAGTCACTTAATAACTCCTCTAATATTGGTCCCCTCTTCTATTACGCCATAAAGCCAGTCTTTCTGGTGTGTTGTACCAGTAGTGAGTTTTATGTAGTGTTTCTTTCACCTTGATGTTGTGATGAAGTTGTGTGTTGCATCGTGAAGTCTGCCCATCCCCTATGGTTGAGTTCTCCCCAGTTCCCCTCCCAACTCTTTTGGCCATGCCTTTTATCCATTGGCACTGCTTTTTGCAGCAACGTGCACGAGACTGACATAGTGTGGCTCTCATGGTTCCCGCATTTTAGCCATCTCTCGAAGTTCTTGAGTAGTCCCACCGACCATCTCGTTATTTCTGGTTGAAGAATCCAGTGTCTACTCTGAAAGTACTGAAAATATTCTGTCTTCGGTAAGCCATACTGTTCCTTAATATCTTCAAAGGGTTTGATCCTATAGATCATACTTCATGCCAATTATTATACATCCGGTCTCCTTTCATTTTTTAAAGTCTCTCACCTCATATAAGTTTTAGTATATGGACAAGAACGAAGAGAGGTAGGAAGCGTTAGTAAGGTGCTCTCTCAACTTGTCCCACATCGTAAGAGTAGATTCGGTGATGGTCAAGGAATAGAGATCTCAACTTCTTTGGGATCCTCAAAGAAACAGGACCAGCTGGAGAGGGGTCTGCAAATAAGTTGTCAGTGAAACTCCATTGTCTAGTCATTTCAGATTTTTAGACTCTCTACCAGAAATCAAAGCTGTGCCGCCTGGGAGTAGACACAACGGTATGGATCTGTCAAACCTCCTGGGAGATTGGTCAGTAGAGGAGTTTACTGGCAACCCTCAGTTTTTCCCCTGCTGGATAACAGGGGATCCAGACTCACCCTTGCCTGAGTTCTCAGTTTTTTTAAACTGGCACCCGCTGATATGCAAAGGCCCCTTAAAACCATCTTAAGCATATCCCGGATTGTACCTAAGACCTCCCCCTTATCATTTTCTGCCATACAGTTCTCAACCTATTTCTTTATTTCTGTGTGCACTATGAGATTGTACAGGAGATAGTTGCTAAGTCTTTATCTCCAGAAGGAGCTTATTCCGGGGTTCCTCGGCAGGTCTAGCATCATTGTGGTTGGTGCATGGCTAGACAGCACCATATGGCCTGTGGTAAGAATTTCACCTGGGCCCTACCAGGAAGTGGTCTACTGAGAAGTGTAGTTTGTTTCCTCCCCATGCATGCCCCTCCAGACTTTTACAAGACCCACTGCTCTTAGCCAGTTCCTGAAAAGACTCCCCCTTTACACTTCAAAAGGTTGCTCTTTTGATTCTGTGATAGATTACAATGAAGGGGCCTGGACACATCTCTGGAAGGAGATAGGGCTACCAAAGGAATCAGAAGGAGTATGGCTCGGAGCCCAGGAATAACCTTTTGATGCATGTATCACTGTGGCTGACATCCAGGTGTGAAATCTGGTAGCTCCCATGTATTGTTTTGTGAGCCTTGCCTGCAGGGACAGATATTATTTCAAGGGGAAATAAATAAAAGAGAAGTGTACACTCCGGAAGAAGCAGAACCCCAAGATAAAACATCGAAGACTCAGATCCTAAATCCTATTTTGGTGTCTGTAAGTGAACTATAAGAAGGGGAGGTTGAAACCTCAAATTGGTCATCTGCCAAGCAGTCAGACAGGATATGTGAGGAGGGGAAACTCTGCTAGACTTCTGCCTGTAATCAGGTCTAGGGACCAAGGGCTGCTAGCCTCCCTGCTGGGTAAGGGGACGTCACCCAGGAAAAACAAGATCATCAAAACAAGATCATCAGCTCTGGAGCACCAGCCCCTGCCTGCTTGCCAAGACTTGTGTGCCCTGTGAGGAAGAGGAAAGCATTGGAGGGTGCAAGGTTCAGAAGGGGCACTACCAAAATGACTCCCCGAGTAAGGTGTGAGGAGAACGGCTGAGCACCAATCGGATCTTTGCTTGAGTGCTGTAACTATCCAGAGAACCCCGTATGCCAGGAGAGGGCCACTGTGAGGGCCACTGTGATTTGATCCATACAAGGAGTGCCATGAAGGGACTGCCAGGTCCGCACCAACTTGCCGTGGCGATCATGTGTGCCAGAGGGGGTCACCATTAAACTTATTTAGACCAGGAGTGTGAGACTTGTGTCCGCCCATACCAGCGACCCGTTTTGCCTGGAGGGGCTGCTATAGTGAGGGTGATCACACCAGAAGAGTCTGTACCCAGATCGTGAATAAGGTGGCAACCCTGATTACAAGGAACCAGGTGGCCAAGGGTTTGGGTCGTTGTTCAGGCAAGATGATTATTGTTGCGTCTGGTGGGTCAAACCCACACACTGTGATTTGCACCTGACGGAATCCCTGAGGACTCTTGCTGGGGCTCCAGTCGGGAAGTGAAGGGTCGATTTCACCCCCCATCCCTGTTAAGAGAAAAGTGACTTACCTTGTGTTTGCATCAATCAGTGATTTATAAAGCGTGGCTAATCACCTGTTGGGTCCCAAGGTGCTGTTTTTGGGCGTGCTGCTCAGTCAAAGAGCCAGATCTTGAGGTCCTTCCTGAACTGCTTGTGATGTGGTCTGCCTCAGCTTGAGGGGTGGCATGTTCCAAGTCTGGGCTGCTAGGTAGGAGAAGGATTTCCCTCCTGCTGTGCTTTTCCGGGTCTCGGGAACGCCTGCAAGGGCGAGCTAGAAAGAACAGAGATGTCTGTTGGGTATGTAGAATTCGAGGAGGTGGTTGAGGTATGCCGGTCCTATGTGTGCAGTGACTTGTAGGTGTGGATCAGGAGATTGTATGTGATGCGCTTGTTGACTGGGGGCCAGTAAAGGTCTCTGAGGTGGGAGGAGATGTGGCTGTGTCAGGGGTTGTCCAGGGTGAGTCTTGCTGCTGCATTCTGGATTCTTTGTAGCATTGATTGTAGTTTCTTGGTCATGCCGACATAGTGTGTTGCCGTAGTCCAGTTGCTAGTGATGAGTGCGTGGGTGCCTGTCTTCCTTGTGTAGGAGGGTATCCACTTGAAAATCTTTCACAGGAGTCAGAGGGTATGGAAGCATAATAATGAGACTGCATTGACTTGGCGGGTAATGGATAAAGAGGAATCCAGGATGGTGCCCAGATTGCGTGCGTGGTCCGTGGGGGTAGGAGTGTTTCCCAGTTGCAGTGGGCCACCAGGAGTTGTTCCAGGCATAAGTGGTAGAGCCAATTACGAAGATCTCTGTCTTGTCCGAGTTGAGTTTGAGGCAGCTGGCTTCCACCCAGGCGGCGACTACTCTCATCCAATTGTGGAAATTTCTTGTGGCCTTTGCAGAGACCTCCGACAGGGAGAGGATCAGTTGGTATCGTTGGTTTAGGAGACTATGTTTAGCCTGTGTTGATCTTGACAAGCGGGGTCATGCAGATGTTGAATAGTGTCCGGCTGAGTGAAGATCCTTGGGGCACTCTGGAGCATGTGTCTTTGGGTTGTGACGTGAACGGCGGTAGTCTGACATTCTGTGTTCTTCCAGTGAGGAAGGACCTGATCCAATCCTGTGCTTTATCTCGGATGTCAACGTTGTGTAGTCTGGCACAGAGGGTGGAGTGGGAGATGGTGTCAAATGCAGCAAGGATGCCAAGGAGGATGGGTGCGGCTGTGTCTCCGTGGTCTAGTATGATGCGTATGTTGTTGATGGCTGCTAGGAGTGTGGTTTCAGTGCTGTGGTTGCTTCTAAATCTGGAATGAGATGGTTCTAACATTTGGTGTGTCTCAAGGAATTCGATGAGTTGCTGGTTGCTGGTTGACGGCCTTTTCTGTTACGTGGACTGGGAATGGGAGCAGAGAGATGGGTCTATAGTTTTTTTCCGCTCCCTTGGGTCGGTGGTGGGTTTCTTGAGCCACGGATTGATCTCAGCATGCTTTCAGTCTGATGGGAAGGTGGCGGTCTCGAAGGATAGGTTGATAGTTCAGCAGAGATCCTGTGCTACGGTGGCGCTGCCGAGGTTGAAGATCTGATGAGGGCACTGATCTGAGGGGGCTTTGGGTGACCTCTTTGGTGATGGGGGTCCAGGAGTTCAGGATCTGGTGAGGTGCTGGGTCCGTGGTAGTGGGCGGTGTGGGTCGGTTTTGGTTCCTGAAGCCTTCGTAAATGTCCTGTATTTTTCGGTGAAAAAAGGTGGCGAGGTCATTGCAGAGGTCTTGGTAGGGATGGATGAGGTGTCCGTCCCAGGGTTTGTGAACTCTTTGACGATGGCAAAGAGCTCTTTGCTGTTGTGAACGCTGGTACTGAGGTGTTCTTGAATGGCGGCTTTTTTGGCGGTTCTGATGTTCTGGTGCTGCGTGGATACTGCATTCTTGTAAGCTGTGTGGTCTTCAGTTGATTTGCTGTTTCTCCATTTCTGTTCCAGTCGTTTGCAGGAATGTTTAGATTCTTGTAGGTCTGCCGTAAACCGTTTAACCAGTGGTGTAGATTGCGTGTGGCTTCATTCGCATCCGCTCTGTTCGGTGCGAGGGAGTCGTTGAGAGCGTTGGTGAGTTGTGCTTCTGTAACTTTGCCCCAGCATCTGCCGAGGGGGCGGGGGCATAGTGGCGTCCAGTGTTCTTTGTGAAGGTAAAGTGGACGCACTTGTGGTCGGTCCAGTGGTGTTCGGAGGTGTGAGAGATGGTGATGTTGTTCCTGCTGAGAAGACGCAGTCGAGAATGTGTCCAGCTCTGTGGGTGGGGACGTTGACAAGTTGTTTGAGGCTGAGTGTTGTGAGGTTGTCCAGGAGGTTTGTGGTATTGGGGTCATTGTGGGTTTCAAGTTGGAAGTTGAGTTTGCCGAGTAGAATGTAGTCGGAGAAGGTGAGCGCTTGGGGGGCAAAGAGGTTGGCGATGTTTTTGCAGAATTGGGGTCGGAGTCCAGGCAGCCTGTAGATGAGGGTGCCACAGAGGGAGGAGTTGGGGTTGATCTGAATCTGGAAGTGTAGGTGTTGATAGGTTGACTGAGACTGTGACTCGTTGGGGGTTGTTAGGCAGAGGTTGTTCTTGTAGACTATGGCAATGCCTCCTCCAGGCCGGTTGGCTCTGTCCTTGTAGATGATTTTGTAATTGGCTTGGATGTCCGTGGTGATGTCTGGGGCAGAGGGCGGAGTGATCCATGTCTCCGTGAAGAAGGCGACATCCGGGGATGCCTAGTTGAGGAGGTCCCAGACTTCAAACTTGCAGTGCTGCTCGAAGGAGAGAGCCTGCACTTGCAGGGTGCTGCCGCATGCATCACCTGCCATGCAGCCCAACTTTGCTGTACAGGATCAGGACCAAGAGGACCTATAGAAGGCACTCACTACACCTCCTATTACTTCCATACTGCCAAACGGGTAAGACTGGAAATAGGCCTTTGAGGCCCTGGTGGATTAGTTGCTGACAGTGCTGTGACAAGATACTTTTGGCTAATTACTATAAGGGGAACTCTTGAGCATGGCATACCTGTATGCATTCTCTGTATGCAGCGGCCAGTGAATGGGTAATAACCCCAACCAGATTATAAGAAGGAGGGTGGGGCAGGGATTTGCCTTACAACGACTAGTGCTATAACCTCAAGGGGGAATTGTTTTATTGCTCTTAAATGTTGTTATTCCTTTGCATGTGTAGAGTTGGAAATTGTAGGAAACTTGGTTATTGGTTGAGGGTGGTGAAACCCTACTCACACAGAAACCACTATTCCTGTCAGGGCGCAGCCACAAGCATACCCAAATTTAACCTGTGCTTAGCTCTCTGTTAGCCTGGCACAAAAGCAGTTAGGCTTAACTTGGAGGGAATATGTAAACTATTTATGTAACACTCCAGACAGTAATAAAGTGAAAACACAACACAAGAAAATACCACACTAATTTAAAAAAATAGAGTAAAATGTAATAAATTATTTTAGACAAATACTACAAAAATCAAATCAGTAGAACTGGAGATATACAATTTTAAAGATTTAGGGTAAGTATAGTGCCATTTGCAGTAATCTAGTTGTGTAATACCAGGTGAAAGTCACATGTTTAGGCCTACTGAGATGAAGCAGGGGCTGGTTACAAGGGCTAGGTTAGTCCCAATGAAAGAATAACCTTCTAAAGTCCAGTATGAAGAGTTTTTGTTTGCAGTGAAGGGGGTCACGAAGAGCAGAGAGAGCGTTGTGGATGGGTATCTCTGTAGTAGCCCGGGTGTCATGGACATCCATCGCTGTACCATGAAGATCCTGTTGGGCATCGTAGACGGTCGGTGCTAGAGATTCTGCTTGACAGGCTGTTAGACTTGGCATTCTTGGCGTGGTCGCCCCTACCTTTTTGCCTCTGTTTCCCTGGTTGTTGATGTATGCTGGACTCTGTTTTTGCTGTTTTTACTACTCTGGGCACTTTACCACTGTTGTCCAGTGCTAAAGCTCAAGTGCTCCTATGTAAAATGTAGGTGTGATTGGCTCTCCATGATTAGCATATTTGAATTACTGGTAAGTCCCTAGTAAAGTGCACTACAGGTGCCAAGGGCCTGTAAATCGAATGCTACTAGTGAGCCTGCAACACTGGTTGTGCCACCTACATTAATAGCCCTGTAATCATGTCTCAATACCTGCCACTGCAGTGTCTGTGTGTGCAGTTTAAACTGCTGATTCGATTTGGCAAGTGTACCCACTTGCCAGGCCTAAACCTTCCCTTTTCTTACATGTAGGACACCCCTAAGTTAGCCCCTAGGTAGCCCCATGGGCAGGGTGCAGTGTATGTTTAAGGTAGGACATGTACTAATGTGTTTTACATGTCCTGACAATGAAATACTGCCAACTTCGTTTTTCACTATTGCAAGGCCTATCTCTCTCATAGGTTAACATGGGGGCTGTCTTTAAATATGATTAAAGTGTAGATTCCTTTTGGGAGCAGATGGACATGTGGTGTTTGGGGTCTCTGAACTCACAATTTAAAAATACATCTTTCAGTAAAGTTGGTTTTGAGATTGTGTGTTTGAAAATGCCACTTTTAGAAAGTAGGCATTTTCTTGCTTAATCCATTCTGTGACTCTGCCTGTTTGTGGATTCCCTCTCTGGGTTAGTTTGACAGTTGGGCTGTTTGCACCTCTCCCTAGACGGTGACACAAAGGGAGCTGGGCTGTAGCCTGCATATCCTGATGAGCCACCTGTGCTAGGAGGGTGGGAAGGAGTGGGCACTCACTCCTGAAAGTGCTGTGCCTGCCCTCACACAATGCAGTCTCAAACCCCCTGGTGTATGTGTCTGGGGCCTGTCCTGGGCAAGGCAGGATCTCACAAACAAGATAGACTTTCCTTTGAAGCAGGCCTACTTCAAAGGCAGAAATGGATATAAGAAGAGCACCCAAACCCCTGAACATTAGATCACTTCTGAAAATCAAGAGGAACCTCTGCCAAGGCGAAGAGCTGAGGAGCTGAGGAGAAGTGCTGGCCTGCCTGTGACTGTGCTTTGTGGAGCTATCCTGTAGTTGCTGCTTCTGCCTGTGAAAGGGGACAAAGCCTGGGCTTTGTTGTGCATTCCTGCTTGTGAAGCAATCTCCAAGGGCTTGACCTGAGCTTGCCTCCTGTTGTTGAGGTATCAGGGTCAGCAAAGACTTCCCCTGACAGCACCTGGACTCTCTGCTGAGACACCTGCCCTGCCAAGTGGTGCCCTTTCTAGTTCCTGGGCCCTTGAACGGTGAAGCTGGCAGACTAAGACTCAAAATCCACACACAGACCGCCGTGTTAGCACTGTTTTCTACTGATTTAAGACTCTTTTTGCTTTTTAATTCATAACTTGACTTGTGTATGGTGGATTTTTGTCGTTTTGGTCTTGTTTTGTTTCGATAAATATTACCTATTTTTCTAAACCTGTGTTGTGTCATTGTGTAGTGTTTTCACTGAGTTACTGTGTGAATCCACAGGTCTAGAGGTGTGCTGAAGAGGTGGGTCTGAGGGTCCAATATGTATACCTGCTGACAGCTTTGAAGCAGGGTTAGGTTTAGGAAGTTTCCACCCTCAGGGGTGCTTAGAATTTCTCTACCCTGGCCCCAGGATGTCTGGGGAAACAAAACACTAGTGTGTAACCCTTTGTGAGTGTGCTCATGCTGAGGCTTTGTGATGTGCAAGTGTGGTAGGTGACAGCTCCCCCATCAAGCCAGAGATAGCTCATCCTGCGAACACCTATTCCTCCTTTGCCTAATTGTCTAGGAGCAATACACAAAGACCGACTGCCAGCTACACCTAGTCATGTGACCCAGCATACAGATTGCAGGTAACAAATGGTTACAGCAAGACAATGCCAGCTTTCTAAAAGTGGCATTTTCAGAACTGTGACCTAAAATCCAACTTTACCATTAAAGAGATTTAATACAATACTTTGGATATCAAACTCAACATTCCTATTTGCTCCCAATTGAAAGTTAGCACTTGTTAAATGTAATAAGGTAACCAAATGTTATTCTGTTGGAGAGGTAGTGTAAAGCAGGATCCAAAAATACTTACAAATGCATTTACAAAGGAGTTTAGACACGGAGAGTCGGAGTGGAGACCAAGGTCTTATTTATTTTGCTGCAGCAAAGAGAACAAATTTACAACTGGCATCCCCAGCCCGAAGTAAAGTGTGCTGGCATGGTGCGTTCAACAATGATATTTATACTCATACATCAAAGGATACATAAAATAAGTAAATAATGATATAACGTCATACATGAATGATAAGGAGGGAATCAGTTTCCACACACTGGTTCCCGTCCCTGCTTTGTCCTCGACTCCCTTCTGCAGCTGTCTGACTTCTCTTATTCTGAGAACCCTTCAAATGATTTTGTGGTTCAAAGATATAGATATCAACCTTTCCCTCCCCAAAATACAACAGCCGAGGTCGGTTAGTTTATTTTTACCACATGATTATAATGAGTAATGTGCCCCAGCTAGGGAAAGAAACCAGCTGCGAGCCCATGGTGGAACCAGGCTATTTTTTTACTAAACAAATATATAAGATAACATATGCAATAGGTAGTGCGTTCAGAGAGAGAACTCAAACTAAATGTCTTTAAGGAAAAGGAGCAATACAAAATGGATTCTTACAGTAGGCTTTGCAGTAGTGAAAAACAAATGTAAGAGTTTCTCACTACCTGGACATGTAAAACTTAAACATACATGTCCAACTTTTGAAATACAGTGCACCCTGCCCTATGGGCTGTTTATAACCTTATGTAAGGCTCCCAGTTTCCCATTTGTACTGATTTTTACAGATAAATACTGGTAGAAAACAATCTGTTTCCTATCTGTATTTATTTTTAGAAGCGGGAAAATACTAAAAATGGTGCTTCTTGTGAGTGACTCTCCATGCTGTCTTTC
Source organism: Pleurodeles waltl (assembly GCF_031143425.1). Lineage (NCBI taxonomy): Eukaryota > Metazoa > Chordata > Amphibia > Caudata > Salamandridae > Pleurodeles > Pleurodeles waltl. The sequence goes on along the minus strand of NC_090450.1, from coordinate 868,158,603 downwards.
ATGAATTCCAAGGTAACAGCTGAGCAGATAGCTTAGAGAGTTAAAAGGAGGATGAGATTTCCTCAAACATAGGAATATCTTCTATGTATTTGTATATAATGATAATATTTACATGTTGGTGTAGGGTTTTGTTATTTTTGGCTGCTTAATTTGCTGAAACTTGGCAGGCATTGTATGAGTGCATGTTTATTAGTTAAGTAAATGTGAAAATATACAATTTTATGACTCAATTTTGTCTCAAAATGCAAAATACATACAGATAAATAACAGTAAGATGGCCCAAAAAATAAATCTGGATAAATAAAGAGGAAATGTTAAACATAAATACCATAAAACCAGGACTCCTACTTACATGTATTAAAAAAGAAGGTTCAGGCCTGGTCAAAGACTTATTTTGCCAGGTCGAAATGGCAATTTAAGATTGCACAAACAGAATGCAATGGCAGGCCTGACGCATGTTTTAAAAGTCTACTTACATGTATGGCACAGTAAATGCTGCAAGTCCGTTAGTAGAATTTAATTTACAACCTCTAAATACATGTAGTACCACTTTACCAGGGACTTACAAGTAAATTAAATGTTCCATTTGGGTGTAAGACAATTCCACCATGGCTAAGGGAGAGAGCACAAGCACTTCAGCACTGGTTGGGAATGTTAAAGTGTGCAGCATCCTAAAAGCCAACAAAAGTGGGTTCAAGAAACAGGAGAGAGAAAGCAAAAAGTTTGGAGATGACCCTGCAGAGAGGACCAATACGTCCTTGGCTAACAGAAGAAAGTATTTGACTAGACATTGATTTATTGTTCAGATTGTGTCACTTTGAGTTATAGGTTGTGTTCACTTACCTTTTTATGCACTCCCCTCCCCCTCCTCTGCCCCCCCGCCCGAAGGAGTCTTTGACTGCTTATCCACAGCTACCACTCAGAGTCAGGTGCAGAAGGGGGTACTTGATTCAGTTCCTCAGGATCCATAGTAGGTTGGGCACAGGGACATCTGGAGTAAAATGCCTCAACCACCGTGGTTGGGCCCAGTAGCCCCTGTATGCTCTTTGGCCCTCTAAAAGGGGTTCTGACCGTGAATAGCAGAACGTGTTATGCACTCTGTTAGAAATGGGGTCTTTGTTTGGCAGTCAGGTTACCCCCGTCCAAGCAAGGACCCTCACTCTAGTCAGGGTAAGTCACACACAATCCAAATTATCCTGTGCCCACCCTCTGGTAGCTTGGCACTGAGCAGTCAGGCTTAACTTAGAAGGCAATGTGCAAAGTATTTGTGCAATAAATCATACAATAACACCGTATAGCACCACAAAAATACACCACACAGTGTTTAGAAAAATATATGATATTTATCTGGATATTTTCAGGTCAAAAACGATCAAAGATGCAATAAGAAAATATAAAGATATCACTGAAAAGTGATATAAAGTGTCTTAAGTCTTTTAAAAGCAAACAAAGTCTCTTTCAAGCACAAAGTACCTGGTTTGAGTGAAAAATCTCTGCAAAGGGCCGCAGAGGAGGAGATGCGTGGAAAAATGGTGTGTGCGTCGGTTTCGCCCCTTCACACATGGACTTGCGTCGTTATTTTCCACACGAGGAAGACGTTGCATCGTTTTCCGGTGCGCGGACGGCCTCCTCTTCGAGTTGCAGGGTTTTCAGACGCCCCGGGGTCTGTGCGTGGAATTCTGGGCTAGTTGGCAAGCTCTGTGTCATTCTGGTGGGCGATGCGGGGAAATTTCTCCCTCACGGCAGGCGGGTGTCGATTTCCCCTCTTGGAGTCGGGCGTCGTCGTCCCAGGTCGGCTGTGCGTCGATCTGGTGGGCCGTGCGTCGAAGTTCCGGTCGCACCGCAGGCGCCGCATCGATCTTTTTCTTGCGAAGTCGAGCATCGTAGTCCCGGGTCGGCATACAGTGAATTTTTCACCACAGAGCAAGCTGTGCGTCAAATTTTTCACCGCACAAGGAGTGCAGTTGCAAGAGAGAAGTCTTTTTGGTCCTTAGACTTCAGGGAACACGAGGCAAGCTCTATCCAAGCCCTTGGAGAGCACTTCTTCACCACAGCCAGGGAACAGCAAGGCAGCAGGGCAACAGCAAGGCAGCAGTCCTTCAGAGAAAGCAGTCAGGTGAGTCCTTTGGGCAGCCAGGCAGTTCTTCTTGGCAGGATGCAGGTTCTGGTTCCAAGTTTCTTCTCCAGGAAGTGTCTTAGGTGGTAGGGCAGAGGCCCTGTTTTATACCCAAATGTGCCTTTGAAGTGGGGGAGACTTCAAAGAGTGGCTTAGAAGTGCACCAGGTCCCCTTTCAGTTCAATCCTGTCTGCCAGGGTCCCAGTAGGGGGTGTGGCAGTCCTTTGTGTGAGAGCAGGCCCTCCACCCTCCCAGCCCAGGAAGACCCATTCAAAATGCAGATGTATGCAAGTGAGGCTGAGTATCCTGTGTTTGGGGTGTGTCTGAGTGAATGCACAAGGAGCTGTCAATTAAACCCAGCCAGACGTGGATTGTAAGGCACAGAAAGATTTAAAGTGCAGAGAAATGCTCACTTTCTAAAAGTGGCATTTCTAAAATAGTAATATTAAATCCAACTTCACTAGTCAGCAGGATTTTGTATTACCATTCTGGCCATACTAAATATGACCTTCCTACTCCTTTCAGATTAGCAGCTACCACTTCAATAATGTATGAGGGCAGCCCCAATGTTAGCCTATGAAGGGAGCAGGCCTCACAGTAGTGTAAAAACGAATTTAGGAGTTTTACACTACCAGCACATGTAAACTACACAGGTACATGTCCTGCCTTTTACCCACACAGCACCCTGCTCTATGGGTTACCTAGGGCACACCTTAGGGGTGACTTATATGTAGAAAAAGGGGAGCTTTAGGCTTGCCAAGTACTTTTAAATGCCAAGTCGAAGTGGCAGTGAAACTGCACACACAGGCTTTGCACTGGCAGGCCTGAGACAAGGTTAAGGGGCTACCTAAGTGGGTGGCACAACCAGTGCTGCAGGCCCACTAGTAGCATTTAATCTACAGGCCCTGGGCACATACAGTGCACATTACTAGCGTCGTATACGTAAATTAAATAGTCCAATTGGGTATGATCCAATGTTACCATGTTTAAAGGGAGAGAGCATATGCACTTTAGCACTGGTTAGCAGTGGTAAAGTGCGCAGAGTCTAAAAACCAGCAAAAACAGTGTCCAGAAAGTGGAGGGAGGCAGGCAAAAAGTTAGGGGTGACCACCCTAAGGCTGTCAGGTCTAACACACTCTTGCTACGCTGTAAAGGAATTCAAGGCTGCCCTGCCTCAGTTCTTTAAGATCTTGCCAGAGGAACACCAGAGAGCAGGCTTCTGGAGGGAAGGGAAGGCACAGAGAGTAATGGGGGTGGGTAGCAAGAGGCCTTTTTTCCCCATTTGGGACAGGGAGGAGAGGCCATGTTACTTAGGATTCTCACAGTACTCCTCTGCACCTGTATATCAGTTGAAAGCAGGGCCAGGTCATTTTGGGGTCACTACATAACATAAAATTATAGATGGGTAAAAAGTAAATAAGGGGGATGATTTTCATTTCCGGGCTCTGAGTGATGACATAGTCAACTCCAGCTTTGGCCATGTTGTCTATTTGATGTCACTCAGATACTCCCATACCATCTATAATTCCAAATACTATATGCCCAATGTAATGTCAGGCATGTCTGCAATAAAAAAATGATGTCGTTGGCTTGTAATAACTTTTTATAAGTGAGCAGTAATGGTTTCCTTACAGCTTTCCTTCTTGCTACCTCAGTGATTTCCCTAGCATCTGGAGAGAGCCCATCCAAAAAGAAAGTGGCTTTAACAGAGAGGCAGCTCACTGCAGCTTCGGCCTGCTACAGCCTGTCAGCAGCGAGAGGCCACCTTGCCTTTGGGCCGTGAAAGAGTGTGCACGGCCTGCTCATCTGCTGCAGCCTGTCGGCAGTGAGAGGCCACCTTGCCTCTGGCACAGTGAAAGAGTGTGCAAGGCCTGCTCATCTGCTGCAGCCTGTCGGCAGTGAGAGGCCACCTTGCCTCTGGCACAGTGAAAGAGTGTGCAAGGCCTGCTCATCTGCTGCAGCCTGTCGGCAGTGAGAGGCCACCGTGCCTGTGGGATGTGAAAGTGTGCAAGGCCTGCTCATCTGCTGCAGCCTATCGGCAGTGAGAGGCCACCTTGCCTTTGGCCCGTGAAAGAGTGTGCACGGCCTGCTCATCTGCTGCAGCCTGTCGGCAGTGAGAGGCCACCGTGCCTGTGGGCTGTGAAAGAGTGTGCACGGCCTGCTCATCTGCTGCAGCCTGTCGGCAGTGAGAGGCCACCTTGCCTCTGGCACAGTGAAAGAGTGTGCAAGGCCTGCTCATCTGCTGCAGCCTGTCGGCAGTGAGAGGCCACCGTGCCTGTGGGCTGTGAAAGAGTGTGCAAGGCCTGCTCATCTGCTGCAGCCTATCGGCAGTGAGAGGCCACCTTGCCTTTGGCCCGTGAAAGAGTGTGCACGGCCTGCTCATCTGCTGCAGCCTTCGGCAGTGAGAGGCCACCTTGCCTTTGGACCGTGAAAGAGAGTGCAAGGCCTGCTCATCTACTGCAGCCTGTCAGCAGTGAGAGGCCACCTTGTCTCTGGCACAGTGAGAGTGTGCACGGCCTGCTCATCTGCTGCAGCCTGCCAGCCCCCGGAGCTGCACAAGGGCACAGTGGCACTAGTCTGCTGCAGCGTCTTACCAACGAGAGTCCACGTACAGTAGGCCAGCTGCTTTCGAAGCAGTCAGCAAAGGACCAGATCCTGGTGCTGATGAGATCTGTTACATTCCTCTAGCCTATAGGTTGGAGTTCCATTGCAAGGTGTTTTTAGTTTTACGGGGGCTCCACTTCTTTCTTTCCCCAACTAGAAACCTAATGACTGCTGCTGCTTGACCAAAGCTCGATCCATGTTTATATCTGGAGCTAGAATGGACTCGCCTCCCAATGCAGCGTGGGAATTGCACCTAATGTATCTTAACACACATTATACGAGAAAACGTGTCCCCAACTGGGTACATTATAGGAATATAGAAAGTAACCTAAGAGTGCCATGCCCTTATAAAAGCACTTAGCCTTTGGCCCTGTGTCTCTCTATGTCCGATAACTCCTCGGTGACTTTTACCACTGTAAATAACAGGTATTCCTTAGGAAACTCACCGTTATCCATTTTAATAATTTATGAAGGATGAAAGGCTGAGAAGGCCCAGCTGGATTCACGCCAGTGCCCTGCAGCCTTCACATAGATCCCTGGGCATGGCATTGGCACATATATCCACCAAAACATGGCTATGATATGCATTAAATAGAATGAACAATGGAATCCTAATTCAATTATTCATTTTATAGGCATTCATGTTATGATTGTTCTTTCTCACAGAACTGAGAAAGAACACACTACTAAGATTGTCACTTCTCTTCATGAAGCAAAACTCCTCTCAGATAGTATCTAAGGACTGTCCAGCTCCACTAACCATTGCTTTTGGACATACCCCACCAATGGCATAAAACAGCACTTTGACAGCACCTCTCGAACCAACCTGAGTTTATCCCGAAGCTAATATTGAAGGGTAACCTTCCTTGTTATACTTTGCTGTTATATGAGTCTCTCTGCCCCTTCCTTGCATACTCATACTGACACTGATAGGAGCCTACATTCTTTTAAGCTCCCGATTGATAGCACAGCTGTCGCCAGACCTCATGTGATCAACCTGAAAAGGAGTTTTCAGAAGTACTATAGAGATGGGATTTGGCTCCATCCATGTTTAGATTCAGCAAAGGTTTTGATCCAGTAAAGGCTGTGTTCTTGCACAGAAAAAAGTGTGTACCCTCCAATAGCTGTAATCATTTGTACATCATATTGCCAGAGCTCTTCATCAAGGCTAGTTGTCTTACAACAGAGCTTGACCTTTGTGTCAAACACATGCACTGCAATGATATGTTTCCTAGATAGTGGTGGAGCTTTTTCTTATAGGGCAGCAGCACAGATGGGAGAGGGCAGTCAGGAGGAATGTATTGCTGTATTACAGTCCCAGCCATCTTCCACTTTCCATGATCAACTTGGGGGATAGCTCTGCATTGTTCTCCTTAAGAGAATGGGTATTTTAATTTCTAATTTTTGGTTTTAAAATATATGGGCTGGAGAGAGTTTTTTTTCTTCAACTCTGCAGCGCCCAAAAGGTAAGATAATTGCTCATTTCAATTTGTAATTTAATTTTAAAAATACATTACTAATATTTTAATTTACGTCAAATGTTATATTTTTGTAGTAAATCAATTTACTGATTTAATATACTGTACATATAGTATGTACTGTTCAAAAACATTCTTGTCAACAATAAAGCGCCGTCCTGGCACCTTTTCTCACTACACAACATGCAGGAAGCCTGAACAGTCCTCTCACTAATAAATGAGTTTTATTAAAGCCACCCAACGAGACATTAGACCCCCACAGTTGCAGGGGACATAAAGCTCTATAAGCTCAGTCAATATTTTTTGGCAGCCACATAGATAAATGAAGGAAGTCTGCTCCTTACAGCAGTGCTCCGCACAGCAGACTCCATGAGGATTAGCAGTTGAATTGAGCCGGGAAACTGGGAGGGTTCAATTTGTAGTGAGAGTTCTTCCTTCTGAGAGGGTGCATCACGGCATAACGGATGTGCGCTTCTAAGGCATGCATTATGACGTTGCATCAGTGCATCATTGTCTAGCAGCCACATGACACGCTGATGCAGTTTGAGCAGGATGGATGCCGAAGAAGGGGTAGGTGTACTTGACACTGATCGCCTGATGTAGTAGGGGTCTAGGGTTTCCATATTGTCCATGCGATTTCAGTCATGAAAGGACAGAAAAAATGGTGGTAGGCATACCCCTGTAAAATTATGAATGTGTGCTGAATGTAGAAGAGTAGATTATCTGAGTTCTCCAATACTGACAATTATACACTACACCAGAGCTAGGGGTGATTGAAAGTAAATATCATGCAGAGAATGGTCCAGTGTGGGAGGCTGGCCTCGCTTATAGTGGGTACCTTGTGGTACTTACACCTTGTGCCAGGTCCAGTTATCCCTTATTAGTAGATTAGAGGTGTTCTAGCAGCTTAGGCTGATATAGGTAGCTATAGCAGAGCAGCTTAGGCTGAACTAGGGGACATGCAAAGCCCCTACTATACCACTTATATCACTTAGTACTATATCATAAGAAAACACAATACTCAGAGTTACTAAAAATAAAGGTACTTTATTTAAGTGACAATATGCCAAAAGTATCTCAGAGGATATACTCTGTAGGAGGTAAGTAAAATACACAAAATATACACACACAAACCAAAATCAGGTAAGTAAACAGTAGTGCAAACACTGTAGAACACAATAGAATGCAATAGGGAAAAATAGGCCTAGGGGCAACACAAACCACATACTCCAAAAGTGGAATGCGAACCACAAATGGACCCCAGGCCTAGTATAGTGTGTAGAGGGTTGCTGGGAGTGTAAGAAAACACTAAGGGTGCCCAAGAGATCCCACCCCAAGACCCTGAAAAGTAGGAATAAAGTTAACCTACTACCCCAGAAAGACAATAAAGTCAAAATAGTGGATTCTGCAAAGACAACAACTGACTGCAACACACTGAAGATGGATTCCTGGACCTGAGGTCCTGTAAAGGAAGGAGACCAAGTCCAAGAGTCTCGCAAGTGTCGAGGGCGGGGGTGGCAGGAGCCCACTAAACCACGGATGAAGGTGCAAAAGGGCTGCCTCTGGGTGGAAGAAGCTGAAAATTCTGCAACAATGGAAGGTGCCAGAAACTTCTCCTGTCCTCATAAGATGTCCCACGATGTGCTGGAGGATGCAGAGTTGTTTCCACACAGAAGGACCGCAAACAAGCCTTGCTAGCTGCAAGAGTCGGGGTTGAGGATTTTGGGTGCTGCCAGGGCCAAGGAAGGACCAGGAGGTCGCACCTTAGAGGGGGAGACAGAGGGGGCACTCCGCAACAGGGAGAGACCATGCAGAAGCAGGCAGCACCCGCAGAAACACCTAAACAGGCGTTCAGAAGATCTGAGCATGACGGTTGACTCAGTACAACAAAAGAGGGTCCCACGAAGTCGGAGTCCAACTCAGAAAGTTGGGCAATGCAGGACAGAGTGCTGGGGACCAGGGCTAGGCTGTGCACAAAGGAAGTCTTGCAAAAGTGCACAGAAGCCCGAGCAGCTGCAGTTCAAACAGTACACAGGATTACTGTCTGGTGTGGGGAAGCAAGGACTTACCTCCACCAAATTTGGACAGAAGGGCCACTGGACTGTCGGGGACACTTAGACCCAGCTCCTATGTTGCAGGGACCACGCTCATCAGGATGAGAGGGGACCCAGAGGACCAGTGATGAAGAAGTTTGGTGCCTGCGTTGGCAGGGGGAAGATTCCGTCGACCCACAGGAGATTTCTTCTTGGCTTCCAGTGTAGGGTGAAGGCAGACAGCCCTCAGAGGAAACAGTCGAGAAAGCCGGCATGCCAAAATGTTGCTGGTAGTCTTCTTGCTACTTTGTTGCGGTTTTGCAGACGTCCTGGAGCAGTCAGCGTTCAATCCTTGGCAGAAGTTAAAGAGGGAAGTGCAACTCTAGTGAGCTCTTGCATTCATTATCTGGTGAGATGCCCACAGGAGAGACCCTAAATAGCCCTCAGAGGAGGATTGGCCACAGAGAAAGGTAAGCATCTATCAGGAGGGGTCTCTGACGTAACCTGCTGGCACTGGCCACTCAGAGCTGTCCATTGTGCCCTCACACCTCTGCATCCAAGATGGCAGAGGTCTGGGACACACTGGAGGAGCTCTGTGCACCTCCCCTGGGAGGTGCTGGTCAGGGGAGTGGTCACTCCCCTTTCCTATGTCCAGTTTCGCGCAAGAGCAGGGCTGGGGGGGTCCCTGAACCGGTGTAGACTGGCTTATGCAAGGAGGGCACCATCTGTACCCTTCAAAGCATTTCCAGAGGCCAGGAGAGGCTACTCCTCCCAGGCCCTTCACACCTATTTCCAAAGGGAGAGGGTGTAACACCCTCTCTCAGAGGAAATCCTTTGTTCTGCCTTCCTGGGACTGGGCTGCCCAGGCCCCAGGGAGGCAGAAACCTGTCTGAGGGTTGGCAGCACCGGTAGCTGCAGAGAAAACCCCACAGAGTTAGTTTGGCAGTACCCGGGCTCTATGCTGGAGCCTTGGGGATGCATGGAATTGTCCCCCCAATACCAGAATGGTATTGGGGTTACAATTCCATGATCCTAGATATGTTACATGGCCATGTTCGGAGTTACCATTGTGACGCTACATATAGGTATTGACCTAAATGAAGTGCACGCGTGTAATGGTGTCCCCACACTCACAAAGTCTGGGGAATTTGCCCTGGACAATGTGGGGGCACCTTGGGTAGTGCCAGGGTGCCCACACACTGAGTAACTTTGCACTTAACCTTCACTAAGTGAGGGTTAGACATATAGGTGACTTATAAGTTACTTAAGTGCAGTGTAAAATGGCTGTGAAATAACATGGACTTATTTCACTCAGGCTGCATTGGCAGTCCGGTGTAAGAATTGTTTGAGGTCCCTATGGGTGGCAAAAGAAATTCTGCAGCCCATAGGGATCTCCTGGAACCCCAATACCCTGGGTACCTAGGTACCATATACTAGGGAATTATAAGGGTGTTCCAGTGTGCCAATAAGAATTGGTGAAATTAGTCACTAGCCTGCAGTGACAATTTTCAAAGCAGAGAGAGCATAAACAGAGGGGTTCTGGATAGCAGAGCCTCAGTGATACAGTTAGGCACCACACAGGGAACACGTACAGTGCATACTTTATGAGCACTAGGGTCTTGGCTAGCAGGATCCCAGTGACACAGGCAAAAACAAACATACATACAGTAAAAATGGGAGTAACATGCCAGGCAAGATGGTACTTTCCTACATCCAGCTAGTAGCATCTTGATTTGCCTATGTGCGTAACAAAGCGTATGATAAAAAAGGGACACAGATGAGTTATCAGTGGAGTAATGGAAATGTTACATCTGGCCCCAGTCTATATCATCATTCCATCCAGTTATGTGGGTGGACAGTTTAAAAACTTTTTACTGTTCTTTGTAATGTACTGTCTTTCATAACAATCCTATCACGGAGAAATAATGAAGCCTTGTCTTAGAGACAGGCGGGTTGTGAACTAGAAAATAGATAAACACTTTGCATGTGTGATGACACCATCTGTACTGAAGCCCCATAATGTTAAACCTTTAATTCTAGGACTAGGCATCTTTACAAATGCACCATGTAATATGTTCTCTTTTCATAACATTTAGTTTCTGTGTTTTTGCTTTCACTACAGTTGTATTAAATTCTGTAATAATACTCCTGCATTTACTCCGCATTAAAACTGGCTTTGAAAAAGTCTTAAAAATAGCAGTGCGGAATCTTTGTGTATTTGTGCTGAAAGGCAGCCAAAACTAACAACAATAAATTAAAATGCTTGACAGTCTCTAATAGTTTGTTACATGTCGAATGTGCATTGTCTCCATGTAAGTTGAAAAAAATGCGTGGGTCACAACTTGTCCTTTCTGTCCACTCAAGCTGGTAAATTGATACATTCCTGTGCTTGCCTCAGGGCCAAGAAGGATCTATCTGGGTCGTGTCACAAGACGCTGCGAACACAGGTGGCTCTTTGGATGAAAATAAGAAATCTGTTCTTATGAGACAGTCAACCACACATCCTACTGAATAGTCTTGAAAGTTGGGCCAGTACTTAGGTCTGCTCTGGAATGGATCATTTATTTTGACCAACAAGACTGATTGAGTCAATAGAATCCTCATCACGTGAAACATTCGGAGTTCCACAATGGTCCTCCTTATCTCGCTTGCTTTTCAATGTCTATAGCTGGTCGTGTGCAGATCTACAATAGCTGTTCCCAGTTAATCTTCAAATGTATGCTGATGAAATTAATTTTCAGCTGGATAATAGGCTGACATTTCAGACTAATATTAACATTTCTCTGGACCACGTCTTCCACTGGAAGAAAAGAGAGGTTCCTGTATCTGTATCTGTATGTGGCAAAACCTGAGATCCTGCTGCTCAGCGGTACGTAATCAAACAAACCTTCCAGTGCCTCCCCATTAGCGGTACATAATCCAACTAACCTTCCACTGCCTCCCCAATAGCAGTACATAATCCAACTAACCTTCCACTGCCTCTCCATTAGCGTTACATAATCCAACTAACCTTCCAGTGCCTCCCCATTAGCGGTACATAATCCAACTAACCTTCCACTGCCTCCCCAATAGCAGTACATAATCCAACTAACCTTCCACTGCCTCTCCATTAGCGTTACATAATCCAACTAACCTTCCACTGCCTCCCCATTAGCGGTACCTAATCCAACTAACCTTCCACTGCCTCCCCATTAGCGGTACATAATCCAACTAACCTTCCAGTACCTCCCCATTGGCATTAGATAATCCAACTAACCTTCCATTGCCTCTCCATTAGCATTACATAATCCAACTAACCTTCCAGTGCCTCCCCGTTAGCGGTACATAATCCAACTAACCTTCCACTGCCTCCCCGTTAGCGGTACACAATCCAACTAACCTTCCACTGCCTCCCTGTTTGCGGTACACAGTCCAAATAACCTTCCAGTGCCTCCCCATTAGCGGTACATAATCCAACTAACCTTCCAGTGCCTCCCCATTAGCGGTACCTAATCCAACTAACTTTACAATGCCTCCCCATTAGCGGTACATAATCCAACTAACCTTCCAGTACCTCCCCACTAGCATTACGTAATCCAACTAACCTTCCATTGCCTCTCCATTAGCATTACATAATCCAACTAACCTTCCAGTGACTCCCCGTTAGCGGTACACAATCCAACTAACCTTCCACTGCCTCCCCGTTAGCGGTACACAATCCAACTAACCTTCCAGTGCCTCCCATTAGCGGTACATAATCCAACTAACTTTCCACTGCCGCTCCATTAGTGGTACATTATCCAACTAACCTTCCAGTGCCTCCCCAGTTTAGCTTTGCCAACATGCAGAAAGTTAAAAACCTGAGTTATTTTCTATTCAGAAATGTCTCTCATTCCCCGCATCAGTGCAGTACGCAAAGCTATCCATCTGCAGCTCTCTCTCTTCTAGGACATGCTCACTTTTCTATACACTAACCACTTGTGGCCCTAGCAAGAGCCCAAAAACTTGAGTCACAGTCTGCAAACACTTCAAAATGAGGCAGGCAGTTTATGCTTAGAACACATAAAAACAGCTTTAAAATAACTTCGTTGTTTACAAGGGGACATAAGGATTATGCTTATGGCCCTCTGCATTATGCACAATGTCCTGCCTACCTGCAAAACTCACTCCACATTATGCTTCTTCAACCGCGCATTTGGGAGCAGCAGTCCAGAAACATATCAATCAGGGGCTCTCTTCTCCTTGTTTGGCTTCTAACTTCCCTCATCAGCAGAACATGCAGATGTTTTGATCGCCACATCAGTCTGAAGTAACTGCAAAGTGACACATTGTATAATATAAAACCCCTTGATGAGTAATGAAATATGTCATTATTTATATCAATAGTATTCTCATTTACTACTTGTGTGAAATAAATAATTTATGTAACTTTAGTTTGTTTTTTCAAAATCTATGCTGTGTTGCATGCAAAGCATGCAACATTTGATATTCATGATGTCACAAATGTTGACGGTGTCCATATGGACCTAAAAGGATTTCAGCTGTCATTCACTGATCAAACCCAATGCTTCCTTGGTGTAAGAAAGTTGGTTGTTGGTTGGGGACAATGTGAGTCCCACATAAAAGTTCAATTAAAAAAAATCTGGGCTCAACCCTGGTAGCACTGGTACAGACCGACATACTTTACTTAAGAAAAAGTGTGCAAACTACTTAGCAGAACCATATCATCTAAAAACTCAAAACAAACCACAATAAAAAAAACCACAACCAATAGCGACCATTGTATTACAAAAATGACACAAACATTACTAAAATCCAATGAACGAAACCAGACATATGAAGTTTTAAAGGTGTAGCCAAAAAAACGGCAAGAAAAAGTAAAGGGCCAATCAGAAGTCACTGTTTGCGGCTGACCAGGATGTAGATTTGATTACGCTACCACCAAGAACCAAACCAGAATACACAGGGCTGTTAATTATTGGCATGCGGCTCCATTCATGACACAGCAATAGCTGCATCGCTCAGACTCTAGTTTGAAGATATCTTGGGAAAGACAATGGCCCCTTGGTTACGGCCAAAGTCACTAGTAACAGTCTCACTCCCTGGTCCAGGGCTGACTTTTCTTTGCTGGGGTACACACCAGATCATCAAGAAAGACTCTGCTGCAAAGTCAGCATTGTGTCTTTCCCCTTTCCACTTCCTATTCTCTTCCCCCTATGAGCATTGTGGCTTTCTCTCTATAACCTGTAAGGTGGTGCTCTGCCTCTGACTGAGGAGGAACATCATATACCTGATACCTGGTTAGTGAAAACAGATTCTCTGACACCTTTCTGGCAAGCAGAACATTGGACCAGAATCCCTGCAAATATATAATCCCAAATTAACATTATTCAACCCCTTTTGCAATAATGGTTTCCTGAAGACATCCTTTTTTTTTTTTTAGATAAACACACATATGCCAGTGTGAATGTAGTCTTGACAAGCCTTTGTATTATTGTAGGAGACCAGACATGTTAGGCTCTGGCTGGGGTCTCTGGGCTCCCTTCCTAACTCAGTCTCCAAGGTCAAAAACCTAGGTGTCCTGTTCGATTCAGATCTCTCTTATGATGCCTAGGTGCAGAGAGCCTGTGCCTGCTGTTTTTTCATATGCACCTGCTGTTTAAGACCCTTCTGTTTCTCGGCTGACCAAAATTGACCATCTTTGGTGTTGCAAGGCTGTCTTAAATAGACTACATACGTTAGTCATTTTTAATGTGTATTGAATTAGTAAACAACTGTTGCAATTATCTTTCATTTAGATAAACAGCACCACCATGTGGCAGACTGTCATAAGTGCTGATGTTAACAATTGAGTACTGGAAACCACCGGCTCAAATTGGGCACTGCCTTGTTTAGTCAGGAAGAGCTATACTGCAGATAATGCAAAAGATGATAGTGAGAATGTTGCTTTGTGGTCAAGTTCTACAGTGCGTGGGGGACTTGATGCGCTTTACACTGTCTTACAGTAAAGCAGGGGCATAACATAGGCAGCTGCAGCCCCTGCGATGCATGCAGGTGCGCAACAACTATCGGGCTAAATGGGCTTCAGCCATGCGCATGAGGTGCCATGGATTGGGCTGGGGCTGGCAGCCCGTAACTCGGAGTATTATATTGGCTGTCCTAAAGGCCTAGCATTTACAGCACAGAAAACAAGCCCCTGCATATATGCTTTTCTCTCTTTGAGTAGCTTCCCCAGCCCAGCCATTTCATTGCTTAATTGCTGCACCTGCAAGACAACAGCCATGAGATGGACTCGATGTTAAGCAGTGGGTGTGACTGTGAAGTTAAGACAGGCCTCCCCGTCAGGATGGCGTATCCTGCAAAACAAACTTCAAGAGAAAGGGAATACGATGTAGCCATCAAAGGCATTGCCTCCTTTGCACAAAATGAAGGGTTGGGGTTTGGGGGAAGAGTGTGGTGTTGAATATAAAGTGGGGATAAAAATATAGGCCAGCTGGGACTTGAATATCAGTTGTGGAAAAATCAGTGTGACTTCTATTTACCAATGTTGCCCCCATTAGCTTTAATAATCAATTGGTAATTATGTGTATTGCTTGGAATTCATTTTGAGATGATAAATGCGTGCATTAAGAGTTCAAATATTTTATTTCAATTAAGAATAAATATTTTTTGTTGAGTTTCCAAGTTTGCTTTTATCAGCCCTTACTTAAAAACATCATCCATTTTACCAGCAGATTGGTGCAGTGGCTCCCCAGAGAGAAGACTATATCGTGGAGCAAAATGTTGATGTAAAAGGGACAGGACTATTACTATCGGTAATTCTGCTACTCTTTGATGCAGAATTACTGATAATTACCTAATGGCCACAGCTAAGGACTTAGGCACAACAATATTGGACCGTTGCCTGCTCTTAGTTACCATAGTCTGTGGTATATTGCCCATCAGCATTCTCACACGGAAACTGAAGGCAGCAACGCTGCGAGATGCAGCATTTCAGGGCACTGCGAAGGGTAACAATGTGGACTATTTTAGTGAAAATAAAGAGACATCATAGAGCATCCTGACAGACTAGGAAGTGTTAAACCTAGTATTCTGGGGAGTGTGTTTCAAGACATTAACTAGGGTTACAATGATTTTATAGAGGGAAGTAGGCGAGAGAGATGCAGCCATTTATTGCCTTCAGGGAACTTCTGTAATTGACATCTAGACCAACGAGTTGCTTACTAGCATGTAGGGAAAAGTACCAGATCATACCCAAACTGAACTGCTTAGATTACAAGGAGCTCCTAGCTAAGCAATACCCAGAACAGGTTGTTAGTGCACCTCAGGACCGACAAAATGTAAATGGAGGTACCGGGTGTGTGCACTATACACAGACTGATGCCAATAACATTTCTGTTAATCACTACATCACCTTGTATGTTCCACCACTGACAGATATTGGTGCGCACTTACTGACCATCTTAGGGCATCAGGCTCTTCCCGTGTCATCAGAAGATCACAGACCTGCTCTGGAATGGCCACTAGTTCCAGCTGAAATTAGGCAAGCAATAGAAGTGATGCCGAGGGGCAAGAGCCCTGGTTTTTGTAGCCTCCCATATGAATTTCACTTCATATACAAAAGACTGTTGGCTTCGCAACAATTTGAGGTCTATATCTGGGTTTGACTCTTTTACAAGCTTCTACAAATAGCACAGGGGGCAATTCCAGTAGTGAATATGACTGTGATAGTTTAGATCTGGCTTTGTATAGACTACTCTCTATGCTGAACCTAGACAATAAAATCCTAGGGAAAGTGCTAGCAAAATAGATATTGTCATTGTTCTACGGACCTTATTCTTCATTATAAAAATTGCTTCATTTTGGGCAGGGGACATCCTGAACGTGGAGAGACACCAGTGGTAGGTGAGTATAGGAGTGAGGCAGGGGTGCCGTCTGGCACAATATCCCTTTGCATTGGCTATAAAACCCTTGGCTTGTCAGGGACACCAAAAGGCACATGAACGAGATGTCAAGGTTGTAGAGGTGTGGCATCTGTCTCATTATATGCAAATGACATACTACAATATATCGGGAATCCAAGTACACTTCTTGCCCAAATAATGTTGATGGTGAATCATTTTGGTACCTCGTCTAGGTTAAAAGCCAGTTTGGGAAAATCTTGTGTTTTCCTTCTAAAATCAAAGATCTCATTGGCGATGGCAAATAAGGTTTTCGATTCTCTGTTGTGGGGGCATTGCCCTGATAAAGTAACCAAGGTGTGGTTTTCCCACACCAGAGATGACTTATTGTCTGGGAACTTGGGAAAAACACAATACGTCAAGATATTCAGTGAAATTCTAGGGTACATGTCCAGTGTCAAAAATTGGTAGTGTGGTCATACAAAAATGGCTATGCTACTATACTCCTTCATAAACATACCAGTGGTTATCCTCATACATGTGAATAGACCTGATTCAGTCGGGAGATTCCGGCTTTTTGAAGGTAAAAATGGCTTCATTATGGCTGTCTCCATCAAAGATTGCCTCTTGTTCGATAGAAGTCAATGGGGAAACATATTTTCCTGAATATTTTTTAAACTCTCCCACTTTCCTCCTCTAAAATGTTGGAATGTATGTATTCTGCAATTATTGGTCAATTTAATATGGGGGTGAGGGCATACAGAGTGCCTCTGGATAAAGTCAATTCCGCCTGTGTGAAGGAAGTCTGTTGACACCTGACTTTGAACTACACTATATCACAGCCCAATTACAGTGGTTGACTGATTGGATTAATTGGAGGGTAAAAAGACGCTTGATTTTTACATAGAGGTACACTCTAACAATTGCGGAGGTTATGTGAAGAGACATGAAGAAAAGCACTACAGAAGCTTCTGCAGACAATGCAATATTTATGGGATTGCTTAAAGGCACAAATGCCACGTGCACCACATCTCGGATTCTGGTACCTCTCAAATACTGCAATTTGGAGACCCAGCTATCTGGACAGGGCTGGGCCGACAGAGGTGGGCGATTGGTGTAAGGTGCACACTTTCTCTGAGAAAAGCCAATTTTTAGTGTACAGCAGTGAAACAAAGTCAGGTAAACATACATGAATCTAAGAGACAAACAAATCTGACACTGAGAATTATACTAACACATGGATTGGGAAATAGAGTAGTAACAATACAATGTCGCTCATTGATTCATGGTACTCAGTAGAAACGAAGTGATGTGAAGGCCACGTGGGAGGCAAATGTGAGTGGAATTCACAGAAGAATGGATGAGACTCACTAACTATATGGCAAAGATGTCCCATAATGCTTGATTCAAATACAAACACAATTACATTTTCTTCATCAAAACAGTCTCACCACGAGGAAGCCCAGTAAGCTATAGAGTTTAAAACTAAGGCCCATATTTATACTTTTTTAGTGCCGCATTTGCGGATTTTTTTTTTACGCAAAAGCGGTGCAAACTTACAAAATATGATTGTTTTTTGTAAGTTTGCGCCGCTTTTGCGTCACAACATGACGCAAATGCGGCGCTAAAAGAGTATAAATATGGGCCTAAATGTTCCAAGCATAAAGATTCTGAAGCCGGGTTTTATCGTATGTGTTGGACTGCCCAAATCTTACAGTCTACTTGGAATATACAACTGAAACAATAGCTTAAGTGCGGGCCAGAAGAATAAGCTGTTCTGTGATGGTGTGCATGCTGGGCCTGATGCTACATCCAGAGGAATTATGAATGCAGGTTTGCAGACCTGGCAATAACAAAGTGTTATCTAACCACAAACAGACCACCAACCCCTTTTCAAACCTCTCTTCTGGAATTCCTCATGGCTTCCCTCTGAGCCGTGCAGCGTTTACTTTATTTTATCCTGTTCGTTTCATTCATGCAACACTTTGGTTTCCCTCTGACGACCTGTGCTGATGATAACCAAATACTTGTGCTCTTCAGCAATGATCTAGGGCCTGTCCCAGAGAAATGTTGGTCTTGTATCCTAGAAGCTGCCTCATGGAGGAAGTGTAACTAAAATTGAATTGTGACAAAAATGAGTGCCTCATCTTTGCCTTTTAGATTACTGTCTTTTATTTGGTGTTTGGTGGAGCTGTCTACTCAGCAAAAAACTTACTTTTTGACCGTCTTATCTCCGTCTTTAAACGCATCTGGTTCATTTCTTCTACTTGCTCTCACTGCATCTGTAGGCTTTGCAACCCCATCCCTTTTCTTCCATTTCACTGTCATAAGACTATCGTAAATTCAATTATTTTTCATGTGATGGAAACACTAACGTGAGCTTCTTCCCTTTTACTTTTTCCACTGAAATAATTCAAAATACTTATGCATGCCTCATCTAAAGTCTGCCCCTCCATAAAATGGGCCCTCTGTTTCTCAGGTTTGAAACACTCCTTCTATTCCTCCCAGGACTCTATGCCCTGTAACAGCCATCTGCCTGCATTTTTCTAAAAGAAGACTGGCACATATTCGAGCCTGATTATTCTCCTTTCTGGCTGTAAAACACTGGAACACTTTCCTTCCCGAGTGTGACTCCAGTCCTCTGTCCTTCCAGAAAAATTTTTAAGACTCGGGCTTTCCCTTAGTGTAGTGTCCAGCTCTCTTAGGTTATTGCACAGGGCGCTCTGTTGAGGTAGCGCTGCACTTGACATTATTATTTGCAATAATTTATTTCATTCAGCATAACAATGACTAAAGAAACTGCACTTACTGCCACGATGTTTGAAAACATCCTGGTAAATTGGGACGGGCAGGTAGCCTAAATATCTTTTAAACATAATTTGACCGATCCCAGGTGTTTAACACTGTATCATTTGTCATTTATGGTTGATGGGGGTAGAATTAGAAACAGAAACGCCACATATTACTAGGTAAACCTGTTTGATGTGTTGTAAATACATTTACCATTTGTTATGCTAAAGTTTCTTGAATTTGAATGACATGCATATTCTTCCAGTAAAATTTGTTAGGGACCCCGTGTGCATCATATTGTGCTTTCTGAGATATATTGGTAAAAAATGATTCCTGTGCACAGTACTAGCACAATAACGGGATCACCTATAAGTGATGTTCAGTTTGAGTCTCAATTTGGCCTCGTCTCTACTGTTGAAGTTTTAGCCCACCCCGAAATTTGGGCCTAGTTGCGCCCCTGGATTCGGGACACTTCATATCGTCCACGGAAAATGACCGCGCTTACCATCTATCTATCTGAGAGAATTTGTATTCAGTACTGAAGTCTGGTGCGCTGCATTTGCATTAAGTGACCACGGTGTGGCGACAGAACCGCAGAACAATCATTAGAGCCCTAAAACCCGGGAACAATCTTCGATCATTTTGTGTTGCGACGAACTTTGAAAACTCGCCTTTTGAGTCAATTCTAGCCTGCACTGTGACTTTTATGTTGCTGTATCATCCCGTATTTCTTTCCCAAAGCCAATGTTCTGTGTTGTAATTCTACAAATAAATACATTAAAATATTAAATGGACTGCGCCATTAGTTTAACAGGTTGGTAGGTGAAACGAGCACCCGCTACCATTAAAAAGTTTGTGCTAAAGGCGGAGTTGTGCTGTAATAGATCAAAAACGCGCAGGTGTAAAGCGACAAACGACAGTGTCATTTTCCTCCTGTCAGTGGGTGAATTGTGTAGAGAGCCACCCGGCCTCTATAATAATTTGTATCTGGTTGCGCGTGTCCGGACGGAACGCGGAACCGAGCTATAAAAATAAATCAGGGTCTGCGCTGACGCAGTCCCTTATTACACCCATTACTGTGTGCACGCGTTTTCTCTTCCCTTCCGAGCCCCGGCCGTTCTAAGCCTGGCGCCGAGCCAAGCTTACATTGGCGACGAGGCAGGATACGGAATCCCCGCATCGACCGCAGGAGCCAGACAGAGCCCAGCAGAGACGGGCTGAGCTCCCGTGCCCGGCGGGGACACCCGATGGTAAGAAGAGGAAAGGGCAAGTGGCGCGAGGCGCTCCAACCCGGGAGGAGCGCCTTTGTGCAGTGAGGGACATTTAGCGTCCCACACAGAAACAGAGCCCTAGAGTGGTGCTGCTGCCCGGAGGCGTGCAGAGCTTCGGCAAGCTGCACGTGCAGCTAGAAGAAAGAAAAAAAAAAAAAAAAAAGAGGGGAGCAGCCACCGCGAGAGCCCTAGCCGGTAGCACCAGGAGAGGGAGGTGTGATCCTGGGCACAGAGACCCCGCCCGGGCTGTGCCCCCTGCCCAGACAGGAACTGAGGAAAAAAAAAAAAAAAAGAGGAGACAGAAAGCCAGATATAAATAGGGCAGAAGGCCCTGTGGAAAAAAAAAAAAAAATACAGAAAGTAAGGGACCTCAATATTACAAGTCACCAGCAGAGAGAAAAAAAAAAAACACATAGCGAATATTAACAATCAAGGCAGCCCCTGTGAAGACAGAAGAAAAAAAAAAAAAAGAAGGAGAGGTGATACTAGTAGACACACCATGAGTGCCCCAGCACAAGAAAACCCCCAGGCGCACGTGCAAGCAAGCCCCAGGGCCCACTCTGCTGTAACCCCACTACCACCGTTTAGCCAACTAGTCGACCCCGCCACCGCCTCGCCAAGATGGCGCCTATGGCTAAATCGATTGGAGAATTATTTCTGCGCCACAAGGGAGACAGACGGGGCTGTGCGCAGGTCTCTCATGCTGTTAATGGGAGGGGATGAGCTGCAAGAATTTTTGATGCACTCCCTGGCACTGGATAAGTCGGACTTCAATGCAGCGGTTGAAGCTCTGAACAAGCACTTTGACCCACAACTAAATTCAGACTTTGAGCGTTTCAAACTTCGGCAAGCTCAACAAACTGATGTTGAGTCAATGGATATGTTTTATGCCCGATTAAGAAAACTAGCAAGCTCATGCGTAGGCCTCGATCAACAGGAAGAGATCAGGGCGCAGATCATTCAAGGATGTCGTTCAAATGCGTTGAGGAAACTCATCCTACGCCAGCAGGGTATGCCCCTTGATGCCATCTTAGTGCTGGCGCGCTCACATGAGTTGTCAACAGTAAGGGCAGATGCCATGGCAGCTGTTCGAGGACAATCCCTGGCAGCTGCATCGACGGCTCACCCGGTTCCGGTGAAGGAAGAACACGTGGAGGCTATCCAAACACGCCAGCCATCGGGAAGGAGGGTGAACGTTGGGGGACAAGGTGCCCGAGCCTGCCGAAGCTGTGGAAACGATCACAAACCACCCATGGTGTGCCCAGCAAAAGGAAAGCAATGTGATAAGTGTGGCAAAGATAACCATTTTGCCAGAGTCTGCAGATCTGGCAAAGGTTGGCAGGGGTACCAAAGAAGGAGAGATACCAGGATCAGAAGTGTGACGGCTGAAGCTGACATTCCTAGCGAGATGACGGCTCAGAAAACCCCCATATTCGAAGAGGATGAAGATGAAGATATCTTTGTCATCTCATTCGCTGGTGAGAGACTACAAAAGAAGCGTCCACCCCCCATGAGCAAAGTCCACATCAATGGCAAGTCCGCAAATGTCCTCATAGATACCGGAGCGTCAGTAAACGTGATGGATGAGACTCTGTTCAGACAGCTGACTCCCGCACCAGTACTCTCTCCAACTACCACCAGGATCTACAACTATGGGGGCAGAGAACCGCTTCCTCTGAGGGGCACGGTGGAGGTGTCCGTGTCCAGCGAACAAGTGGCAGCACGGGCAAAATTCTATGTGGTGGCCGGAAACCGAGGCACGCTACTAGGGTGCCATCCCGCAGAGGAGCTAGAGCTAGTATTTTTTGCGCGGCAGATTTATGACTCTCATGCCGAATGTCTGGTCAATGAGTTCCCGCAGCTCTTTGAAGGGCTAGGGCGGCTCAAAGACAAGAGTATCAAGCTGCACATAGACCACAGGGTGACACCCGTTGCCCTCAGGCATCGACGGGTTCCATTTCACCTACGCCCCGCCGTGGAAAGGGAACTACAACTACTGGAGGATCAAGGAGTGATCGAGAAGGTAGAAGGGCCCACACCGTGGGTGTCGCCATTGGTAATAGCACCAAAACCCAAGCAGCCTGGTGCCATTCGTCTGTGTGTCGACATGCGCCTGCCCAACAAAGCAATCAAAAGAGAGCGGCATATAACCCCTACAATGGATGATATCATAGCAGACCTAAACGGCGCACAGTGGTTCTCTAAGTTGGACCTCAATGCGGGGTATCATCAGCTGGAACTAGAGCCTGATAGTAGGAATATCACTACGTTTTCAACGCACGTGGGACTGAGGTGGTACAAGAAACTGAGCTTCGGGGTATCCTCGGCCGCCGAAGTGTTTCAAAACGCGATAAGAGAGACGCTCTCAGGACTGCAAGGGGTGATCAACTTGAGTGATGACATCCTCATTTACTCTAACACCCGAGAAGAGCATCACCGACACCTAAGAGCTACATTGCAAAGGCTATCAGAGTCAGGCCTGACACTCCACAAAAAGAAATGTGCGTTCTATCAGACGTCAGTAGAATTTTTTGGATACATCTTCTCAAAGAATGGTCTACAAGTTGACCCTCGGAAAGCTGACGCTATCCGACAGGCGCCGATCCCCAAAAACACCACGGAGGTGAGAAGCTTCCTGGGCATGGCCACATACTGTGGTAGGTTCATCCCGCAGCTTGCGACCATGGCTGAACCCCTCAGGCAACTCACCAAGACTGGACACCGGTGGGCATGGAGCCCAGAGGCAGACAAGGCGTTTGCCGACATCAAGGCAGCGTTACTGGACAAGTCAACGATGGCATATTTTAAGCCTCACCGGCGAACGGAGGTCGTAGTTGATGCGAGTCCAGTAGGGCTAGGGGCCGTCCTTCTGCAGGAGCAGAATCCGCAGGAGTGGGTTCCGGTTGCTTATGCCAGTAGAGAACTGTCATCGGTGGAAACACGCTATGCTCAAATAGAACGGGAGGCCCTGGCGATTCGGTGGGCGTGCAAACACTTCCACTTATACCTGAACGGCCGAGAGTTCCGGGTGGTGACGGATCACAAGCCTCTCGTCACGTTGTTTGCCGGCTGTCCTCGTCTGGCACCCCCACGGATAGAACAGTGGACCGTCCTATTGCAACCATACCGATTCACCGTTGTCTATCGACCAGGAGTGAATAACCCTGCAGACTATCTGTCTCGTCACCCCTCCGCAGATGAATCCAGTGACTCTCAGGAAAATGATGAGGAGAGCACAGAGATATTTGTTAACATGGTGGTACAGTCGGCGTGCCCTAAAGCCCTGAATATTGCAAATCTTGTGGACGCCTCCAAGGAGGATGCCACCCTCAACCAGGTTAAAGAAGCGCTTCAGCACAAGAGGTGGAAGCTGTTTCTGGAAAGAACCAAAGCAGCAAATCAGGAGTGTAAGGCCATGACGCAAGTAATGTGGAGAGTGCGTGATCAGCTATCCACGGATGGGCAAGGACTGGTTCTGAGAGGAAGGAGAATTGTGGTGCCCCAGAGTCTGTGGGCCAGAGTAGTGGAGCTAGCACATCAGGGCCATCAAGGCGCTGCTAAGACCAAAGCAAGGTTGAGGGCAAAGGTATGGTTCCCTGGAATGGACAGCCAGGTAGATGAACTGGTGGGGAAGTGCCATTCCTGTATCATCACATCAGGAGAGCCACCCTGTTGCCCCGTGGTCACAGAGCCAGCGAGTGTGAAACCGTGGGCAAAAGTGAGTATGGATTTTGGGAGCTTCCCGGATGGGCGACTGACGGTCGTCATCATGGACTCGTACACTAAGTTCCCAGTTGTGGATGTTGTGTCCTCCACAGCGTTTGAAAATGTGAGACCGGTACTGCAGAAGACTTTTGCCATGTTTGGCTTTCCCGATGAAGTCAGAACAGACAACGGGCCGCCGTTCCATGGACAGGAATTCCGGTCTTACCTAGAGGGTTTGGCCATACGTCATCGCAGGGTCATGCCATATTGGCCGCAGGCCAATGGAGACGTCGAAAGGTTTATGAGAACTCTGAACCGAGACCTCAGAATAGGAGTGGAATAAGGAGAGGACAGCAAGAAATGTCTACAAGAGTTCTTGAGTGCTTATCGTCAGACTCCTCATAGCACTACAGGGTGTGCCCCGGCCACACTGATGTTCAAGGTCCCTCCCCGGGATTACATTCCATCGGGTCCCCAGTGGGTCGCACCCGAGCTTGATGTTGAGGCCGCACAACAAAGTAGAGAATCCACTAATCGGAAAGCTACCGAACGACGGCGAAGCAGATATCGAGGTTTTCAAAAGGGGGACGAGGTGGTAGTGAAGAATCGTCGGCCAGGAGGAAAATTCCAGACCCCGTTTGAACCTGAACCCTGGCGGGTTGTCAGTGTGAGAGGCACCATGGTGACGGCAGCTCGAGGCAGTCAGAGGGTCACCAGGAACGTGTCCCATTTTAAGAGGGCTGGTGTCCCCGTAGTAAGCCAGGAGGAGGAGGTCGAAGACACCACGGTAGAGTCTACTGTCGAGGAAGCCAGGAATGGAGATATTCCGGGGGCGACGCCAAGTGTCCAGTCACATCCAGGTGAATCCAACGATTCTGAGGGACCTTCCCCTAGGGGCGGGCGATATGATCTACGCCCTAACCCAGCCCCGAACAGCCAGCTCCGGGACTTCGTATATTCTCTGAGTACCTAGTGAGATGTGACAGACCTTGGTCGTTGTTGTTGTCAGAAGAGACTTTGTTTCAAGGCGATGCAAGTCATCTCATCGAGGTTTTGACCTTTTCATGCTTATATATATATGTTTGTGTTTCTTTTGTTGAAGGGTGTTTATCTTCTTCTGTGTGAAGTAAAACATGGGAGGGATGTAGAGAGCCACCCGGCCTCTATAATAATTTGTATCTGGTTCCGCGTGTCCGGACGGAACGCGGAACCGAGCTGTAAAAATAAATCAGGGTCTGCGCTGACGCAGTCCCTTATTACACCCATTACTGTGTGCACGCGTTTTCTCTTCCCTTCCGAGCCCCGGCCGTTCTAAGCCTGGCGCCGAGCCAAGCTTACAAATTGCACCTTTTTAGTTTGCCAGTTTAAAGAAGACAGTATACAAATTAATATTGTGAATTTACAGTCTTAATTGATTATCAATTGATTGATTGATGTAGATATTCAGCCTGCTTGCACATTTTCCAACATTTACTGTTAAAAGATCGCACACCTGGGTTACCACAGCCATTTCCTGCTACTGTAAACCACAAATTACCAATATGAGGCTACCTGACAGTGCCGAGGCATACAGACCTCACTTCACTTTTCGACATCTGGAATCTTGCATTGTGGATAAAGCAGCGCTCACTGCAAAGTATACATTAAGAAGAATTACATAAACTCCCGGCTGGATAGCTATACACATTTTAAAAGAGAGAGTTAAAACTCTGGAACGTTTTACATTAAACAACCCCAAATGTCACCATAAAACGAATGTGCAGCCTCCGCTAATACCCACTTTTATTATATTGCAAAACGTATCAAACATGTCACTAGCTCTATTTTTGGTGCGCCTTGGTTCGCGCACGATATTAAAAGCATAGTTTACGAAAAAAGGATTTTTGTTTGAAAGTGACAACAAGATTCACCTTGACATTTGTCTAAGTAAACTATCGGCTTGCAGTTTCACTGAAAGCTGCCCTCAATTAATATGATTCACAGAAAGCCCAATCCGCACCACAGAGACCTTTCACTGGCATTTCGAGTAACTCTGACTGTGATCTGCCACTTTTTGAACACGTGGATGATGCAAACATACCCAGAAGATTAATTTAATAAAGGGCAGCTAGTGGGTACCCTTTGTCTTTCACCACTCAATGTATATCTGTCTGAGTTGTTTATCGGCCTTCGGTGACATGACAGGTATGCAAGTATTCTAGAATATAAGAGATATGTTTATCTTTCTTATGAAGTCTGATACATAGAATTCGCCTTTGGCATTATCTTGAATAATTATGTTAAAAGGCCTACTTTGAAGTACGTCTTATTATATTTGAATATTTCACTATGAACTACTGACTCTGTATGTATAAAAACCTACTTGAAAACATCACAATATAGATTGACCTTAATAAAATATATTTTTTCTAAATATATTATGGGTAAGTTATAAACCTGTTGGATAGTCAAGTGCATTGTCTGTGATCAGCAGTACAACAACCTTGCATCCAATCCGTAAGTAGCTGTGACTATCGAGAATAAACACAATTGTGTTTTTATTTGCGAATCCCAAGTCTGCAGTGCACAATCTCAGGGCTTTATTGTGTTTGCTCATTTAAGATGCAGGAAACCAATATCAGTTACTTACAAGGAGCTTTATATGTTGCCGTGACAGCAAGGCCTGAAGTTATTTCTTAAGTAGTAGGATATTTTCAATTTTTTTGACCTTGCACTCGCCAAGACCTTTTGATTTTAATACATTTATATATATAATATGCTTGCTTATAGGGAATTTCAGCTTCCTTTCTTCATTTATAGGAGAGTAAATATGTAATTCGCTGTTTTGTTCCACCCTCCGCAACACACAGCGTTGGGCACAGGGTTAGACTCTGAGTGAGGCGCCATCTAGCTCTTTCTCAATGAGCACTTAAAAAAAGTAAGTCACTTGGTACAGTTTTAGAAACACTTTCACAAACATTGGCAAAGTCAAATGTTTTCCATCAGAACCGACCTGTTGACTTTCTCAATGGTCGTACATGTGGGCGCTCCTGGCAGTTAAGGGAATAAAGGGGGAGGAAGGGCAGAACCATCTATTGGCACAAAACTTAAGTTAGGTCACAGATGGAGTTCATCAATAACTCAAAGTTGCCGGAGGACCATGTGACCCGAGTGGCACCAGCGAGTTACCCACTTTCCCACTCTTGCACCCTTAACAGCCTCCTTATTTAAGGCACACTGAATTTAGACATTGGAAAGGAGAGAAACAGATCCGTGGGAGAGCTACTGTTTTTATACAATAAAGTAAAAATGCACTAATAGCAATGTTTTGGTCTTCAGAAGGCTCAATGAAGTGTCGAATGATTTAGTGATGTTGTGGCTTAATGAACAAACGTTGAATAAGTGAAGATTAAATTGATAGACGAAAATTTGGTTTGGAATATTTTTTGGATGATAAAATAAGACTTGGAAAATAATAAAATATGCCTGCAAGCCTTCTTTTCTTACAGTAACACACTATTTAATTGGAGGAGTAAACATTGGGTACCAGAGTGCACCTTAAATGAGCCGAGCTGCATCTCTGCTGTCTACCTCAGAACAAGTCTGCAAGGTTCTGGAAGGCAACACAATAGCTGTAGTTGGCAAACACTGCTATAGTGCACACTCAGCGCACAAAATACAACCAGCACCAGCAGTATACACAAGTGTAAAGTACTCTAGCCTTACATGGTCATACCACCCTCAGGTCTACCTATGCGGGGGCAAAAAGAAGGAAAAACAGAGTTTTGCTCTGGAGTATTTTCCTTTCATGTTTTATCACTATTTTATTAGTATGAAGGCAAATACTTTCATACAAAGAACTTGCAACTGAGTATACACTTACGATGCAAGTTAAAGCATTGTCCAATGAGTCTCCTGTGTCTTGGGAGAGAGATGTTGTGAAGTTTGAAAACCAAGAAAAAGAATTTGAAGAATACAATGAAGCTCAGTTACAGAGATAGGTTGTTGAGGACAAGAGAGATGGACACATTTTCAGAACATCAAGTACTAGACCAGAGATCTCAAACGTTTACTGTCATAAGCTACTGTAATTATGTTAAACAAAAATCATCCCACGCTACTATTATTATTAGTGTGGTAATTGTGACTATACCAGGCAGGATTACATTAGTGGCCGGCCACCATATGTAGGATTATCAGCCATAGTTACCTCAGTTCATCAGGCAGTGTTGCCAGCAGTAAGGTTACCAAACAGGCTTTGTCAATTTGTAACAACTTCTACATGGGCAATACATACCAGCCATAACTGCAATGACCTTGGAAGTAATATTAGCAATAAATCTTCCTAACACCACATGATTTATCACAAAAATATAAGCTTTAATAATTTTTGAAAATTCAACCATTTTTCTCCAAACATCATTTTATAATTTAAGCATATGGAGGCTCAACATTTCTTTCAGAGGGCCTCACGGCAAATGGGTTACTGAGCCCAAACATTGGGGTTAAGGCCTTTTACTCCTGATGTCCAAGGGCCGGGCCTACTATGAATTCTGAGCAACTGGGCCTGGTACCCCTTCTGCACTTGACTCTCAGTAGTAACGTGGTCGATCAGTGCACTCTGCTTGACCATGCTCCTGCGATGACTGGAGGTTCCTCATGCCTCCTTGTTGCAGGTAAGCATTTTTGGTCTCTCCCATGATGGGGAAGAAAGGTGACAAGGCGTTCCTGGTGCTGATCCTCGAACAGCAGTCGATACGTGGGGGTTTCTTCGGCGACCTCACTCTTCTCTGGGACAATACACACTTTTGGCTTGGTCTGGTCACGTCCCCCTCTTGCATACAGGGTCACCGAATCCCTACTGTACAAGGGCACCGACCCGCTTGGTACAGCAGATGTCTGCACAACATATGGTGTTGCCGATCCTCAGCTACACATGAACTCTGGCCCGATCGGCACAACATTCAGCAAAGTTCACATTGCGGCAGCCCCTCCTGACATACAGGGTTACCAATCCTCAGTTGCACAGGTCTTCGGCCCAATCAACACAATGCTCACCATGACTCACTTATTTGTAGCTCTCTCCTTGCATACGGGGTAGGGTACCAACTTTGTCCTGCACAGGGCAATGACCCAATTGACAGCCATTTCTTCCCACCTCTCAATGGGAATCCACTCAACAGGATTCCTCACAGCACCTCACTCCCTCCAACACTCTCCTCTTACTTACAGGGCACACTGTTTTGTGCAAGCAGACAAGCAATGGTACTCCAGGGCAGGCTGTCTTGGATTCCCTTGGGGATATACCCTCACCCAGCTGGAGACTAGCAGGCCTTGCTCCCCAGTGCTGGTCAGAGGCAGAAGTCTTGCAGAGTGTCTTCTCCTCTCAGAGCCCCCCTGGCTGCCTGGCAAATTGAAAAATTTTCAAACCTCCCTTCTTATAGTCCATTTTCAGACACCAAGTGTGATTTACAGTCTAAGGGCCGGATTATGACCTTGTCAGATGGGATACTCCATCACAAATGTGACGGATATCCTGCCCACCGTTTTACAAGTTCCATGGGATATAATGGAACTTGTAATACAGCAGACAGGATATCAGTCACATTTGTGACGGAGTGTCCCATCTGCCAAGGTCGTAATCAGGCCCTGAGTCTTTGAAATTTATGTTGGGGGTCTGCTTCTTTAGAAGTGCTTGTTTCTCTGCCATCTTGAAAGCAGTCTGTCACTGCAGGAGTGACTCCACAACTGATAGACCCACAACACAGGCCATTGGAGTGTATAGACTTCTCAGCTCGATGTCACCCACAGTGATATGTGCATCAAAAGGTAGCCCAGGGCCCCAGCCCTACTCTTTATGAGTCTCTTAGCCTCAGCTCCTTCCTGAGATGTTCCCAGGTCCCTTCCTTGTGATGTCTCTCGGAGTCAAAGAGCAGCATTTGAAGTGTACGGGGAAGCCTGACTCTTAACTCTCCTGTGTGTCCCACCCAGCTTATAGGAATGCAGCAATGCACAAATCTTGTTTAGGGATGGGGGGCTCCTCTACCTTCTGTTGTTTCACCTTGGAGGCCAAGGTCTCCTAAAGTGGAACTCAGGGCCCTCCATATATTGTACCACTCATAGGCGCACATACACCCAGCACATGCATTTAGTATGTGCACACTGTACAGCCCCGTATCCTTAACCTACTGTGCCACTAATAGGCAGACATATATTAAGCACATACATTTACCCTGCACACACTGACCAGCACTACATCCTTCATGTACTATACCACTCATAGGTGGGCATACATCCAGCATGTGCACTCTACATTCACACACTGCACAATATTGCATTATCCCTTTGTTGCACCCTTTCCAGACACATATACCCAGTGTAGATACTCCACTTATGCTTTGTGCAGCACTACACACCAAATGGATCTAGGCCAAGCATGAGTTAAGCACTCAGCATTGGAACTTTTAAAATGAGTCAGCCTGTAGGACTCACTCCAGTGAAACAGGTTAAAAATGGACCTGTTCACATCTATTGATCATGAACGGTATGCTGCCACCACCGCACTGGTGCTGCTTAACAACTGGTAAAGGCAGTAGTAGCATATCACCACTATTAGGGTAGCACTTTGGGTGCCTCTCCTGGTCCAAGAAGACTGCAATCAGTGGGACAGTTAATGGCACACATGCATGATCCTGGTTCACCTATGACAAAAAAAAAATCAGCATTAGGGATCGACATCAGTACAGTTGGGCACTCAGGGGAGGGGTGCACGTCCATCACCATGCAGAAGACATTTCTATCCCAACAGTATGCATATATTAAATCAAGAAAGTAAAAATGACTAATTTAGTAGGCTGAGCTGCACACATGGTAGCTACTTACAGTTGGTTGAAGAGCTACCAGTAGTTCACAAGCTACTCGTTGAAGAAGCCTGTACTAGACCATGTGGAGGGGTTCTAAAAAGCAAGTATTTCTGTCGTTAGTATTCAGCTGAAGTGACCTATCATCCACCCAAGTCGCCACAGCACACATGCAGCATTTGAACTGGACAGGAAAGGCTGGTCTCCACCCAGTGTTTTTTTAAATATGTCTTTTATCAGTTTTCCCATAACAACAGAGCAAAAACAAAAATGAACACAAAATTTAGACATAAACCAAATTTCGGACAGATAGCCATCTGTCATTTAGGCAAATAACTCATTCAGCGCGTCTAATATGTTCATCAAAGTCTACCACCCAATGCACATCCCTACTATATTTGTCCTTCATCTGTAAGTTTCATATCATTTATTAATATTGCAGTTCATAAACTCAGATCGTTCAGTGCAGGCAAGTGTCCAGCATGCCCATTATATCTCCTGCAAACTTCTTATCCCTGTGTCTTTTTTATATGCATTTTCTCTGAAACCGCTCATTCCAGTGTTCTTCCGGCTAGCATCCTTAGGTGGCCTATTTTTTTTCCACTGGATTGCTATTCTGCATTTCAACAGCACAGTAGCTAGTGATAGAATTGTTCTTTTCATTTTGTTCGTTTTCCATATAGTATATATACTCAATCAATCAATAAATAACTTTATTTCGGCTGAAAGCCATAAAAGTATCCAATAAATAACAGACAATTACCATGCAATGAGATTATAAATGATAAAAAGCACAATTTCCACATAAAACATTAAAAAGAGGAACTATAATTATACTGAATTAAAATATAAAACTCATTTGTAGATCAACTATCTAATTTTATAGATCTGAAAACCTACCTAAAATTGATTCCATAAAATAGTCTATTTCTTCCTACGGTAGATTGTGCAAAAATAAGCTGTTGATACACACAGTTATAGCAACAATGTAAAACTAAATATTAACATTAAGTTTCCTTTTTCTTTACAACAAACCTTCGTAGTTTCATGCCCATAATGGTCAACAGAGGCCTAGGGTAATTATAGCTAATCCAATCAGTTGGCAGTGTACTCTCTAGTTCTTAAGGCCCAAGCGTTTTGTAGGTACTTGGCAACGGCAAAGACCACCTTATCACTTGCGTCACTAGAAAGGATTCGCAAGGATATACTATGTTTCCTTATCCCCATTGATCTACATAAGGGGATTATCCACTTCTTTCTGGGCATCAGATACCTAGGACAAAAAAACATAAAATAGGCCAATGTCTCAGATTGCTCAGGACAGAAATGGCAGAATCTCGATTTGTGCACCTCGCTGCACCATCTTGTAGTAAACGTATTAAGAGGCAATACCCTTAGCCTAAATTTAATAAAAAGTGTTTTGGCGTAAGGGGGATTGATATTATCCATAAAAGCCTCAAATTTAGGGCTACACTTGTGGTCCAAAAACTGTAACGTCCTACTACCATGGTCGTTTTTGGACCAAAGTTGGGTCAAAATGAACTCCCAGTAACACCGCCTTATTCGTGCCTTTACTTCCTTCGTCAAGCTATGGGGGTGTAACCACACCTCGTCCATTTGAATAAGTTGGCACGTATCTCTGATGTATTTAAGCCAGGGAACTTTTAACACACTGCGATCCGCTAATAGCTCAGCAACAGCTGTTTGGTAGGGGGACAAGTATTTGGATGTCCAAAGGCGGACCCAATAAATAAGGGGTTTTAAGGCAGCCTCGTTGTGGATCTCATTTAAGGCTAAATCCAGTCTTAAAGGTGTGAGTGGGGTACTTGTTGGTAAGCGCAGAAAATTACGCATAAAGCGATTTTCCACTTTCGTCAAACAGCTAGAATTGCAGTACCCCCATAATTCAGCACCATAGATTGAAGCAGCCACAGCCTTATATACTGTGATAGAGGGTGAAATTTCACCTTCCGTAGTATTAGCAATTTTTTTAGCTATCACAGTCGACCTCTGTCGTAGGGTGGACACACTCTTCTCAATCTGTGCCGACCAGCGTTGGTCGTCAGATATCCTAATCCCCAAATAGTCAAATTGCTTAACTTGCTCTATCAGTTGGCCTGCAAGAGTCATTTTCCCCCTAAAGGACTTATGAGGATTAAAAGCCATACATTTAGTCTTAGAAAAATGTATCTCTAGGCCCCTCTTTACACAAAATGTAAAAAAGGCATTGAGTTCGTTTTGAAGGCCCGTTGGAGTTTGTGAGATCAATAAGGTACCGTCTGCAAACATTAAAATAGGGACAGGGGTTCCTGCTAACTTTGGGGCGTCATGATTACAGTGCATCAGCTGGTCAACCGCACCGTTAATATAGAGATTGAACAGAGTGGGGGCCAGAACGCACCCCTGTATGACCCCCCTATCGATTGGTATAGCTTCTGTCAAATCTCCACCTTGTGACCAGCGTACCTGGGCATAAGTGCCCTCATGGAGATACCTAATCACTTTCAACATCTCACTGTCCAGCTTATAGGACTCAAGGGCGTTCCACAGTAAATCCCTTGGGACCATTTCAAACGCAGCTTTTAGGTCAAGAAGGCCAAGTACAAGTGGCCCTTATTTAGTGTCAGATATTTCCAGCAGGAAAGTTTGAACCTAAATGCCTGGTCGATAGTACTCACACCCTTTCTAAAACCTGCCTGGAGGCCCGAGAGGATATATGAGTCCTCTATCCACACCTGCAATGTAGCCAAAATTTGCTTACAAAAAACTTTATGGCTAATGTCAATTAAACTTATTGGCCTGTAGTTGTAAGGAAGTTGCCTTGCACCCTTTTTAAAAACGGGAACTATAATAGCTCCTTGCCATGTAGAAGGAAGCCCACCACCTCTCAAAATCTCATTACTAAGTGTGTTTAAATATAAGGACCAAGTTCTAGGTCGGGACAAGTACAAATCACCTGGGGCTTTCCCTTTGCATAATGTTTGGAGTGCCATGGTTGTTTCTTTTAAGGAAAATAGAGCCTGATTGAATTTAGGAGCAATAACTAGCCCAGAAAAAGGTGGATGGGAGGACCCCTCAAGGGTGACGGGACAGTAAAACTACCAATTTGACCACACTATATGCAGTTCCAAAATATGATACCCAAAGTGCTGGTTGAATTGCTGGGTATATCTCCACGTTGTCAGAATGACCTTTGTCAGCCACCAACTTCCAAAACAATTTTGAGTCCTTTGCTTGTAAAGCATCTACCAAAGCCTTCCATTGATTGAATTCCCACACTTTTTTGCGTTTTTCAGTTCTGCTTTATATACGGACCTGGAGGCTTTTATTGCACCGCACCTCCCTACCTTCAAAGCTTCCAAAAGTCGTGATATAGCCAATCGACAAGAGCTAGTATACCACCTCAAAGGTCCAGCCCTAGTTTCTACCCGCCTCCTCGTTACCTAAAAGAGGGGCCTTAGCTGGTTGACCATAATATTATGTAGTTTAATTAAGTCCACCGGTAACAAGTCAATATGCTTCAAAGGGGAAAGCGTTGATTTCACCACTTTATTTATTGAGGCCTGAAAGTGTATATCATCAGCTACCATTTCCCACCTTACATTTTTAAAGTCATTTGTTGGAACTAGTACGGTACCCTTCACCTGCTTAGGAAGTGAACTACATTTAAATAGGGAGATTGAAAAAGATGTGCAGAGAGCTAAATGATCACTGTCGCCACGTGGGAAAACTGCCATGTCAATAAGAGAACTCCAAAGAAAATCGTCTACTAAGACATAATCTAAGCAGCTCTTGTATGAGCCTCTCCTATACGTAGGCGGCGCAGGGATGTCTGATTACGTGTTTCCATTGACTATTCTAAGGCCCATTGTTTTTGTCAGGTCCTCCACTAGATCTATTACTCCCCCTGATGGTTCTATTACACCTTGGACCGGACCTGATCTGTCCCATGGATGGGCAAACTGAATTCTTTTTTGCTGAAAGTCGACCTCACAGTTCAACTGCATGTTAAAGTCTCCTGCGACAAGTAAGCCCTGCCCCCCTGATGAATAGTTAAAAAAATCTATTAGCGTTTTTACCTGGGCAGTCTGAGACTTATGCGGGCCAGGCCTAATATATATATTTACGAGAACTATGCGAACTGGCCCCCTTGGGCCGATGAGCACGATCTCCCCAGCTAGTATATCCCTTGAGGGGGAGGGCAGCTCCTTTGCCTTGGGAAACAAATCATGTTTAAGCCAGATTAATAAGCCCCCAGATGCTCTACCCGATGGAGACAGAAGTGCAGCCTTCTGGAAAGACCAGGTGGATTGTAGAGGGGGCCCATGTTTCCTGTAAAAAAATAATGTGTTGTTGATCCATAAAACAACACCACTCTGGGTTGGTTATCTTAGATGACACACCCGCCACATTCCATGATAAGAGATTAATTGAAGATTCATTGTTGACCCCAATGTTGGACAATATCACTAATCGCTTTTCTTGGGGAGTAACTCCGCTGTGCCACCCATCTACATGGACATTGTAACACACTCCTGACTCTAGTCCCACAATGCCCAGCGGAGGGGTACCTGGATCACATTCTTCCAAGGGCTTTATAGCAGAAGTGTCCTCCTTCCCTACCTCAACTGATGGAGCTTTATGTCAATCTAAAGTTGAAGTTGACATCGCATTTGCGTAATTTTTTTACACAAAAGCACCACAAACTTACAAAATACAATTGTGTTTTGTAAGTTTGGGCCGATTTTGCGTCAATAAACGACGCAAATGCGGTGCAAAAAAAGTATAAATATGGGCCTTAGGCCCGTATTTATACTTTTTTAGCGCCGCATTTGCGCCGCTTTTGTATTGTATTTTGTAAGTTTGCGCTGCTTTTGTGTCAAAAAACGACACAAATGCGGTGCTAAAAAATATAAATATGGGCCTTAGTATCTTCGTAAACCCTTCGTTTCACCTTTAGCTACCGATCTCTTTTATGTACTTTTCTTTGAAATATTGTTGTCCCACACCCTCTCATGCTTTAGAAGACTACCCTACACCACAACATTTTGGAAACTGTCCACAGGCAATATAAACCATTTTATGGTCCTTATTTTTACTTTTTTTAAACGTTAGCTGGATAGGGGTGTTAATGCTTAGAATAAAAAATCACTTAGGGCAACTGCATACAAAAATGCTGGGAGAAATTATATTTGTGCACAAGAAGGCACTATTAAACACGGCTCCATCAAATTTACATATTCACTGTTTCAACCTTGTTTTGTTTAGAGAAACAAAAAATGGATTGAGACATGGCTGGTTGATTGGTCTGATCATTTTCTGTCTACTTTTAAGTACATTTTAATAAATCAGAACGTTGCTTAAGCCCACTGTACATTCAGGAAAATACAAATGGCCCTCAAAGAGCTTGCTTGTCTCCTTTAATAAGAAAATAGCTATATCTACAGAAATGAGGATAAGCACAATTAAGTGTTAGAGTTTTTTGTCAGCTTCCTTCACACAGTGTCGGGAGTTTATAATAAAATTGCACTGCTGAAAACAAAAAGATCAAGGAAATATTCTCCCTGATGCATCAATCGCAGACCTGCCGAAAGGAAGGCATTGAAACCAGATGGAGTAAAAATAAGCTAAAAAACAATTGAGAATTACAAGAAAGATATATATTTGAGCAAAATATAGATTTCTGCTAATAATCAGCCAAAATAACTATTCTCAATCGTGTAGTCATTCGCCCAATCCAATTTTTGCTTCCAACTTCATCCCAATCTCTCAATTATATGTTTATTGTATTAATAAGGGACATACAATATTCAGTACATCAAAGTACGTGTCCCGATAACCAACTGTACACTAACAAGGGATTACTAGCTTTGAAAAAACATCATGATATAGTAATACAGGATACAAATTGACCCCCCTCTAATCAAATGTGAAGAAGTAAACCAAATTGGCCATTCAACCAGTTAAAACAAGCATGATTCCAGAAACCCTAAATAAATCAGCACTATGTTGATAAAAGAGCTTTCCCTCGATCCAGACACCTCCAGAACTACGGCCCAACTGCCGGCCCTACTTGAGCATCAAAAAACTTGGAAAGAGAGGAGGCAGCCCAAATGCAATCCTTCCCCGATTGCTATGAGAACCTCAACATCCACCATTCAGGTTATAGACCTCAGCATGGCAATGAGACAGTTCTAGTGACAATACTGGATGATTGGTTAGCCACTATTGATGATGGTGAACTAACTTTACTGAAAGCTCTAGATTTAACAACCATATTTGATACGTCGGACAATGATATACTGTTAGACTGGCTGAGAATGGTGCCCACTGCATCAAAAACAGCTCTAGAAAGGTTTTGTTCGTATTACATAGGACTGACACAATATGTCATCCTTAAATCCTTCCATTCATCAGAAATGAAGGTTTAATACTCGGTTCCGCAGGGATCACCCTTTATCAAGCAGCTTTTGTCCACGATTAGAGTCAGAGAGCAGAAGTTTCATGCTGACGAAACAAATTTATATCCATGTAAGGAACGCAAAGGATAATCACTCTTCCCTTAAATAATGTCTAAGCAAAGTGGTCCTTCGGATGAATAGAAGTGGCTTTAAGTTAAATACAGTAAGAACTGAGATGCTTTTGCTGGAGTCAAGCCTAAGGCTCTCGAATATTCATGATCTCTGTCTGCCTTTGCAATCATAAAGTCCTTCACTAATAATACAGAAAATCTCAGAGTTATTCAGGTTGCGGAACTGAAGTTTGAGGCTCACATCATGGCTGTAAACTGTCACGTTTTCCTGAACTTTTGACATTTACAACAGACATTGTGCTGTATCCGAAAAAAAAATCAAAAAGCCGTAACAGATTATCTGTTCAATTCGAACTGGAATATGATAATGCTGTATTCGTTCAGCTCCCAAAAACTTAAATCGTTAGGCTGCAACATGTGCAAAACATCCCACCAAGATTTCTTCTCAACTCAGGGAAATACAATCATATATCAACAGGCCTGGCTTCATTGTATTGGCCATCTACACAGAAGCATTTGGGGCCATATTTCCAAGGCCCATGGCGGCGCAGCAAGTACCTAACTGCATTGCTCTGCACCACCGGGAAAGGGCAGAAATGCGTTGTATCTACAAGATACACCAACAAGCACCAAGGCCCATATTTATACCCTTTTAGCACTGCATTTGCGTAATTTTTTGACACAAAAGCAGCACAAACTTACAAAATACATCTTTATTTTGTAAGTTTGCATCACTTTTGCATCAAAAAGCGGCGCAAATGCGGCGCTAAAAAAGTATAAATATGGGCCCAAGTGTTTCCCTACCTTAACTACCTTCAACAAATTCAAGAGGAAGGGTCTGGTAACCTTCCCCCTCCCTCTGAGTAAGTTGTGAAATTCAAGTACTGGCTGTATTTGGTCAGTGTTGGAAACACACAAAAGGATTGGCCAGATCCCAATGTACATTTCCAAAACAGAGACATACCCTTCTCTGCTATAAACATTCTCATCCTTGTACACTCTTATCATTGTTGTATCCTCCACAGTATGGTCCCTTCTCTGTAGAGAAAAGTGAAAATACATTCAATGTAGAGAACAAGCTGTGCATGCAAAAATACCTGCACCACCGATGTGACGGCATCTGAAGCTAAGCTAAGAACAAAATGGAGTCAGTGGTCAAGATGGAATTGGTGGTTACATACAGATAGCATTACACTCCACCTTTTGACCAGCGACTCTCATAACATACTGGTCTAAAAGTAACTCTTTTTGGTTTAAGCATTGTAAGGTGATTAGGTATGCATTGTACACAGCAACATTGCATTATTAGAAAACAAATCACTACAAGTATTCCACCTAAAATATTGTGTAATTGCCCAAAATGTGGTAACCAGTTAAATGACCAGAAAATATTTCTGGTCAGGTGCAGTAAAGGTGTTGATCAGCGCGGTTGGTCAATCATTTTGGAGCTGGGGGCTTTCGGTCCATCCTGACCCCACATGCACACGCTTGAAGGGAGACCACATAGAACAGCTAGCACAAAGACACCTTGGTGTTATGATCTGTAAAAGAGACAAGTATGATCATTCTTGCAAATAACATTTATCCGCTGGTATATATTCCCATTTCTCATGTCCTGGTTTCATGACTAACAAAACATTATCTTTCCCCTTTGCTATGATTTCTGATGATTCAGGAGGATGATTTGGGGATACTACCCACACCTTAGCACCAGAGTTTTTGTCCGTTGAGCCAAAACCTCCTTCACCACGCACTGTAAGAAGAGTTGAGACAGTCCCTTTTTTCACTATTTTATCTCCAGGCTGTGTTATAAAGTCAGTGTCTCCACTATTCAGAAGAATAGTTTTTAATTCTCCTTGGTAATCTGCATCAATCACTCCCCTCAAGACCTGAATACCTTTGAGTGGGAACCCAGATCTGGGAGTAATCAATCCGAAATGCTCTGGGAGAATCTGGCTTCCAACACCTGTTTCAAGAAGTGCCATGTCTCTTGGTAGCAATCAGTAGGTTTTTAAGGCATGTAGATCAAGACCTGCATATTCTGGTGTTGCTCAGTAAGGAGCTAAGGCTCCTGCTTTTATTTTCCCAATACATGATGGTGTTGGTCGTTACACAGGGTTGTATCCGTAACAATGGGGTAAACATTTGCATTTGACTCTGCATTTGTCAGTGGTCTGTTATTCAAAATTTGAAGGAGTTCATTTAAATGCACTCTCCAGTTCCTCAAAGTTCCATCTGATAATTTTTGCAAATGGGCTTTCAGCAAGCCGTTCTCTCAATCAGTCCTGCAGCTTGTGGATAATATTGAATAAGATAAATCCACTCAATATTGTGTTGTGAGCAATAATCTTGCACCAATTTTTCCTTGAAATGTGACCAGTTGTCACTCTGGACTTGGTGTGCTACTCCGTAATACAACATTAACAAGTCCAGAGTTTTAATGGCATTAAACGGAATGGCAAATTTGCAAGGGATGGCAATCAGGTAACCAGAATAAGTGCCCACTACTGTGCAACCATATTGACACCCGCGACTAGTCGGTAGTGGCCTGGTGTAATCAATTTGCCATATCTGCCCTGGCAACTTCCCTCTCCTCAACTGACCTTTGACAGTTTGCAGAACAGATCTCTGTTGTGTGTATTGGCAAATAGGACACTGTATGATCACTGTTTTTATCAAATCTAGGGGAATGAGCATCCCTCTAATCTCTGCCCAGCTGTTAGTGGTGTTCTCTCCCAGATGTCGACGTTTTTGGTGCGCCCACTTAGCCATCTCCACCAAGTCAAAATCCTATGTTGCAACTTCTGCCTCTGAGATTTTGGCTTTGTCGTCTGCAACGGAATGAAAACATCATTCTAATGAGTCGGTGGGACAGTGGGAATCTACATGATACACAGTAACGGTACTTTGCTTTTGCTCTAGCACTTCCCAAATGTCTTGCCACAACTCTTTGCCCCACAACTCCTTAGAATGTATTTGCCAGTTAGATGCATGCCAGGTGTCTAACCCATTGGCGGTAGACCAGGAATCAGTATAAATGTGACAGGTCCCAGGCAATTCTTGTTTCACTGCCTGATATACAGCATACCATTCTGCATATTGACTACTCATCCCTTCTCCTGTAGTAAATAGCAATGTTTTGGTGACTGGGTTACATGACACTGCCTTCCAATGTCTTTTGGCCCAAACATACTTGGCTGAACCATTGGTAAACCAAACATGCTTCCTATCCTCAAAGGATAAGGATTCAAATGGCTCACCCCACCTCACTGGTGACTCTTATCTCTGGCACCTCCTGCACCATCTCATCATCCTGCACAAGGGCTTGTGCCACCTGTTCATGGAGGGTTGCTGTCTCTGCTGGTCCCACACAGGGCATGTCCTTTATGTACCACTTCCACCGAATTATACTGGCCTCTTGTGCATATCCTATGCGGTGGGTTTTAGGTGAATTCATCACCCACTGCATTATTGGAATTTCAGGTCTCAGAAGCACATTATGACCTAGGGTCAATTGCACTGTATTCACTAAAGCCCAGTGACAAGCAAGTAACTGTTTCTCAAAGGGAGTATATCGCTCTCCAGCAACAGGTAGCTTTTTGTCCAGAAACACAGGGGCACCCTCTTTCTTCCCTGTTTTTCCACATGCTCCAATTTGCATACAGCCCCTGAATGGTTACATGTAACTCAATGTATCCTTCCTGTACTGGCCATAAGTCTAAAGCCTGTTGAATCACCTCCTTTGCCAAGTCAAACTTACACTGCTGCTGCTCTCCCCATTCAAAATCATGTTTCTTTCTTGTCACTTTGTACAAAGGGACCAAAATCTGCTGTCTCCAAAAACCAAACAATCCAATGAATCGCTGAGTCTCCTGTTTAGTACGGGGAGTGGCAAATTCAAATATCTTTTGTTTTGCTTGCGGCAACACCTATGTATGTCCCGGATTCCACTGAATTCCTAGAAACTCCACATTTTGAGAGGGTCCTCGTGTCTTATCTGGATTAATCATCCACCCTTTGCTCTGCAAGAGTTCCACAACCCTGTCCAACTGAGCCTGCACTTGGTCTTGTGTCTCTCCCTGAATCATTACATCATCAATATAATGAGAAAATTGCACCCCTGATATGACAGATACTTCATCCAGGTGTTCATGCACCAGGCCGTGACAGATGGTAGGCTATATGCATACCCTTGGGGGGAGGCTTAGAATTCAGAATTGTCTGCCATTACACGAGAAACTGAATTGCTCCTGACTCTCAGGGGCCGATGATATAGAA
Organism: Pleurodeles waltl; assembly: GCF_031143425.1. Lineage (NCBI taxonomy): Eukaryota > Metazoa > Chordata > Amphibia > Caudata > Salamandridae > Pleurodeles > Pleurodeles waltl. The sequence continues at coordinate 868,117,077 of NC_090450.1, read as the reverse complement.
AAGAAAGGATTGGCAATATCAATAGTTGCATACCAGGTCCCTTTATGTTTTTGTATTCTGTAAATCAAAGTGATGGTGTCGGGGACTGCAGCTTTTAAGGGGGGGGGTGTATATTTTTCAATATGCTGTAATAAATAGTCATTCTATATCGCCCATTCGGTCATCGCACTGGCCACAGAGGATTGTTTCACTCAGTGGTGACTGGAGCCACCACACCTACCTCCATCAACTCCTGTATAGTCACACTTATTTCCTCATGCCCTCCTTGAATTCAGTATTGTTTCAAACTAACCACTTTGGATGCTGGGGGCACCTTCACTAGGCGTATCTTCAGATGACCCACCCTCACTGCTGCCACTGATATGTATCTCTTTGATGCAAACTGATAACCATCATCCAAGTATAAAGTCATCCTCTTCAGAATGTCAATTCCCAGTATCTACTCTGGGTGGGGCACAATCAAAAAAGTATATTCTCTTTTTGGTGTTTTCTCAATTTTCAATTGAACAGTAGTCTGCACTGCAGGGGTTTGCTTTCCACCCAACCCTGTGATGGTGTGGAGCTGACTAGTAAACATTTTTGGATTTCCATAAATTAAAGAGGCCTCCGCTCTGGTGTCGACTAAGGCCTGGACCCTTTGAACATTTTTGTGCTTCCAGTGAATTTCCAAATCAACATGGGGTTTGTTATCTTTATGAGCTCATCCCTGTACTGGAGCTTGGCCTGTTTCCTAATCTGATTTAAACCTGTCAACTTTTGGTGAAGTCAGGCCTGGATATAAGCTCTCATATCTGTGAGGAGAATCCTCTCCTTCCCTGCTCTTAGCAGTTAACCAATTGCTGTCCAAATCTTCCTCCTCTTTCTCTCAAAAGGAACAATTTTCTCCCTCTCTTTTCCTTCCTCCTGCATCTGTGGCTGGCCTCATTTATTATCTTGCTTGTTCACTTTCCTGCTGCCCTCCTTTCTGTCCAGCCCTTGCTTACAGTACATCTCCCACAAGCTTTTGTTATCTGTTCCATCAATCTGCTCCTTGTTGATAGCATCCTTCAGTAATACCATAAACATGTCTCTCTTAGATACTCTGTTGTTATCTGTTCAACCGTCAGACCTCAAGGCTCTCTCAGGTTTTGTCCAGTCTCCAAGTTATCCTAATTAGTGAACTGCTCCAGCGACTCTTTCAATGCCTGCCCTGACTGATTAATTAGGGGAGTCATTATGACCTGTTGTAAGCTGGAAGAGCAAGGCAAATAATTTTATTTTGCACTGACACAGAAAGCGGTCCGTCTAACAGATGGTGAACATCACCCAGGAAAATAGCAGTTTTTATTCCCTCCTCCTCAATTCTCTGCATTGCATCTCTTACAGTATACTAGGGCTTGTCTTTCTGTGGCCAGTCTGATTCTGTAGGATACTTATGGTTATACCGCACGTCTGCTAGCTACAGTATGGTGATCTGTTGGTTACCCCCAATAACCCCTAAACTGCTCCTGTATTATGGGGTCAGTGCAAAGAGTACAAAACATAGGAGTGTCTCCTATATCTTACATTACACAAGGGGCTCCTGTGTCAAATAATTGCACCATCCATGTAAATAATATTCCCCAGATCCTGGGGTTTTGTGGGATGCCGTGTATTTTCTGTCTAAATGTAGGCTGTGCACAAACCACTTTCTGTTCATTTTGCTCAAGCGGCCCCCCACCTTTTTTAACTGACTCATCACTGGAATTGGAAAAAACAGTGGAGTCCCAGATATTAGCATCCCAGATTTCTGGATCCAAATTTAACCCTGCTCTAGCAATAGCTAAATGAACTTTCTTTTGATTGACTCTGACCCTACGTTTCCGATACCTATATTGGCCAACACGAACAGCTGCCTGCTAGGCGACAGATTGATAAGTATCCGCTTTTTCTTGCAATAACTTATTCTGACAAGACAGAATGGTTACATCATTTTTAGCTTCAACTAACTGCCTCTCTAATTGCTGGTTTTCTTGTTCCAACATGCATTTTTCTATAAGAAACTTTCTTCGACTTTTTTCCAAACATTTTTCACATTTAAATCTTTCACTTCATATCCTGCCGAATACGCCACATTGCTCTGTTTAGATCCAAACTAAGAGGGAACAAGGCAAAAAAAATGCAGCACTCTTAGTCTGAGTAATGAATTTATCAAGGCACTTCCCAGGTCTCAAACAAAAGTATACAAAAATATTAACGTGAGCATTTAACTTAAATGCAGCAAAACACGTGCAGATACTAAAATAATCACAGCATTTGAATATTAATAAGCAGAAAAAGTGCAATATATCAACAATGATTATGTATGAAGGGAACATATATATATATATATATATGTTTATGCATGCACCCAGCAAAGCTAGATAATTAAGAATTAAAAATGCATCACCATGGGGATCGAATCCAACATCATCCTTGTCCTTGTCAACGTCAAGCTGTGGAACCCTGGACAGCTGAGAAGAGAAATTTTCCCCAATGGGATTTTCCAAGCAATGAGTCCACCCTTAGAAATGAGTTCCTTCTGCCTCAGCGCCATGTTTCCCTACCTTAAATACCTTGAACAAACTCAAGAGGAAGGTTCTGGTCCCTTTCCCCCTCCCTTCGAGTAAGTGGTGAAATTCAAGCGCTGGCTGTTCTTGGTCAGTGTTGAAAACACACAAAAGGCTTGGCCAGATCCCAATGTGCATTTCCAAGACAGAGCTGTACCCTTCTCTGCTATAAACATTCTCATCCTTGTACACTCTTGTCATCGTTCCATCCCCCATGTTATGTTCCCTTCTCTGGTGAGAAAAGCAAAAACACGTTCAACGTAGAGAACACGCTGTGCATGGAAAAATATCTGCACCACCGATATGACGGTATTTGAAGCTAAGCTAAGCGCAAAATGGAGCCAGTGGTCAAGATGGAATCTATGGTTAGATACAGATAGCATTACAGTGCATTCCCATGTTTACAAAACCTTGTAAATCTGGGAATGCATCAAAATCCATGGATGTGCGTGGAACACTCACGCAACCCCCATGGAAACGCCTCCCTGAAGCAAAGTAAGGCAACACAGCAACTTGCGTTACGTTGCCTTACTCCATATTTACAAGGCCATGTAAAGACATGCAAAGTGGCTTTGCATGGCCTTGTAGGAGAATGTGAAGCCTGCGCGCCGGTGTGTCACAAAAAGTGACGCTCCGGTGATGCAGGCCACTTGTAAATTTGGGCTTTTGTCTTCAAGACTGAGGGTGGTGCTGTCAAAGTTATGTCAATGAATCCAAAAGAGTTGGGACACCAAGTATAGCAATGATACACACCAATTCAGATGGAGAATAGAGGGTGAGGAATCACTGTGTGTCCAGTGCACTTCAGAACATGTTTCTTGTGCATTACACAATTGATGTTTCTTGGTTTGTTTTAAATTCACACTAGAGAATAACAAAAAACTCTGTACCTCATTTGAAGGTTTTTTGCAGCTAATACATTGTAAAATATTTGTAAAGCTCCTTACAAGTATTTATATGTTGTTGGATGCTCCAAAACATTTGACATCCTGTAGCTTTCCCTTTCATAATTCTTGTGCCCTGGTAAGATTGTCACTTGGTTCCCCTGTACAATTTCCTCACTTTGGAGTCAAAGAAAGGAAAAGTAAACACCAATCTTAATTTTAAATAAGCAGCAGTTTGTCAAAAGACATTCAATGACACTTGCCTTCTGTCTTTGTGCTCACAGCAAATGCAACAAAATAAAATCTAAACTTAAAGGACTCTATTATTTAATCCACTTCTTTCTGAACTTCTGCAGTTATACTGGGGATGCGGCAGCATCTCCAGCACCCCTACTTCCAGCACCCCTGTGTGGTATTCTTTATTTTCAAGTGCACTATGGAAGAGAAAACTCTATCTGATAGACAAATTCACTAGATGTCCTCATTCCCAATACCTGTGGTCAAGCAGCTTACAACACCACATTCAAAGAACTAAACTTCAGTGACAACTGGACCGCATATGCTTGGTAGTCAGCTCAGAGGTTGAAACTCACTGCCCTCAGATATCATGACTACAAAAACCCTGCTTTCATTCAGGAAACAATCACACACAATCTCTTTTCAATATTGAACACAGAATTATATTCCATTTCTTAAAGATCTGGGTGATAACCAAAACCCTAGATCATTTGATATGCTGGAAAACATCTACATACAAAATGCAGACTTTTATGACTCTTAAAATTAAAAGCCACTATATGTTAAAACCCTAATTTAACTTTCCAGGCTCCGTCACTACTACCCCTTATTTACAAACTCAGGAAAAACGGTCAGTTTCTAAAACACCCACCTGGTTACAACGAGCAACTTCTTGTGAAAAAAGGTCAAGAGAATGTGAAAATAACGCTTCAGCCCCACAATCACTTAGCAGTGGACCTCAATTATTGGAAACTTTCTTTTTTCAAAAAAATGCATTAAATTTAGCACAAACTAAGTTCCTGTTACATCACATGACCTTCTGAGAAACTTTTAAAATTATGAAGCTTAGATTAACGTTAAAAAAAACCTAAAAATAAATAAATATACCAGTTGTACTTTAGTGAACTAACTATAACTTGCACCCCCATCATGCATTGCTTATTCCCTTACATAAGTATAAATTTATACATTAAATACATTAAAGTGAGGCTTTTTCTTGCATAGATATAGATAAGGGTACCCATTTACGTAATTGAAGTTCTGCAGCTCCGAAACCTGTAGGCAAACCAGTCAAAATAACACTTTTTGACCAGATAGAATCCCACTTTCAAATATTAAATAAGTCACCCGTAGCCTTGTAGCCCACAATGTATCCTGCCTAGTTTTTTAAAATGATATCAGCAATTTAACCCCTTCGCTGCCAAGCCTTTTCCCCCCCTCAGGTGCCAGGCCTTTATTTGGCTACTTGGGGCAATTCGTGCTAAGGCCCTCATAACGTTTTGTCCACATAAGCTACCCAAGCCAAATTTGCATCCTTTTTTTCTAACATCCTAGGGATTCTAGATGTACCCAGAGTTTGTGGGTTCCCCCGCAGGAGACCAAGAGATTAGCCAAAATACAGTGAAAAGTTCATTTTTTTGCCAACAACAAATGGTAAAAAAAAAAAAAAGCTGCAGAAAAAGGCTTGTGTTTTTTCCCCTGAAAATGGCATCGACAAAGGGTTTGCAGTGCTAAAATTAACATCTTCCCAGCTTTCAGGACCAGACAGACTTGAATCAGAAAACCACATTTTTCAACAGGATTGTGGTATTTTACTGGGACAGATCCCATTTTTACATTTTGTTTTGCTTTTAGCCTCCTTCCAGTTAGTGACAGAAATGGTTGTGAAACCAATGCTGGATCCCGGACAGCTAAACATTTCTGAAAAGTAGACAACATTTTGAATTCAACAAGGGGTCAATTGTGTAGATTCTACAAGGTTTTCCTACAGAAAATAACAGCTAAAATAAAGAAATATTGAAATTGAGGTAAAAAACAGCCATTTTTCTCCACGTTTTACTCTGTAACTTTTTCCTGCGATGTCAGATTTTTGAAAGCAATATACTGTTACGTCTGCTGGACTCGTCTGGTTGTGAGGATATATAGGGCTTGTAGGTTCATAAAGAACCCTAGGTACCCAGAGCCAATAAAAGAGCTGCACCCTGCAATGGGTTTTCATTCTATACCGGGTATACAGCAATTCATTTGGTGAAATATAAAGAGTGAAAAATATGTATCAAGAAAACCTTTGTATTTCCAAAATGGGCACAAGTTAGGGTGTTGAGAAGCAGTGGTTATTTGCACATCTCTGAATTCCAGGGTGCCCATACTAGCATGTGAATTACAGGGCATTTCTCAAATAGACGTCTTTTTTACACACTGTCTTACATTTGGAAGGTAAAAATGTAGAGAAAGGCAAGGGGCAATAACACTTGTTCTGCTATTCTGTGTTCCTCCAAGTCTCCAGATAAAAATGGTACCTCACTTGCGTGGGCAGGCCTAATGCCTGCGACAGGAAACGCAACATCGACACATCAAATTTGTACATTGAAAACTGACGTGTTTTTTGGAAAGTGTCTAGCTGTGGATTTTGATCTCTAGCTCAGCCGGCACTTAGGGAAACCTACCAAACCTGTGCATTTTTGAAAACTAGACACCCAGGGGAATCGAAGATGGGGTGACTTGTGGGGCTCTCACCAGGTTCTGTTACCCAGAATCCTTTGCAAACCTCAACATTAAGGCACAAAACACTTTTTCCTCACATTTCAGTGACAGAAAGTTCTGGAGTCTGAGAGGAGCCAGAAATTCCCTTCCACCCAGCATTCTCTCAAGTCTTCCAATAAAAATGGCACCTCGCTTGTGTGGGTAGCCCTAGTGCCCACAAGAGGAAATGCCCCAAAACACAACGTGGACACATCACACTTTCCCAAAGAAAGCAGACCTGTTTTTGGCAAAGTTCCTAGCTGTGGATTTTGGCTTCTAGCTCAGCCGGCACCTAGGGAAACGTACCAAACCGTGCATTTCTTTAAAACTAGACACCTAGGGGAATCCAAGATGGGGTAACATGTGGGGCTCTCACCAGGTTTTGTTACCCAGAATCCTTTGCAAACTTCAAAATGTGGCCAAAAACACTTTTTCCTCACATTTCAGTAACAGAAAGTTCTGGAATCTGAGAGGAGCCACAAATTTGCTTCCACCCAGCGTTCCCCCAAGTCTCCCGATAAAAATGGTACCTCACTTGTGTGGGTAGGCCTAGTGCCCGCAAAAGGAAATGCCCCAAAACACTATGTGGACACATCAAAATGATCAAATACTAAACTACCTGTTTTTGCGGGAGGGGGGACCTGCATTTTTGGTCCTGGGCTCAGCAGCCATATAGGGAAACCTACTAAACCCAAACATTTCTGAAAACTAGACACCTGAGGGAATCCAGGGAGGTGTGACTTCAAATTTTTCCACATGTGTGGGATCACCTCACTGGGAAGAATTTCCTACCACCCAACGTTCCCCTCAGTTGCCCGGTAGAAATGATACCTCACTTGTGTAGGTAGGCCAAGTGCCTGTGACAGGGAAGAGTCAAAAACATGTTGAAATTGAGGGGGAACCAAAGCGGGTCCAAAAGGGCAGTTTGAAAAAAAAAAAGTTTTTAGGCTGACAAGTGGGGCAGAATTCTTATCGCTATAGATAAGACAATGCTCAGTGGTAGGAATTTTGTGGATTCCTGCAGATTCTGAAAGGTGCCATCACAAAAATGTGGGAAAAATGTTTGAGTTCCAGCAAAGTTGGAGGTTTTCAGGGCATTGTGGGTAAGAAAATGATGCGGGTGCATGTGAAGCACACCACCCTGGAATCACCCAGATGTTTAGTTTTCGGATGTGTCTAGGTCTTGTGGATTTTTCTACATGGCAACGTCCCATATTCCAAAAAGTGCAGCCCTCACCATTCCAAGTGGGATGATTTTGAGAGCTAGCCAAGCTCTCATGGCCCAAATGTAATACCAAAACCCAAAATAATCAAATGTCCTCTTGCTTGCTGTAGGATAAGATGTTTTATTGTGCAGGGGAGAGCTGAAAGACTGTTACCCCCTTCAATTGGGGTGGGGGCATAACCAGGCCCATATTGGTTGGTAGCCACCACCCTCCCCCTCCCGGTTGTGGATCGGGAGTAATTAACCGATCTGTCCACTGGTGGGCATAACAACTATGGCCCCATTTATTTGGGGTAGGGGTATGGCCATACCACCACCCTCTTATTTTGAAAAAAAAAGTCTTCTCTGGTGGCCTTTCTGCCCCCCCCGGGGGCAGATGGGCCTTCCAAAAATAGGCCAATCTGCCCCCATGGGGGGCTGATATGGCCAACAGTAATGTACCCCAATGGGGAGCCAACCCTTGCCCAAGGGGCTGCCCCCCAAAACAAAACACACACATACACACACACCAAACCCTGGTGCCTAAGTGGTTTCTGCCCCCCCCCCCCAGGGGCAGATTGGCCTAATAGAAATAGGCTGATCTGCCCCCAAGGTGAGCAGAAAGGGCCTCAAATAAATTTGCCCCCCCCCCAGGGGAGCGACCCTTGCTTAAGGTGTCGCTCCTCTTTCGTGAAATTGGCTAAAAAAAAAAATCCTCGGGCCTAGTGGTTTCTGCCCCCCTTGGGGACAGAAATGGCCTAAAATAAATTTGCCCCCCCAGGGGAAAGACCCTTGCCCAAGGGGTCACACCCCTTGCATATACTTAATGCAAAAAAATAAAAATCCCTGGTGTCTAGGGTTTTCTGGCCTGTGGGGCAGATTGGCCTAATAAAAATAGGCCGATTTGCCCCCAAGGGGGCAGAAATGACCTAAAGACAATTTGCCCCCCAGGGGAGTGACCCTTGACTAAGGGGTCACTCCACACATATATTAAAAAAAAAAATCCATGGTGTCTAGGGTTTTCTGCCCCCCCCAGGGGCAGATCGGACTAATTGCAATAGGCTGATCTGCCCCCAAAGGGGGCAGAAATGGTCTACAACAAATTTGCCCCCCCAGGGGAGCGACCCTTGTCTAATATATAAAACAATAAAGTAAACAAAAAGAAAATCTATCCCTGAGGGCAGATCGGCCTAATTATAATAGGCTGATCTGCCCCAAGGGGTAGCAGAAAAGGCCTAAAAATATGTTGCCCCCCCGGGGAGCGTCCCTTGTCCAAGGGGCAGCTCTCCTTATACATAAATATAAAAAAAAAGAAAATTCCCTGGTGCCTAGTGGGCATTTCTGCTGCCCGATCGCATTATGATCGGGCAGCAGAAATGCTTGCAGAGACATGAAAGGAAAAGCATTTGCTTTCCTTTCATGCCTCTGCCTGCTCCCTCCTCCCAAGCAGAAGAGAAATGCAAAGCATTTCTTTTCTGCATCGCGCTGGAAGCATGCTTCCAGAGCAATGGGAGGTGACCTGTAATGAGGTCAGCACGCGATCGCGTGCCTTCTAGTTCAGACGTCACTGGGGGGGATGGGGAGGGTCAGGGGTGGAAGGGGAAGCGATTTCCCTTCCATCCCTGATGGGGGTGTGGGTGGGAGGCCCAGAGGGGAGCTGGGCTTGTCCTCGGCACACGCCAACCGCGGCCAAGGGCGAGCCCAGCTCGTCCAAGGCACTCGAGTGGTTAATGTTGGTGGGTACCTACAGTGACTAGCCCCCCCCCCCAAAAAAAAGATGTTTTCACTGTAAAGGGCTGTAGTTGTCCCACAAGAAAAGCTGGAGTTTGGAATAAAGTAAACCTATCATCTCTAGTTTGGGACATACTACTGGAAAAATTCGACCACTAATTTAAACAATTATTAAAAATCCAATTCAACGGTGAAGCCGGATTTTTCATAAATGTGTAGTAAAAAGTGACTTTGAAAAAGTTCAGGCTGTCTAAGCCTCTAGTAGGTTAATTGGCATTACTCTGCTGGCAGATGGCCCTGCCAATGCTTCCCCTTTATGAGGTGTATAGACCAGCGGTTCTCAACCTGTGATACGTGGACCCCTGGGTGTCCACAAAGCCTCTTCATGGGGTCTGCAACTGCTTAGTAAATTAAATAATATGAACAGATTAATAAAGTGTATATAAATAAAGTGGCAAAATGTTCAATGGAAAACTTGAAAACATATTGTAAATGTCAAGGAATTTAAAATTGGAGGCTACAAAATTAAATAAGTATCCTCAGATTGATTTGTGGAAGCAGTGCAGGTGCATCAAACAGATTATAGTATGGATGATATATTGCTTTAATTGAATTTAGAAAAGCTCCAACCTTCCAATTAAAATGATTTTTTTTTATATTTGTTTGTAAATTAAATAAAATATGTTATAATTTGTTTATGTGTTTGATGAATGCTTGTTTCCATATTTTTCGGGTCGAGCGCGCGGAAGCGCTCTGGACCATGTTGTAATCCCTAAGTGGGCTTCTAACCATGCCCATGTCATGCCGTCACTTTCATTAGTTCGTAGGCTTGCCTTTGAAAAATCGATTGATTCCATTTGTGAAAGGCATACATACATCATGCTTTTTTCCGGTGTTTAGCCCTCCTTGAGCGCATGGGTAAACTACTGAAAACATACGAGGCTCTGTGTTTTCAGCAGGTTTCTGAACTACTTTATCTTTTCATTTCCTGCGCAGCGTGATTTCACTGGGCAGAAGTCGTTCGCTTTGCATGACATCCACCCAGTTATATGGATAGTTGTACTTTTGCTGGTTACCTGGATAATTGCACTTTTGCTGGTAACATGGATAATTGCACTTTTGCCGACAAATTTCACTGCAAGCGAACTTCTGCTTCCTTTTCTGTGTCTCCTTCACGCTCATGGCGACCATCGGCTTGCATATGGGAGACTGTTTTACTTTTCATTAGTTTATGTGGCAAGAAAATTCTGTTTAGGAGTTTACAATGCTAATAGCTCTAACGCGAGCAAACGTGAGACCCATTGCATTGCAAATAATTGTTTATTTTCTAATCAGTATTCAGTAGCATAGCAAGGGTACCATGGAACTCATTCACGACATGCTATGCTTAGAATACTATGTGCGTGTGTGTTTTGGTGTTTTATTGTATGTGTTTTGGTTAAGGTCAAAGGGGTATGGTTGAAAGCAGCATGCGAAGGGTACACATGTGGAAAGGTACAGTGCCGTAGCCACACAGCGGCCAGTCTAAATTAATGTCCTCCCCCCTCCTAAAATGACAGTGGGAGCTGGTACATTAAGTACAGAGGTGCAGGATTACAGAAGGTGAATGAGCAATAAAAACGCCTTTGTGTTTTTTAGGTCGAGCTTAAACATTAAAGCCATTTAATTTGTTAATTTCAGTTCATCTAAAAATCCTTGTTTGCTAGTGGTCAGTCATGCCTCTTTGTCCCTCTCTTTTAGGTAGAGCGTGCAAGCGCTCCGATGTTTTGTAATCTATCTGTGGCATTTTAACTACACCCACCGCACTCCCATCACTATCACTCGTTCACGGGCTTGCCTTTCAAAACTACGTTATAATCATTGGTAAATGCTTTACGTTGGTCCCTCCTTGGGGCAGTTTTGTTACCACCTAGGCCATCAACCTTGTTATATGGATAATTGCACGTTTCCCAATACATTTGACTGCAAGCAAACTTATTTTTCCTTTTGTGTCTCTCACGCTCATGGCAGCTGTGGCACTTTGAATTGGCTTGCTTATGTCAACTGTTTTACTTTTCATTTTCAATTTATGTGGCAAGAAAATTCCAGTTAGGAATTTACAATGCTAATGGCTCTAACTGGAGCAAATGCTAGCCCCATTGCATTGCAAATGCTTGTTTCTGTATGGTTTTGCATTTCAAATCATCTAAAATGTTTAGGCCTGGCCCCCGGCTTCCAGTAAAGACTCTAGGGGACGGGGTGTTAGTAGCTGGGGGATCCCCAATTCAAATATTTATTCAGTGGGGTCCACAGAAGTCAAAAGGTTGGGAACCACTGTTATAGGCTGCTTCCAGAGAAGAAACAATGGCTTATGCCTCTTCATAGGAAAAACTGATTGGGAGTTATGTGATACATATCAGCTCTGAGAGGGCAGCTGGGGAGGACTCAGGAACTTCATTAAATTGAAAGGAACCATTCATAGTTAAGTTTAAATTGAGACATAGGGAAGAGAACTCTTTTGTTCAGTAGGCTCTCTGTAGCCAGTCTGGCACTAGCCTAGTGTAGGGGAAGTTGGTCCCAGAACCAGTTTGGTGTAGCTGAGGAAACTGCTTATTTCCCTAAACACACCCCTTGCTGGCACATTAGCTCCCTTCAAGGGTAAAATTATTCTGCTTTATTTGATATGCCTCAGAATGGTCCACTTTGGGATAGCTTCCATTAAGGCACCTCAAAAATTGGAAGGGTTGACCCTGGGAACATTTTGCTCATTGTTTAGGGAGTGTCCAGGAAGTCACCCCCACCCGCTGTCTAGTGAAAGCTACAAAGTTGGCAGCTCACCTACAGAACATCAGAACACTCTCTCGACCTACAGAAGCAAAGAAGAGGAATAGACTTGCAGTTTAAGACCTGTGTGGAGACCTGAAGTGCTAAACCTGCTTGCACGTGTACTCAGGACCAAGTGAACCCCAAAGGTCCGCTGGAACAATTCTTACATGCCTTTTTCCCCTGAAGTGCCCAGCTGAGCAGTAGCAACTGGAACTGAAACCTGCTGCTGGCCTCTGCTGGACTGAGTCCTGGCCCATATCTGCACAGCCTAAGGTCTTGGGAGCCTTAGAAGTGACCAAGAGGAGCTGCGCCAAAAGTACAAGTTAATTATCTTTGGTAACGCTGTTTCTGGTGGCTACTCTAACTACAGATTACTCACCTTGTGACTATCCTCTGGTACCAGACTGGATCCAGAAATTTTAAGAGCAGTGCACCTGTGCACCCTCATGTGGTGCAGTGCGGCTCTGCATCAATTTCTGCTCTGAAAGTTCTAACTGCAGATTCTTCAACTTTGAAGCGATACTAAAGCATTATCTCCCAAGTTGGTGGGTCTATAGAATTATTGAGACAAAAAAGTCCTGCAGGACAGACCTGAATGACCAGAGAGTAGTCTCTTGTGAACATGTACATGGTAGCCCGCATCGCTGTGTGACAGATAGCCAGGAAAGACACTGCGTTAGCCAGGGAAGCGTTAGCAACCTTACCGCTAGTAAAGTTAGTCTTAAGGTCTTCTGGAAGGAGCTTCTTCACCAATGCATATCAGATTTTAATACGTCGCACTATTCACACAAGAAAACAAGAAACTGTGCACTTCTGCACTGCCCTGCCTTTCTTCGCCCTTGAGAACCCCATAAAGAGTTGATCATGCTGTCTTAGGGTCCAACCAATGAAGTTTCATTTCCTCTGTGGAGGTTTGAGGCACAGCCAAGAAGGCCAGAAGCATAACGGCTTGACTGACATGAGAAGGCATCACCACCTTTGGCAGAAAAACTGCTTGGTTCCTGAGCAATGCGAAAAAAGGTAAAGCCCCACTAAGATGATCTTGATTTAAATCAAAATTACAGGTCCAAGGCCTTTGATTCAATTGAATGCAGTTTAACAGAAGATACAAGGAGCGTCGTAGTTGAGCAAATTAAACTGTATTTATTTGTTGTTGAGAGAGTGTAATGTTTCCAGAACAAGAAGTATCAATAATGTTTCAAGACGAAACAGGATCCAAAATGATAACAAGAAGGGTCAGCCAACACGTATTTCGCCCCCTGTGGCACTTTAGCCGGGGCTTTCTCAAGGCGGAAAAAAAGAGAGAAATCCAATTCTAAAACAATGTAATGTTGTAGAGAAAAAAGAATTATGTTTCATGAAACACCGCCGAAAGGTGAACAAAAGCAAATAAAGTGCAGGATTTATTTCTCAGAAGGATTGTATCCCAGGAATGAGAGATCCATGAACCCAATCGTGATAAGGAATAGAAAGAGATTAATGTTAGATTAGAAAATCAAGGCAAAATTTAGCGGGCTGCAAAAGCTAACTAAAACTGTGATGCTAAAAAGAGAATATAAGTCCGTTGGGGAGCCAAGTGGGGTCTTAAGAAAAAATATAGTCATCCGAAATTGAAAGGAGGTTTAAAGGGTGACAAGTTATAACACCGATAAGTAGTGCCCAAATAAAGGAAACGGGAGGATAGCCCGAATTAATACTCTAAAAGTGATGAATGGTTAAGCTAATATTATAAGAGGTAAAGAAGAATGTAAAAAAGAATAATAGAGAATAATAAAACAAACATACCCTGCAGATAAGGATCAATTTTGTGATGCAATCATTGTATTTTAAACATTGATTTAGTCTTAATCTGCAAAAAGTACAATAACCAGCTGTGAGGAAAAATAACCTTTTGAGAAAAGCATAAAAGGACAAAAATACTATTAATATAATCTAAGTTATTAAGTATTAACAGGCATTAGCATTATGTACAAATGTAACAAGTCTATAAGAGGAGAAACGTTTAAAGGTAAAACAGAGCAGGAATGCGACAGAACAAACGGAAAAGGAAAAAAACACCCTCGGGAAAAGAAAATATAAAATGGAGCTAAGGTATAATCCCTAATTAGGGGAGATAGAAACTGTATAAAGCTGGAGTAAGCTAGATACATACGGGGATAGTATGGGTGAAATATTACAAGGATTCTCACCTTTGCGGTGCCCGGAAATACGGGAGACCGCGTCGGACTCCAGTAATTGAAAACGAGACGGGGTCTCGTTTAAATACCAAAAACAGGAAAAGGAAGTAGTAGTCCTACCTCGACTGAATTGTCGAGGTGAAGGAAGAGACAGAGAGAAAGGACTGCCGATGGCCAAGGTGGATAACGCCATCTTGGAACCCCAGCAGAACAGCGCTGCCATCTTATAATAAAAGCAAATAGCTAATGAATGGATAATCGATAGGAGCAAAATAAAGGATAATAGAAAGAAAGGAGAAGATTAGACAACAGCGAAAATGAAAAAGAAGAGTAGGTTGAAGGGAATATAAAATAAATAGAGGAAAAATAAACCACAGCTAGCAGTGCAGGGTGTTAATAAGAATACCTTAAAGGAAGGAAAAAAGAGGAGAATAAAAATTAGTTAGAACTGAGAAATTAATGACAAGAGTAACATCGACACTAAAAATTACAGGAGAAGGTAACCAATCGTGAAGGGAAAGGGTATATCTTAATATTACAAGATATATCAAAATTAGGACAACGGGCAAAGTTTCCACAGCTGGAAAGTTGGTAGCAAACAGGAAAGCATAAGGTTGAGGAACTTAAAAGCAAATGTATCGCGAGAGCAAAAATCACATCAAAACATGGCACAAGAGTATAAATATCTGGAAGAAGGTCATGACCAAAACTAAACATATACCAGCAAAGGAAAATAACAACTTGTATAGAGAAATAACCAAATGTTAAATATACCGTAAATAACTAAACTATTTGAAGTTTACATTAGCCAAAAGTGCCATTCATGGTCTTTATTGAGTCCATTATTAACTGTATCATATTTAATTATTAAGCGGCTTTCCTCCTGGTGTAGTCGTAGGGATGCATTACCGCCTCTCGGGGAAAGTGTAATGTGTCGAAGACCGCTAAAGGTAAAAGTGCGTTGGTGATCGTGAAATTTGATGAAATGTTCAACTAATGGTGCTTTGGTGTCAGACTTCTGTATATTCCGGAAATGTTCTTGTATTCAGATTTTTAAAGGACGAATGGTGCTGCCTACATAGGTTTGATTACAGGAACACCAAATGGCATAAACAACATAAGAACTGTCACAGTTTATAAAATCAGAGATGTGATGAATTTGATTGTTGATGGTAACTGATGTGGATTAGGAGAGACCCAATCTGCAAACAGAACATTTACTGCAAGTGTAGAAGCCTTTTGGTTTAGATGGTAAAAATGTGGTGACGGACTTCTGTTGAAAGAATGAGGGGCAAAGTTTATTGCGAAGATTAGGAGCCCGCCTGAAGCCAATTTGAGGATGATTGGTGATGTGTTGATTAATGGAAGAATTGTTCAAGAGTAAAAACCAATGGTTCCTGAGTGATTTGCGGATGTGATGATGACCATTATGGAACGCAGTGATGAAACAAATAGCCGAATTCTTGCTGGTTTGTCTGGGTTTATTCAACAGATGGTTCCGATCCATGCCTCTCACTTAGTCCCTTATAGTATTTAATGAGTCTCGGTTGTAACCCCTAGATGTAAGTCTCTCTGTCATTTGAGTGGACGTGATATCATAATCAGAAATGTTAGTACAGTTTAGTCGGGCTCTCCTGAATTCACCTTTTGGTATATTACGGATAGTGCTGGAAGAGTGACAGCTGATAGCATGAAGAATTTAATTAGCAGCTGTTGTTTTATGGAAGAACTTTGTCTGAAGTTTGTTATCTTCTATAAAGATCAGTAGGTCTATGTTAGACCTGACAGCCTTAGGGTGGTCACCCCTAACTTTTTGCCTGCCTCCCTCCACTTTTTGGATACTGTTTTTGCTGGCTTTTAGACTCTGCGCACTTTACCACTGCTAACCAGTGCTAAAGTGCATATGCTCTCTCCCTTAAAACATGGTAACCTTAAATCATACCTGATTGGACTATTTAATTTATTTATAAGCCCCTAGTAATGTGCACTCTATGTGCCTAGGGCCTGTAGATTAAATGCTACTAGTGGGCCTGCAGCACTGGTTGTGTCAACCACTTAAGTAGCCCCTTTTCCTTGTCTTAGGCCTGCCACTGCAAGGCCTGTGTGTTCAGTTTCACTGTCACCTCGACTTGGCATTTAAAAGTACTTGCCAAGCCTAAACCTCCCCTTTCTCCACATATAAGTCACCGCTAATGTGTGCCCTAGGTAACCCCTAGAGCAGGGTGCTGTGTGGATGAAAGGCAGGACATGTACCTGTGTAGTTTACATGTCCTGGTAGTGTAAAACTCCTAAATTCGTTTTTGCACTACTGTGAGGCCTGCTCCCTTCATAGGCTAACATTGGGGCTGCCCTCATACAGTATTGAAGTGGTAGCTGCTGATCTGAAAGGAGTAGGAAGGTCATATTTAGTATGGCCAGAATGGTAATATAAAATCCTGCTGACTGGTGAAGTTGGATTTAATATTACTATTCTAGAAATGCCACTTTTAGAAAGTGAGAATTTCTTTGCACTTAAATCTTTCTGTGCCTTACAATCCACGTCTGGCTGGGCTTAGTTGACAGCTCCTTGTGCATTCACTCAGACACACCCCAAACACAGGGTACTCAGCCTCACTTGCATACATCTGCATTTTGAATGGGTCTTCCTGGGCTGGGAGGGTGGAGGGCCTGCTCTCACACAAAGGACTGCCACACCCCCTACTGGGACCCTGGCAGACAGGATTGAACTGAAAGGGGACCTGGTGCACTTCTTAGCCACTCTTTGAAGTCTCCCCCACTTCAAAGGCACATTTGGGTATAAAACAGGGCCTCTGCCCTACCTCAGCAGACACTTGCTAGAGAAGAAACCTGAACCAGAAACTACATCCTGCCAAGAAGAACTGCCTGGCTGCTCAAAGGACTCACCTGTCTGCTTTCTACAAAGGACTGCTGCCTTGCTGTTGGCCTGCTGCCTTGCTGAACTCTTGTCTGGCTGTGAAAGTGCTCTCCAAGGGCTTGGATAGAGCTTGCCTCCGGTTCCCTGAAGTCTCAGGTCCAAAAAGACTTCTCTTTTTCACTTGGACGCTCCGTGCGCCGAAATTTTCGACGCACAGCTTGTTCCGCGGCGAGAAAAACGCTGCACACCGATGCTGATTGATGCGACGCCTTCGGGACGACCGGAACTTCGACGCACGGCTTCGCCAGGACAACGCCGCCCGACCTCCAGAGGAGAAATCGACGCAATGCCTGCCGTTAGATTGAAATTTTGACGCGCAGCCCCGCAGAACAAAGCGCAGCCGGAAAACAAGCAGGAAAATCCACGCACAGACCCGGGACATCTGGTAATCCCCACGATCCACAGAAAGAGACTGTCCACGCGCCGGAAAACGACACACGACTTCCCCGCGTGAAAAATAATGACGCAAGTCCGTGTGTGCTGGGGAGAAATCGACGCACACACCCTTTTTCCACGTATCTCTTCTTCTGTGGCCCTCTGAGGAGATTTTCCACTCCAAACCAGGTACTTTGTGCTTGAAAGAGACTTTGTTTGCTTTTTAAAGACTTAAGACACTTTATATCACTTTTCAGTGATATCTCTACAAATTCACATTGCAACTTTATTCGATTTGACCTACAATTATCCTGATAAATATTATATATATTTCTAAACACTGTGTGGTGTATTTTTGTGGTGCTATATGGCGGTATTGTATGATTTATTGCACAAATACTTTACACATTGCCTTCTAAGTTAAGCCTGACTGCTCGTGCCAAGCTACCAGAGGGTGGGCACAGGATAATCTTGGATTGTGGGTGATTTACCCTGACTAGAGTGAGGGCTTTTGCTTGGAGAGGGGTTAACCTGACTGGCAACCAAAAATCCAATTTCTAACAGTCTAGATACTCAACTGAAGAATTAGAAATTTGGTAGGTGATCTCAATATCCCAGGGATTAGGTGTTAGAGAATGAATGAATTGATGAAGAAGGGCCTCCTGGCCTTGCCAGATTAGCAGGATATCATCAATGTAACGCCCCCAAAAAATTATGTGTTGAGTGAAATATTCCGAACGGTCAGACCAGAGCCCCATAGTTTTCCACTGCTCCCATCAGGATACAGGCGTAGGGCGGAGCAAGTTTTGCCCCCATCGCTGTCCCTTGGAGTTGTAAGTAAAAGTGACCATCAAAGAGAAAATAGTTGTTTTCAAGACTGAATTTAAGAATATCCAGGATCACTGTATTCCGTGCCAAATGCTTCAACGATCTTGTGGAAAGACATTTACTCACCGCTGCTAGACCATCACTATGTTTAATAGAAGTATAAAGATTGACAACATCAATAGTTACAAGAAAATAGTCCGGTTGCCATTTTATGTCTTGTAGCTTTTGTAAGATATCTTTAGTGTCTCTAACATAGGAAGGTAGATTGGTCATGAACGGCTGGAGCTCCTTGTCAATTAGGGATCCCAACTTTGAACATACAGAGTTCACACCTGAAATTATGGGTCTGCCCTTTGGTGATGTCCTGCTTTATGGATTTTAGGTAAAAGATACAGAGTAGGAATAGTGGGAAATTGAAGAAAGAGGGCAGATTTTTCATGACTAGAGAGAATGTTGCGGGAGAGCCAGTGCTCCAGAAGTTCAAACAATCTGTGTTGTATTTCAGCTGTTGGGTTATATAGGAGTTTCTTCTAACCGGTCTTATCATGAAGCTGACGGTAGGCTTCTTTTAGGTAATCATGGGTATTGAGAATAACAATATTTCCACCTTTATCGGCTTCTTTTATGATAATGTGGCTGTTGGATCTCAGATGTGTTAAAGCTGCTGCTTGGTCACTGTTGATGTTGGAAGGTAAGTATCTTCGTTGGTCACAGTATCGTTTGTATTCACGATCGAGGTCTCGTAATACAGCTGTTGAAAATAAATCAATGGAATTTCCTGAGCACCAGCTTGTCTGGCAAAAAAAAAAAGTGTTATAAAGAGGCTGGACCAAGAGGGCCTGAAATTCACTCACCCGGCATGCAGATGTTGTTGCCTCCAGCAATACTGTCTTTAAGGTGAACAATATGTAGCAAGCAACTGTGCATTGACTCCAAATTGGTGTACTTGAGAAAATGGAGAATTAAATTCAAGTCCCATTATGGCATCACAAAAGGTATTAGCGGAAACAATATTGCAAACCTTTTATAACAGCGCATCACAACTAGCGAGTTCAACAATAATAGCTGGTCTGGGAATCATAAAAAGGCTAACTGATGGATAACCTTTAACTCTGCCTGAAGCAAGGCCTTGCTGGGTCAAAAACAAAGCAAACAAGACAGTTAACAATTTTGCCTGCATCTGATCTAAAATACGGGTGTCACGCCACAAATTTACCCAAGAGCCACGCATATATAGATTGGGGGTGAGGGAAATTATAAAGAGGTCAACAGATTACGCAGGCTAAGGTATAGGACCCTGACCTGTTGCTGTGATAGGAGATCATCCTGTAGAGAAGATAAATCAGAGGGTAGGTGCTCAGGCCCAGACGTTATGGATACACATTCTCCTGACCCATTACGGTGCCACTTGAGGTGATTTGCGCCCGGTCGTACCTGATCTTCTTCAAAACTCAGGGCAGGAGAGGCAGAGACAGGAAGGGATACAGGAGTCCTGTGTTTCATTCTAGGCAGAATGTGTCTCTGATAGATATCCTTCTTGGGAATTGAAGCTTCCAAAAAAGTGAGGGATGGAATCCTTAAATTAATCTCTGCCACTAATAATTACTTGGGCCTCATCCCATGCATCGTTATCTTGCACACCATGCCACCTCAGTTCAGGACCAGCCATTTTCAAATCAGTCTTGACCCTGCTTCAATAGCAACAGTAAAGTCCAAACTACCAGGCCTGGTCCTCCCTGCCTGGGAAAACAAGGAACCCAAATCCGATTTCACTCTTATTAGGGCTCCTCATTCAGGTATAGGTTGGTTCCAGGGGCACAGTGTTCACAGGACCTACCTCTGGGCAGTTTTGGGAATTCCATCCCGTAAAAGTGCTGATACTGCACATTCTCAGCTGTAGTGAAGAGCTCAGCCAGGGTTCCACCACTGTTGGAAGATGCCGTGTGCCACCTCCAGATGAAATTGCCATTCCTGTTCCACCAAGTGACACCAGCTGAGCTTGTCAACCATGGATTTAAAGTTTGTGCCAGATAGTATACCAGCAGTGAAATATCCTGACAAGCCAGGCATCTCCAGAGGCAGAGAGGTTCTTGGCACAAGGCCCAGGAACCCACACTGTCCTGCTTGTTACAGTACTACGTGACTGTTGTATTGTCTGAGAGTACGTGAGCCGGCTGTCCTTCAGTTCTGGGGTGAAAAGCATTTAGCGCCAAGTGAGCTGCCAGCAACCCCAGGAAGTTGATGTGGAGGCAGGCCTCTACTGGCGACCAGAATCCTCTGATCTCCACATCTACCAAATCACCTCCCCAATCCACTAGTGATGCCTCTGTCACCATAAACACTGGGTGGGGCAGGGAAAGGAGACTTCTTCTTGTCCAATTGCCATGGATAAGCCACCACTGCATGTCTTTTGCAGTCTTCTCCAGCACCTGGATGGAGTCCAACAGGTTCCCTTACTGCTGAGACTCAGGTCCCACTGCAAAACTTGTGTGTGCCATCTGGCATGGTTGGCAAGAAGAATGCAAGAGGCAAACAGGCCAAGAAGGCTCCGAGCCATCCTCCCTGGGACACAGGACAGAGGCTGAAACATTGGGATCATAGCCCAAATGTACTGGACTTGTTGCTGCTGATGAAAGGCCTGAAAGTGCACTGAATGCAGTATGGGTCAGATGAAGGGGAGCCTCTGAGATAGAGTCAAGTGTGAAAACGAGGTAAATTGACCGAGATCTCCAGAGATGTCAAGAGGATGGCCGCTGTCTGAACGTGGCCTGCAACCGGCTGTGGTGAGCCCACATTTTGGCAGCCAGATGAGCAACAACCACTGCAAACACTTTTGTACACACCCAAAGGGAACTTGTAAGGCCAAACTGAAAGAGCTTGCAACCTTGAACCATAATGTCTGTGGGCCTGCAAGACAGAGATGTGGAATCAAGCATCCGGTTGGTCCAATGCCACCATCATGACTACTGGATCCCAATCACAAAGGGCCAAAGTGAGCAGTTTGGATTTGTCTTTACACAGAAAGGTATTGAGGGAGTCAAAGGTCTAGAATTAGACAGAAGCCTCTATCCTTCTTCGGCACAAGAAGGTAACAGGAGTAGCAACCAGCCCTCAGGTCTGGTGCAGGTAACCTTTCTATGGCTCCATTGGCCAAAAGAGCTCGCACTTCCTGACGTAGCACAGTGTGCTGCTAGGGGCATACTAAAGAGTTTTGCGGCAGTTGCTGGGCTGAGGATTCGGCAGAACACTGCCACTGAAGGCCAGGTTTCTGTCTGCCAAATCTACAGCTTCAACCTCACAGGGTTAGGAAGCATGCAGTGATGGTAGTGGAGCTAGCGCTGTCTATACATCAGGCCCGTAGCACATCCCTGAAAAGGACAAAATTACTGTGGGGATTGCCAAACTGGAGCCGAGAGGCCATGGAAGAGAGCCGTTGCCCAGATTTCCTTACATCCCTCTAGGGCAATCTGCTTTATCACCAAACAGGAGAGTGCTGCTGACTGGCATGTCTATTAAGGACGCTTAGACACCCCCAGAGAAGTCCATAGAACTCATCCATGTGTGGCACTGAAGCACTACAGTAGTTCCTGTGGCCCTGCTCAGATATTTGGTGGTGTTTAAGCCCGATTTGATGACAAATTTGGCAGTATCCCATCCATCCAGGACAGTCTGTGCCAGTGAAGATCGCAGTTCTTGTGGGACTGAGGATAGGATCTCATGTACCACATTGCAGAGTACAGGGATACAACGCCTAAGGAGACAGTTGGCATTAATAGATCTCAAAGTGAGGCTAGCGGAAGAGAGCATGTGCTTGCCACTCTCTTCAACTCCCCATCGGGGATATGTTGAAAACACATTTGGATTTACTTTGCTGGTGGATTCCTGTACCACTAAGCACTCAGTTGTAGGGTGCTGGGTTAAGAAACAAATCAGGATCACCTGGGGCCAACCTATGGCAGCAGATGACTTGTCAGTGAACTGGAAGGCCTTAGCATGGCTTAGCCAGGTACCCGGTAGTGTGTCAGTCAGGGCCTTGCTAAAAGGTAAGGGAGGTTCAGTGGGAGTTCACCTCCTGTAAGACTGTGAGGACATTAATTTTGAACTCTGTAGTAGGGAGATATAGGTCAAGAACATTGGTTGTCATTTCAATTACTGTGGAAAAAGAAGTACTTTCCTCCCATGGAGGTTCAATGGGAGAAACTAACAGTATCAGTCAGGGTGTCCATGCCATTGGCCTCTTGCAAGTCCATATACAAGACATCAGCATTGAAAGAAGGGGAGAAGCCCTTCCCTTCCCCTCCATTGTCATCAGGATGGCTCTGACTGGAGTCCCAGCCAATAAGCTGGCACAAAGTATGCTCACAACTGCATGGTAGTGGTATAATGTCAGAGTGCAATGGGTTCACAGCAGGCTGTGGTACGTCATGCTCTGTGAATAGCCTTGGCTAAAATTAGCCTCATGGCTGCTCATAGAATGTTAGGCTAGAGGTCCTCGGGCGACCAACGAACAAGGATGTAGCGTGGTGTGTGATGCCAAGCCCAATGCAGTACAGCATCTGGAATGGCTTTGAGGGCTCTAAAAGTAAGCCAGCTGGCAGAAATCTGACCAGTTCCTTAAAGCCTATAGGCGCACCAGAGGGAAATGATAGAGAGCCAAAGATGTGCAGCATAACCTCACAAAAAGCTTAAACATACTGTTAGAAATCGGGTCTTTGGTTGGCATTCAGGTTACCCCCTGCCCAAGCAAGGACCCTCACTCTAGTCAGGGTAAAGGAAAATAACCCTCAGCTAACCCCTGCTCACTCCCTTGGTAGCTTGGCACGAGTAGGCAGTCTTCACTTCAGAGTTTAGGTGTAAAGTATTTGGTAGTAACGTAATACACTGTTCCTAAGAAAGCCAGGGGACTGCAGGATGAGTGCTCTAGGGTCCCATAACTCAGGAGCACGAGTCCTCACACACCCAATTGGGTGTCATGCTTCATCATCGGACAAGCTCCTCGTCAGACTGGCGCTGCAATGTCTGACTGGCACCACCCAATGGGGGGCTCTTTGCCGGAGATCTTCTCGATGATGCCGCTCTCGCCCTCAGGTAGATAAAGGGGGAAGACACCGAGGAGGGTTAGAAAAAGAAAGAATCTAAAATTGGCTCTGAACCCTGTCTCGTTTTGACTTTATTCTATTAATGTCGGGTAGAGGCCAAGATTAAAATACTCAACAAAAGAGTGAAACAGAGGTAATGCTCAACCACTCTCTAACTGTATATCTCATAGTGGGGGGTCAGGAAACTACAGGACCCCACCTCTGTATTGGGTCAAACACACACAGTAAATCAGCGAAAACACTACAAAATGACAACACAGGTTTAGAAAAATAGAAAATCTTTACTAAACAAAACAAGACCAAAACGACAAAAATCCAACATACACAAGTCATGTTATTAATTTTAAAAGCAAAAGAGTCCTAAATCCTCTAGTAAACAGGAAAAAACACTGTTAGCGTTGAAAAGTACCTGGGTAGCGTCAAAATAACATGCACGGGCGAGTGTGCGATGAAAAGGGAAAAAGGTTTCTCACCTGCGAGACCGTGCGTCGTTTCTCCTTCTCCGGTCGGGTCGGTGTGTGTCGTTTTTCCTCCCCACAGGGGAGCGATGTGTCGATCCGGGCAGCACTCTGGTCCAGGCAGGCGTTGGGTAGAAAATCCTGCTGCACCGTCTTAGCAAAACCGCGCAATGTGGGTTGCGACGTTATCAGCCTCCGTTAGCGGGTGTTGTGCGTCGTTCTTCCAGCTATGTGCATAGATTTTCCAGTCACAATGCCGGTGGAGTGTCAATTTCTGCTGCGAAGCCAGCGACGCGTCGTTTTTCAGCCATGTCTTACAAGGTGCTTTGATATTTTCCCTGCACAATGGTCTGTGCGTGGTTTTTCAGTCTTGGTCTGCCAGCTTTACCTTCCAAGGCCCCAAGAACTGGATAGGGCACCACTTGGCAGGGCAGGAGTCTCAGCAGAGAGTTCAGGTGCTGACAGGAGAAGTCTTTGATGGCCATGATACTTCAACAACAGGAGGCAAGCTCAGGACAAGCCCTTGAAGAATTCTTCACAAGCGGGAATGCACACAAAGCCCAGTCTTTGGCACAGACAGAAGCATCAACTGCAGGATAGCTCCAAAAAGCACAGTCTCAGGGAGGGCAGCACTTCCCCCTCAGCTCTTCTCCAAGCAGAGGTTCCTCTTGATGTCCAGAAATGATGAAAATCTGTGGTTTCGGGTGCCCTTCTTATACCCATTTAGGCCTTTGAAGTAGGCTTACTCCAAAGGAATGTCTCTCTTGTTTGTGAAATCCTGCCTCGCCAAGGCCAGGCCAGGCCCCAGACACACACCAGGGGCTTGGAGACTGCATTGTGTGAGGGCAGGCACAGCCCTTTCAGGTGTAAGTGACCACTCCTCCCCTTTCTCCTAGCACAGATGGCTCATCAGGATATGCAGGCTACACCACAGCTCCCTTTGTGTCACTGTCTAGAGAGAGGTGCAAACAGCCCAACTGTCACTGACCCAGACAGGTAAATCACAAACAGGCAGTCACAGAATGGTGTAAGCACGAAAATGCCCACTTTCTAAAAGTGGCATTTTCAAACACACAATCTCAAAACCAACTTTACTAAAAGATGCATTTTTAAATTGTGAGCTCAGAGACCCCAAACTCCACATGTCTATCTGTTCCTCAAGGGAATCTACGCTTTAATCATTTTTAAAGGCAGTCCCCATGTTAATCTATGAGAGGGACAGGCCTTGCAACAGTGAGAACCAAATTTGGCAGTATTTCACTGTCAGAACATATAAAGCACATTAGTATATGTCCTACCTTAAAAATACACTTCACCCTGCACATGGGGCTACCTAAGGCCTACCTTAGGGGTGTCTTACATGTTTGAAAAGGGATAGGTTTAGGCTGGGAAAATGGGTACACTAGCCAAGTCGAATTGGAAGTTAAAATCTGCACACACAGACACTGCAGTGGCAGGTCTGAGCCATGTTTAGGGGGCTACTAATGTGAGTGGCACAACCAGTGCTGCAGGCCCACTATTAGCATTTGATTTACAGGCCCTGGGCACCTCTAGTGCACTGTACTAGGGACTTACCAGTAAATCAAATATGCCAATCATGGAAATCCAATTACACATACATAGGAGCACTTTAGCACTGGATAGCAGTGGTAAAGTGCCCAGGGTAACAAAAACAGCAAAAACAGAGTCCAGCACACATCAACAACCTGGGAAACAGAGGTAACAAGTTAGGGGAGACCACACCAAGGATGAAAAGTCTAACACATACTGTGAGCTAGTAATTGGACTAGGAAGGTAGGAGTCATTGGGACAAAAGATGGATTCATCTACTTGGATTGGGATTAAGACCTGGAGCCATGGTGACCCCCTTGCACCTTCTCCGATGGGTTTGGGGGAAAGGGCCGAATCCCACTTGTCTTATATGTTTTTCTAACCTGAAGATTTTGACCTTGCAGAAGAAGGAGCAAGAGAGGACCGGGGGTGGGTCCATGCTCTTGACTTGGAGTGGCACTGGCACTGAGCAGTCAAGTGCTTTGTCACATATACCATCATCTCTCGATTTTGTGTGGTTTTCGAGTTCATTTGGGCAGTGCCGCAGGCCTTGGAGTCATATGAAGAATCCCAGCCTTGCTTTCAAAATTTTGGAATCCAACCTGCAGCCTGGAAGTATTCACAAGGGGAGTAGTCTGTAATTACAAGTACCCATCAGAAACTCTGAATAGTTGGGGCTTCGAAAACTGTTGGACTTCGAAGACCTCTTGAGTTTTGACGGTTCTTCGTGGCAAAGGTATGATTTGGAAGCAACTTTGCCAGATACAGCTTCAGACTTTCACTGCTGTAGAATTTTCCGCTAAGAAAAACAAACAAAAAAAAAAAACTAGGTCCGAATGTAGTAATTTTGACCAGTCCAAGGTGCAAAAAGCATCCGCTCAATGTGAGAGCTTCAGGTGTTGCAAAATTTGCATTTCGTGCACACTGAACTTTTCCCATCTAAAACAATGGCGTTATTGTGAACTCGTCCAGCGTCTTCTGAATTCAAGAAGACTTTGGCGAATACAGCCTGCAATCTTGCCCCACTGGAGGATTTCAACTTTCTTTTCAGAGACTAAGTCAGAAGGTACTCTCTTGGACCAGAACGAACCCGCTTAGTATTTGTGATCTGTACTCCATAGTAGTCGGTCTGAATTCTTGTCTAGGTCCTAGTTAACAGCGAACATTAACTATTGATTGGCGTTTAACTTTTTATTGGCACTTTTTGCCTCAAGTTTTTAAAATTCATTTTTATTCGACCCTCTACATAGAACATGGGGCAATTGGTGAATCCATTTTAGCCATTGGCTAATTTCAGTGTGTAATAGCATTCTGCTCTTTCACCAGACGCACACACGCAATGTGGTTCTTCTTAGTTCCAGGTGCTACTGCAGCAATGTGAGCTTTCTGAGACCAACAAATATTTTTAATTTTAGCCAACAGTTTAAAATTATTTAATGTGTTAGTTTAAATCTATTTCCATCACAAAATCTAAATTGCAGGTTCCTTAAGTCTGCCACTCACAGAGGAAAGCAATTGAGCATATTATGCATTTCAATTTAGAAAATATTTTTGTATTTTTTTCTGACTTGTGTAAAAATGTTTGTAGTGAATTATTTTTTTTTAAACCATACAAACAGAACACAGAAAAAGCAGATTTTTTTATATATATATATATATATATATATATATATATATATATATATATATATATTCTGTTAAGAAGTAATAATTTATACTAAAAAAGTTACTTACCTTTGGTGAAACTTTCCTGCTAGAGACTAACCGCAGATTCCTCATCTTGTGAGCTTTCCCAGGGCACCCGATTGGATAGGAAAACCTTTCAGCAATTCCACTGTGTGGCTCCTCCCAACTCCAGATAGGATGTTAGGTTCCCTATATATTTGCCACCTCTGTGTGCCGACATCAGTTTCTTTCTGATCTCTGTCCGTGCCAGATTGTGGAGCCATGAAAATGAGATAGTTCAGTGTGTAGATCTTTAGGATTGGCACTGTAATATTGGACAGTTAGTCAATTTTATAGAAAGGGGAGATGGGCGGGTTAGTGAAGGATCAGCTGTTACATTCTCTATCAGAAGTACAAATCACTTAACTTCTGTAACACTTTTTTGGGTGGATACAGTATCTACCTATGGAATCGTCACCTTTTGAATACTCCCAATGCACCAGCATTCAACAGAATTTTTTTCTTTCTAGCTCTCCATGTCAACAAGGATGTCACAATGGAATGGCTCCGCATGCGACTCTGTCTGACATCATCGGAGCCATAAGACGTGCTCGCTGGTGTGCTGACATCAGTATCACCCTTTTGTTCCTCGCTTCGAGGTCAACAGTATGAACACCAACATCACAAGCACAACATATGCAAACTCCTCAAATATTTTTATATATACACATAACAAAATACATTTTGTATGATATATGCACAAAATGCAATATACATATATAATATACATAAGTTACTTTTTTCTTGGAATATTCAGGCAGGCAACAAGGAGGTGGGTGGGTGGGTCAGTGAGAAATCCACAGGTAGATACTGTATCCACCAGACAAAGCATTACCAAAGGTAAGTAACTTGTTCTTCTGATTAATAAATCTACCTGTGCATTCCTCACCTTTTGAATAGAATCCCAAAGCAGTCTCACACTCGGAGGTGGGCGCCTGTCTGGCTATACCAAGAAATCCTGCAGCACAGAACGGAAAAAATGGCCATTCCGCCTCACTTCTGAGTCCAAGCAGTAATGGTTTGCAAAAGTGTGGAGGGAAGCCCAAGTTGCTGCCTTGCAGTTGTCAACAACAGGTACACCTCTAGCCAAAGCAGAAGTAGTAGACTTGGTTCTGGCAGAATGAGCTCCAATGCCCTCAGGGGGATCCTTCTTTGCCAGTGTATAACATTTTAATGGAAAGAATGACCCACCTTGACAGTGTTCTTTTGTGTATGGCTTTGCCCTTCAGCTTGCCCATGTAGCCGACAAAGAGCTGATCGTCCGTCTGAAAGTCGCGCGTCCTGTCCATATAGAAGCTCCATGCTCTCTTTGGATCCAGACGGTGCAGCCTTTCCTCCTCATGAGAGGGATGGGAGGCGGGTAAAAAGTCGGAAGGGTGAGAGACTGCCCTAAATGAAAAGGAGTCACTAGCTTTGGCAGGAAAGCCACCCTGGTTCTCTAAACCACCTTGTTAGGATGGAAAGTTGTAAACAGGGGTTTTACACTTAGAGACTGCAGATCACTCACACGCCTAGCTGATGTGATTGCTATGAAAAAAACAGTTTTAAATATAAGGAGCCTCAACTGGACACTATGCAGCGGTTCAAACTGTGTACCCATCAGGTACGTCAAAACTAAATTCAAATCCCACTGAGGCATTATGAACGGAGTGAGTGGAAACTTATTAGACAAACCCTCAAGAAACATTAGAACTATAGGGGACTTAAAGAGAGTTGGTCAGGTAAGCAAAGAAATGCCGCTAATGCAGAAAGATAGCCTTTCACTGTTGTAACTGCTCAACCTTGTTGTGCCAAGGAAAAAGCAAACTGCAAAATATTGGACACATGGGCCTTTAACGGATCAACATGCTTATTCTCACACTATTTAACAACCTTGGCCCATCTACCAGCATAGAGAAACTGGTGAAAAGTTACTCATCCTGTCAATAGTCTGGTTTGATCTATATAGAAGCTAAGTGCCCTCTTTTGGTCAAGGCAGTGGAGCCATTCTTCCTCCTTGGAAGGATAAAGCAGTGTGTAGAAAGCCGGCAGGGTGACCACTTTGGACAGGCATGCCGCTTTTGTTTGGAATACTAACTTGTTTGGGAAGAAAGATGTATATGGTGGAACTACTGACAATCCAATACCTGTGCACTTAGGTGTTCTTCTCTCAAACAGATTTTGAGGACACTGGGCTGCCCAGATGACATCAACCACTTTGCAAGGGAAATCAACAGGCCCATGGCTGTCCCAGTTCAATCTCCATGTATGGAGGTTTAAGTTGAGCAGGCTTAGGTGCAAGACCCTGCTCTGTTGCTGTGACAGGAGGTCCTATGGGAGGGTGCAGACAGATCAGAGGATAAATGCTCAAGGACAGAGGGTCTGGGTACCACACTCTCCTCACTTAGTCCAGAGCCACTAGGATGACCTGGGCCAGGTCTCCATATCGTGCGTGCAGGATTTCTGAATCCCAATGTTAGTAGAAGGCATCTCCGAGGGAAATCCAACACACAAAATGTTTTGACACTGCACAATCTCTGAGGTGTCAAATAGACCAAGCCAGAGTCCTACCCATTGCATGAAGATGGCCTGCATCACCTCCGAGTGCAACTGCCATTCATGATCTGCTAGGCAATCTCAGATGAGTTTGTCTGCCATGGTGTTTAAAGGTAGGTGCTGAGTAGTCAGGGAGATCCCACAAGTGTTCAGTCACTTCTGGGGATGGAAGGCCTCCTGGGACAGAACTTATGACCTCACTCTGGTCTGTTTGTTACAATAGCACATGGCGGTCCTGGTGTCTGTCAGAATCTGCAGCCATTCCCCTTGATGGCAGGGATGAATGCCTTCAATGCAAAGTGAATCACTTACAACTCCAGCAAGTTGATGTAAAGGCGAGCCTCCACTGGATACAAGGGTTCTGATTTCCACCGCTCCCAGATGACCTCCCCCTTCCAGCAATATTGCACCCATCACTACAGTTAGCACTGTGTGGGGACGAGAAAGGGGTCTGCCGCTGGTCTGACCGTAATCGAGCAGCCACCATTGCAGATCTTTTGCAGTGTCCTTCAACACCTGGGTGGAATCTGATTGATTGCCTTGGCACCAGGCCCACTGAGGCTACATGTCTCACTACAGAGCCTGCAGGAGGCCAAGAGGCTTAGAAGCCTCAGAGCCGCTCTTGCTTAAGTCCAGGTCACGAGTTGAAACATTGGATCATAGCCTGAATATTCATGGCACATTGAGGTTGAGGAATTGCTCAGATGATCACAGTATCCAGGATGGCTCCAGTAAAAGGGAGCCGTTGTGAAAGGGTCAGGAAGGACTTTGGCACATTGATGGAAAAGCCCAATGATGTCATCAGATCACCTGACATCTTGAGGTGGCCTACAACTGTTTGAAGTGAGCCCATCTTCGGTAGCCAGTCAGCGAGATATTGAAGTCTGGTATTCCCAAACAATGTTCCATCTAATTGTTTCTCTCTGTGAGCCAGATCGGTGTGGGACGCGGTGAAGTCTATGTGCACCAGAACTGAATATTTTTTCGAGTGCTGTGCTAAGCAATATAAATCTGTGGCAATTACCACTCCAAACGTTTTTTGACAACACAAGTGAAAACCAGGGCATTTTACACATGTAGCTATATTTAATAAGGTCTTGAGAAAGTTTTGCAATGTAGTTAAAAACCATACACCCTGGTTTTAAAAAAAAGGACAACTCAGCAGGTTGCATCATTATAAGATTTTATTGAACAAGTGCTGATCCAAGCACTGAGAAAAATGATACAGCTATTAAGATGGAACTGGGACCCGGGCTGGACACAGTGAAATATGCTGAAATCTTTCTAAATGTAACTTACCGGGACACATTGAGCAGTACCGCAGGTTGTCCGCTTTTCTTTTCAAGCAGGAATCTGCAGGAGAAGGGGCATTCCTATGTACAATTCCAGCTAGGCCAAAAACTAAAGCCTGATTTAAAAGGCCATTAGACCTCTTTTTGTTGAAAAAGAATCCTGACTGAGTGCCACCTGGGGCCCAATACCTAGATGCCAATGCAATGGAGGGAAACAAAGACAAGCAGCTTATTTACTGTACTTAAGAGAAACATTTGAGTCAGGTTTTTGACTTTGCTCACCCCTTGTAATTAAGCTGTATGCATTTAATACAGAAGGTTGACGTAGTCAAAGAAGCTAGACTTTGCATGTTAAGAATGCATAGCTGAGAGAACCAAGAAGTCAGGATTTAAAATGTAACTCAGTACTTGGGATTGTCTGTAGTTATGAAAGTTTATTACTACGCAAAGGAACCCGTTCAGCAGCCTTGTATGAAACGTTAAGAAAGAAAACATTAAGGTTCTAAATCCATGACTTGGAGTTTGCAACCAACATGTTGATTCATAGCTCATTGTGCTATATTAGGACTGCAATCTACATACTACAAATAATAAATTGATCTGTATCAAAAGCAAAAACCCACTCACCTACCTACATAAAATGGAAATGTGATCTGCATGTTACACAATGTGCTTTCCAGGAGAGACACTTACTATCTATGCAACATTATGTATCAAAAATGTAAGCAGACAAAACTCCGCTCTCTCCAGCAACTGCATTAACCACCAAAGTTATCTTGCCATTATGATGCCCAAGAATTGCTGTGCACGCAAATCTCTACAGTAGATGCCTTAACCCCATAAGATATAATGCAGCCTGTGAAAACAATTAAGCTCTACAGATTTACTGCTATGTTTAACTTTTTTGCCAATTTCGTTGCAGCAGAGTTTTAAAAACGAACATGTATAAGTTGACAGTAAGACTCTGGTTTTCATGACTCCGTTCCTTTCAACTGCACCGCTCTCTGTTGACACGTCTTGGCCACCAATTATGTGTTCACGGCATAAAGATTTTCTACTTCCAGCACTGAATGTCATACATCAATCAGGTCTTTGGACTGGTTTCATAGTGAATTTGCAACAAGTGCATAATGTTCTAAGATCAGCACATACAGTATATAAAAGCCTAACAGAGCCATTAATTCCCCTAACAAGCCGGGCTTTTATTCGGGTTTCCGCCCAGCTTTCAATTTCCATACGTTTTTTGTTTTCCCACATCAGCAGCTTCTGTGATCTGTGCTGCTGCTTTGTGCCTTTTTAGGTCGAGCATAGCAGCGCTCAAGCACTGCTCTTTTCCCACGTGTTGGTATGTATCTGGGCTTTTAACAACGCCCACATCACGCCCATCACTACAACTCACTTGTGGGCTTGCACTTCAAAAATCCTTTGATGACATTGGTAAATGGCTTATGCTTGTCCCTCCTAGGGAAGGTTTTGTTACTGCCTTGGCTATCGCCCCTGTTACAAGACTAATTGCACTTTTGCAGATAAGTTTGACTGCAAGCAAACTTCTTTATCCTTTTGTGTCTCTTCACACTGATGCTCGTGGCGACTGCGGTGCTGCAAATCGGCTCGCTTATGTGAAACTTTTACTTTTAATTTTCAATTTATGTGGAAAGAAAAGTCCTGTTAGGAGTTTACAGTGCTAATAGCTCTAACTCCAGCAAACACAAGACCCATTGCATTGGCCCCAGGATATAGCAATCAAGCAGAAGGAGCACATGAGAAAAGAGGTGGGTGTGCTAAAAAATTAACCAAGTTGAGCCAAGAGTTGCCTCTGACTCTAAGAAACCATGCATGAGCCTTTAACATATTTGGAATGTATATCATTTAACAACCATCATGCTAGAAACTTGCCTTCCAAATTTAAGAAGTTGTAATCCTTGAACATAACATGCAAAAGCATTTCCCTTAAACACATCAGGTTATTTGGAAAGTAATTTACGGTAAATCAAATAACCATGTCACATACCCATACTGTGGATGAAATGCAGGACACTTCCACAACAATAAATAAATGCTAAGAACAATGCATTAATTCCTGCATTGTGCCTGCCCCCAAATGGCTTTGCTGCTAGTGAATTACGTTTTTCACTTTTATATAGTGTGAAGTAGGCCTAATGGCATTGGAGCGCTTTAAATGAGCACCTATTACATTACACAAAGGCACATTCATTGTTTATAGGCACTTGGAGATTAAGGGGGTCATAACAACCCTGGCGGACGGTGTTAAAGCGGCGGTAATACCGCAAACAGGCCGACGGAACAAAAAAGGGAATTAGGACCGTGGCGGAAACCGCCAACATAGACAGCCACTTTAACACTCCGACCGCCACGGTGGTACAGACAAGCAGCGCGGCGGTCACCGCCAACAGACAGGCGGAAGACAAAGTACCGCCCACAGTATTACAACAGGCCAATCCGCCACCTTTTCCGAGGCGGATTCACCGTGGATAAAAACACGGCGGAAACAGCTTTTGCAATGGGAAAACGCTCACCTTAACACACTCCACGAGGAAGGAGGGCACCATGGAGCCGGAACTCCAAATACTCCCTGCGCTTGTCTTCCTGCTCCTCTACGAACATCAGCAACGGCGGCGCCGAAGACAACAGTGAGTACTGCACCTATGACATAGGGGGGGGGGAGGCAAAAGTCAGGGACACACACACGCAACAACCCCACCCCGACCCTCGCACACTACAACACACACACCAATGCATTTCCAAACATCACAGTAACAACCCACAACCCCCCGGAAGAATGCAAAGACAAAAAGGAAGTCAGTACAACCATTGTAATGTATCAAAATACAGTAAGCTCATATATACATAAAATATATACACATTCCAAATATATACATCACGATTAGTAGTGCAGGTATGCACATTTCAATGCCCGTGGACCACTGGGCCCAAAATGCATGGGCGAGGCCCACACGATACCTGTCCAGAAACAGAGAGAACACTGCAGGGGCATCAGATAGAAATACAACAGGCACCTCAGGGGGAAGGAAAGGGGGGGGCACCTCAGCCGGATGACAGCACCACGCCAGATCCACGATGGGGCTCCATGCCCATTGATGTATCCTGGGGAGTGCAAAGCCACAGTCTCACAAGTCTTTGCAGTGGGTGGTTTGTCCACTGGACCATCCTGGGGAGTGCAAAGCCACAGTCTCACAAGTCTTTGCAGTGGGTGGTTTGCCCACTGTATCATCCTGGGGAGTGCAAAGCCACAGTCTCTCAAGTGGATAACAGTCTCCACTGGTTCTGGAGGGGGTTTTGTGCCCAGAGTGCTTCATCCTGCCAAGGACAGAGGTAGTGGATGGGATACTCTACTGGTTCTGGAGGGGGCTTTGTGCCCAGAGTGCTTCATTCTACCAAGGACTGAGGTAGTGGATGTCTTTCTCCACTGGTTCTGGAGGGGTCTTTGTGCCCAGAGTGCTTCATCCTGCCAAGGACTGAGGTACTGGATGTATCTCTCCACTGGTTCTGGAGGGGGACTGGTGCCCAGAGTGCTTCATCCTGTTTAGGACTCGGGTAGTGGATGCTGTTCTCCACTGGTTCTAAAGGGGGACTGGTGCCCAGAGTGCATCACGCTCCCCGTGACGGTCCCAGTTCCGTCACTGCCCCTGCCGCACATGGGCAAACGATGCTTGAGTTGGTGGTGCTTGCCCTGTTCAGCGGTGCTTGCCATGGCGGTCTTTGCCCTGTTCAGCGGTCTTTGCCCTGTTCAGTGGTCTTTGCCCTGTTCAGTGGTGCTTTCCATGGCGGTCTTTGCCCTGTTCACCGGTGCTTGCCCTGTTCACCAGTGCTTGCCATGGCGGTCTTTGCCCTGTTCAGCGGTCTTTGCCCTATTCAGCGGTGCTTTCCCTGTTCAGCGGTGCTTGCCATGGCGGTCTTTGCCCTGTTCAGCAGTGCTTGCCCTGTTCAGCGGTGCTTTCCATGGTGGTCTTTGCCCTGTTCAGCGGTGCTTGCCCTGGCGGTCTTTGCCCTGTTCAGCGGTGCTTGCCATGGCGGTCTTTGCCCTGTTCAGCGGTGCGTGCCATGGCGGTCCCTCATTGTCCAGTGGGCTATGGCTGCCGGGGCCCTCCTGGGCACTGACTCTGGCGGTGGTCTCTGGACCAGTGACGATTGTGCTGCCCTCCTGGGTACTGACTCTGGCATCCTGGGCAGCGGGGAGGATGGCGACCTTCTCCGCCGTGCTGCTCTTCCCAGACTCTGGAGACTTCTTCTGCCCCTTCACCACCTTGGGAGGAGTCACAGCTGACTCGACACTCCCCCCGGGAAACAGAAGAAAGACAGGTTGAGTGCATGGCTTACCGCTACCGTTGGCGGACAATAAAGACACAGCAGCCCCCTGCACTACGCCGTGCACTTGACCTCTACAGATGCAGTTCCTGGGATATGGCCTACATGGCTATGAGTGTTAACTGCCCACATAGATGACACAGGGGCATGTATACCTGTACTTGGCACTCTACAGAGGTGGGGTGGAGTGCCACATGGCCTGCATTACGGAGGGGCCTAGCCTACGGAACTCGCCCTGGCCTAGGGAAACCAACAGCCCTCCTCCCCCACCCAGACCCCTCCACTGCGCGCAGTCATGAAAATATGAGTGTACTCACCCCCTTGTGTCTGCTGTGATGCCCTCATGCGCCCATCCAACTCAGGGTAGGCCAACGCCAGGATCCGGAACATCAGGGGGGTCATGGTGCGACGGTCACCCCTCCCACGTTGGGAGGCCATCCCCAGCCGAGCCTCCGCCATCTTCTTGCTCCAGCAGCGAATGTCCTCCCATCTTTTACGGCAGTGGGTGCTCCGTCTCTGGTGGACCCCCAGGGTCCGGACGTTCTTGGCGATGGCATGCCAAATATCCTTCTTCTGGTGGGTGCTGACCTACATGACATGTACAGGGGAAGAAGAGAAGTCATTACCAACTGCACCGTCGTAGTGAGTGGCCCACATCCCTGCCCTTGCCATGTGGCACATGCATTCACACTCCTTCATGCTCCCAGAATTCTGCCCCCTTCCTACTTACATCCAGCCCTCTCCACCCAGGCATAGCCCATACAGCTTGCACCCTATGTACTCACCTGTTGGTCTGGAGGACCGTAGAGAAGCATGTACTGGGGGAGGACACCGTCCACGAGCTTCTCCAACTCCTGTGCAGTGAAGGCAAGGGCCCTTTCCCCAGACGCACGTGCCATTGTCTCTTCCAGACCGAGGCCACAGCAGCACTTGCAGTATAGGTCCTCTCCTGTTGAAGATCAGGTATCGAGTGATTGAACAGATAGAAAATGGCGGTCACGTCCGCAGCGGTGCGTATCATCACCGCAGGCGCACTTCGTCATTGGCTCCTGGGACCCATAAGGTCCAATGTTAACCAATGCAGCATTGCGCCGCGGTCTATGACCGCCTACCGCAACGTGTACAACGCCAGCGCAGTTACCTCACATCCCATTGTCCCACTTTAGAGGTCAGGCATCCGCCATTTCAGGGGCCCACATGGCTTCATTTACAACTGCGCCACACGTACCTAGGCCTGGACTCAACACACATACAGGAAGAATTTTGTATTTTGTGTCGTGTTCTGTGTAGCTGTGGGTACATACCTCAGAATTGGTTGACTCTGTGGTCGCTGTTGTCCTTCCTAGGCACCGTCAGCTAGGCCATGTGAGGAGATGGCGGAATCCTCCGGTGTACCGACCACTGGTGGACCTGTTGACAATGGAGGAGCGACATTTAATCATCACCTACAGGTTTGACCGTGCCACAATCCAGGAACTGTGTACCCAGTTGGAGCCAGACCTCATGTCACCAATCCGCCATCCCACAGGAATCCCCCCTCAAGTGCAGGTGCTATCAGTGCTCCATTTCCTAACAAGTGGGTCATTTCAAACAACAGTGGCCATGGCATCAGGGATGTCCCAGCCTATGTTTTCCAACGTGTTGTCCAGAGTGTTATCTGCCCTGCTGAAACACGTGAGGAGCTATATCGTTTTCCCTCAGGTGGAGGATTTGGCTACAGTTAAAGGTGACTTCTATGCCCTTGGACATATCCCTAACATCATAGGTGCCATTGATGGGACCCATGTGGCTTTGCCCCCCCCCCCTCCCCCACAGGAGTGAACAGGTGCACAGGAACCGGAAGAGTTGTCATTCGATGAATGTACAGATGGTATGGTTTGGCAGACCAGTACATCTCGCAGGTAAATGCTATGTTCCCTGGCTCAGTGCATGACGCCTACATCCTGCGGAATAGCAGCATCCCTTATGTGATGGGTCAACTCCAGAGGCACCGGGTGTGGCTATTAGGGGACTCTGGTTACCCCAACCTGTCATGGCTATTGACCCCAGTGAGGAATCCCAGGACCAGGGCAGAGGAACGCTACAATGAGGCCCATGGGCGGACTAGGAGGGTGATCGAACGCACCTTCGGCCTCCTGAAGGCCAGGTTCAGGTGCCTCCATATGACAGGTGGATCCCTATTCTACTCACCAAGGAAGGTGTGCCAGATCATCATCGCATGCTCTATGCTTCACAATCTTGCTTTGTGACGCCAGGTGCCTTTTCTGCAGGAGGATGGTCCAGATGACGGTGTTGTGGCAGCTGTGGAGCCTGTGGAAAGTGATAAGGAGGAAGCAGAGGAAGAAGACATTGACAACAGGGACTCTGGCATACAGCAATAGTTCCAATGACACACAGGTGAGAATTTTTTTTTTACTATTACATTTACTTTCACACTTTTACCTCTATCCTGTCTGTCAATTTGCAGCAGTATTTGGTAACTGAGTTGTACATTTCCATTACGGTTTCACAGGTGTGGTTACCAACGTGTGTCATCTGCTTGCATCCTTCATGGGCTTGTGATGTGTGACATAGGTATGTTGACATTACATTTTCAAACAGATTTTGTCATTGTCATAGATAATACACATTTTCAAAATCACAGACTGACTCCAGATTGTTTTGTGGTTCAAGGGTGTTTATTGAAGTGCTAATTATTGGAGTGGGTGGCAAAATGGTGATGGGTGATGGTGGAGGAATGTCCATGGCAGAGTCCAGTCTATTAGTCTCACCGGTGCACTGCCCATATGGGCATAGGAAGTGGAGCTGGGGCAGTTCCAATATGGACAGGGTAACAAAGTGGGACAGTGGGATGACAATCAGGGTGGTCTCATTTCCTGGCGAGGGTCTTGCCATCTTGCTCTGTCCTGTTCCTGGATCTCAGGGACTGCTAGCGGGGTTCTCCGTCTGCAGGGGGTGGGGTGCTGGTGTGGCGGGGCATCCTGTCCACTAGCGCCGGCGGAGGTGGTGGGCAGTTCATCGTCCAGGCTAGTGTCAGGGGCCCCTTGGAGTGCCACGGTGTCCCTCATGGTATCCGGTATATCCTTCAGCACCCCTACGATGGTGCCCAGGGCGGAGCTGATGGTTCTGAGCTCCTCCCTGAAGCCCAAATACTGTTCCTCCTGCAGGCGCTGGGTCTCCTGAAACTTGGCCAGGACCGTAGCCATCGTCTCCTGGGAGTGGTGGTATGCTCCCATGTTGTTTGAGAGGGCCTCGTGGAGAGTGGGTTCCCTTGGCCTGTCCGCCCCCTGTCGCACAGCAGCCCTCCCAGTTCCCCTGTGCCTCCGTCCCCTGGACCGTGTGCCCACTACCACTGCCCCCAGGTCCCTGTTGTTGTTGAGGTGGTGGGTTATCCTGGGTTCCCTGTAATGGTGGACACACAGCTGATTGACGTGTCCTGGATACGGAGGTATGTGCCCGCTGGGTGGGTGCTGTGCTGGTGTTACCTGAGGGTGGAAGGTCAGTGTTGGGCTGTGCCTGTGCGAGGGGAACCGACTGTCCCGAGGCCCACGATGGTCCGGGCTGGTCATCTGGATCCAGTTGGCCAGAGCTGCTGTCATCACTGTGGGCCTCTTCTGTGGGTGGGGTAGAGATGTCTGGACCCTCCTGTCTGGTGACGTTACGTAGTGATCCTGCAGGGGTATAAAAGCATGATTATTGCATGTGTGTGTGTCATGGTGTGCAATGGGTGGGTGACCCTGTACCCCAGTGCTAGCATTCCTGTGTGGTGGCTTGTGTGATGATGGTTAGGGGTTGTTATGGGTATGTGCAGTGGGCATGCTTTAGTGCTGGGTGTCCATGCTTTGTTGTGTCATGCAGGGCTTGGTGTTGGGATGTGTGGTTTGTGTTATTAGTACATTAGTGAGGAGTTGGAGTGATGGGGAGGGGGTGAGGGTGGGGGTGTGTGTGAGCATGCAGGTAGGGTGGGGGATATGAGTTAAGATTTGACTTATCAGTGTCCATTCCTCCACCGACTCCTCCGAGGCCCTCAGGATGTATAATGTTCAAGACCTGCTCCTCCCATGTTGTTAGTTGTGGGGGAGGAGGTGGGGGTCCGCCGCCAGTCCGCTGAATCGCGATGTTGTGCCTGGAGACCACAGAACGCACCTTCCCCCGTAGGTCGTTCCACCTCTTCCTGATGTCCTCCTGATTTCTTGTGTGCTGTCCCACTGCGTTGACCCTGTCCATGATTCTTCGCCATAGCTCCATCTTCCTAGCTATGGAGGTGTGCTGCACCTGTGATCCAAATAGCTGTGGCTCTACCCGTACCATTTCCTCCACCATAACCCTGAGCTCCTCCTCCGAAAACCTGGGGTGTCTTTGGCGTGCCACGGGGTGGTGTAGGTGATGTGTGGGGTGGTGTATGTGGTGATGAGTGTGGTGATGTGTAATGGTGTGGGGTGTTTTGTGCGTGGATGTTGTGTGGGTGATGGTGTTGTGTGCCTCTGTGTGGTGGGGTTGTCTATTGCTGTGCTATCTCTCTGTTGCCTTCGTCTCTAATTTTTGGTCGTAGGGGTTTGTGGGTGATGTGGGTGTGTGTTTTATATTGTGTTGGGTGTGTGGGAGTGGTGTTTGTATGTGTATCAGGTGTGTGTTTTTTTAATTGTCCAATGTGGTGGTGTTTTGGAGATGTGTGTGTATTTTGAGCGTGGTGGTGTGTACCACCAATGGAATACCGCGGTTGAAAGACCGCCGCGTGGATTCGTGGGTCATAATAGCTTGGGCGTGTTTCTGTTGCCGTGACGGTGGAGGATTTGTTTTCGCCAGCTTATCACTGACCTTTGGTGTGGCGGACTTGTGTGGGTGTCTGAATTTCGGCGGATTCCGAGATGTGGGTCATAATAGCTGTGGCGGAATTCCGCAGCCGCGGCGGTGTATTGGCGGTCTTCTGCACGGCGGTAAGCGGCTTTTACCGCCAATGTTGTAATGACCCCCTAAGTGATTTACCCAGAGTAACCAGATGTTAAAAATGCACAGCTTGGCAACATTTTCCTCAAACTTTTTATGGGGCTTAATGCTTCCCTATTTCCCCATCACTCTCTTTGGGAGAAAAGGGAAAGTTTTAAGAGCAGATTGAGTTATCTATTTATAATCCTAAACCACATTTTTTTTGACCGCTCATGAGTTAAATTCAGGTATGTGGCTGGCAAGTGGTGTCTTAGTGATGTGCACGCTTTGGGAGAGTGTACTATAGAAAGCCCTTGTACACACGCATGTTAGAGGGAACCATGTCCCAACCTCCACAGATGGGCTGCAACCATCACAATCACCTTGTTGAACACTTAAAGTGCACTGGTAAGGCCAAAAGGAGAGCACAGAAAACTGCAAGTGCTTGTGGCCTAGCTGCCAAGTGCAGGTAGCGCCTGCAGGACTGCAGGATTGGAATGTGAAAGTATGCATCACGTAATTCCAGCTCTAGCATCCTGTCTCCTGGGCAAACAAACTTGGGCCAGAGGATCATCTTTAGAGGGCGAATGTCTAGGATGGGACAAAAGCATCTATACTTCAGCACCAGAAAGGAGTAGGAGTCCCGATCTCGGACGCTGCCACCTTCTCCATTGCTCCCTTGGCCAACAGAGCCTGCACTTTGCCAGGAGTATGGACAAGTGGCCCTCTGCTAGGGTTTGGGTGGTGTATCCAGAGGATAGGATAGGAACTGTAGGGAATATCTGTGTTCCACTATATGGTGCGCGCATTGGTGTGACGTGATGCTACGCCATCTGGGGAGGTAAAAGATGACCACCTCCCACCAGGCTATTATGTGCCACAAAGGACAATTTAAAGTGGGTTTGCAGCAGCTGCAGGGGCTTTGGTAGCACATTGCCTGTGGGGGCCCGGGTGCTGCTGGCCTTCACGGCCTCGACCTAAAAAAAGACTGAGGTCTGTTGCGGATGAGGCAGGTATTGGTGCTGCCTCTGCTGATATCCCCTGATGAAACCTCGAAAGGGGTGCTGTTGTTGGGGGTAACTGTCAAACCTGTTGAGCTAGGCTGAAGGAGAGGATGGTGGCCTTGCTTTAATTAAATATTTGAGATATCCTTCACTCCAAATAATTTTGAGCCAAATGGCAAGTCCATGAGGGACTGGTGCAGGTCCTGTGAAAAAAAAGCCCTTAGAGTGAATCAAGTCAGTCAGTCGTACTGAGACCTGAGTGTATTATGCACTTTGCCACATCTTGACCATCCAAGATGAGCTTTTGCGGGGTCAGTCTAATCTCTTCTGGACAGCCGGCAAGACGCACGTCACCCTCTCCCGCAATGTGTGTGAGTACTTTCCCAGGGGGGTATTAGGTATTAATGGACCTAAGGATGAGATTGGGGAACACCCATTTTGCGAATGTGTCCATGCTATTGGACTACATGCTGGTTGGGGTGATGAGGAACAAATAAGGGTTTAGGCAGCTGGAGGAGGCCTGTGTTACAAAGCTGTCTGGGGTGGGCTGCCGGGTGTAGAAAGTCGGGATCTCCGGGGGCAGTCCTTATTATCTTGCCACTAAACTATTTACTGGAAGGCAAGATCCTGATTTCATCGAGGAGCCCACCAGCAGATCAATGAGGTCCTAATTAAAAAGGCAGTATGGATCCGCAGCTGGTCTGTGCTGGATTGTGAACCTCAGTTAAGACATTTGTCTTGACTTCCTACAAAGGGAGAGTAAAGTCAAGGGGTTCAGCCAACTTCTTTATCATTGTGTTAAAGAGGTAGAGTCTTCAGTAGCTATAGCTTTGGTCGGGAGGATAACCCAGTGTCAGGTGCAGTGTCCAGACCACTGGTACTCTTAAGGTCTTCTAATGTGTCTCAGTCACAAAAATCACCTACTTAGTCATCATAGTGTTGGGCATGTTCTGGATTGGAATGGGCACATTTTCAAGGCTTATTGGATATGGGCTGAGCTTCTGAGTCCGATAAAACTATCTGATCTGACATCAGTACCAGCATCTAGGCAGAGGCTGGTGGCATCGCTTGCTATGTTGTTGACGTCTTCAAAATTGTGCTGAGACTGAAGCCAGCAGCACCGTGCCTGCGAAAGGAGCTGACCTTGGGCGGAGGTCAAGTGGCTTGGTCAGCATCAGTGACAGATCTGCTGACTAGGTCCCGACTTACAGCCACCTCGGATCCTTGGGGCTCCGAAGGTGCTTCAGCGGGATTCAGTGGGGTACCAAAGATTTTCTCCGCAGCCTCTCTCAGCTGACTCAGTTTGTCCACAGTAGCAGTCCATTTGAGGGGTGAGCTGGAGTGGGAACAGTGCTGGAAACTATTCTGCAGGAGGGCTGTGCAACCTGGATGTACATGGGACGTTGTACAACTCCAAATGGTGAGTAGCTGGAAGACACAGAAACATGCTTTGACTGCCTATGCTTTTTTTGGGATTTCCTCAACTTACCAGAGTTCCTCAACTTTGATTTGGAACATTCAAACGAGCGGCCTTGGAAACAAGAGAGCATCTGTGTGCTCTCCTGCAGAGTTCATTGATGGCTAACTTGACTCTGCAAGATCGCTTTGCAATTCATTTTCGCACAGCTGAGGCATGACTGAGTTGCATGAGGTGCCAAGGCACCGGAGGCAGACATCATGAAAGTTCTGGCATGCCTTAAAATATGTCATTTTAGGACACTTAACTGAATGCTGTAAAAGGTTTTTGAGAAAGAAAAAAAAAAAAAAAACTTTCCTGAGGGGAATAAATGTTACAAACAGTGTTGTGTCCAAGCTGGATGGGGATAAAAGAAAGGAAATTAAGTCAGCACGTGGAGGGAGTACATGTATGGGGGCCCAAATGTCCTATCCAGAGTGGGTGGATTTAATATGGAGCCGCACAACACCACCTGTCAACATACAAGGGAATTGCTGATGCCTGGGAAAAACTCACAAGGTGAGGAATCTGTGATTAGCAGTCTCCATCAGAAAAATACTAGCTTTCTCTTTTTTCTTATACCTTCAAAGTATTATCACCGGCTGTCCAATGTTCCGGCGTATATACCCTCCCACTTTGTCAATTTCAAATCAAATTGAAACTCAATGCTTCCCTAAGCCTCTCTACCAATTTGGTCTTTTCACTGCTTCCACCTTTCTTACTATCCCCTTCTCCTGTCTCTACTGCTGCCTAAAACCACTGCGAGAGAGGAACAAATACATTTAACACATGGAAACAAAGGCGTAAACAAATGCTGTTTGCATCCATTACCATATTAAAGCTAGACCAATTGACTTTTCCAATGCTCATCTTTTCCTTCCTCCTCCCTTCCTGTTTCTTTTTCATATGGTTTGCGTTCTTCTATTTTCTTACGGAGGTTGGAGGAACATACTTCTTTTCCATACCCCTTTCTTCTTATGTGTTCTTGAACTGCTTCCTTTCCCGTACTTTCCCTTTTTTGTTTATTTTATTGTAAAACAATTCAAATTGTTTTTTGTCGTACCACTTTAGGAATTTGTATTACTAAGTGACAATATCTCATTGTTGAGGTAACACAAACCCAAATACTTTTTTTTTTTTTAACAAAACACCAGTGCTAAAATGTTCGTATAAAAAATGATTTAATTTTTAAATTATTTTAATTCGTC
Organism: Pleurodeles waltl; assembly: GCF_031143425.1. Classification (NCBI taxonomy): domain Eukaryota; kingdom Metazoa; phylum Chordata; class Amphibia; order Caudata; family Salamandridae; genus Pleurodeles; species Pleurodeles waltl. The sequence continues at coordinate 868,073,210 of NC_090450.1, read as the reverse complement.
CACATTTATACAAATGTATCAGATTGCAGCGCTCCATACACATCAGCTTTTGACTGTCTGGGTGCGTCAACAATTCCAACATTGTTGCCAACTTTTTGTTTTCACAGAAAGACATCACATGGCTCAAGCATTAAATACTGCCCATGTACACATATCTGATTTTCCAGTTCTTAGAGTTACCTGAAGCTTACCCGAACGCATCAATCAAAACAGTGACTTAACATAAATAAAAATTAAAGGAAATTACACATTTAGAAATAAATTAAACACAATTGTTATTTATGGAAAATAAATAATGTTTGAAAAAGCACAACAGTAAACAAAACAAGTAGAATATACCAGAACTACAAACAATGTAACAAAAGAGGTTTTTTTTTTCACAGCAGACATCAAAGGTGCGAGATCATTTCTGCAGCAATTGTATATTGAAGGTTGCTTTGCATACAAAACAATGCTAATATAAAAATCCTTCTACAGTGTCTGTAAATTAGTAATTTGCAGCAGCCACGTTGTATGTGTCACAATTTAAAAATGAATATTTGTTTTCGACATATCAAGCACTTCAGTAAGTAGTTTCTGAAGGCGCACAAAAATAATGGATATTTCTTTCCAGAACAATTTGCTAGGCAGGCATAAAATCTGGTGGGAGGTTTACTAAACATCATACAGTCAGTCATACAACATCTGGTGGCAACCAGGCCACAACTTTGTGGATACACATGAGCTCTATATACTATTGTCAAAGAATTGAGGCGGTATCTCTGCTGTTTCAGATGTCACCATGTGCAGATCAGTCAGATGATGCAAGTCAGGTGCGCAAATCCTTTATTCTTATGAAAGAAGGATTGGCTCACATACTACTTCTGCAGATAACCACAAATAAAATACAACTCTGGTGTAATGTGGAATTTAGTGGGACAAATTCAACCGCTCCCCAATCTCTTCAGCACAAATAAGGGGAGTTTAAATTAAGGGTACCGGATTTCGATGAGACATTCCTTCTCACAAAACCAAAACCCCCTATACATTTCACTGGTTTATTCAATCACAATACATTATGGAAAATATTATGTTCATTTCACACATAAAAATAAACAATGTACGCTGAACAGTGTTTAGATGAATTTACCAATGAATGAAACAGTTCCTTGTGTTTATTTTGCATACATTCGATGGACATATTTTCTTGGAATTTATCTTCACTTGCCACTCGTTTGACTGAAACACATCTTGCTGTACAAGCTCCTTCTCGTGCTTTGCTAATCTATATAGCTAAATGAGGTAGTCTCCCCACACCTTCCCATATCCCAAATATAATACCTGCTCCTTCCTTGCTGTTTGTTTTCTCTGCCCAGGTCTTTTTTGTTAAGCCATACAAGATTCAGCAAAAGAGATACCTAACCAAGTAAACGGAGTGTCAAAAATCATATGTACAGTGCAAACTATGAAAATATTATGATGCCCCTAGATATTAGTATCAGGAACAGACTAGTGAAACCCGAAAGGCTGCGCTCCACTCAAAATGAAAAAGCAGTATGGCCACCAGCCTACCAACATATATTCTAAAACAAAGAGACAATGAAATTATTCCTTTTCTAATTTTTATATTACCTCACCTCTTATTCACATTCTATTATTTAATCATCAGCCAACAGATGCTGTTTTAAGTGCGTAAGACTTGCACCGCTACACTCACAGTGACAACTTTTATTGATGCGATTTGAACTAACAGTAACTGATTATAATGTTGGCGTCCATGACTAATGACTGCACGTTTTCAGTACAGAGGAGAAAAATAATGTTTTAATTCAAGTTCTAAATGAATGAAGATATTAAATCTCTCTGAGGTCTTCCTAACTTATAGTAGACACTAATTAGAATAAAGTTTCCTGCTGATGGCATTAGTTCAGTTGGACAAAGTATGATATCGAACACGTTTCTAAGATATTATTGAGTTAAAATCCTTGAAAAGTTCCAGAGGATGAACCATGCTAGGTGATGATTCAAAAAAGGAAATGGTTAAGAGAGAAAACTAAAGAAAACAATACATTAATTGACTGTTTCTGATATATAATGTTGGTATGTAATGGTACTGCCTTTTCCTTACGATTATTTTGACTATGGGACCAGTTGCTATCAATGTCCTGAATTTTGTACTTCGATGCCCTCCTTCCTGATCCAAACCACCGGCATCCACTGCAATTCTTTATTCCTACTGTTTCCATTGCACAATAGTACACACTGCTAGGCTCCCCAGCAGTGGACATGCGAAATATTTGATGAAATGTGCCTTTTTTAGTGTCTTCCACTTTCACTAATGTTTTAGTGTTCTGTGCCTCCTTTCTCTAGTAGTGTGGTTTAGAGACTGACTATATTGTCCTCCCATATTTCCTCTATAGGGCTTCCAATACTTCCCTTTAATTATTAACCTTTTTCTGCATTGCCAATGCATTTAGTAATTAGCACTGTCCAGGTAAAATAATAACATAACGGTCAAAAATAAGTCCCTTGAAATACGATGCAACACCAACTTAGCCTCACTATTAATACAAGTTCTAACAGCAGGCACTGGTAACAGTATCAAAACAGGCTCCTGGATAACAACGCAGCATACAACTTAAACTGCCTGTACTAAGATTAGTAAATGCCCATGCCTGACTAAAGATCGAAGAATGCCTGGTTTGATTCATTGTAGAGTGTGGATTTTGCCTTTTACTTCAAACCGGTCTCAAATAAGGGTAAAACTTGCACCTTCCCAATTGTATGCATCTTTTAGGCAGCAAGAAGGGTATCACAAATGTATCATTTAGAATAGCCTCACTGAGGTTTATGCTTTGGATCCCTGAGCAAGCGAAAGACCTGGAAAGAACCACTGGCATGTGGCAATCATTGGCTTGAAAGTCTGTAACTATTGAAGTTCTCAATAGTTGCTAAATTGAAAACGTACTGCAGAAATAAACATTTTGTGGAAAACAAGCTGCACCACCTTTAGATAGATAATTTTCTCCCAACTAATTTGTGGGAAGATTCTTCTGCAAAAACCTTTTTATGACTGCATTTTCTCCCACAGCCAAAGTATTTGTGAAGTTGAGAAACTGTGCAAAGTTCACAAAGTGTAAAGATTGTCAACCTTAGAGGTGAACCTATAAACTTCACAAACCCTTGTATTGAAGGCCTTGCATTCTGAAAATGAATCTTGCTCAGTTTCTACCGAGAGAATAAAGAACCATAGGTGTTTAAGAAACACATCTTGCAATGTCAATTTACAGTTTTAAAAGTCACATCCATTTCAAGGACTTAACAAACTAGCTGAAAATGGGTGATAGAAACCTTATGAAGAGGTTTCTATGTTCCTCTTGGTTTGTCAGTTCCGTTTACATTTTTGGATAACAAACTGCTATTGAAAGTCATGCTTACTTTACAGCAGGGAAATCATTTTAAGAAACATGTTCGTTCATAACTTAATAAATAAAACAGATACATTCTGAACAGCATACTAAGCAACATGGAATAGTTTAGTCAGTGACATTCTCAATTTTATTTTACACAAAGTATAGTAATTTAAAAATATACCCTGCAAACCTTGTTATAATAGAGTGGTGTAGCTCCTTGTAATGTCCAACATTAGGAGTCTTATGCATTTTGGAACAGTTCAACTGAAGAGGACTATGCTTAAACGATCACACGATTAAACATCTGCTGTAGAAACACACAGAAAAAGATAAATATTCAACCCATCAATTTTCCTGCATTTGATTTTTCAGTTTAGCAACCAGTATTGGTTTACACATGCCTGCAGGCAAAATATCAACTTAAAAAACAATCCACCTACTTACAGGATGCCTTGAATACCGACAGAGGTTATAGGTAACGCAGAAATGGATTGGATATATCCCTCCAAGTCCTCCTAACAATCTTCCTAGGTTCACTGCTTGACATATGTTGGTCATCCTAGAATAACCACAACAGGTATCTAGATTTGTCACAAAATAAGTTCACTTTAAGTGGTCAGTCACTGTTTAGGCCTAAGGTAGAACTGCATTCATGCATTTATTTGGTTATCCTCAGCCAGTCGCTAGTCTTATTTCACTAGCAAAAAAACATTATAAAAGATTTTGGTGAGGCATTCTTTGCAGGAAAAGAACACAAATGTCAGGTACCAAATGAATGCCCATGTTATAATTCTTGTAAGTTAGTTACTTTAAGAATTTTGTATGATAAGGATTGTAAAATCATTTTTTTTTTACATTTCAACACAGTTGTAGTTTCATTACTAGCTCCTGCAGGATGCATAACATTTTTCTATTAATGTACCAAAAATGAGTTGCTTCAGTTAACAATACATTATTTTGTTGTATTCTCACCTGAATCAGTGTATACAAATAGGAGTAAATATTACTTTCAAGAATCAACTGCCCTTCAATACAACAGACTAGGACAGATTACTCTGCACAAAGATAAGTTCCTGCACTATTCTTCACTACACTGTGTGCACCTTATGCCAGAGAAGGTTTTAATATCTGATTATGAAGGGAACTTGCTTCAATTTGGAGTATTCTCTTGATCAAAACAAAATGAATTGATGCAGTTGCATGGTTGAGTCTTTAAGGACACAGCAGGTTATGTTGGCTACTTAACAGGTTGCAAAAAGATGATGTTTGATAGAAATCTGCAAGTGCACTTTGTGTTTGCTCCAAGATATTTCAGTTTCAAAATAACGTTTGAGTATTTATCCAAAGATTCAGTAGTTCCACAAGCGATGGCGTAGTGAATGTAGAACTGAACTTTGCCAGGCTACCGTCGTCTTGCTGGTTTGTACACACACACTGCAATTATTATCATGATGACCAGGAGGACACTGAAAATGCTCCCCATCAACACTGTAGAAGATAAAGAACACAATTCCAGGTTATAGCATCAGGATTAAAAAAAACAAAGAGGTAGATGTTACTTCAAATCAATGATCACAATTATTATGGCCAAAACATCTCTAGATAATTCAAGCACTACAGTGTATCATTGCATTGCAGCATCTGTTACAGTGTTGAATCATAATAACTTTTTGCTTACAGAGGGTATACTAGTCACAAAACTCCCACCTTTTTTGGTGCACTGGCACATTATAGAAAAAAATTATATGTAAATTGCTATTCTAAACAATCACAGGTATGTGCAACAGATCTGCCTTTTACTGGCATGGATTAGTATTGTATGTTTGTGTCTGGCACGACTAAAACTGGACATGAAGAAAGTTACTAAATGTGGGAATTTGAGCTCCATGTTGTAGTTTATTGTGTTATAAATGTGCTGCTAGGTTCATTTAGCTGCAGTTTTTGTAATGTAGTATAAACATGCTTGGAGTACCAAATAAATTGCAAGTAAAAATTTTGCTGAGGACCCTATGTGATTTTGGGTGCATGAATGTCAGTGCATGTGCGCACACACACCTACAAACACACCTCTGTACCCACCTGGAGGGCGATGTCCTCCAGTATTACACAACTGTTATATTATTTAATTTAATATAATACATAAGTATATTGGTTATAACAACTCAACAATGAAAATCTATGCCTAAGCCCACTGATCACTTCAGTATAGCATGGGTTTGTTATTAATTTATATATTTAGTTTTTGTGCAAGATTTGTGATTTGAACTTTGTATCTAAAAGGCTCAATCATTACGGGCATAAACATAGGGGAAGGACTAGAAAGTCTGGAGTGAAACTATGTGCTGCACCAAACAATTCATGAAGTAGATGCAATGCAAGAGAATCTGGTTCTTACTGGATGAGCACTACAGATAAAAGCAGAAGCAGATCAAGGGATTTATGATTCGAGCTCCGCTGGTTTCTTTACAAGATGGCTGATCATTTTAGGTGGATTTGGCATAAAGCACTGGATACATCTCAGATTGTTTTACCTTTTATGATGGGCCTTCTAATATATCAAAGTTTTCCAGTGCTTATATCTTTTGCAGAGAGGTAATTTGCTCATTTTGCAATTCCTTATTAGTTATAATGAGTCACAGGTGTTCATTTCTTTTTCTGCATCTTGCTTCAAGATCATTAATACAACTCAGTCCTTTGACTAACATTAGATTTCTGTGGAGCAAGCAAGTGGTGAAGTCAAGCAGGCAGAACTTAAAGCACAAATTCTATTAGGAAGAAATCTGGAATGCAGACTACAACCAGTCTTTCACGAACGACTCTGAAGTCCCCAGAGTTAAATGAAATAGTCAGACAGTTCTTTACCACGGCTGAAACGTGTTATCCTCCATTTGCTTAGAAGAGAAATTCACAATGGAAGAATCTGCCAATTTTCACAAAAAGATCAACTACAAGTAACATACATTGAGGGATAAAGGTTTGTGCTGCACAGCATATGCAAGTTCAATATTTCTGGTATACTCTATAGTAAGTAGTATAGGGAAGTGCATGAGTATACACAATTTTGTTTGTGTAAGCAGTGAACAACTATTAAATTTACTCAGTCCGCATGATCTATAAAAACCAGATACTATACTTCAGTACAGTGGTAGACAGAAACAAAGTTAGAAATGTGCTACTGTTCGGTTACTCCTACATATGGAATAAACTGTTGCAGCAGCCCTGAAGTAACACATATTAACATATACATTATTGGTAATGTAGCAAGTGTATAGCTGGGTCCAAACTGGGGTTGCATAGTGAGCAAAAGAATTGATGGATTAAACCCAGATCTGTGACTGGGGGTGAATGTTTGATCGCATTCCATCCATCATTTGCGTTTATTTGCTTTTGTCGCCCCAAGTGCACCGGGTATGCCAAGACGTTGGTCCCAGGCTCACTATGCCACTGGATTGAAGCTAGCCTGGCTGATGACGGATAATACCCTGAAACCGGTCTCAAGATGCTTGTTTCCAGCCCAGGGAGGACATGGCCTCGCATTTGAGGCTGGACAGGGTCAAGACTGATTTGTACATGGTTTTGGTCCAAACTGGGATGGCACGGTGAGCAACAGAATTCATGGATTAAACCCAAATCTGTGACTGCGGGAGAAGGTTTTGTTGGTTCTGTATTCCATCCATCTTTTGTGCTTGTTTGGACTTGTTAAAGAGGGCAAGTTAAAGCAGGTTTGCGATTGTGGCAGGGGAGCGATGGATTAGGAAGTACGAATGTGCTCTTCCAGAGGACCAGTTTGCTGTTGGCTTGATCCCCGACCCTGGCGTCCAAAGTCTTTGGGGAGACCTGCTATTGCAGTGGACCTTGGCAAAGTTGATAACCCCTACTGAAGCCTCAAAAGGGGCAAAACTGTTGGGGAATGCTGTCGCATGGGAGTGGATAAGCCCAGAGAGCATGTTGCTGCCTTGCTTTCTTTAAAGCATTAGAGTGCTGAGTCCACTTTTCAACAGAAAGTTAAGTGCCATTAAATGGCATATCCATCATGGACTCCTAGGCGCTACCTGGAGAAAAACAAAAGTGGATTTCATTTGGCCTCTAAGCACTGGTATACACTGCCCTGGTCAAGCAGTCGTTGGTGTCTGGATTATTTACTTTGCTGTATCCTGTATATCCTAAATAGGTTGCGCCAGGTTCACTTGATATCTTTTCCTGAGACTTTTGGCAAATTATCGTCAATCATGTTCCACAATGCATGCAGGCAGCATCGCAGGAGACAACTGGCTTTGAAAGATCTGAGAGCCAAACTGATGGAGGAGGACATCCTCTTTCTGAAAGCTTCCATACTTTAGACTACCTAGCTGGAGGTGTAGTGGGAAACAAGGTTGAGTTAAGTCTGCTGGAGGACACCTGTACCAGGCTTTCCAGGGCAGAATGTTGGGAAAGAAAGGCTGTCACTTGGTGTGGGACTATGAAGTCTGGTCTCTTGCCTATTTACCAGCAGGCAAGAACAAGGTTTGGCATATGTACCCTAAAGAATAAGTTACTTACCTTCGGTAACGCTTTTTCTGGTGGATACAGTAACTACCTGTGGATTCCTCACCAAAAGAATTCTCCCCTCGCGCTAGCCGTCGACAGAAATTTCTTCTAGCTCTGAACGTCGACGTCACAATCGCCCGACTCCACGCGATGCCACATGACGCCATCCAGGCAATAAGAAGCCCTCGTCGACGTGAAGACGTCAGTTATCACCATTTTTTACATGCCATAGAGGCGAACAGGTTAAACCTAAAGTGTACAAATTCATCCAGAATAGGTGAAAACAAAACATTTAATATAAAACTCTATAAATCACAATTATGAATGCTCAATTTGATACCAAAATAAATAAATATATATGTACAATTCCAGTTCGAAAAATCCTTTTCACTACCTTAATTTGTAAAGCAAAAGGATAAACAATGAACACAACTATATGCATGAAACAGCTATATACATATATATACAAGTCCAAGGATGCGCACCCAAAGAGATCTTGGTTTGACCAGTCAGGCAACGGGGAGGTGGGTGGGACCGTGAGGAATCCACAGGTAGTTACTGTATCCACCAGAAAAAGCGTTACCGAAGGCAAGTAACTTATTCTTCTGATGGATAACACCTACCTGTGGATTCCTCACCAAAAGAATAGAGTCCCAAAGCAGTACTACCTCCGGAGGTGGGTGCCCAAATGGTCAAACCAAGAAATCTTGCAGCACCGAGCAAGCAAAATGGCCATCCCTCCTGACCTCAGAGTCCAAACAGTAATGCTTGGCAAAAGTATGGAGGGATGCCCAGGTCGCTGCCCTGCAGATGTCAGCCTCAGGAACACCTCTAGCCAAAGCCGATGAAGCTGCTTTGGCCCTGGTGGAATGGGCACGAAGCCCCACAGGTGGATCTCTCTTCGCCAAAGAATAGCAGATCTTAATACATAGAATGACCCACCTGGATAGCGTTCTCTTGTGGACCGCTCTACCTTTCCTCTTCCCCATGTATCCAACGAAGAGCTGTTCATCCTGTCTGAACTCTTTCGTCCTGGCGACGTAGAAGCGCAGTGCTCTTCGCGGATTTAGCCGGTGGAGCCTCTCTTCCTCCTTGGATGGATGAGGCGGAGGGTAAAAGGAAGAGAGAGTAATTGACTGCCCCAGGTGAAAAGGTGTAACAACCTTCGGTAGGAAAGCCGCCTTGGTCCACAACACCACTTTGTCCTTGAAGAAGGAAAGGTATGGTGTCTCCACAGTGAGAGCCTGAAGCTCACTAACCCTTCTGGCAGATGTTATTGCCACCAGGAAAACAGTTTTAAATACTAGGAACCGCAGAGAACAAGAGTGCATAGGTTCAAACGGGCACCCATAAGAAAAGTTAAAACTAAGTTAAGGTCCCATTGAGGCATAACGAATGGTGTGGGCGGATACTTATTAGTGAGTCCCTTTAGAAACTTTAAAACAATTGGAGATTTAAAGAAGGATGGTTGATCAGGAAGGCACAGAAAAGCAGATAGTGCAGATAGATAACCCTTAACAGTGGCAATTGAAAAACCTTTCTGTGCTAGATAGAGCGCAAATGACAAAATGTCAGATAAACTAGCTCTTAAAGGATCTAAACTATTCTCTCCACACCAGCTTGTAAATTTAGCCCAACGATTTGCATAGATTGACTTGGTGGAGTGTCGCCTGGCCGATAGAATAACTTCCACCACTTCTGGATGGAGAGAAAAGGAACTCAGATTGCCCCGTTCAATCTCCAGGCATGAAGATGCAGGCTCTGGAGGTGGGGGTGTAGAATCTGCCCCTGCGACTGCGAGAGGAGGTCCACCCTGCAAGGGAGACGGAGCGGAGGGCACTGAGAGAGTTGGAGTAGGTCCGAATACCACACCCTTCTCGGCCAGTCCGGAGCTATTAGGATGACTTGGGCTCGGTCTTTGCGGATCTTCCTGAGAACTCGAGGAATCAAGGGTATGGGGGGAAACGCGTAAAGTAACTGACCCTTCCAGGTCATCTGAAACGCATCCCCCAAAGCTCCCTGCACCGGATACTGGAGGCTGCCAAATAGCGGACACTGCGCATTCTCTTGAGTGGCAAACAGATCTATTTGCGGATATCCCCACATCCTGAAGATATCCAGAACTAGATCTGGATGAAGACGCCACTCGTGATCGACCGAGCTGCGTCGACTGAGAATGTCTGCACGCACATTCAGGACTCCAGCCAAGTGATGTGCAACCAAGCAGATCTTGTGGTCTTGAAGCCAGGACCAGAGACGAAGAGCTTCTCTGCAGAGAAGATACAACCCCACTCCTCCCTGTTTGTTTATATACCACATCGCGGTCGTGTTGTCCGTTAGAACTTGGACTGACTGACCGCGAATGGAAGGGAGGAAGGCCTTGAGTGCCAGACGTACTGCCCGCAATTCTAACAGATTGATGTGTAATCTCTGTTCTACTGGAGACCAAAGGCCTTTGATCTCCAGGTCCCCCAGATGAGCTCCCCACCCTAGAGTGGAAGCATCCGTTACCACTGAGGCCACTGGTGGGGGTAACGAGAACGGCCTTCCTTGTGACAGGTTGTCGACCGCTGCCCACCACTGAAGATCCACTGCAGTGTCTCTGGAGATCTTTATTGAGTCCTCGAGATCCCCTCTGTGCTGAAACCACTGCCTGCGGACGCACCACTTGAGAGCCCTCATGTGCCAGCGTGCATGAGTGACCAACAGTGTGCAAGAAGCAAACAGACCGCGCAGACGAAGGACTTTGAGGATTGGAACTACCGCTCCAATTCGAAACATTGGAATCAAAGCCTGTATGTCCTGAACCCGCTGTGGCGGAGGAAAGGCCCGATTCAATGTTGTGTCCAATACTGCCCCTATGAACAGGAGGCGTTGAGAGGGATCCAGGTGAGATTTGGGTACATTGACTGAAAAACCCAGGTCGTACAACAATTGAGTCGTCGACTGGAGATGGCACCGCACGAGCTCTGGAGTACTGGTTTTGATCAACCAATCGTCCCTTCCTTCTGAGCTCTGCTGCTACCACCGCCATCACCTTCGTGAAGGCTCGAGGTGCTGAAGTAAGACCAAAGGGAAGGACCGCAAACTGATAATGCTGTGATCCCACTACAAACCGGAGATACTTCCTGTGCGATTTGAGGATCGGAATATGAAAATACGCGTCCTGCAAATCGACCGATACCATCCAGTCTCCTTCGTTCAACGCCAAAAGAACCTGTGAGAGGGTCAGCATTTTGAACTTTTCCTGTTTGAGGAACCAATTCAAAATCCTCAAGTCCAAAATCGGTCTCAGCCGACCATCCTTTTTGGGAATCAGAAAGTATCTTGAATAGCACCCCTGACCCCTCTCTTGCTCGGGAACCAACTCTATTGCACCTTTTTGTAATAGGGATAATACCTCCTGCTGTAACAGGAGAAGATGGTCTTCCGAACAGAAGGATGGGCGGGGAGGGAAGGTCGGAGGGAATTCCCGAAAGGGAAGAGCGTACCCCCTCTTCACAATGTCGATGACCAGGAGTCCGATGTTATGACCTCCCACATTGGAAGAAAAAAGACAAGTCTCCCCCCTACCGGAGACGAATGGACAGGGAATGGTGGAGGACTACGGCTGCTTTCCTTGCTGCACCCCTCCCGAGGAAGAGGCAGAGTGCTGCAAGGTGGCTCCTCTCGCACGGACTCTGCCCCTGAAGGATCTGTAAGGCAGGGTAGAAGCAGTTTGTTGTGGTCCTTGCAATCTTCCTTGAAAGGAACCACGTCCAAATCCTTTAAATCTCCGAAAGCCTCTAAAGGTGGATGAGGCCGACGACTGGAGTCCCAAAGACCTAGCTGTCGCTCTGCTCTCTTTAAAACGTTCCAAGGCTGAGTCAGCCTTAGAGCCGAAGAGATTTTCCCCATTAAACGGAAGATCAAGGAGTGTGGCCTGCACGTCCGTCGAGAAGCCTGATGATCGAAGCCAAGACTGCCTCCTAGAGACTATGTCGTGCCAATAGCCCTAGCCACCGAGTCCGAAGTGTCCAATCCAGACTGGATCACTTGCGTCGCAGCCGCCTGAGCATCCGCTAAGAGTTGCAGCATCTCCTGGGACAAATTAGGGTGGCCCTTCGCTTCTTCCATAAGGGCATGGATGTAACGTCCCAGTATGCATGTGGCATTGGATGATTTTAGGGCCATACTGCAAGATGAAAATGTCTTTTTAGCAGCACGGTCCATCTTTTTTGACTCTGTCCGCAGGGGCCCCAGGAAACGAGCCAGGAGAGGATCTGGAGGAACATGAAGCTTGGACCACTAGGCTCTCCGGAGTTGGTTGTTGACCGCAGCAGTGGATGCAGGTTTCAGCCAGATATCCTTAATAGGGTCCAGCAGAGCCTCATTGAATGGTAGAAGAGGCTCAGCAGAAGCAGACGTCGGATGGAGGACTTCTGTTAATAAATTTCTCTTGACCTCCGTGGTAGGAAGGGGACATATCCAAAACGTCTGCAGTTTTAACGAGGACTTTATGGAAAGAAGCTGCTTCCTCCGTGACCTCTCCAGGGGAAGCCAGATCTCATTCCGGAGTAGTGTCAAGGCCACTAGCTGAGGAGGTCCTCCTCCTCCTCCTCCTCCTCCAGGCGTCTTGATCTAAGTCTTGACTCCAAGCCTGGAGTCGACAAGGCGTCGGCAGACGCCAAAGATCTTCGTCGGCACCGAACCTCGGATTTGTCCGAAGCCAGAGGCTCCAGCTCCAAAGTGTTCTTGGACGTCGATCGGATCTGAGGCGAATCCGACGGCGCCGTAACCGGTGTAGCCATCCTGAGCAACGTCGTAGGCATCAGCGCCGCTTCAGATGCAGCAGACATATACGGGGTCAACGGCGCCGACCTGTAAGACGCCGGAACACCCAAATCATAGGCCAAAGGGCCAGACGGACCTGCATGACTTCCACCCGGCGTCATGGAAGCAAAGATGATATACATAGCGTTCAAAAACGCTGCAGGATCCGAACCCGGAGTCAGGAAAGCCGGGTACTGTTGCTGCTGCACCGGCAAAGCTGCCGAAGAGGGTCCAGGTAACTCCTGGCTAGGAGAACCCTCAGGCCTCTGGAGAGGCTCGACCTCAAACACTGACTCAGGTGACGTCGGGGTCGCCGGAGGCGTGACGGTTGGGCTTATCTCCCACGTCAGACGACGCCGAGCCGGCGGAGAAGCCGATCTAGATCTGGACCGTCCCTTGCTCGATCGGCGCCGAGAGCCACTATGATGACGACGAGACCTCGAAGATCTCGACGAAGACTGCCTCCTATGACGCCTCTCTTTCTTCTTCTTGGACCAGGCCAAGAATAACTTTGCCTCCCTCTCCTTAAGTGCCTTAGGGTTCATGCGTTGGCACGAAACGCATGCCTCGACCTCATGGTCGGAACTAAGGCACCAGAGGCAGTTCTTGTGGGGGTCGGTAACCGACATCCGACCCCCGCAGTGGCTACAAGGTTTAAAGCCGGATTTTCTAGGCTGTGACATCGTAACCGTCTGTTGGTAACAGTAGCTCCCTGTGAGCCTCGAAGAATTAACCGTTATTCGGGCACGGAAAAAAGGGAACTGACGTCTGCACGTCGACGAGGGCTTCTTATTGCCTGGATGACATCATGTGGCGTCACGTGGAGTCTGGCGATTGTAACGTCATAGTCGACGTGCAGAGCTAGAAGAAATTTCCATTGAGGGCTAGCGCGAGGGGAGAATTATTTTGGTGAGGAATCCACAGGTAGGTGTATCCATCAGAAAGGTGCCAATCAGTGCCTCATTAAAGGGTAAGAAATGCTCCACAGAGTCAGCCCAGGTTGCAGTACTTCTCAAAGCATCTTAGTTTTAACCTCAGCTAGTGAAAACTAGGGGTTGAAAACTTCAGCAGCACAGAAAATGGCTATCATAAAGGGGGAGGACGACGACTCTGTAGGAAGAAGGTAGGAGGGGCGAGTGCAGAATTCAGGCAAACGTCCAGGGAAGTATCCAGGCCTCTAGCCTCTTCAAGATCCATATGAAAAGTATTATGATTAGTGCTGTCATCTAATCCGTGTTGGCTGTGGTCTGAGTCAAAGAGGTTATGGAGTGAATACCTGTTCTAAGGGAATGGCAGAGTCCTGTCTGAGTCAGATAGAAGCTATATCGGTTGGGGCAATTTTGGTGGATAAAGTCACTTCAGCTGAGGCCCTGTCAGTTTCTGTTCAAAGTCAGAAAGGCTCTTCCTCCAGTACCAGCAGTGTGGGGCTGGCCTTGACACAGGAGGGTCTGGCAAGGTTTTCTGCACTGGAGCTGGCGTCAGGACTAGCATCAGCTGTGGAGTAAGGCTGTACCCCACTGTGGGGTCAAGAGGCACAGATGGCATCGGGGACAGATCCTCCAGTGGTAATCCGACTGGAGGCCTACTTTGATCTGTGAGGCCCAAAAGAAGACTAGAAAGAACCAGAAGAGTGCCAAAAAAGGTCTCCTTCTTGAAGGCCTCAACCTTTTGATGCACTACTGACATTTGAAACAGTTTAGGAATCAGTTCTTAGGTAGGTGTCCACAACAGACAGAATGGCATATCGGAATGTACACAACTCCTCCGAGGGAGAGTGGCTGGACACGAGAAAGCCCTGCTTCAACTTCTTGTTATTCTTTCTTGACATTGACTTACCTGAAGACCTTGAATGAGAAGAGGACATGTGGGAATGAGACTACAATCACAACTGCAAATGTTTTTTTTATTCCAATTTCTGTCAATGTTCAGTAACACAGAGTTTAGCTTCAAAATCCTGGATAAGCTTCAGATTTATTAAGGAGCAGTCTTTGCTGCATTTGGAGCTGTGAGAGCACACAAGACATCCCTAATGAGGGTCAGTCACAGATATTTGTTTGCGACAATCCTTTTCAAGATTGAACTCGGTCGTAATACACTACAGAAAGGAAAAAAACTACTAAAATCCAAAGATCAGAGTATATCCTGGGCCCTAGTGGAGCCAGACTGGGCATCTCCAGAGTTATACCCGTTACCCCTAAAATGCCAGTGGACGTCTGATAGATATTCTGATGGCCCTGGGAAAAAAGTCTATAGGCATGGGACACAACACACTCAAAAACCACTTCTGACAAAGTGTTACATAATCTCTCTTGGGACCTCGTCAGAGTACTGGAAACCTTAATGTAGAAGTCCTTGCTTTGTTTTCCAGGTCTTAATTTCGGATTTAAATTAACAAAGGATGGTGACTGCATCATACTCCTACTGCTGACATCTGTTGCATTTCAGCACCTTATTATCAACAGTTGACAATCCTCAATCTAGACTCTACACAGCTGCCTCATGCTTTGATATACCATGCTTCATTTAATCCACAAGTCCTCTACTGCTATAACCCTCGTTTCATTCCAGCCTCTGGTTTTCTGAAAGTCTCTTAACAAGTCCAATATTCACTGATTCTTGTCTTGAAAGAGCAGCTAATATGTTAGTTTCCTCAGGATAGTGCTCTGGAGAGTCACCAAATTGTGGACCCCTTGGCGGGAAAAAGTCTTGATTTTCTCATTTCCTCCTCAGTTTACTGTATTTTAAAGGCACAGTGCACACATAGTAAAAAGGTAAGGAAACTCCAAAGAAAAAAAGTGTGACTACACTCACATTGGTCAAAGGAGGGTAGGGGGTGCCAAAGTAAGTTCGGAAGACAATTCACATCCTTTGTTCGGCTCACTGCACCTCGTTTAGTCCTATCATCTTGTTGCAGGTGGCAAAAGGCTTGTTCACCACTTAACTTCATCTGTGCACTGCCAAAAGGGACAAGATGCTAGGTACCTCTGGTGCTGTGACCGCCTTTAGGGTGTTTGATGCCACCTGCCACAAACATAGGTAATGAGGGCTCAGGAATTCCCATCCGTTCGCTCTCTTTTTTTCCCCCTCAGTCTATAGTGAGGATGAGCAGTGACACACTTGTACCTGAGCCAACTCAATACTACTATCATCAATGCAACAAACTAAGACAGGCTGAGGCCATGTGGTTTTATCCTGAATGAAAATGCTCTTTCATTTAGGACCAGACTGCAAGGGCTCATTGTGCCTTACAGCCCATCTAGTTCAGTAACTTCCAAATTGAGTTTGACCAAAGCACAAGGACCTCCTGACTACTTTGGCAGCCTGGACTCTTCCTCATCAGTTTTAGGTTCCGTTCACTGTCCTACATAGATGGTGAGACTGTAGATGTTTTATGGGTCACAACACCTGATGAGACAATTAGTGGCCTGCCTGTCTCATTGTCGTGCGGTTTCCATTATGATAAAAAGACTGCATGTTTATGGTGGCAGCCCCACCGAGCATGGGAGACTGAGTCAACATCACACCCTTTGGAAGCTGTTAGCCTGACTCCTGGCTAGCCAGCAGTGCCTCATGCAACCCTAGAAAAGGAGAAGGTGATTTGTGCAACCTAAACCTGACACTCTGACTCCTTAAGGAAGTTTTGGAAACAGATCATACGTCTTTCCTTCAGTTACTCAATGACTCATACAAGCCAAGGCAAAACACGACTTGCAAACTGGGTTTTGATGCATTTATTGAAGCATTTGCATCCTAGCATAGAAAGCGTGAGCTGCAATGAGATGAAACAGTACAGTAATCATCATAACAACAAGTGTAAAGAGAATAAACAACCCAACCATTTTGTATGACTCCAGAGAGTCTAGCGATTCCTTCCCTCACCCTATGTCTAGGTCTGATTGCATAGGGGTGGTAACCCTTCTTCCTGTCCTGATATAAGGGAGCAAACCTGAGCGCATTGCTGAATATGAGAGCAAGGGTCTGCCTGTTGTGTGGATGGCAATCCTCTTGTGAAGCTGAAGAGCCAGCATTGGGATCAGCAAAGCTGTCTGTGGAATGATGTGCGTTCCCAGACGACCATGACTGAAATGCCCTCCGCCCCCTTTAGGCCAACGTGTTGTTTATATACCTCATACAGAGTTCTAAGAACAGGTCTGAAGTACTGATGTGTCTAGAAAATTGGGACTTCCTCCCGAGCTCCAGGAGTGGCAATACAAGTTAGTATATCATGTACAATCAGGCCTCGAAAAACCATAAGAATATTACTAGACCTGCAGGTCGAGTAGCCTGAATAATCTACTTGACCTAACTGTAATGTACGTGACCCATAAACAGGTCTCAAATTGTGTGATCCTAGGCAAATATTATATTTTACAGTCACCTTTTTCTTCATTCTCACATATGAGGGCACCTTCAAATATGTGAGTTCGGCATTTCTGCTGTAAAAGAAATCCTCTTCTTTTTTTTTTTTTTATTCAATTTTTTAAACACAAAACAAAAACATACATTAATACAAACAGGTCCCTCGACGAGGAAAATCAGAGAGAGAAGAGGAACATTACAAACCATACAGCTTCAACGGTATCCCATGTCACACGAAGCTCTCTGCTAAAGTCTCTCCCTATATACTTCAATATCGAGGGATCCATTCTCAAAAATCCTCAACACCGGCGGAGCGAAGAAATCCACAGCCCCGGTGCAGGAGAAAAACTTACACACCAATGGTCATAACCTAGCATCGTCGAACAGGAAGAACTACAGGAAAAACAAATTGCTAAAACCACTAAAAAGGCAGGTGGAGCACGCAGTCACATCGCGCAGGCTTATCTTACAACATGGTAACACACATGATCCGTAGGGGGATGAACCTCGCGGATGGGAGCCACCAATCACGCAGCACACTCCGTCCGGGCCGCCAAGTATTCATTCAGAGGGGCCCAAATATCCTTGGGACGGGACCCCTCTGGCATAAGTCCCCAAAATACCGACAGCTGATCATGGCAGAAAGCCGCATCTCGCAGCCATTCAGACCTACGAGGAGCTCTCCCCCGACCCCAACACATAGCAACCCTGTGCTTAGCCAGCAACATGAGGAGGCCTACTAGACGTCTATGCGGGCCCTGAATCTCATCCATACATCCCAACAGCACAATCTTAGGGGAGAGAGGCAGCTCCAGCTCTATCATTTCAGCAATCAACCGCCATACCTCCACCCAAAAATTATACACTTCCGCACACTCCCACGCCAGATGTAAAAAACCCGCATCCTGAGTCCCACAGCGAGCGCAGCATGCATCCGCCAGCAACCCCATGGAATGTAGTCTTTTGGGCGTATAATATAGTCGATGCAAAAACTTAAAGTGCAGCAGACGCAGCCTATAATTCGGGGACAATGCTTTCATGTGAGCGCAACAGCTGCGCCACATTACCTCCGGGATAGGCTCTCCCACATCTCTCTCCCATGCAGTCCTAGAGGACACCCCAAGGCCACCCCCTTGCTCCTGCATAGAATTGTACAGCTTTGTTATCAACTTAGAAGGGGATCTCGCGCCACAAAGTACCTCCAGGGCACGAAACTCCAAGGGAGCACCAGTCGCACCAAAAAGTCGATCTCGCAGCAAAGCACGGACCCGGAGAGTGTAAAATCGCTGCAACGCAGTACCATCACAGCCCGAAAGTGCCTCGGAAATATCCAACAAACGGCCGTCCACTACCCAGTCTCCCAGCACCATCAGGCCAGCGTCTCGAAGAAACCCACGCACCCCACCATCCCGGAACATCTGAGCATCAGCAATTGCCATAACAGGCAGCGAAGGGGCGAATGGTACAGAAACCCCAGAACGCTGCATCAGCGCCCTCCACGCTCTCGCCGTGCAGGCCACTGTGTCGATTCCCCTAGAACGGGATGGCACTCGCCTTCCAAGCACACGCACCAAGCCGTCCAGCCACACAGAGTCGCTCTCAGGCGCCAAATGTGGCATATAGCGGGTCGGATTCAGCCAATAGTACGCAAAATGCGCCTGAGCACAGTGATAATATAGCTCCAGGTCTGGGGCCGCCAGCCCGCCCTGTTCAAATGGCAGCGTAATTTTCTCCCAGGCAATACGCGGCTGCCGCCCCGCCCACGCCAATCGAATGAGCGCAGATCTGAGGCGTCAGAAATAGCCCCCAGCAAGCGGAAGGGGAAGATTCACGAACAAATACAGAAATTTAGGGAGTACCACCATCTTGGCAATGGCAATGCGTCCGATCAACAAAAGTGGCAAAGTGCTCCAGACCTCCACCTTTTCCTCCAGCCATGTCAGCGCTGCCCCATAGTTAGCAAGACGTAACGCATCTTCGTCACAACACAGGTGTATGCCCAAATAACGCACCGGGCCCTCCGCCCAAACCAAAGGATATCGAGAATCAAATCTCGCCACGCTGGAAGTCAGAGGCAGGATCATCGACTTCGACCAGTTAATAGTGACACCAGAAAAATTCCCGAAGCGCACAATTTCATCTAGTAAAATATCTAGATTCTGCCCTGGGTTTCGCACGTATAACGCGATATCATCCGCATATAAAGATATCAAGACAGGGCGTTGCCGAAACTGTAAGCCACTGCTGCTATATTTCTGTCGCAATCCCGCCGCCAACGGCTCCATTGCAGCCGCAAAAAGAAGCAGAGACAGCGGGCACCCCTGGTGCGTACCCCGCGAAACCGGGAATGGAGCCGAAAGACATCCTCTTTTGTTTGATTAAATACACTAAACGTTTGCTCCATATATAATAAATCTAGCCCACATATAAGAAACACATGATCCACGCATGACTTGCCTCTTAGTTTACTAATAGCATTGCCATCAGGACAGGTGTGTTTCTCAGTTTATGTTTAAACACTCACTTTTAATAAATATATTACTAAAGCATGATGTGGTAGCACACTCATTTACAGACAGTAAATTTCCAAGTAATGTCCAAAAACCTTCCCACTAACTTGCAGCTTTATTGATAAAACTATATAGTGCAGTGGTTCCCAGCCTTTTGACTTCTGTGGACCCCCACTTTATCATTAATGGAACCCAGGGACCCCCACTGAATCATCATTGGAATCCGGGGACCCCCACTGAGTCATTACTTGAAGCATGGGACCTAATTTGTCAATATTTGTTAATATTTTTTTATTTTCTAAGCAGTCGCGGACCTCCTGAGAAGGCTTTGCGGACCCCCAGGGGTCCCCGGACCACAGGTTGGGAACCACTGATATAGTGTATTAACAATCTGTGAAAAATGGGTTTTAGAAAACATTTATCATTTGCACATCACCAAGGGTCGAGTGGAGAAAAATAGCTTGACCACATAAAATAAAACTCACCATAGCAAGTGGTGGAGTAGATTTTTCAAGCCCTGACAATTCATGGGAGCCAGGCCACAAAGAGCACCGTCTACAAAAATCTGATAAAATGTGCAGTGCGGCCAACTAGGTGTTCCTGGAAAGAAGCAGCTGATGAAAATATAAAACCAACAAGCTAAAAGTTGGCTGTGCTAAAATATGACTGAATAAAATGTATGTCTTAATGGAAAAGGCACAGGTTATGGGCCTAATGCTAAAATAAGGGTGCCCAACCTAGGAGCTATAACACCCTAGGACCTACAACACCCTAATGTGGGGCCATGCAAAATCCTCTGCCTCCATTGGTCTGATTTTTCTTGTATGATCTATTTTTGATTAAAAAAAAAAAAAAAAAAAAAACACACAACACACAATGGTCACTGATGTCTAATGCAACAGATCTGTTAAAAAAGAAATGTTAAAAAAACAAAACAAAAAAAAAAGCGAAATACCACAGCAAATATAACAGTGGTAGCCACGGAGGCCTTACTAAGTACTGCTTTAGCCAATATAAGATACAGAAAAGTAATTACCCTACCCTTGCCATAACATGCTTTGGATGTTCAGCCCATCCATGAATTGCAATGAACTATGAGCATATTGCTAAAATGTAGACACATCATTCCCCAATTGGTTTGTGGACAAAGAACTGCTTTGATTTTTTTTTTTAAGTGAAACATTGTCACCTTGGTTGGACTTAAAATGGAAGACATTTTACACTAGCTCCAAACATAGTAAATACAGGAGACAGAGGAAAAAGGACAGTGTAACCATGTTTTATATGTTATTTGTGTTACAACTACAAGAGTCAAGGTCTGAGAGTCAAACACACAGTGCTTGGTAAATTTTGCTGCCTCATGAGAAACACTATCTGAAGACAACAGCTTGTTGATGGGCGTGCTGTGAAGTGGTAGAGTAGTTACACAAATCTTAACTGTGTGATTCATAGGATTGCAGCCTTTTTAGAAGGCAACATTTTGCCATCTACCTGCTGAATTCCAACTAACTGATTTGACACCAAGTGCCACATAGTTTTCAAAATATTTAGCTATCACTGCTTATGCAGGCCACCTAAAGAACTGAATGAGCCAGATCTACCCACCAACATAATCCACTGTCTTTTTCCCTAAATCTGCAGTGGACAACAGGTTGCTTCCGACTGTCTACCAGATTGTTCTGATGGTATTGGGAAATCAAGGTTGTGGGGAGTTCAAAATTAGCTTGTGTTCTAGGCTTACAATTATTCAGTCCCATTGCTGTGAGTGGGACTTCATTGAGGACTTTGCTCAAGTTTACCTCCCTTTCAGTCACCCTTATTGTGGATTTGACAAAAGCTAGTTTTACAAGAAAGCTCCAACAGCCTTTTACAAGAAGGCATCAAAAGATTTACACTTTGCCTATTTCTTCCTCAGGTTTAATCTTTGAGGACAGTGTCTTCATTTTTCGTTTCGCCATGATTACAATATGAAAAACAACTCCCAGCTCAGTCTTTGATTATGATTATAAATTGTAGTCCAGATGGAATTTAAAGGGTTTGGGTGGGTTGGGAGTTAGGGGTTAGCTGAATCTTTCATTTGTTGTGAACTGTTATGGTTAGAAAGGAGTTTGATCCTGCTAAAGATCTCTAGTATTGTGTGTATGGATTTGCCCAAGGACGTTTATGGTTTTCCTTGAACTAGGTTGTTGATTGTCATTTGCCCAGCCACAGATTTTCTTTTTTAGTTTTTCTATCCAGGTGAATAGTTGTGATGCAATGTTGAATGCATCCTAGTGATGTGGTTTGTTTAAGGTGACGCTATCTGAATGGTTCTTAAGTGTACATTTGTTTGGCATGGTGGAAGGGCTGCTGAGCTGGCTGAGCACTACCAATCATATCATTCTGGTGTAATTTTGTGTGCATGAAGGCGTCTTTCTACCATATTCTATTTATGGAAGACAAATTGTAAGTGCAATTGGAAAAGTGCAGTGCTGTGGGTATTACTGATGGGTGAACGTAGCATACTGTTGGATACCATGATAGACAACTACAAGGTGTTTCCAGATCTTTGCTAAATGTTTAATGTGCTCTGTTGGATATTAGTACTTTGTGTGTCATAGGAACTGCTGATATAAGAACTTGGGATAAACAAATATATGGTATATGAGTGCGGAGTTTGATAATTTTAAGGTGGTCTGGTCATATATTATGTTACAGGTATGCCATTATGTCATCTGTGACATGGCATTTATTACTGCTTATTAGCAGCCACTGGGAATCTTGCAAACTTTTAGGCCTCTACATTTAGACAACTTCAACTTCGCAAGGGGTCCGAGAAACCTTGGGTATTTCCACCAAAAGAGTATAGCTGTAGTAGGGTCAGCGATGGTAACATGTACTGTGTATGTAACCATTTCATGGCAGGGATGCAAATAATTGACATTACATCAAATGAAAGTCTAAACATTGAAGCAGTAGTCACAGTTGGTTATATGATCCTAAGCTATTTGAATTTAGAGATAGCGTGTACTACTTTATATGTATGCTAAATGAGCAAAATAATAATTGAAGTAAAAAAATCGTCTACTTGAACAAAACCTTCACAACTTTTCAAAAACCCAGGTTTCACCTGCTGTTCCTATGCTGCAAGAGACCTAATTCTGAGACCCTGTCATACGCCCAATTGCAGAGCTCTAGTAGGACCATGGCTCATATCCAAGCCACACAAGCAAGATGGCTACTCGGAGGCGAAACACAAAAAGATAGTAAGTTGTGGTTGTGAACAACAATGAAATGCAAACCAATTATGGACTGGATGTACTACTCAGTAAACTGGGTTGACTTGAGATCTCTGTATTACGTATAATGAAGTAAGTTGTATTTCCGATTCAGTGCATACATCATCAAGTGTACAGTTCTAATAAACTGCTGAATTCAAAAAAACAACAATATACACTTCCAATAAAACTTTCACAATGTCAAGTGCACCACAAAAATACAATGAATGAATGGGACCATTTGTAGAATGGCAACACTACTTCAAGAACAAGTGACCCGGTGCTGAATGGAGGAGGTGCTAGTTGTGAGCCTCCACGCGAGGAGAAAAGAAACAAAAATACATAATGTAACTGAAAAAAGATAGCGCGTGCAGTAGCATTATGAGGGGTTGCTAAAGAACAAGTTACTTACCTTCGGTAACTAATTATCTGGTAGAGACTCTATCTAGCTGCAGATTCCTTACCTTAGAATTCCCTGGCGTCAGCTTCGAATTTGGAATTTTTCTGCTAAGCAGTACCCTGCGTGCGCCGTCGGGTGACGTCGTCGTCTGGCTCCGCGTGGCGTCGTTAGAGCAGTCTATGACATCACGGTTGTCTATATAGACGCCACCGCAGCGTGTGTACATCAGTTCTTTTCCCACAACTTTCCACGCCAGAAGCGCAGAGTCATGGAAGAACCAACAGTATTTAGTTTCGTTTTTTCATTTGATTGTTTGAAGAAAAATGCATGCCTTTAAGAAAGGCAAAAATACCAAAAACATATAATTTATACATATATATATATATATATATATATATATATATATATATATATATATACACACATATATATATATATATATATATACATACACACACACATACATATACACACACACACACACACACACACACACACATAAACACACACATAAACACACACATATATATATCTATATCCGCAGAGCGGGGAGGCTTAGGTGGGTGTAAGGAATCTGCAGCTAGATAGAGTCTCTACCAGATAATTCGTTACCGAAGGTAAGTAACTTGTTCATCTGATAAGGACATCTAGCTGCACATTCCTTACCTTAGAATAGAAACCCAAGCTATAATTCCTGGTGGTGGGTCATGAGGATAGATTTCATACCAGGAAGTCCTGCAGGACCGAGTGGGCAAATGCCCCTCTCTTCTCACCTGGCTATCCAGACAGTAGTGCCTTGCAAAACATGTGCAACGAAGTCCACGTTGTTGCTTGGCAGATGTCAAGCACCGGCACGCCTCCAGCTAATGCAGTGGTAGCAGCTTTTCCTCTGGTAGAGTGAACCCTCAAGCCCTCTGGATACTGCTTCTTGGCCAAAGTGTCGCAAATCTTTATACAGAGAATGACCGACCCTGAAATGGACCCCACAAAGAGTTGGTCGCCCACCCGGAACTCTTTTGTGCCGTCAAGATAGAACGATAATGCTCTTTTTGGGTCCAGCCAATAGAGATGCCCCTCTTCTTTAGAAGGATGCGGTGGCGCAAAGAAGGTGGGCAGGGTGATATTTTGACCCACATGGAAAGGGGTCACCACCTTGGGGAGGAAAGAGGCACGTGTTTAGTCAGGATATATCGTGAGATATGGCGGTTTTGATGATAAAGCCTGCCGCTCATTCACTCGCCTGGCAGATGTAATTGCCACCAAAAAGGCTGTTTTGATAGTGAGCAGCAGGAGAGGACAGTTATGTAAGGGCTCTAAAGGAGCATACAATAGGAAAGTAAGAACAAGATTAAGATCCCACTGGGGCATTACAAAAAGGCACAGGTGGAAACATATGCATAAGCCTTTTAAAAAAATCTTTGTACTATAGGAGACTTAAACAAAGATGTTTGATCAGGCAAGCATAGAAAAGCCGATAAGGCAGCAAGATAGCCCTTCAGAGTCCCTAAAGAGGAACCCTGTTGAGCAGGATATAAAATAAACAAAAGGATATTAGATAGAGAAGAAGAAAGAGGATCAATAGACCTCTCTATACAATATGAAACAAAACGTTTCGATCGGCAGGCGTAAATCGGCTTAGTAGAGGGATGCCTGGCTGCCAGAATGACATCACAAACTTCGGAAGTGAGGTCATAAACCATCAACTGTCATCGCTCAACCTCCACGCTTGAAGCTGGAAAGTTGATGGAGAACCTTCCCCTGCTGCTGCGACAGAAGATCCTCCCGAAGAGGCAACCTGATTGGAGGACTGATGCTCATTTTGAGAAGCTCTGGATACCAGAACCTCTGTGCCAAATCCGGAGCCACTAGGTTACTTGGGCCCGATCGTTCCTGATTTTCTTGAGAACTATGAGCAGAAGTGGTATGGGAGGAAAAGCGTATAGTAGGCCTGAACTCCACTTGTGATGAAAAGCGTCGCCTAGCGATAGCCCCCTTGGAAACTCCAACGTGCAAAACTGCTGACATTTCGCGTTCTTTACGGAGGCGAACAGATCTAAACAAGGCTCTCACCACTGCTGAAAGAGCCCTTTGCCACCTCTGGATAGAGATACCATTCATGATCCGCTAAGCATTTTCGGCTGTGCTCGTCCGCCCTGGCATTCGGAGAACCTGCCAGGTGTTGAACCAGCACGACCCCACACCGTCCTGCTTGTTGCAGTACCACATTGCAGTGGTGTGATCCGTGAACACCTACACTACCTTCCCTTTCAAAACAGAAAGAAATGCCTTTAATGCGAGTCGGATTGCCTGAAGCTCCAACAAGTTGATATGGAGCCCAGATTCCACAGGAGACCAGTGACCTGTGATCTCCACCGCTCCAAGATGGCCGCCCCATCCCAGAAGTAACGCATCTGTCACTACTGCGAGATCTGATTGGGGAAGGGAGAGGAGTCTGCCTTTAACCCAATCACAGTTCACTAACCACCACTGCAGATCCTTTGCAGTTCCCTCTGAGATCTGAACCACGTCGGTAAGATTCCCCTGATGTTGTGCCCATTGGAACTTCAGGTCCCACTGCAGAGCCCTCATATGCCATCTGGCATGCTTGACAAATAGGATGCAGGAAGCCGTGAATCCCAACAGCGTCAGAGTCTTTCTCACCGAAATCCAGGATAGAGGCCGAAACATTGGTATCATAACCTGAATATCCAGGACTTGCTGCTCGGGAGGATAGGCCCGATACTGCACTGTGTCCAGAACAGCTCCGATAAAAGTGAGCTTCTGAGAGGGAGTCAGGTGTGACTCCGGCACATTGATAGTGAACCACAGCGAGTGTAGGAGGTCTGCCGTCATCTGGAGATGGGTGACGAGAGCCTGAGGCGTGGGAGCCTTCAACAGCCAATCGTCGAGGTAGGGGAAGACTGAAATCCCTGACCTGCACAGATGAGCTGCCACCCCCATCATCACCTTCGTGAACACCTGAGGGGCATTGGTGAGACCGAAAGGGAGCACGGTAAACTGAAAGTGCTCGTGGCCCACCTTGAACCGCAGGTAACGCCTGTGGGCTGGCAGGATGGGGATATGGAAATATGAGTCCTCCAAGTCCAACGCTACCATCCAGTCTCCTTGATCTACGGCAGACAAGACCTGAGCAAGAGTGAGTATCTTGAATTTCTCCTTCTTGAGGAAGAGATTGACGTCCCTTAAATCCAAGATAGGGCGAAGGCCCTTGTTCTTTTGGGAATCAGAAAGTAGCAAGAATAACAACCACTGCCTACTTCTGATATTGGGACACTTTCTATGGCTCCCTTTGCCAAGAGAGCCGAGAAACCTCCTCGTGGAGCAAAACCAAATGGTCCTCCATCAGCCGTTCTTTTGTCGGGAGATAGAGGAAGGAAAAGACTGGAAGGGGAGGGAAAAGCCCTTCCGTATGATCGGCAAGACCCATTTGTCCATTGTGATGGAATGCCAGTGAGGGGCATGAAATTGAATCCTCCCTCCAACTGGACGGACATGGTCCTGCAGAACCACACTAGGAGAGCTTGGGCGCAGTGGAGGGGGGGCTGTGTGGTGGCCGACCGCTGGCCAGACCCTCTGGGTCTGATGGTACCACGACCAGGTCCTCTTCTGGGATGGTGTGAAGCCTCTGCTGTCGTGCTGGCGCTGAAAGCCCTAAGTATCTGACAGTAGCTCGAGAATCCTTGAACCACTCAAGCGCGGAGTCTGCCTTCTCACCAAAAAGGCAAGAGCCATTAAAGGGCATGTCCATCTAACTTGACTGGACATCCCCCAAAAAGCCAGTTGAACGTAGCCAGGCGTGATGGCGTAGGACCACTGTCCTCTGCCCAGCGAGTCGGTAGTGTCCAATCCACACCTGATAGTAAACTTGGCTGCATCCCTCCCATCCTTGACAGGCTGGGTGTGTGTCCCGTACACCCTCCGGGACCTGGGAGAGCACCTGTGCCACCGTATCCCATAACGTATGGGAAGAACAGCCCAATAGGCAAGAGGTGTTTTCTGACCTCTATGTCCGACTGGAGGAAGAAAATATTTTCTTTCCAAGCTGATCCAGCCTCTTGGATTCCATATCCGGGGGAGCGGAAGGGAAGGCACCACGGGAAGTAGAGGCTTGGACCACCAAGCTCTCCAGGCTGGGGTGTTGGGTCAGGAAGCTAGGGTCGCTCGGAGCGGGTCTTTGGTGGCGGCAGACGGCCCTATTCACAGGAGCCCCTGTGCTGGGTTTGGCCCATGTTCCCAGAAGGACGTCCGTTAGGGCCTCATTGAAGGGCAACATCGGCTCTGATGTAGTCACCCCCGGCTGAAGCACTTCTGTCAGGAGATTCGTCCTGACTGGCCCCATGGGCAAGTCTAGGTCCAAGACCTCAGCTGCCCTATGCACCACCATAGCATAAGAAGCTCCCTCCTCCGTAGCCACATTAGGAGGAGAGACCATACCAGTATCTGGAGACGTGTCCAGTCCACTGGCCTCCCCAGATCCTCGTACCAGTCCTGTTCATGTTCTAGGTCATACTCTAAAGGGTCCTCAGACCCCTCCCATTCCTCTCCTGTGCCTGGCTGTTCAGAATAAGGCTCAGGGCAATGATATGGGCCAAATTGGCGCTGT
The DNA here is from genome assembly GCF_031143425.1 of Pleurodeles waltl. Taxonomy (NCBI): domain Eukaryota; kingdom Metazoa; phylum Chordata; class Amphibia; order Caudata; family Salamandridae; genus Pleurodeles; species Pleurodeles waltl. The sequence goes on along the minus strand of NC_090450.1, from coordinate 868,045,329 downwards.
CAGAGTCATCAGACGTCGCTCCGGATCATCCGGAATGAGGAAGGGGCTACCACCGGTGGGCGGTCAACTGTGAGGGTCCAGTATCGGATCCTGCACTCCCCAATGGTTCCGAGGCTGAAGCCGCCAAAGTCAAACCCTATGGGGCCCCTGCTGACCCCGCGGGGCCCAAAGACCCACCCGAAGGTGCAGCCCGCTCAAAAACAAGGCGCATGGCCGCGTAAAATTCCTTTATTTGAGCGGGGGTCACTCCGGTTCCCGGAAAAGGGGGAAAACGCAGAGTCGACCCTGGCGACAGCTCCGCAGAACCGCGATCGGAACGTCGGCGTTCCCTTGATGCCTCGTCGGCCGACAGGCATGGTGAAGCGGAAGTCCGCTTGGACTTCTTCTTCTTGTGCTTCTTACCTGAGTGATCAGATGACCATGAATGTGAGGAAGAGGACTTGGGACTCCGGGAGCGGTGCAGCGACCTCCTCCTACTGCGGGACCGTGACCTCCTCGGAGTCACGTCGACCGAAGACGGTTGTCGGGCTGAAAGAAGTTTGAGGGATCTCTCCCTCAAGGCCTTCGGAGCCATGGCCTGGCAGTCGGAGCACTAAGTGGAGTCGTGATCCTTTTCTAAACACCAGACACACACTCGGTGTGGATCCGTTACCTACATGGTGCGATGACATGCAACACACGGTTTGAACCCAGTCTTTCTATAAGACATGTTTCAAACAATCAAAAAAGCGAAAAAACCTCGATGTTCGTTGAAGAAAAGGGTAGCTCTTATCCGGATCTGCGCTTAACCAGCGCGGAAGGAAAAGAACTGACGTACAAGTGCTGAGTTGGCTTCTATATAGACAACCGTGATGTCATAGACTGGTCCAATGATGCTGATGACACCACGCGGAGCCGGATGACGCACGTGGATCCAAACGATGCCACCGACGGCGTGCGCAGGGTACAGCTCAGCAGAAAAGTTTCGGATTCAAAGCTGACGCCAGGGAATTCTAAGGTAAGGATTCTGCAGCTAGAAGTCTCTATCAGATTAGGTAGATCTTCAATGTCTTCTTGAATATGGTTAGATTCGGTTCAGCACGAAGAGCAAGCAACAATCAATCCCAGGCCTTTGAGGGTACCACAAATAATAAGCAACCTCCTATTCTGGCCTTTTTGTACTGTGGCATTTTGAAAAGAAGAAATTTTTAAATCTTAAAGCCTGAGATTGTTGTTAAAAGGCAAACCGAGATGACATATAGGTAGCTTGCCCACACATATGTAGTGCCTTATGACAGAGGCACAGGGCTTTTAAAGACGCATCTTTTTGACCCTGGAAAGTGATGATTTTTGTGGAGCTCATTAGAGATAACAATATATCTCTTCAGCGCTAGAATCCTGCATGCTGCAGCATTCTGGGGTATTTGCAATTTTTGGCTGAGGTACTTTGGTGAACCTACCATCAAGGAGTTACAGTTCTATCCAAGATGAGAGCTTGCATCAAATCTTTCCTTCAGGGAGCCGGAACAAAAGGCAGATTTTTATTAATGATCCTCAAAGGCGGAAACCAGTAATAGAAATGTATTTAATATGCTGCACAAACAATAGGTCAACTTCAATGGCCACTTCAGGATTTCTTGTCTATGAAGAGGAAGAGACCAGCAGTTGCTCGTCTATGATGCCTATAGTCCAAACACATTGGCTTCTATTTTGCTGCTATTAAGTGACAAAATATTTGCATTCATCCAGTTGGATACTCCTTTAAGACAATGTTTGTGATTCAGCGCTGCCTCCTCCAGGTTACCGTCCAGGCACACAATAATGTGTCTGCATATATATATATATGGGATGTAATGCTAAAGAAGTTAATGAGGCTGGTCCGGGGGATCAAGTAAGGACTGAACAAGAGACCCTGGGGAACTGCGGTTGATGTTGTCCTGGCTATAGGTCCAAAGTCAGACATAGCAACTGTCCAAGTCCTATCTAGAATGAAAGAAGAGAACCATTTAAGGACTGAGCCGTCTATACTGGCTTAGACTTGCCATTTTAGTAGGGTGGAGTGGGGGATGGCATCAAACCTCGCCAAATAAAATCGGGGATGCCACTCATCCACCGTCCAGTATGAAACTGATGCCATCTGTTACTCTGGCCAGTACTGTTTTGGTACAGAGGTCTCTACAAAATCCAGACTGGGCTATGTGCAAAAGATGAGATTACAGAAACTGGGTTAACTGTTTGTTGACTAGGCTTTCTGAAAGTTTCGCAAATATGGGTCACAGTGATATTAGTCCATATTTGGAGATCTCACTAGGACCTAATGAGGGTTTCTTCAAAAGTGTAAAATGATGGGCGATTTTCAAGCTTCTGAAAAATGCCACGTGTTAATAAAGATTCACAAACAATGGTCATCGGATAGAGATGTGCTTGGTTAACTTTTGTACAGAGCACAAGTTCAGATGAGAAGAGGTGGTTATGGTACTCACAGTGTACTGGTTCAAAAGTGGAGAATGTAGCCACTCCAGTCATGTTTGACAGAGATAAAGTGTTATTAGCTGCCTTGCAAGTTTTTTTTTTAACTAGATTGGCAATTTTTGTGTGACAAAATTCTGATAACGTATTACTTAGTTCTTGAGAGGGGGTAGCCATATTGCCCTCTTCCCGAGAATAGACCACATTTGTATACAACAGGATCACCTTGCTGATAGGGTTTTTATGACCAAAGGATAGGATTTGGAGTGTATTCTGTTTTTTTGTACTTGCTTGTAGTAGGGGGCCAGTTTGGTTTTATATGCAAGTTTATCTGCTGGATAGTAGTTCCCCCCTCTACTTCCTTTCCAATGTGTTCCACTTAAATTTCAGCATTTTAAAGTATTTGTTAAACCATGGAGCCAAAGGGGCAATTCTTTTATGTATAATTTGTCTACCAGCGATGATCTCACCCAAAGAGGATCAGATCCGGGAGGTTATTTGGCCAGAGTTAACTGTTGGTTCATTATTGGATCAATCAGGGCATGTGACATCTAGCGCTGTTGCCGATGCTTCAAGATTCAGACGTCATGGTCTAGCAGACAATTTTAACTCAATGACAGTGTGCACAATCTTGTCTGGAAAAAGTGTAATGAAAGAATTAGAAAGTGGTTCAGCCAAGGTAAATGAATGAGGTCAGTGAAAGCATTTGGGAAGGAACTCATAATTAGTTGATATGAATGACTGTAGCGTTCTATAAATATAAAAACAAAACACTATGTAGTTTGGAATACTACCTAACTAATCAAATAACTGAAAAGTCAAGTTTCAGGAGACAGCTAGCTCAACTTAAACACACTCGCTCAAAAACACCCAAGCCAGAGTTATGAATACACTTCACTTTCAAAAGATCATGATTTAATCAACTAATGAGCATAAACGTGGTGTGCAGTGATACAACCTTATGGAGCAAATTCACAAAAGTATTTATAAGCACAGGAAGACAGGAGTACTATTTTACATACTCTTCCATGCCATTGTGAATTAGCTCCTGAAACATCCAACTCCCTAATAGTAAACATACAAAGAGGAACAGCTATTTCTATCTGTACAATTTGTTTTTTATAAATATTCACAGAATATTTATTTATTCACTTTTTCCATGCTTTGGGAACAATTCGCAAAGGCATGTAAGAAGAGTACATAAAAGGACAGCAGGTTTAAAAAAAAGAAAAGAAACAAATCATAAAAATCAGTGGTGAGGAATTGTCTGGGGTCAAGGACAACAGGTTCTCATGTTAATTATATCCTTAGGAAAAGTAGGCCCAACCCCTTAGAGCTTAAATTAAGCCTTTGGTTGCCAATTCACAGTATTACATTAGGAATCTGAGAAACAGCATTGTCTGCAGTTAAGGTTAACATTTGTATCCATATGATCATGCTGTTTTAACTTGTATTTATAATCCGTTAACGTAATTTATCATTAGGGGAAGTGCTAAAAAGGAAATGTTGTGAGCTCAGCGTGCACTACCGACAGTGGTTCCAGTTTAAAAACGTGTAGACATGTTTGTAAAGTGTAACACTGTGAAGCTGCCTAAAACGCTCCAAGAATGCTCCCCGATTAGATGCAAATACATGCAAAAGCCTGAAAGCATGACTGATAATTCTTTGCTTTCAAAATAAAATGTGCACAAAAAAAATGTATGTAACTAGAAAAAAATATATATTTTCCTAATCCACTTTTCATTTTAAAAGGTGTCATTTCTTTGAAACATCGTCTAGTAAAATGTGTGTTTCATGCTAGTATTTCAAACAAATGTTAATAACGGATAATTTGTATAAAGCTAGTTTTGTCTAGATCATGGGAAACACGAAAATAAACAAGCATTGACAAAAACAATAGTCTGTTGGTTTCAGCTTTTTGGTTTTGCAAAGTGTTTTTTTTTTTTGTACAACGTTATTGTTATGAGAGCAGCCAGGCCCAAATGTTCAAAAAGTCACATATTTTGCAGCCATGGTATATGCCCATGCATTAATGTAGATTGAAGACTTTAATGATTTCACAAGAATGTGCACAAGTAGGCCTGAAAACGTTATTTCTACAACATTTTTGTGAATTGCATTTTAGCATGAGAAAATATGCATTTGTATATTTGCTCATGTTAAAATCTCCCGAGTGCTTGCAAGTTCATTTTCCCTACAAAATCTTTTTGCTACCCTGAAAAAGGATTAATTTCTGCCCTTGTAGGAAGTAAATTTCCAGCCTATCGCAGTGTGGGAAAAGATTAAAGAGCTGGTGAAAACCGAGCACGCAAGTTTGTAGGTGTGCATAGACTGAAAATGGCATTCCAATCCCAGAACTACCTCTTGTCACAACTTCTAGCCTCAGTACGGAGATTTGCGGGAAGGTGCCAAAAGTAGGGAACAGCTAAAATCCAGACTGCTATAATACTATTCATGGATTAAACAGAGAGACTAGTATCTAAGCTCTTATATTTTGAGAACGCTGCCGATTAGTCATCTCACTGCATGGCACCAAAGGGACAAGTGGATTTTTTTTTAAATGTTTTTTAACAGGACAAGTATCTTTATGAAGCATACTGTCTCATGGACAAGACAATACTTTATAAAATTCCTCACCCCTGACAAATGTTACCAGGCCTGCAGGTCTAATGAGCTGAGTAACCTACTTGTCCTAACGCTATGTGCTTAACCCGTTCTACTCCCAACTTTCTTTTTCTTCAATTATTAAAATGTAAATATTATGGGGAAAAACGACAGCTCTTTTATGACAAAACTTTGTTTTTCTTAACTACACATGCATTTTATTATTCTTGTGAGTGACAAACTAGTCCTACGTTCACCTGCAATACTCTCTTGCCCTACAAGTCACCACCCAACAACGCAGCCTTTCCACTATCCGATCTATCAACAAAACTGTCCAACATATTTATATTTGGTGACCTAAACATTTGGGGCCAGATGTATCAAGAATGCCCGTTTGCGAATGCAAAAAGCCAGTTCAGAATGTATGAAAGACATTCTGAACGCAATTTTAAGGAATCGCTAAAATAGCGATTCCTTAAAATTGCGACCCTGTTTAGAGAGTCGCAAATTGCGACTCTCTAAATAAGAAATCGCAAATAAAGATTCCTTATTTGCGATTTCTTAGCACATGTATGAAGCCATTCCTAAATGTGATTTGGGCATTTAGGAATCGCTATTTGCCACCAGGTTGAACCTGGTGGTAACCATGTGCAAAATTTAAAAATGCATTTTAAATGCATTTTTAAAATGTACATATAAAGCACACATGCCCTTTTGGCATGTGTGCACCTTACATGTCCCAAAAAATAATTCTGGGGTGCAGCAGAAGGGGCCTTAGGCCCCCAGCACCCTGGGGATTTGCATTTCCAAAACCGCAATTTTGGAAATGCAAAAAGTTCGAAGATATGGGCCAACAGGCCCATAGGTGCGAATGGGGCCGAGATTGCAATTTGGGATTTGGTAATAGCATTTGCGATTTTTAAGAAATCGCTATTACCGATTCGAAATTGTGATACATGCCATTTTGCGAGTCGGAAATAGCGTTTTCTTAAAAATCGCTATTTCCGAATCGCAAAAGGCCTCCATGATACATCTGGCCCTTGGTTCAGTAAACCAAATATGCCTCAACCAAGGGCAAAATTATACAAAGAGGATACTATACCTCATCCTGTGATCAACCAGCTGCCTCATTTTCAACAGATTTTGCAGGGATGAAAAAGGGGTTTGGGGGGGGGTGAGTGGGAGAGGAGACGACGGGTTGGTCTTCTCGCAGGGACATGTCCTCAGAAGCAGATCTAAGAAACTTCCACAAGAGGCATGGTCCACATATAGCTACAGGTGTGCCTTAAAATATGCACAATAAAATTGTGTGCTTGACAAATTGATAAATAGAGCCTCAATCAGCAAATACTAACCAAAACCAGCGTACAACACAATTTAAGTCTGATCACCAATATACTGGTCCACAAGCAATTTAATAAGGGAATAGGTAAATTTATAAGTAAACAGTACCTTGACTGCTTGCCATCAACACCTTTTGTGAGTCACGTGTACAAAGGGTATAACTTTGTTATGCAACTAGAAAGAAAGCAAAGCTTAGGCCCTGGACCATCAATGGTAAATTGCAACCATCTCACTAAAGGAAGTGGCGATGTTGCTTTGTACACCCTGTATGTGACAGGCATCCAAGTATTTTATTTTCCATTAGCCCGCAAAGCACAGCTACAGAGTTCCCCACAAGGCTAAGGTTCAATATCCATTTTTAAGCCTAACTTGACACCATAGCCATCAACCAGGTTTGTCACTATTCTGAAATTAAAAAAAAAAAAAAAAAAAAAACAACAACAGGCTTCAGTCAAGTAAAGATCTCTGACCTTATTTTACTGGCAGTTTGGTGCATCATTCTTGGTAATAGTCAAGGTTTACATTGCAAATATACATCGCAAAACTACACTGAATCAATACACTTTATTTTAAATCTAATCATTTGTGACATATGTATTATTATAAGGCACAAAACCATCCTTATACTTTTACTGAAACAAAGATATTTTAAACGCATTTGCCAGGCTTAGCTGTGTGACTAATCCTAACATGGCTTTGTAATTGGTTTTTATCTTTCTACTGTGGAGGGATGGTCAGAAATAAGGAGCAGAAGGCTTTTCTAGTTTGCGTATGATGGCTTTTAATGAGTATACTTGAATCACACAATCAGTTCATCCCTTGAATAGTAGATAAACTAAACATCCCAACAAATAATTCCTACCATCAGGTTAAATCTCCCTCTTCTTCCTGGACTGCTTAGCTTGGTAGTATGGTCTCCTTTAACAACCTCTTGTCTTCATTCTTAGGTCCTAGTAAGCGGTTGCCGCTGACGCCCCTTGAAAAACAGGAGAATATCCAGGTAACAGTAGGGAGGTGCTTCCTGTTTCCCTCTTATGGGTCCCCAAGGGACCATCATGTGTTGAAGCCCTATTTCTGTTGTCCCGTGCTCCTGTCACCAGTAGACATTGATCCCTTAGTGCTTATTGACACATTTCCTGCAAGCTGGACTTCCCCAATTCACACTGACCCAAATGATTTGGGCCCTACAAGCACTTTCACAAAAGTAGTAAACACATCAGACTGAGCCCCCTCACCAATAATAGAACCACTGTTCCCTTAAGTTTTTATAGTAGAAGATTAGCCTTTTGAATACACACACACACAAAATCAGGGCACATGCCTTCCCCGCGCCATTCACCTTATCCCAGGGTCATTCACCTTATCTGCTTCTGAGTTCTGCCATGCTCACTCACTCAGGTAGGCACACCTTTCCTGAGATGTGGTGGGCCTGTCCGCATAGTTCAGTGGCAACTAGCAGTCTTCAGATCAGTTATTTTCATCTGCCGTCCACCCGGCTCGCTCGCCACTCTACGGTTGGAGCAGGATTTCCATCTCAGTCAGTTTCCCTGGTCAATTTTTGGTCCTGGCTTACCAAGGGGGTCTCTTTAAACCGTCCAGACTGTCGGGCATCCTTCCTTGATCATCCGCATTTTCCCATTGGTCCCATTATCCCTCTTCCTTTTTTCTGGCTTGTCTTTTCTCCTTGCCAATCAGTCGACTCCAGAGTCGTGCAGGGCCTTGAACACGTGGGTGAGGAGTTTGAACTGGCATCTCTTATGAACAGGGAGCCATTAGAATTTTTTGGGGTGGGAGTGATGTGGGTATGATGATGGCGATCCAGGATGAGTCCTGCTGCTGCGTTTTGGATGGTCTGTAGCCTTTGAACTAGGTGGGCCTTAATTACCACGTAGTGTTTCTGTAGTCCATTCAAATTGAATGAGGGCTTGCAGCATCTCGTGTTTTGTGGAAGCCACTTGAAAATCTTACGTAACGTGCAGGATGAAAATTCAGGTGGATGGCACTGCGCTGACTTGGGACCACTTGAAAATGTTACTTAAGATGTACAGGATGAAGAATAAGGAGGATGACATTGCATTGACCTGGGACCTCATGGGGAGTTTGCTGTCCAGGATGATACAGAGATTCCATGCGTGCTCAGCTGGGGTTGGAGTGGGCCACCAGGAGGTGTCCCGGAGGGAGTTGTTACTGCCGAAGGTCAATACTTCTGTCTTGTCTGTGTTGAACTTGAGGCAGCTATTCCTCATCCAACTGGTGACGCTGGTCATGCACTGGTGGAAGTTAGTTCTGGAGGCAGTGGAGTTTTCGGAGAGGATGAGTTGTGTGTCACCAGCATAGGATGTAATGTTGAATTTGCCTTTGGCACGCCTGCCTTTAAGCAGGTCCTCAGAGGTGGGAAGGGCACTAGGGGGCAGTGGGTGATACTAGCGAAAAAGTGGGATGGTGAGGGGGAAGCGGGAGAAATCCCTTTTTCAATCGCCTTGGAAATATTAAACATAAAAAACATAATTTGACCAACTTCTCAAAAGATTTGTCGCAACCATGTTGAGTGTGCGATAGGCTCCATTAAGTTTCACTTACACCAACAAGAAAATGTAAAGTGCCCAAAAAACATATGGAAGTGGTGTTATCAGTTGGCAGTGGTCAGATGCCCAGAGTCCCCCCCCACTCTCTGTATCCTCCCACCCCTCTGTATATCCCCCTCAACCCTCACCAAATCCAGGTGTTCCTAGCACCCACTGTTCACCAGCCCATTTTTGCTCATGAGGAGATATGAGTAGTTCAGAGGACAATTTGCAAGAGGTTGCCCTCGGCATGGTTGACAAGTCTACACAATTTCACTGACATCTACTTTAGTTTCCTGGTGGCTTCTCAACACTGTTGCCATGCTGAGCATTGTGTTCAAGCTCACAATGCGGAAACACAAATGCAGTTTGTGTGCATTATCACTTTATAACCAGTTCTGTTGGCTTTGACTATGCCTGTTTGCTTTACCAGGGTTCAGCCATGGCCCCCTTGCAATGGTGGCTCTCCCACCTCTTCAGATGTGAGTTTATATGTGTGATAGTAAGTACAAAGCATGTGCAGATAATTTACCTGTTAGTGATGCCAGCTTCAGTAAGGACTATTATTAACCCCTTCGCTGCCAGGCCTTTTCCCCCTCCTGTGCGGAGCCTTTTTTTGGCTATTTGGGGCAGTTCGCGCTTAGGCCCTCATAACTTTTTGTTCACATAAGCTACCCACGCCAAAATTGCGTCCTTTTTTTCCAACATCCTAGGGATTCTAGAGGTACCCAGACTTTGTGGGTTCCCCTGAAGGAGACCAAGAAATTAGCCAAAATACAGTGAAAATTTCCCAAAAAATGGGGAAAAAGGGCTGCAAAAGGCAGCTCGCGTTTTTCCCCCCTGAAAATGGCACCAACAAAGGGTTTGTGGTGGCAAGATCACCATCTTCCCAGCTTTCAGGAACAGGCAGACTTGAATTGGAAAACCCAATTTTTCAATACAATTTTGACATTTTACTGGGACATACCCCATTTTTACGTGCTTTTAGCCTCCTTCAAGTTAGTGACCAAAAAGGGTGAGAAACCAATGCTGGATCCCAGAAAGCTAAACATTTCTGAAAAGTAGACAGAATTCTGAATTCAGCAAGGGGTCATTTGTGTAGATCCTACAAGTGTTTCCTACAGAAAATAACAGCTGAAAGAAAAAAATATTGAAATTGAGGTGAAAGAAACTGCCATTTTTCTCCATGTTTTACTCTGTAACTTTTTCCTGCAATGTCGGACTTTTGAAAGCAATATACAGTTACGTCAGCTGGACTCTTCTGGTTGCGGGGATATATAGGGCTTGTAGGTTCATCAAGAACTCTAGGTTCCCAGAGCCAATAAATGAGCTGCACCTTGCAATGGGTTTTTATTCTATACTGGGTATACAGCAATTCATTTGCTGAAATATAAAAAGTGAAAAATAGGTATCAAGAAAACCTTTGTATTTCCAAAATGGCCACAAGATACGGTGTAGAGAAGTAGTGGTTATTTGCACATCTCTGAATTCCGGGGTGCCCATACTAGCATGTGAATTACAGGGCATTTCTCAAATAGACGTCTTTTTTACACAATGCCTTACATTTGGAAGGAAAAAATGTAGAGAAAGACAAGGGGCAATAATACTTGTTTTGCTATTCTGTGTTCCCCCAAGTCTCCCGATAAAAATGGTACCTCACTTTTGTAGGTAGGCCTAGCGCCCACGAAAGGAAATGGCTCAAAACACAATGTGGACACATCAAATTTTTTCACAGAAAACAGAGGTGTTTTTTACAAAGTGCCTACTTGTGGATTTTGGCCTCTAGCTCAGCCGACACCTGGGGAAACCTAGCAAACCAGCGCATTTTTGAAAACTAGACACCTAGGGGAATCCAAGATGGGGTGACTTGTGGGGCTCTGACCAGGTTCTGTTACCCAGAATCCTTTGCAAACCTCAAAATTTGACCCAGAAAACACTTTTTCCTCTCATTTCGGTGACAGAAAGTTCTGGAATCTGAGAGGAGCCACACATTTCCTTCCAACCATTGTTCCCCCAAGTCTCCAGATAAAAATGGTACCTCACTTGTGTGGGTAGGCCTAGCGCCCACGAAAGGAAATGGCCCAAAACACAATGTGGACACATCACATTCTTTCACAGAAAACAGAGGTGTTTTTTTTGTTTTACAAAGTGCCTACTTGTGGCTAGTTGTTTCTGCCGATCTGCCCCCAAGGGTGGCAGAAATAGTCTAAATACAATTTGCCCCCCAGGGGAGCGACCCCTGCCTAATGGGTCGCTCCCCATCTCTAAAAAAACAAAAGCAGTTGAACAGGGGTCGTCTTCTTGCTGGCATGAGAAAGATGAAGCATCTGGCAAGTCCTACGGTGAAGAATTGTTATTAATTATTTGCTTTGCATATGAATATACATATATAAGTGTTTGTATCCTTGCATGTATATATTTGCTGTTTATAGATTGAAGACTTTTTATACATAGTCTCATGTTGTTGTTGCACATTTTGGAAATACACTTTTTTACTAATCAAACCTTGCAAAAGCTATAATAAATGTCTTCTTCAGATTAAGAACTGTATTCCAGAGAATCTTTTCGACTCCTTTCAGTGTGTATATCTTGGCTCAGTCAAAAGTAAAGCAAAGCAGCGGGCGACTTGGCACACCCTGCAGCCCCGGGGACTGTCACCTCCCCGGGGATTCAATCAAATGTAATGCAGGGGGCCTGCCCCTTCCCCCACCCCAGTCCTGGGGACCGTCACTTCCCCGGGCTTCAACTAAATACAATGCGGGGGGGGCACGCAGCCCCCCACTCCGGAGACCGTCACCTCCCCTGGGCTCCAATCAAATGTAATGCATGCTGTCTGATCCCCCTGCAGCCATAGGGCCTGCCACCTGCTGCGGGGAGGTCACCTGCTATCCTGGGGACAGTCACCTCCCTAGGGCTCCAATAAAATGATATTTTGGGTTTGGGGTTGTGTTGGGTTGCGGGCTTCGCAGCCCCGGGGACCGCCACCTCCTGGAAGCTCCAATAAAGTGTATTGGGGGTCTGACAGCTCCTGCCAAGTCAGAGAAAACAATTCACTTTCTGCAAGTGACGTTTTCATCTGTTTCCCTGCACACAAATATGCGTGCAGGGAAACAGATTAAAACAGTGCTCCAGCAAGCAGGGAGCGGCTATTTAAAGCAGCTCCCTTTCTTGTGGGAGCAACGCTGGCTCCTACAGGACTTTGGGAGCCGGCTAGGACAGCGTAGACCTTCTGGCTCACCTGCGGTTCTGTCGTTCTCTCTCTTTCTCTTCATTCCCATAAAGGAATGAAAGAGAGCGAGAGAGCGAGAGAGCGAGAGAGAGAGAGAGAGAGAGAGAGAGAGAGAGAGAGAGAGAGAGAGAGAGAGAGAGAGAGACACTGTGATTGCAATGGTCTCTCCGTGCAATGACTTCAAAGAGTCAGACTACCAAGATCTTTGCTAAGAAAGCTATAGTTATGTTTGGATGCAGAACAGAATCATTTCTGGCCCAATGGTCAAGCTCTTGTGCTGTCACTCAGTAGGATAAATGTTCAAATCCTAGTATCGCTTGGCAGTGTGTATTGTTTATTTTCTAGTGTTTTCACTGTTAAACATTCCTAGTGATAGAAAATTGAAGTATTTTTCCCCTTGCAATCTGTGGGTTGAATGTCTTAGCTAAGCCTGGACACTGCACAGTTAGGAGTCACCTCTGGCATTCCCCGCAGACCAGGACCTGTGGCAAATCCCAAGACACAACGATGGGTGATTTTCTGTGGTTGGCCACAGAGCCTGGCCACATGGCAGAAGGCTGTGTGCAGTTGTGGTTGAATTCATGCATAGTAATGAAAATTACTTTATGTAAAAAAAAAACAACAACAACACAAAAACATAGAAATTCACTGAAAACCCCACAGGTATAGTTAGGGCACGAGTTATAGTTACTTGAGATAACCAACTATAACAGGTGAATTTCTATAGTTTTTTACGTTTAAAATGCGAGCCTAACTATAAAGTCCCTGTAACCTTTGGTTTTTAAAGTGATATATATATATATATATAGGTTCAATTAGCTATATAGTTAGGATTAGCTTAAGTGGCAAAACCTTAACTTGTGTTTAAAAGAAAAACAGAAAATAATTGAGAAAACAGCTAATGTGATGATATAGTTATATATTTAGGAGTGGAACCCAAGCACTAATGAAACAGGCCAGTTATATAGTCTAGTGCTGCACTGCTTATAACCTCACATATTACATATTCACATATTGCAGGAGCTCCTCAACACAAACAGACTTTATCATGTACCAGTCAAAGGAAGTGCCTCATAGTGAATTAATCTCCTGTCTTTGAAGGTCATACTTAGAAACAAAGGGAAAAGAGAAGGGCAAGAAAAATCATAAAAACAATGAAGATAAGCCAGAAAAAAACAATACGTTTACTTATGGCTATAGCATGAATAATTTGATATTTACAGCTATAACGTACCCGTAGGAAACAAAACCTGATTTCTACAGTCTAGATGTAACCAGTGGAAGCACTCTCCTCTCCTGTATTCTGCAGCCTTGTGTGGGTCTCCAGTGCCCCAAATGAGATGGCAAAATGGAAGATGGCGATCTAACTCACCTTCTCCTGCCTATGATTGGTCTTCACAGACCTGAAGAAAGTGGGAGAAAACTGGTGTACTGTGCCTGAGACAACCAACATTCCCCAGTCAACATCAGTGTCTACAGACCAAAATCAAGAGACTCATACCATCGGATTTCATAGAGCTGTGCTGACCACCAGCTCTCATAGAGCCACTCATGGTACAGTGGGAGAGTGGACAGCTTGGATATGGGGCATGGAAGGGAACGGAAGACAGAGGGTGGTAGGCAGGAGCGAGGTCCCCCTCCCCCCCCAATTTGGGCCAGTAGATTGGAGGGATAAGAGGAATTGTGAGTGGTAGATAGCAGGGAAGGCTACCAAGATTTTATTTTCTTCATATCTGGGCGCGGGAGAGAGGATGGTTGATGAGAAGTTTGGGGAGGGAGAAAGAGAAAGAAAGCAAACACCAGGTTATTATTTTTTTGTAATTTGGGTGGGGTAAATGTAGAGCAAACTGTGTGTGGCTGGCAGGAGGCTATGCATGTTATTACCTTTGAGAAGGGCGGTTATAGTATTACTTCCCCATTAGTTTTCTGTCATTTAGCAGAAATTTAAAACAGGGGTAGATGACCTGCCAGAGGGTGTACGTGTGTCTGAACTCAAGCTTCCTATTCTATTTTTGTCACTCAGAACCACTTGGTGAAAAGAAAAAAAAAACAAGAAAAAAACCATTTATCTCCAGGCCCAGTGGTAACACTCAACATTTGGACAGGTACAGCACCAATATGGGACTTCACAGGATCTTATACATGTGCATTCATAATCCTTTTGCAGAAGTTGGCACCTGTGTGCCTACCTAGAACATACTTGTTTAGGCTGTGGCTCGGCTGCTGTCAAAAACAATGACCCGTTAGGTAAGGGCTTCTTCTCAGTACATGGAAAACCAAATAATCAACACATGCAGCAAGTCACTGGGTGACAACAGGAAGATTTTTAAAGTTGCTGTAGTGGAAAAAAAACTAAGTGAGAAAAGTGTTAAAAAATTTGCATTTTCAGTCATTCATCCACCTATACATTCCTCTTCGTGACTTAAGCCCCCACTCCACAGAGCTGTCTATAATTTGCATGTCACCCTGTCCTTAACCGTGAACTTTCAATTAATGAAACGTGCACTAGTTTGCTCTCCTGAATCTGTGCTTCAGGAAATTGGAAGACTACACCTGCTGCCTTTCTGTGAGAAGGAAGCTTGCTTCCCTACTGCCATATGCTGTACCTGTACTGTGAGGAAGCAAAGCTTGCAATGCCGCTGCCCTGATTTTACTTGCCCTGTAATGGGGATCACTTGTGCTTCTGCCCTTGCAGTACCTGTTCACTGAATAAGAAAAGGATACATTGTTTTCCCCCCCAAGGCGTACCTGTTTTATGAAAAAGGGGTGTTTTCCACCATTGTAGTCTCATACTATGAAAAAACAAAGGGTATATTGACTGCACTTGTATAACATGTCATTACCTACAGTCCTGAGAAGCGGGCCTGACCCACAAGGGCAATCTTTGGGTGCTGAAACATGCTGATAGGAAGCCGCAATAAATCTCCTCACCCACTCACTCTGGCGAGTCATATTTTATCAGGCCAAGCTATTTTTAGGACCTACTCGCCCCTTGAGTTGACAAAGAACAGGTGTTCTTTTCAGTCAAAAAGTGCAGGAGCAATAAAGATGCCTTTATATATTTTTCTTATGCTGTCACATTTGCTGTGTGTTTAGAGACAGAGGTCAAAAGTAATTTTGTCTTCTTACAATTAATTTTCCTCCCCACTACAGAGTTCCAGGATTTTGTAAGTTGAATTGTCTGACCTGCTGAACAAAGACTGTGAAATGAAAGGCTGTACGGTGTCAGGTTTTTGCTAACACACAATATTTAAATAACTAAGTCAACTGTACAAACATTTTAAAATAGATTTCAGTACTTCTGAAAGCCCATATTTTGTATTTATGTGTGATGAAAAAATATTCTAACAGTGAAAAGAAATCAGAACACAAATTGGTGATACGCTGATAAATATGTTTTCTGAAACCCGATTTTCACAGATTATTATTAATACACTAGTTTCATCAGTAATGCTGCAGGTTATTGTGAACGTTTTTGGACATTTCTTGGAAATTTACTGTCTGCAAATGATAGTGCACTACCACATCATGCTTTAGTGATGTATTTATTAAAAGTGAGTACTTAAACTAAGAAACACTTCTGTACTGATGGCAATGCGATTAGTACACTGAGAGGCAGGTCATAATCATTTGTACCTTCTATGTGGGCTAGATTCTTAATATACATGGAGCAAAGGTTTAGTCTATTTAATTAAACAAAAGATGTGTTTTTGGACCACAGGAATAATGAACTCACATATCTGAAGGTGCACTAATGTGAGAATGAAGAAAGCGGTGACTCTCTAAAATGAAATATTTGCCTAGGATCACACAATTTGAGACCCGTTTACGGGTCAAGTACATTACAGTTAGGTTGATTAGATTATTCAAGTTACTCGACCTGCATGTATAGTAACATTTTTATGATTTTTTTTCAAGGTCTGGATAGGAAAGAGAAGCAGAGTCCATTTTTCAGCTCGCCTGTTTTCATCTTGTAGAGTGACAATACCAGTAAAATGTTTTTTTTATCTCACCTACACACACACAATTTTAATAGAGGTCTGACAGTGAAACAAATGGACAATTTAAATGTCGACATAAGGGACATAACTGCGCCCAACTAAGGAAACCCTAACTAGGGGACTGTAATGTTAGTGAACAGTAGTACCCTCAGATGGTTCCCAGACTTACATGTGGAACCCAATGATAAAGCATGCCACACTAGAAAGGTGAGGGAGCAGCATCCTATGTGGCCACGAGAATGCAGGGTAACTCCTAAAGACATCTGGCTGTTTCCTGAAAGAGTTTTGTACTCTTGTATGTTTATATCGGTTTACGAAGAAAGTACAACAGTCCTTTAATCCTCACTCCCTCTTTAATGTATTAGCTAACTGTGGTGTACCTGCCCTATGGGTAAGAGAATCATGTGATGTTTATTTTGCTAATTCTACCTATCCTTTAGTTATTCTCTGTGTTAGAGAGAACTGCGCTACTGCTATCCATGTTGTACTTTATTTTCCTGTGAAGCTTAATATAAAACTTTCCACTACACAAAAGACAAGACAACTTACATTGCCAATGCTAGTTTTAATATAGGATGTGAAAGAAAGAGTGAACCTCCTGAAACCATGTGAGCAGAGCTCGATTTTATGAGTGAAACAAGCAGTTTTTCAAATGGACAAGCGCGCTTTCCACAATTTTAAAACATAGTTGACAAGTAGTTCTATGTCAGATAAAACAACTTTGGCCCGCTGACATCTGAGCCAACAGCACTTCGCATGCTGTGATTTTGTGCCCATAATGAACCGATAACATTGCAAGCCCCACAATGCGATATTCTTTTGGCTGAAAATGTAGGATCTGGTGGTATCATATGATGTGGTATCACTTTGAAGACTTGTAAAATGTAACATGAGATTTAGTTCCTGGCTTTCTGACTTTTTTCTCGCAGACAATCGCGCGTAAATGGGTGAGAGAGCAAAGGTAGACTTTCAAATGAAAGCACATGCTCGAATCTGACAGCTGATTAGCTAACAGACATTCCTTTGATAACTATCCTGCTAAAAAAACATACTACCTACAGAACAATGTGAGCAGCAGTAAATAATTGCGCTGGCACGCCTTTCAACGAGCCTATCCTTGGCCTACAGGTTGGAGTGAATTAGGTGGAGCGTGATGCGCCCTTCCTTGAACAGATGCACCATGTGCTGCTCTGCGAAGGGTGCAAGTGTCCGTAACTAAAATTGTAAATATGTATAAGGTTATTCAACTGTATATTTCAAATATGTAAATCGACACTTGATGCGCAAAATGTTACATCCTCTCCAAAACCACACTAATAATACCTGCTTTCTTATGTGGTTGCCCTTACTTTTTTCCACCTTCTTGCTTTACTCTCTCTACACTTTTTTGCCCTCCCTCCTGTATTCCTTTGTGTCTCTGTTTTCGATTCCCTCTTCTCCCTCTCTTATTTCCTCTTTTTCTGTGTGTTTCATTCGGTCTACAAATCACACTTCTAATCTTTCTCCTAGTCTACCCTCCTTCCTACTGTCAGTCGCCTTCCTATTCTCTGTCACACTATTTCCTTTTTTCGTTTCTCAACACCCTCATTTCTCTTTAAACTCTGATACTTGCTGTAAACGTTTTCTTTCCTAGTCCTTTCTAGCTCTGAAGAAAAACCGGACAATAAAAAAAATATAAATATATATATATATATATATATATATATATATATATATATATCAATCAAGGCTATGAGATTTTAGAGAACCTGGGGGGAAAAAAATACATTTTCCCCAAAGAACGTTGGCGAACGTGCGGTTCCGGCTGCAACGGAGAGCTGGACCGAGGTTTGAGCTCCTCTGGTATCTGGCACCCAGGATGGGCGGAGCAGGTGCTTCACTGCCCCATACAGAGGCTCACCATCACTCAGGCTGGGCTAGCATGACAAATCGTTTGCGTCCAAGTGATACCTGGGATGCGCTCCTACCTAGCCTAAACGCCGACTATTACCTAATCAGTGTGCATGTGGCCACTAATCAGGACTGCAGTACCCGAATGTCGCTGGGAAAAAAAAAACACCCAGAAATACTCTCGCCAGTCCGTTGTGGCTCCCGCAGCTGTACCCGGGGAGCGCGCGCGCCCCGACTCCCAAACGGAAAGCGTAAGCATATCGAGTGCGAAGGAGGCCTACACATGGCTTTCCCGGCACTCTATCTCACACCGGTACCCTCCGCCGCTTCCTTACCCAGGTTCTGCGAGAGAAGGATGGTGTAGGGCGGGCTGTCCTGCTGAGGGGCATCACTCTGGCACGCGCACCACCGCAGCAGCAGGGCGATGAGACACAGCGCCGGGTACGGCCGAGCCATCGCCAGTCCTCTGCCGGTGGGACAATACAGTTCGATAGAAATTAACGGTCGCTGCAGATTCCCTCGGCCCGCTAGGATGCAGCCAGGCATGCGCAGAGCGGCCGCAACCCGCCCCCAGCCGCCAAGGCCCTGACAGGCAGAGCATGTGGCGTAGCTGTCAGGGCCTACCCGGGGAGCCTGCTGTGCAGGCCGTGGCCGCCTACGGCCCGCCCATCCCCGACTCCTGGGCTTGGCCCTGTAGCTTGAAGATGGTGCACTGTGGTTTTTCAGTCTCCGAGCGATATTCCCAGTGGGTTGTTCAGTATGGCAAACCAACGGTCGGAGACGTAAGGAGATTCTCCAACTTTTTAGAACTCCGATGAGAGATTATGTTGTGTTTAAAGAAAAAAACACGGCGACGAACTTGAAAACGCTGATGAAATGTATTCCGGATGAAATGGCAGAAACTGCTCCACGCAGTCCTCCATCACCAGGCAGTCGCAACAACTGACTTCGTGACTCACAACCACATAGTCACCATTCCAAACATAACATTCCTTAAATATACACTACAACACATCTTTTCCCTTTAAACACACAAAAAGAAAACAAAAAAAATGAAGAAAATACAAATATCAATTACATACATTGTATATGTGATTGCTGCATAAGTTCTCTTAACAGGAAAGGATATAGAGGTTTCTTTGTCTTTGGGTTTCCTACACTTTCCCATGTTCCATTATCTTACAAAATCTTTCAAATACTCCGGAGTCTTGTGACTTCTTTCAGTTCTCCTCAGTTCTCCAAGTAAACCCCTTTCACTCACACTCATTCCTTTTTCCGCTCACATCTGGGAACTCACTACTAATTTTTTTTTAACAAACAGCTCATCAACATATAACTGCTACAGCCACTCTCTTCTCTAACATCCACTGTATTGGCATCGCCATACCATGCCACTTCTCGCAAGTTCCACCTCTTACCATTTTCCAATATGACAAAAAAACAATGCACCTCCTTCACTTTAAATGGACCTAGGAATTTTTCCCTCCTCCCTGACTTAACTTTAATTTTGACCCAGTCACCTTTATGAATCTTGCAAGCTTTCCTCTCAGTGGCCCTACATTTACCACTCCTTTCAAACTTTCTCATGATGATCCTACCAGTGTCTTCAACCTGGCCCGAATCCGCATTATCATATAGAGTCCTCATCCATGGCAGAACATTTTTCGGCCCTGCTTTTCTTCCTCTCATCAACTCAAAAGGAACCTTGGCCGTAACACCATTTCTGGTTGTACGATAGACCCAACCCATATCTGTCATCAAAGTCTCAACATCACTACCATTCGTGACACCCATTTGAATTGTCCCTTTACCAACCTATTGGCCCTCTCAACCATGCCAGTAGCTTGTGGATTGTATAAACTTGTGCAAGAATGCTTGATACCTGTTTTTCCCCCAAAATTCTAATTTCTGCTGAAACTGTGTTTATGGTCTGTACGTAACACTATTGTCATCCCCCAAATGTATGTGCGGAAATATTCTAAAGCCCAAGCAGCTGCCAAAGCCTCTCTCTCAATAATGGAGTAATTCTGTTCGCTATGAGTCAGGGATCTTGATGCAAACGCAATTGTCCTCTATCCTCCAGTATGATACTGTGATATTACTGCTCCCAACCCTACAGCACTCGCATTCACTGTTATAACAGTCTTAAGTTTTACATCAAAACGTACAAGAACACCGGCATTATACAACTATTTCTTGATATAATTGAAACACAACTCCTGTTCTTTACCTCATACATATATAGATATTTGGTAGTTGAAAGGTGTCCGTTTCTATATTGTGATTCACACTGTGCAAGTCCACACAAAATCTTAAACTTCCATCCAATTTCTTTGTAATACCCACAGGTGAAATCCATTCAGAACCTTCCACTGGCTCGATAATACCCTTGGATAGCTTCTTCACTTCGGCTCTTATTGCTATAGGCATTTTCCTCAAGGTATGTTGCACAGACACTACGTCTTTCTTTAGTACTATTTTACGCACATACACCTTCAATTCCCCAATGTTTTCCGAAAAAAACATCTTTTGCACTTTCAGTAATATCTTCAATGGACATCTCCACCACCATGACCTGGTTTGGGGTTCTTGGGTTGATAACAATATGAAGATCATATTGGTGCTGCCACCCTAAAATGGGAGGTCCAGACTCTGCTACATACACTTTGTCTTCCACAGACCTATCTTGAAACTTTATAGTCGCTACCAAGTGTCCAATAATGTTGATTTGTTCACCTTGGTAACCACCCGTATTTATATCCTTAGGTAATAGGTTGATATCAGGCCATTCACGTTTCACCATCGCCTTAGGTAAAATACAAGGATCCTGAATTCACCATAAGTCATACAATTCTTTCACTGATCACAAAAATTGCTTCGGGTCTGGAAAGTCTTCCCGAATCAGTGTGCAAATCTCCTATACACAGAATTCTGTCTTATTCGCACTCCTCAAGAGTCTTTGCATTTGATTAATCCTGTACTATTGCGACCTTCAATTGTTTTGACGTCTGACATACTTTTGCAACATGTCCTGTACGTCCACATTTCCTACATTCTTTTCCCCATGAAATGCAACCTTTGAAATCCGCATTATGCGAACTACAGCCACACCTGAAGCACACTTTTACATTAGACTTGAAGTTGAGCATGGGTTTACTACGACTGTTGGCAGATGCACCTTCAGAGGACTCATTCTTCTTTACAAATGGGCATCTTTAAGTGATGGATTCTTTGTTGCCCATAAGCGTTCCTGTATTTTCTTGCTCCTACATTGAATAATGAGTTGATCCCTTATCATTTCATCAGACATACTTCCAAACTGACACTTAGTAGATAGTTGCCTCTGTCTCGAAACAAAATCATCAATACACTCTTCAACTTTTTGTGGTTGTGTATAAAACTTATACCTACACATTACCACACTGGTATCTTTTGAAAATCTTTTTTTTTACCTCAATTTTGCCTCCAAATACACACCTTCAATTTGTGTGCCATCCTCATTAGTGATCACTGGTAAGTATTTAAACACATGTTGACCTTCTTTTCCCAGTACACTCATCAGAATGGCCCTTTTTCTTGTAGGTCTGAAAGTTTGACCATCCAGTACTTCCAGATAGTATTCAAAAATATCAATCCATTCTTCCCATTCAATATCTGGTGGACCAACATCCTGTAAAAATGCTGGTGGAGCAAAAATGGCTGAATTATTCATGGTGAGTAAAGATATTCTTATGTACTTATAATATTTTACTTAATGCTGAATGTTACTTGTATTATTATTTTATCTTTCCCTTTTCCTAAGATTAGTTCTCTTTCTATTACTATTACGGTAGAGAAAATTCCTCTGTGTGCAGCTCATAGGAGGCATAGTCCTTCGTTACTTTCTATTATTTCTAACTGTGGCACTCAATATAAGAATCGGTGGACGAGTAGGACGCTGTTCCTCAAACTGCTGGTAAGACTAATGTATATATGATGTAAAGTATTGTGTTGTTAAACAAAGCATGGTGCGTGTTATTAGAATACTCACGCTGTTAGGGAAAATTGAAAAAAAATTCTAGTGCGTGATAATAGAACGCACGCGATCTTCGATGACTCCCTGTGCGTCATCAAAACACTTGAACAAACGTGCAAGTTGTAATGACTTCAAATGTGAGTCCTCAACGCATAAACCTTCTGGACGTTAGCGCATACACGAATATAATAAATAATAGCCTCACTTCTGGTAGCGAACGCTTCCAATATGTTCGCTTGATGACAACGTCCAAATGAACACGCCGTGGTTCTACTGTGCTTGCCGTCTCTCCAGCTGGTGACTCGCTCTTCGCCAAATTTATTTTGTGTTTATCTAAAGAAAAACACTGTGACGAACTTGGAAAAGCTGATGAAAGTTATTCCGAATGAAATGGCAGAAACGGCTCCACACAGTCCTCCATCACCAGCCAGTCGCACCAACTGACTTCGTGACTGACAACCATGTAGTCACCATTCCAAACATAACATTCCATTAAACATTCCTTAAAGATACACTACAACAATGTACGGATAACAGTTGGGCGTGTCCTATTTAAATGAAAAACAAATTCATTTATACCAGCACTGTAGGCTACAGTTACTACATTTTTAACAGGGAGTTTTTTACCCCTTTTCATGTAGTGTCGTTATTGGTTAAGGCCTAGGGATAGAGGGCCGGGCCCTACCCCCTCCCATAATCTCTCTTTCTCCACTGGTGCCTAACTAGCACAGATGGCTGTTAGTACAACGAATTACCTAGAATTCAAGTGATAATGTGATGTGAATATAGGTATTTGCCTCAAATGAGTACACATGGAAAGGTTTGATTTCTCAAAGTGGCATGCTTGGTGACAGAAAACAAGAACATGACATTGTACAAAGTATGTTGTAAGTCGCAATTTGCACCCTGCGTTGCCACCATTGAGATTCCTTACAAATCTCAATCGATTTGCAAGGAAATGCTGAAGGCAAAGGGGTATTCCATAATTCCTGCCTCTTACATGGAAAGCTTTCAATGTTTTGCATCTGCACCTGCAGACACAAAACACCGAAAGACGACTAGTTGGACTTGTGAGTCAGTAATCAAATGTAAAGAAGAAAATGCCTTTGAGGGACAGTTTACACTGCACGAGTGACTGCCGAACATAATCTCTCTCCCCACTCCCCACTGTAGTTTACGTTTTGCTAAGTGGCACTTTTTTGGTGTTGTTGCTCTACCTATTCAAGGGGCAAGGGGCACCGAACAAGCACTTTGTGTTACGTATTGATAGAGTCGTGATGAGGAACTGTATGGTCCAATTGCCAGATAAGGCCCCCACCCATAGAGAGCGTCCGTTAACACTGACTGCTTCCAACAACTTTTCTGGCTGGTGTTGCAAGCACAAGTTAGAAGACAATTTGGGCAGAGAGTCTCCGAGACTCTGACAAACAAAGAACACATGTACACGAGACCACTGGAAAGATAAAGAAGAAAAAAGAAAGAGAGAAGTGAGAAAAAAGGGCAAATAAAACAGAGAAAATCATTGAAACAGTACCATGTACACCCCCGTTTTAACAACAGCAAAACTAGTTAAGAATATAGGCCCTCATTACAACCCTGGCGGTCGGTGTTAAAGCGGCGGTAATACCACCAACAGGCCGGCAGTAAAATAAAATGGGATCATGACCACGGTGGAAACCGCCAACACACACAGCCACTTTAACACTCAGACCGCCACGGCGGTAGCAACAAGCACTGCAGCAGACACCGCCAACAGACAGGCGGAAGACAATGTACCCCCCACAGCATTACAACCCACCAATCCGCCAGTTTTCCGGGGTTGTACCAATGCCATCAAAAGCACAGCAGAAACAGTACACAGAAGGGGAACCACTCACCTTTCAACACTCAACGAAGAACCAGGATGCCATGGAGCCCGAACTACAGGTCCTGCCGATGCTGGTGTATCTGCTAATACACCAGGAATATCAAAGAAGGCGGCAACGACCACAGTGATTACTGCACCTAGGACACAGAGGAGGGGGGGAGGAAAAAGAGAGTGACACACACACACACACGCAACACGCAACATCCCCACCCCACCCCCACCCTCAAACCCAACACCATACACACAAAAACACGCAACAACATGACATTTACATCCCGTAACCCGCTTGAAGAACGCAAGGACAAAAGGAATTGAGTGCAAATAGAGATCTTTAGAAATATGCAGATAAAGTTAACAATTGTAAACAACAGTATATACAAATATTTACAATATGTACAGAAGGCCGTACACTTTACTTTGCAAATGTCCGTGGCCCAGTGGGCAAACAAACATGGGCGAAGCCCACACTCGACTCCTGCCTCAAAACGGAGAGAACACTGCAGGGGCATCAGGTCGAAAACACACAGGCACCTTAGGGGAGGGGAGGGGAGCGGGAGGCACCTCAGCCGGAAGATGGTACTTCACCACTGCTCCTCAAGAGGGCAACATACCCACAGCGATGTCCTGGGGAGTGCAAGCCACAGTCTCTCAAGTGGGTGGTTTTCCCACTGCTTGGTCCTGGGGAGTGCAAAGCCACAGTCTCTCAAGTCCCTCAAGTGGGTGGTTTGCCCACTGCTTGCTCCTGGGGAGTGCAAAGCCACAGTATCTCAAGTCTCTCAAGTGAGTGGTTTGCCCACTGCTTGCTCCTGGGGAGTGCAAAGCCACAGTCTCTCAAGTGGGTGGTTTGCCCATTGCTTGGTCCTGGGGGGTGCAAAGCCACAGTCTCTCAAGTCCCTGAAGTGGGTGATTTACCCACTGCTTGGTCCTGGGGAGTGCAAAGCCACAGTCTCTCAAGTCTCTCAAATGGGTGGTTTGGCCACTGCTTGGTCCAGGGGAGTGCAACGCCACAGTCTCTCAAGTCTCTGCAGTGGGTGGTTTGCCCACTGCTTGGTCCTGGGGAGTGCAAAGCCACAGTCTCTCAAATCTCTCAAGTGGGTAGTTTGCCCACTGCTTGGTCCTGGGGAGTGCAAAGCCACAGTCTCTCTAGTGGGTGACATGTTCCACTGGTTCTGGAAGGGGCTTAGTTCCCAGTGTGCCTCATCCTGCCAAGGAAACTGTTAGTGGATGCATATCTCCACTGGTTCTGGAGGGGGCTTTGTGCCCAGTCTGCTTCATCCTGCCAAGGACAGTGATAGTGGATGCATATCTCCACTGGTTCTGGAGGGGGCCTTGTGCCCTTGTGCCCAGTGATGCTGTACCTGGGGTATGGCAGTTCCCATTCCCTCACCTGGGTGTCTGAGGCACGAGATGTGCAGGGAACAGGTAGCATGATACTCCATGGAGGCAGAACCACACTCCATCCTGTGGCGACTTAGGCTGCAAACTGCTGGTAGTGCGGGTGCTGGTGGTGGTGCTTCAAGTGGTGGATGGAGGGTCCAGGCCGCCTCCTGCATCCCCGGACGGATGCCCACTGGGGATGCTGCTGATGACAGATGTAGTGGCACTGGCTGGGCATGTGGCGGTGCAGATGGCGGCTCAGGTGGTGGTGCTTGCTGCGGTGTCTGCGGCGGAAATGCTGCCGGTGCAGGCCGTGGTGAAGGTGCTGGTAGTAGTGGAGGGAGACACCAGGCAGTCTCCTGCAGCCTTGGACAGCTGCCCACTGGGGATGATGCTGCTGACTGTTGTTGTGGCGGCAGCAGTGCAGGGGGCAGTGCAGATTGCGGTGCAGGTGGCGGTGCCTGCGGCGGTGCCTTCCGCGGTACAGGTTGCTGGGCTGTCAGTACTTATGGTGGGCACCAGTCCCTCACCTTGAGGGTCCAATGCCTGAAGTGCCTTGCCTTGGGTTTTCTTGCCCTTCCCCACCTTGCCAGACGCTGCTGGGACCTTGGCACTGACAGATGCAGTTTTGGAGGAGTCCTTGCTAGGTGGGTCGTGCTTTTTGGCCGTGCTGCTTGCTGGCACCCTCTTCACCTTGGCAGGTGGTGGAATGGGTTGGTCCTTTGCAGGTGCCCCCTTTGATCCCCTGGGACTTGCAGGTACCACTGTGGACGCCGACTTGGTGGCTGAGGTGCTGGCCTGGGATCTTGACACCCTGGTCAGAGGGGAAGGATGGCGGGGTGGGGGAGGTGTAGGGAAGAGGTCAAAGAGAGCAAGGAAAAGTTTTTTAGACACACTGGGATGGGAAGATGGAGAGGGTTTGGGAGTGGAGGAAGTGGGAGTGGTTGTAGGAGGTATCTTTCTGCTGAGTTTGGGTGAAGGTGAATGGGCTGGAAGCTGTTGTGAGGTGGATGGCTGTTGGGTGGGTGGGTGCTTGCATTTGTGTACTTTGGGAGGAGGGGTCAGAGACACAGTGGGAGAGAACACAGGGGACGTGTGCATGGTTGTGGGGATGGTGACTGCTCGTGAGGGCTGTGTTGTGATGGGCATGCTGGTGATGAAGGTAGTGGATGAGGATTTAGTGCATGCAGGTGTGGGTGGAGACAAGTCAGGAAGAGAGGTGGACGAAGAGGAGGAGGGGGACACGGTGGAAGCAGTGGATGTTGGTGTGTCTGCATGGGCATGGTGCTTGTGTGAGTGCCTGTGAGATGAGGTGTGGTGCTTATGTTGGCATGAGCCACTTTTGTGTGTTGATTGGCTGAGGTTGAGAGGATTGGGACTGGGTAGAGGAAGTTGGAGAGGGGAGGCTAGACAGAGGGACAATGGCTGCCATCAGTGCTGAGGCCAGAGCCTGAAATGCTCTCTGTTGGGCTGCCACACCAGATTGAATGCCCTCCAGGTATGCATTTGTTTGTTGCAAATGCCTCTTGACACCCTGGATGGCATTCAGGATGGTTGACTGCCCAACAGTGGGGGATCTCAGGAGGTCAATAGCCTCCTCACTGAGGGCATCAGGGCTGACTGGGGAAGGGCCTGAGGTGCCGTGGGCGAAGGAGATAACCACCCTCCTGGGTGAGCGGGCACAGGAAACATGCTGAGGGGCTGCTAGGAGGGCAGTGCTGGTAGGGGGGTGGGGGCTGTGCCTGTTGTTGGGGTGGACACAGAGGTGTCCGCCACCGCCAGGGAGCTTCCATCGGAGGAGGAGTCTCTGTCACTGGTCTCTCCTCCTGTCCCCGTCGTGGTGCTCCCCTCACCCTCCGTCCCACTGGTACCTTCACCCTCAGTGGATTCGCCCTCATGGGCCATGTGGGATGCAGCTCCCTCCGTCGCCAGTGCCTCTGCTCCTCTGCCAGATGATGCTAATGCACACAAGGAAAGGGTGACAAAGCAAAAAGGGGGGGAAGACAGAGGATAAACTTGGTCAATGCCAGCAACAACACTACAGTTGGCGTACACAACACACAGGGAGCTGCCCTATGCACTAGGCCATGCCCGCCCAGTCACTAGGGTAGTCACAAGCCCATGGGGTACAATGGCTAACGCCAGCATCTGCACACCTGACGCCCACATGACCCTGCCCAGTAGTATATGCGTACTTACACCATTGGGCGTGGAGTGCTTCAGAGCCTGCACACAATGGACCTACCCTACCATGATCGCCCTGGCCTAGGGTCTCCCACAACCCACATACCCCACCCAGCTACCTCCTAAAGCGCGCAAAGTCAGGAATCAGAATCTGTACTCACCCCCTTGTGGCTGCTGTGATGCCCTCAAGCGCCCATCCAACTCCGGATAGGCCACTGCCAGGATGCGGAACATCAGGGTGGTCATGGTGCGACGGGCACCCCTTCCACATTGGGAGGCCAGCTCCAACTGGGCCTCCACCGTTTTCTTCGTCCAGCGGCACAGGTCCTCCCATCTCTTGCGACAGTGGATGCTCTGCCTGTGATAGACCCCTAGGGTCCCCACCTCCTTGGCGATGGCACGCCAAATACCTTTTTTCTGGTGGGCACTGACCTAGAGGTAAAAGACAGGTGAAAGGAAATTACTCACCCGTCCGGAGCGGCATACTCATTGCCCCCCAGTTCCCACCCATGCTCTGACGCACATACACGGACCACCTCTCATGCAGCACTCAGGCCAGGACACCTCAGCACCCCCCAACATGTGGCTTACATTCAAACCACTCAAAACATGCATTGCCCACACATCACGCTCTCAGTGTACTCACCTGTTTGTCTGTAGGACCGTAGAGTAATGTGTACTGAAGTAGGACCCCATCCACCAGTTTCTCCAAATCCTCCGCAGTGAAGGCAGGGGCCCTTTCCCCAGACACATGAGCCATTGACGCTTCCAGACTCAGGTCACAGCAGCACTTGCAGTGTATGTCCTCTCCTGTTGACGGTCAGGTAGCAAGTGAGTGAGTAGTTAGAAAATGGTGGTCACGTTTGCGGCGGTGCGTACCGTCACCGCTGGTGTACATCGCCATTGGCTCCTGGAACCCATGGGGTCCAATGCTAACCAATGCAAAGTTGCCCGGCGGTCATCGACCGCCTACGGCGACTGCGCACAACGCCAGCGCACTTACATCATTTCCACTTGTCCCATGTGGGGGGCACATGGCATGGCATGGCATGCGTCACAGCAGATATTGGCCCATCAACTGACTCTTGACTTCACATACTGCTTCTGTGACCTAACTTCATCAACAGTTGTGCATTCTATATGGAAATATGACCTTCTGCTCACCATTCTCCTTCATAGGCTACAACCCCTGAGGCAGATGATGAGATGGCGGCATCCTCCAGTGTACAGACCCCTGGTGGACCTGTCGACAGAGCAGACACATTATCATCACATACAGGGGGTCATTCCGACCCTGGCGGTCCATGACCGCCAGGGCCGGGGACCACGGAAGCACCGCCAACAGGCTGGCGGTGCTTCCTGGGCCATTCTGACCGCGCCGGTAAAGCCGCGGTCAGAAAAGGGCAACCGGCGTTTTCCCGCCGGTTTACCCCTGGCCCAGGGAATCCTCCATGGCGGCGCTGCTTGCAGCGCCGCCATGGGGATTCCGACCCCCTTCCCGCCAGCCTGTTCCTGGCGGTTTTTACGGCCAGGAACAGGATGGCGGGAACGGGTGTCGTGGGGCCCCTGGGGGCCCCTGCACTACCCATGCCACTGGCATGGGCAGTGCAGGGGCCCCCTAACAGGGCCCCATAAGGATTTTCAGTGTCTGCTTTGCAGACACTGAAAATCGCGACGGGTGCCACTGCACCCGTCGCACCCCTACAACTCCGCCGGCTCCATTCGGAGCCGGCTTCATTGTTGAGGGGGGTTTCCCGCTGGGCCGGCGGGTGGCCTTCTGGCGGTCGCCCGCCGGCCCAGCGGGAAAGCCAGAATGGCCGCCGCGGTCTTTTGACCGCGGTGCGGTCATTCGGCGGTTCCCTCCAGGCGGGCGGCTCCCGCCGCCCGCTGGGGTCAGAATGACCCCCACAGACTTGATCGTGCCACAATTCAAGAGCTGTGTGCCCAATTGGAGCCAGACCTGATGCCAGCCTTCCGCCAGCCCACAGGAATACCCCCTCTAGTGCAGGTTCTGTCAGTGCTTCATTTCCTGGCAAGTGGTTCATTTCAACCTACAGTGGCCATGGCATCACGAATGTCTCAGCCACTGTTCTCCAACGTGTTGACCAGAGTGTTGTCTGCCCGGCTGAAACACATGCGCAGCTACATCGTATTCCCCCAGGTGGAGGATTTGGCCACAGTGAAAGCTGACTTCTATGCCCTGGGACATATCCCCACCATCATTGGTGCCATTGATGGTACCCATGTGAAATTTTTTCCCCCCGGAGAAATGAACAGATTTACAGGAATAGAAAAAGCTATCACTCAATGAATGTGCAGATGGTGTGTTTGGCGGACCAGTACATCTCCCATGTGAATGCCAAATATCCTGGCTCTGTGCATGACACCTATATCTTGAGGAATAGCAGCATCCCTTATAGGATGGGCCAACTCCAGAGACACCGGGTGTGGCTAACAGGTGAGCCCAAGGTCTCCAACCACTATAAGTAGGTGTCTGGGTATGGGGTTGTCCCTAAGGGTTAGTGTGTGTCTAACAATTGTCCCTCAATATTTACAGGCGACTCTGGTTACCCCAACCTCTCATGGCTACTGACCCCAGTGAGGAATCCCAGGACAAGGGCAGAGGAACGTTACAATGAGGCACATGGGCCTACAAGGAGGATTATTGAGAGAACCTTCAGCCTCCTGAAGGCCAGGTTCTGGTGCCTCCATCTGACTGGTGGATCCCTGTACTACTCACCCAAGAAGGTGTGCCAGATCATCGTGGCATGCTGTATGTTGCACAACCTGGCCTTGAGACATCAGGTGCCTTTTCTGCAGGAGGATGAGCCTGGAGATGGTCTTGCGGCAGCGGTGGAGCCTGTGGACAGTGAGGAAGAGGAGGCAGATGAAGAAGATGTGGACAACAGAACAATCGTTATACAGCAGTACTTCCAGTGACACACAGGTATGAGACTGTAACTCATCTTTACTTTTCAGTAATGTTTAGGACATTGTACATGGCAGCCTCTTGCCCTCTGTCTATGGACACTGACTGTACCCTTTGGATTCTCTATTATCAGATCTGTGGGCCCCATTCTGGCTCCTGCTATGTGTACTGCTGCCCATCAAAGGTCATCCTGTAGTACATTTCACTGTACATATACATTTCAATGTTTTGATAATATTGTATTAATACAGTTATCGATTCTTGACACTGACTCCAATATGGTATTTGTTTCAAGGGTGTTTATTTGTGTGCCAGTAAGTATGGGGGTATGTGCAAGGGGCTGGGGTGATGGTGGAGGAATGTCCAGTTAGAGTCCAGTCTATTGTTATCACAGATGCATTGTCCAAGGGGACATAGGAAGTGGAGCTATGTCAGTTCAAGGTGGACAGGGTGGCATGGTGGGAGAGAAGGGTGATAAGCAGGAGGGTCTTATTTCCTGGCGGGGGTCTTGGCAATGTTCTCTGTCTTCTGCCTGGATTGCAGGGACCGTTTGCAGGGTGGTACTCCTTCTGCAGGGGGTGGGGTGCTGGTGGCCTGTTGTTCCTGTGGCGGGGCCTCCTGGCCACTAGCGCCGGCGGAGGTGGAAGGCTGTTCCTCGGTTTGGCTAGTGTCCGGCGCCCTTTGTTGTGCCACTGCCTCCCTCATGGTCTTGCCCATGTCAGCCAGCACCCCTGTAATGGAGACCAGGATGGTGTATATTTTTGTTAGGTCCTCCCTGATCCCCAGGTACTGTCCCTGCAACCGCTGGGTCTCCTGTAACTTGACCAGTACCTGGCCCATGGTCTCCTGGGAATGGTGGTACGCTCCCATGATGTTTGAGAGTGCCTAGTTGAGGGTTGGTTCCCTGGGTCTGTCCTCCCCCTGTCACACAGCAGTCCTCCCAGCTTCCCTGTTGCCCTGTGCCTCTGTCCCCCGAACAGTGTGCCTACTGCCACTGACCCCAGGTCCCTGATCGTCCTGTGTTTGTGGGGTTGCCTGGGGTCCCTGTAGTGGTGGACACACTGCTGATTGACGTGTCCTGGGAACAGTGGCATGGGCCCGCTGGGTGGGTGTTGTGGTGGTGTTTCCTGAGGGGGGAGGTTCCATGGCGGTTTGGGACTGTGGCAGGGCAACCGACTGTCCGGAGATCCCAGATGGGCCAGGTTGGTCATCGTGATCCAGGCGATCAGAGCTGTCGTCACTGTGGGCCTCTTCTGGGGGGGGGGGGTGGATGTGACTGGCACCTCCTCTCCGGTGATGTTGGGTAGGGGTCCTGTTGGGAGACAAATACATTGTCAATGTATCTGCGTGGGCCATCTTGTCGATGGCTGTGTTTCCCTCTATGAATGTGAGTTCCCTGTTGTCTTGGACTTGTGTGAGCGGTGCTTTTGTGGGCTGGGTGAGTGTCTCTATTGGGCATGCTGGGGTGATGGGTGTCCATTCAGGTCTGTGATGGGTGTCCATGCTTTGGGGGTGCATGCAGTGCTTGGTATTGGGATGGGTGGGTTGTGTTAGTGGGGTATATGTGAGTTGGTGGAGTGATGGGGCTGGGGGTAGGAGTTTGTGATGGCATGCAGGTAGAGTGGCGGATATAATAGTAAAGATTTAACTTACAAGAGTCCAGTCTTCCTGCTACTCCTGCGAGGCCCTCAGGATGCATTATTGCCAAGACTTGCTCCTCCCATGTTGTTAGTTGTGGGGGAGGAAGTGGGGCTCACCCCCAGTTCTTTTTACTGCTATTTGGTGTCTTGAGACCAGGGAACGCACCTTCCCCCGTAGGTCGTTCCACCTCTTCCTGATGTCATCCCTTGTTCTTGGGTGCTGTCCCATGGCGTTGACCCTGTCCACGATTCTCCGCCATAGCTCCATCTTCCTTGCAATGGATGTCTGCTGCACCTGTGATCCGAATAGCTGTGGCTCTACCCTGATGATTTCCTCCACCATGACCCTTAGCTCCTCCTCTGAGAACCTGGGGTGTCTTTGGGGTGCCATGGATGTGGTGTGAGTGATATGTGTGAGGATGTGTGGAGTGAGGTGTGGGGTGCTGTGTTGTGGTGTGTGCTGTGAGTTGCGTGGATGGTGTGTGGGTGCTGGTGTTCTGTGGCTCAGATTAAGTGGGTGCTCCTGGCTTGTGTCTCCCTCTGTTCGCAGATTCTTTTGGGGTCGTAAAGGGTTGTGGGTAATGTGGGTGTGTGTTTTATATAGGATTGGGTGTGTGGGTGTGGTGTGTGTATGTGTGTCAGGTGTGTGTATTTGGAATTGTGTAGTTTTGTAAGTGTGTGTGTATTTTGAGCACAGTGGTGTGTACCGCCAATGGTTTACCACGGTTGAAAGACCGCTGCAGTGGTTCGTGGGTCGTGATACTGTGGGCGTATTCCTGTTGGCTTAACGGTGTGGGTTTTGGTACCGCCAGTTTATCACTGACCTTTGGTCTGGCGTACTTGTGTGGGTGTCTGTATAGTGGCGGATTTCTATGTGTGGGTCATAATACCCGTGACGGATTACCGCCGCGGTCACGGTATGTTGGCAGCTGTCTGCACAGCAGTAAGCATCTTTTACCGCCAGGGTTGTAATGAGTGTTTAGAAAAATTGTTGCTTGAGGGGCATGCAACAAAAAAGGTAAGAAGCTTGGGTAGTAATACCATTTTTATCAGTG
This sequence comes from Pleurodeles waltl, assembly GCF_031143425.1. NCBI lineage: Eukaryota > Metazoa > Chordata > Amphibia > Caudata > Salamandridae > Pleurodeles > Pleurodeles waltl. Next base: position 868,012,182 of record NC_090450.1, on the reverse strand, counting down.
TGATTCTTCCCATAAGGAAGATTGGAAGAGCATTCCTCTTATGTATTTGATTTTCTGTTTTAACAATGGCTACATTTGTTACAATCTTTAAGAACAGAAGATTTGTCTTCTACATGAAACTGAAATCATCATTTAAAGTTATTTGTAGAAGTAATCGTTTCAGAAAACTCAGTGGATATGGAGATTTCTGACTTTGCTGTACTTCTTTTTCCCCTGATAACCATGGTAGGTAGAAGAGAAGGTATTGAGAACTAGAATATTCACTTTGTACTCCAACCCATACATCAAAATAATTATTGCAGCTTCATTGAGAAAAGATTTATCAGTCTCATTCGATTTACTTTAGACATTTATTTTAGCTAATCTGTTTAAACATCACCATGTTCCATTGTTGAATTTGGCGAAATTCTTCCCGATTTTAAAAATATGAAATTTCCTAGAAAGTTTAGAAGCACCTTATGAGTGTGCATAGGTATTTTAGTTTTTATCCAGTGGCACACTTGTTTCGTTTGTTTATGGGACCAGAAGAAAGAGTGGAGCTCTTAACTATAGAATTGAGTTTGGCTTTCTGATACATTGATTTAAGATCAACAACTGGTGATTCCTTTTCCACCCAAAAAAGGAGAGAGATCAGTTTGAGGTATTACCTGTTTCAACATCTGAAGAGGTATAAAACCAGTTGAAAAATGGGGCGAACAAAGATAAACCCAACTTTTTTCTTCAACAGTTTTTCGAATTTCACACCTAGTGGCAATGACAAGTTGGACTGCCTCATCGACAACTCTGTTGAATCTTTCTGCCAAACCGTTAATTTGTGGCACATATTTGGCAGTCTTAATGTGCATACTACCCTTGTGTTTTATGAAATTATTAAACTTTAGTGATGTGAACTGTACACCATTTTCAGTTACAATAGGAGAGTGTAAACTTTCTTTCATAAAACAACCCTCAGGAAATGTCACCACAGTGTCGGTATCAGGATGATAAATCCAAATCATTTCTGGTCCTTTAGAAGAATAATCTCTAAAAACTAACACATACTTTTCTCTATTGCCCAACCATTTATACGGCCCCAAGATATCTAAAGCTAGTTTTTCCAGGGTGCAATGGGAATCTCAGTTTTACTAAAAGTTGTATAGCCACACTAAAGAGATATGACTGAATTGGCACAAATGTTACACTCTTTAACAAACACTTTTTAACATTTACGTTTTATTAGCATTTTGTTTAACAAGACATGAGAGAATACACATTCAAAGGAAGCAGGTGCGAAGCATGCAATAAAACAATATTATCAAAGTTCCAAGCAATTTTTATATTCTCTTCTTCCAGAGTAAGCGTTCTTCTCTGGCCACGTCCCACATTTGCACCTACAGTTCTCCAAAATAAAGCATAGTGCGCCCTAGGTTGTGTAGAGTCCAAGCCAGGGACCAGTGCCAAGCCTGGGCACAGCTTGCGGTACCGTGAGGGGACAGACAGCTGTAATCTTCAGGGATTACTGAATTCTCTATGAGTGGTATTGTAAGCCAGCACACCCATGTGGTGGTCAGAGATGCGACTGTAGTGCCAGGATATACAATAAATAGAACAGATGAACTATGCCATGTGAGTACGAGTGGGGCAGGAGGGGAGCCCCAACCACAGCTGCCATTGTCCGGGCCATCAGCGCCCAGATATTCCAAACTCTCAAACGGTCTGGTAGCCCTGAACTAAATTCCAGTTCACCCAGTGAGGTCAAGTCGTCGCCTCCAGCCCCTCTCGCCCGTCGTCAGTCTGTTTGTCTGCAGCTGTGGAAAAGACCAGTTCATCTATTACCTCTGACCACAGGAAGGCTATGGACCTACAACGGACCCCACGTGCCCCCCCCATCAGTGCCCTTTCGTCATCTCTGGCCCACAAAGTGACATCCTTAGCCCAGTTTTCCTCCTTAGGCCATACTGCGACTTTCAGGCCATTGTAATGCGCCTCTTGTCCAAGATCATTGCAGGCCAAGAAACCTGTCTCCTACCTTCTTAGGTGTGAGTCTAGGGAAAGTGTCTAAGGATCATACTTCAGGGGTGTTCTTGAGGGCTCTATTTAGGGTCCCAGTAAGTTTCGAAATTGCCTCATCCCAGGACCCAGAAAGCCCAGGTCAGTCCCATGTCATATGGCCAAAGTCTGAATCTAGTGCCGCACAGCGGGGCATCCCCTGCTGTCACCTCCGTAAATGGCCCTCATCTTGTGTGGTGTCAGGTAAGTCCTATGTATGTAATTATATTAGATGTACTTGAGACATGAGTTGTGGGAAACCTTCTGGGGATAGGCCAACACTGTTCCCCAGTCAGCGTCTGTCACGTCCCGACCCAACTCTGTGGCCCAATGTGCCCGAAGGGCATCCGGTTAAGCCGTTTGACACTCTGTAAAACCATGTGACCAAATGGCTGCTGAACCCCATTATCAGTAAAAGTTGGAGGACACCATCTGTCTAAGGTTCTGTCTCACCAGTTCCCCATAGGTTCGAGAATGTGTATGTGAGCACTTCATAGTTAAGGAACTGGCACAAAGGCAGGCCGGTCTGTTCTGATAGGTCCCTGTGGGGGATAATGTTGCCTGCTTGGAAGCAGTCACCCATGGTGACTATCCCAGCTTCCGTCCAAAAGCACAGCTGCTCCACTGTGAAGAAAGATAAGGGGTTGCCGTGGGGCAGCCTCACCAATGGTGGCTCTGGGGCACAATGTGTCGCCCCCATCTGCTTCACACACCGCCGCCAACAAAACAAAACAGTGGAAAGAAGAATGCCTGGGCAGGGAATCTTCAGGGCAGGCTTTAGTAGCTTAGACAGCAGTATCCACTGGTTGGGTTCAGAGCCCATTGGACCAAACTCTGCCAACCAGATCCCATCCAGCTACCTGGTTATCCACTGAAGCTGTGCTCCATGAAATATAATTCAAAGTTTGGAACCCCAGCCCACCCTCGAATAGAGCGCGACAGAGGGTATAAGTGCAACACTGTGGCGGTCACCGTCCTAGATCAGCTCTCGAAGGAGAGCATCGAGCCGCCAGAACCAAGGTGCGGGAACCCTCATTGGGAGATTCGCAAAAAAATAGAGGGGCATAGAGGAGCCATGGGAGCATGTCCATCTTGAAGAGCGCTGTGTGTGCCATGATGGGTAGTTTAAGGGACCGCCAAAAGGGTACACAGGACCTGAGTGATCGAAGTGTCTTCCCCAGGGTTCCTTTGCACTAAACTAAACTAAACTAAACCACTGGAAATACACATGACTTGCCCCTGGTCACACGGAGGCCTGAGTTTAAGCCAAACTCCTCTAGGAGCCTCAGTGCTCGGGGAATGTCAATTCTGCAGTTAGATCAGAAGGTCATTGGCATAAAGGGAGATAATATGTTATGTACCTTCCACCACCATGCCTCAATCTACACCCTCCTCACAGAACCACTCTGCCAGTGGCTCAATGGCAATGGCGAACAGCAGGGGAAACATCAGGGATCCCTGTCACGTGTGACAGAACACTTTATAAGACTCAAAGATGGTTTGTCCAGTCCTGACCCTTGCCATAGGCTGGGTGTTTAGCAGGCACACCCACTGTATCCATTTAGGCCCCTACCCAATTGGCAGCGTGGCAGTCTCCAGACTGCACAGTGTTAAAGTCCTTTTCCAGATTCACCGACATACTCATAGCGAGAGGGTTAGAAGCAAGTTTACAGTTATAGTGGATGGTGTAGAGCCGACAGAGATTAAGGGAAGTGTTGCAGATTGGTATGAACCCATTTTGATCCATATAGATCAGGTCCTGCATTTGAGGCAAGAAACGAGAGACAAGCACTTTACTAAGTATTTTAAAATCGGTGTTACGCATGGAAAGGTGCCTGAAATTGGTGACCGCCACCTCTGCGGAAGTGGACTGGGGCAGGGGCACCACCAGAGCCTCCCTAATTATGGCCGGGAGCAATCCAGCATCGTAAGGCTGCACTTCTGCCAATCTCGGACCCAATTCTTTCGGAAATACTGCATAGAACTCCAAGGGGAGCCTGTCTGGGCCTGGAGTTTTGCCTCATTGCCATGGCCTTAACAGCACTTCAGGTTTCCTGGGCTGTGATCGTGGCATCCAGAGCCTCCCTCTCATCTGGGGGGAGACGCCTAAGGGCAAGATGGTCCAGAAATGGGCCACATGTCACTGGAAGGACATCCTCAATTGGGTCTCTAGTTGGTAGAGGTATGTACCCTGTCCAAGTAGGGACCACAGTACTAGTCAGGGTAAGTCAGATACACAACATAAATTAACCTGCGCTCACACTCTGGTAGCTTGACACAGAGCAGGCAGGCTTAACTTACAAGGCAATGTGTAAAGTATTTGTGCAACACTTACATTACAGTAATACAGTGAAATACACCACAAAGAGACTCAACACCAGGTTATGAAAATAGATAATATTTATCTGGGTAAAACAAGACCAAAAATGACAAAAATCCAATCAGTAGAAGTTGAGATACTAATATTTAAATGTTAAATGTGAAGATAGTGCTTAAAAGTCTATAGCGGTAAAACGGTTACTTGAGGTTGCGAGAGGCTGGTGCAAATCCAAAGTGTAGGTAGAGCGCGATGGAGGGTAGGCAAGCTGCATAACCTACACAGAGCCTGCTGAACAGTACCTCTGTAGGAGCAATGCGACAACGGCATTAATATTTGTGCAGCACTCTGGGCAATGCACTGCTTTTTGAAGGTTGTAGCTGCAGAACCCACTTCTGAGGCCCAGGACTGGAGGTGGGCATCTCAGGCAAGAGCAAGACTCACCAATGGCAGAGTCCAACAGCACCAGAAGAGTTGCCAGAGATGTTTTGAGGCATGAGCAAAGTGGCCGCTGGCCCAGGGCCCCTGCCATTCAGGAGGCACCCTGATAGGGTTATCTCTGTTCTGTAGAGAGTCCTGCTCCGATGGCCTTGAATAATTTTTAAATACAGTTTTCCTTTAATTAATTTCTTTTAATTTGGGTAATGTGAGAGTCTATTACAGATATTCTGTAGAGAAATGTTGTGCTTATGATTTATGAAACATCCATAAACCAGTTTATTTTCAAATCAAAACAGGACCTCACATATGAGAAATGGGAGGGTGTCACAGAGATTATTTGAACTGATGTCAGTGAGCTGCTGCTCTGTTAAAATATTGAAAACACACTGTCCCTGAATATTAGGTGTAAAGACATTTTGGATTTGGCCCAGTGTACCTGTGCCTTGCCAGTGACTTGACCAAAGGCAGCTTGAAAGAGCTGATGCTGGAACATACATTTAAAGCTGTTCCGAACAGGGACCCCCAAAATACCTCTGGCCCAGGGCTCCCAAAACCTTTAAGATGTCCCTGAGAGTTGCAAGCAGTCTTTGGTGTCCCTGAGACTGCAGAAGAACAGTGGCAAGCCAGCAAGCCCTTGGAGCCTCTCGGGTTCAAGGATGTACAGAGCAAATCCAGTCCCTCTTATTGATGGACCGAAGCTAGAGCAGCAGCCGGCTAATACAGCAGTGCAAACGGCAAAGTGGCAGTCCCTCCAACAGCCCAGCACCTAGCAGCAGTAGGCTAACACAGCAATGCATTTGCAGAGTGGCAGTCCCTCTTGGCAGCACAGCAATCCTTCCTGACAAAGTGTCCTTGGTTCCAGTAGAGGTCTGATTTGGTGGGGTTTGGAGACCAGTATTTATATTTTAGTGTCCTGGTTCTGGAAGGTAGGAGAAACCTCCAGGCCTTCCTTTGAAGTCCACAAGGTCCCTGTCCTGCCCTCCCCGGCTCTAGACACTCTACAGGGGGTTATGCAACTGTTTATGTGCTGAGACGCACAGCACTCTTCAGGAGTAAGTGAGGCAGTGCTAAGAGCCCCCTCACATCCCCCATCAAGACAGTTAATGGCCCATCAGCCTGGTGATGGGCCATCAGCATGCAAATGTCACAGCCAAGCTCCCTTTGTGTGACTGTCTAGAGGAAGTGCACAAAGCCCAGCTGTTAACAACCCAGGACGTGTATTCATAGACAAGCAAAGGCACAGAATGGTTAAAGGAAGAAAATGCCAACTTTCTAAACAATTTAAAATCTGACTTCACCATACATTGTGATTTTAAATTGTGAATCCAGGAACACCAAACAACAAATTTCCATCTTTTCACGATTGGAAATTACACTTAAAAGATGTTTTTTAGGTAATCCCATATTATCCTATGAGGGTGATAGGCCTTTTAATAGTGAAAAACAAATGTAAGAGTTTTTCACTATCTTGACATGGTAAACGTAAAAGTACATGTCCAACTTAAATACACTGTATCCTGCCCTTGGGGCAGGATGCGCCCTTAGGGGTGACTTAAATTTAATAAAAAGCAAGATTTGGGCCTGGCATGTGGGTACACTTGCCAGGCCAAAATGGCGGTTTAAAACTCCACACACAGGCTTTTTAGTGGCAGGCCTAAGACATATTTGAAAAGTTACTGTAGTGGGTGGCACAGTCAGTGTTGCACGCCCACTAGTAGCATTTCACTTACAGGCCCTGGGCACATATAGTGCACTTTATTAGGGATTTACAAGTAAATTAAAAATGCCAATTGTGGAAAAGCCAATGTTACCATGTTTAGAGTACAAAGCACCTTCACTTTAGCACTGGTCAGCAATGGTAAAGTGCCCAGAATCCTAAAACCAACAAAAACAAGGTCAGAAAAGGAGGAGGAGGAAGGCAAAAAGTCTGGGGATGACCCTGCGAACAGGGCCTTTTCCAACAGAACCGAAATGGCCATTGATAACCCACAGGGAGAAGACATTTACCCTTTCTAAGGTCAGCAGACAGGTAATGTGCACCCCTCTGCTCTCGGGGCAGATAAGCCTGTCCAAAAGTCTCCCCGGCTTACCCTCTTCCTCATGAGCATGACTCATGTAATCTTTATAATTGTGGCACCATCACATTCAAAGGCCAAATTGTACTGTTCCTGGGCCTCCAGTACCCATGGGAGGGCATCTGGGAGAGGGCCTTGTTTGATATCCTGCTCATGTAGAGTATCTTCCAATCTCATAAACTCCCGGTCAAGGTCTCAACGGATACCCACTAACTGGCCTAAGCGATGTCCCCTAACCACCACCTCAAAGGTCTCCCACTCCAGTCGCCGGCTCAACGCCATCCCAGCATTTGTATGTAAGTACTGAGTTACCTGCTTTGCTAAGGAGGCCCAGAAGATGACATTGGTGAGAGCTACCAAGTGCAGCCTCCACGTAGGTATAAGAGGGCCCTTTTCCATCGGCTGGAGCGTCAGCAGGAGTGGGCTGTGGTCAGAGAGGGTGCTGCCTAGATATTCTGTGTGATTAACGCAACCACTCAACACACTGGAGCACACAAAGCAGTAAATTCTAGTGTGAACTCAATACAAGCCAATGTAAAATGAGTAGTCCCTATCAGCTGTGTGTTGCATATGCCAAGTGTCTTCCATGTCCTAGTGTAATAGCCAACTATTCAATACAGCAGCTACCCTATTGGTCGGTGCCCTACATAGCGGTGGGGTGAGGGGGTGAAGCGATCTAGTGTGGTATCAAGCATGGCAGTTGAAATCCCTTCCAAGAAGCAGTGGTCTCCCCCATGAGGTAGCTCAATCGCACCCAGAAAGAGTGGAGAAATGGTGCCTAGCCTGGGTTTGGTGCATATATACTACCCAGCATTAACTGCTGGCCAGAGAGCCATTCCTCCACCAGGACATTTCGGCCATCACTGTCAATCGTCAGGGCCTCAAAGGGGACTTTGGCTCTCACCCAGATCAACGCCCCCCCTTGTGAAGGCTGAGTAAGTTGTGACATGAATTTGACCCTGCAAACGTCACCAAAGGCGCTCCAGCTCAGAGCTTGTGGGGTGAGCCTCTTGGAGCAGGGCAATATGGATTTTGTGGCGCTTGACCTCCGACCCCAACTCACGGACTTTCAATGTCATCAGTTTGTAAGCTGTAAATCTGGAGGTCAGGACCAGTCTTCATCTGGGTCTTGACAAAAGTCGGTGTCACCATCCAGCATGATCTTCAGCTTGGCTGGGAAGATGAGCAAGTAGCGGATCCCCTCCTTCAGCAGCACCCTCTTCACTTACAGGAAGGAGGCTTGCTTGGCTCTAACAGTAGCAGTAAAGTCTGGGAACATAGATGCTTGTCCGTTCCCCAATCAAAACAGGCTTGCCTCCCTCGCATGCTGCAGCAATGTGTCCCTGTCTTTGTAGTGCAGGGGTTTGGCAACCACAGGCCTACATGGGTGCCCAGAAGGTGATGGCTGTGCTGGGACCTTATACGCTCTTTCTAGGGCAAAGAACAGCATGAGCTGAGTTGGGCCACTTCTGAGCATATCCAGGATTCCAGAAAGGCAACTATGTCTGACCCCTCTGTTCCTTCAGGGAGGCCCAGTATACGTGCATTGTTGCACCAGTTGCGTTCCTCAGCGTACCCAGTCCGCTAGGTGCGAAAGCTTCATTTTCTTGGCGTGGTGTGATGGCTGTAGGTCTGCTATGGAGGTTACAAAGTTTTTGACTCTGCCAGCTAATTTATGGTGGTCAATGTAGAGCAGGCCCAATTCAACCAATACTGTGCGGATCTCCCTTTGGAGAGTGGTCTTCGAGTCCTCTGTGGCCTCCAGTATTTTATCTAGTGTAAGTTGCAGTGTCTGAGGGCGTGGGTCATGGGTCATCTCCATTTCTGACAAATCCTAATGTGAGGCCTGAGGTCCCTGGTGTGAGCCCTGCACCTTAGTCTTCAGCTTGCCCTTGACGCCACATGGCGTTACTCCTAACAGGTGACACTCCTCTTGCACTCTGTACCTGGCCCTACTTCGGGTATCTCTGCCATACAGGTGTGGTGCCCCTCTGGAGATTACTTAGTTGTTTGCCACAACCTGCAGTGTCTGGCTGCCCCACTGCAACCCTCAGCAAGTCCTTAGAACCACCTTGGTGTGTGCAAGTGTTAGCATACGTCAAGGAGACACCCCTACCATGCCCCAAGTGTGGCTCCGTAGTGGAAAAAACAGTCACCAGCAGGTGGTGGCCCAATGCCTAGCATGGCAGAGACCACAAACGTTGGACCGGTGGGCACTGTGTTAGTACATATCTTGTTCCAGCTGCCCTTAGAGCTACTGTTGGAACCCCAGGGTAACGCAGACTGACAGAGCCACAGTATGCACCAGGGGGAAAAGTCTAATATGGAAAGAGGGAAGGGAGTGGGGGTTGGGGGAAAGCCCCACATCTGTTTGTAAGTTTTGTGCAGCACCAGAAGGGTGCAGGGCAGGGTCACTCTTTGCGTGCCCCTCAACAGCGGGCAGTGCTGGAGGAGCTATGCTATGCCAGTCACAGCTGCTAGAAATCCAAGCATAGCAAGGGGCCCTCAATACATCTTGATTCTCAGAGCCCAAGCAGGGCCAGTGGCGTGGGCAGGGTCCTCATAAATATGGAGTCACTGCAAGGATTAACGGGGGGGGGTTAACCTGAACATCCAAAGTGCAGGAGGGGCCTTTCGAAGGTGATCACAATGAGGCAGCAGGCTCTCTCTTCAGTGTTTGCCAATGGAAAAGTCAAGCCAATGTGATCTGCCCTCGTCACACATCCCAGTGCCGACTGGGTCACTGCGGTCTCCCACGCCAGGACTGCACTTGTGTAAGAAGCGGGGCCGCTGCCCAGATGTACCCCCACGAGTTGTCCTGGCCCTTCAGGTGGAAGCCTCTCTGCAAGTTCCTGGGGCAAGAGGCTGCCTGCAGTCCCGACATCTTCTCCTTAATCCTGGTCTGAGCCCGGTGCCACCGCTGCCATCAGGAGGCAAGCTGGCCTCTGTGCAATTCAGGGGGCTGTAGCCCCACATCCTCGTTTGTTCAGGCCACCGTGGTCCCCCACAGAAGCACAGGATGTGCAATGCACCCAGAGTTGCTGCTCCCTCTGGCTTCCTCAGGCCGATTGCCCATTCCTGCCACCAGGTCAGCCCATAAAGGGCAAGGGGAGAAACTGGTTGAACCAGGGTCGAGGTGACCGGCCTCAAGTAGTGCAGAGACGGGGCTCAAGCCCATCGCCGCAGGCCCCCACTCCATCAATCAGATGGCTGATGCTTTGACCAGGCATCAGCTGCCTCAATGAGGGGAGAACGTCCTCAGAATGCCAGCTTTCAGTCACCCTCCACCATACTGGGTGCGTAGAAGGTGAGAAGACCCAAATTCAGGATGGATTGCCGCAGAATGTATATAGGCTGGCACGAAGCGCCAAGCTCACGCGTTCACCATGTCGGTCATCTTGGCCACGCCCCCACTTTTTAAGAAATATAGTAACTTGCAAATCTAAGTAAGGCCACCAAAGGATTTTCCTGATCTTTCTCTTAGTGGCAGATTGTCACTTGGGGAGCTAATTGACTGAATTAATTGCAAACTTCTTCAGGTGCTCTTGTGAAAAAATACTCACATGGTCAACCCAACTTGCAATATTGTACTGCATGTTTAATAGACTCATCAGAAGAGAAAACATTCTCCCACCTGATTTTGGACAATTTATGATCACATGAGTTAAGAGCATCTACTAAAGATGCTCCAACACACTCCTAAGTAAATTCTGAATTTATGACTATTCCCAAACTTACTGGCAAGCTTGATAAACAAACAACTATGAAGATGCACCTTTTTTTGCACATACTCCACAACAAAACCATACTCACATAACTTAGACCAGAAACAAGTCTAGCTGAAACTTTACCAGTGCCATCACACAATAACAACGAAGCCAGAGGCTTATGATCTGTTTTGATAAGGATGTTCTTGTCCCAAACATATGTTTCAAGTGTTCTATGATCCATAAGAGGCTAAAGCTTCCCTCTCAAAGGTAGAGTACCTTTTCTCTGCCAAAAAAGTGGTCTTGAAGCATTGGCAATGGATTTTTTTTTTAAATCTTTAATTTTGTGTGACAGAACACACAACTGGCATTAACATAAACAAAGCGTAGCCCACTGTGGGAAAACAGTGAAAAGGCCCACAACTGAAATTATTTGTTCTTTAATATTCTCAAATGTATTTTGATGGTAATTTTTGCAAGAAAATTAAACACCATTTTTAAACAATCATTTTAATGGTGTGGCAAACTGCAAACATTTGTCAACAGATCTTAAATAACATTTGCACAAGTTTAGATAAGATCTAAGTTGATCTTTATCCGTGGGAGGTTTCATAATTTCAGTAGTCTCAATATGATTTTTCATTGGCTATATTACTTTTCGGTAATGGAGTGACCAAAATACTCTACTTCTACGTGAGACATGTGTATTTCTCTAACTGGAGAGACACACCTCCGTCTCCCAAAACCTTTAGCACTGTATCAAGTCTCTCATTATGTAATTTGATATCTTGGAAGGCTATTTAATAGTTCAAGTCCCCAAAGAGCACATGCATTAATTTTTCAAAACTGAGGCTGCAAATGCCAACCCAAAAGGCACACAGCTTTTTTCTGAAATTAATATCAGAAGTAAAAAATTTGGTAGGATATCTGCTGTTCTTGTCCAGTTCAATGTGGTGAAATGCTGATTTGAGATCAGGAGAAGTAAAGAATTTAGCAACCTGTCTTTGTGCCTGTTATGGGTAAAAGGTTGCAGTTAACCAGAATGTGTTTGTTGACAGATCTCACGCCTGTACACAACCTTAACAAGTTTTTTTGTGTGAACTAAAACAATAGGGGAAACTCATCAGACAAGTAAACAGACTTTATAAATCCTGCCTCTTGAAGACAAGTAATTTGGACAATTCTTTCCTTGCACTTAGAGGAGCATTTCTAGGTTTATGCTTAACGGGTGTGCCATCAATCTTAAGAATGATATTATGTATCAAACCACAAACTTTACATTTTTTTAAAGACACTTTTGTGTAAATTAATATTTTAATCAACACTACTACTCACCATCATGCAGTATATAGGAGAGATGGCAGATGGATCCCAATCAAACCCTAAATTTCATTGGTTCCTCTTAATAAGTACATGATGGCGGTCCTTTGCTACATACTGTTTCCTTTAAATAGAACATCCAAAACACAAGGTCAGTGCAATGAAATACCAAATAATACTAATATTGTGTTACATATCCATAAGCTTTAATGTCATACTTAAACAATTTCCTTCCATTCCATTTGATATTATAAATTGATTCAGATGTGAGGGTGAATGGGGAACCCGAACCAAAAAGCATAGAGATCTCAAATCTATCTAAAGTAATGCCACAATAAGGTAATTTGAAAGGGTTAGAGTCTAGAACGGTGTCAACAATTTTTGTGCTTTGTAGAAGATATTCAGTAGTTCCTCCTTTAAAATGAGATAAAGCATATTGTAAGTGCTTAACATAAACCACATTTTGATCTTGACAAGGCATCACAACCATATTATTTTTGTCAGTAACTTTGCTGCAATGAATGCTATTAATATTACTGGAAATTCTGCAAACGCTTGAAAAGTGACCATGCATTTTTTTTATATTGTTGCCAAGAATTCTTTGCTTATAGTTTTTGAACCTGCCAGAGTTGTTTACCAGAGAAACATCCTGTTGAATGTGTTTCTCCTCATTGAGAACTTTACATTATCTGGTTGAACGTTCAATCCCCTTAAGAATTTCAATGGCTTCAGCTTTTTATCTCATTAACTGTTCTTGAACTTTTTTGGTATAGTAATGAATTATAATCTGATCATGAATGTACTGCTCAATTATTTTATGAAATTCACATTTTCCAGTTACTATGCGTAGACCTTTTAATTGGTTCATTCATCTATTGATATTTAGAATAAAAGTCATATCTCTCCATTACTGCATGAGGCTGTTCCATAAAATGAAGTTTGAATGTGTCCAGATAGAGAGGCAACATAAGTTTCAGTTGGTTCATTCATCAATTGATATCTAGAATAAAGGTCATGTTTCTCAATTACCACAAGAGGCTTTTCCATTAAATGAAGTTTGAGTCTGTCCAAAGCCTCTGTAAACATCTCATAATCTTCTAATAATTTACCTAGGGGTGGAGTAATGAAACCAAGAGTTGAATTTTAGCTGTGCTTCAGCCCCAATAAGATTTAATATTAACCCATTGTAAGAAATTGGGTGACTGGTTGAGGGTGTGAAGCAGGGACCACAATCCTTGTCAGGGTGAGACACGAGCAAACCACAAATTAACTGATAGCCTGGCACAGAGTAGTCTGGCTAAACTTCAAGGCAATGTGTAAAGTATTTATGTAGCCCTCCAAACAGTAGCAAAGTGAAAACACACAACCAAGGGGCCCCACACAAGATTAGAAAGATAGAGTAAATTGTTATAACTAAAACAAGACCAAAATAACAACACCCAAATTAGTAGGACTGGAGATGTGCAAATTTAAAGATCTAAGTGGATATCTGGCCAACTGTGGATATCTAGTTGTACCGGACCTGGCTAAAGTCACATGTTCAGGCTGACTGTGATAGAATGATGGCCGGCTACAAAGACCCAGTTGGGCCCGCTGAGCAAGAGTACCTTAAATCTTAATATCGTCCAACTGGAGCAGTGAGCCAACTACTTAACCCGCACCTCCCCCTTGTCCCAAATATTACATCATGTCGTGCACCCAAACCAGGCACCCACCATTCCCAGAGTGCAACCAATAATGGTCCAATATTTGTGAATTGAAATTGGAGGGGCACCGACAAAGTTCATATAGGAAGTAATCATCCAAATGTGTTGCTCCAATGGGATCTTTAATCCCTTCAATGTAATAGACAACAGTCAACACATTTTGTTCGCCACCTGTGAACTTCCTCAGGGCTGTAAAACAAACATACATAATTCTCATTTACAACATCAAAGATATGATTCCAATACATAATAGAGCCATACAAACATGACATCTAAAGCTTTGAGCTCATCATGCTAATAGAAAACAGTGTTAAGTTTAATCATTACACTTTTAAAAACGTGGACATGTATCTTCACCCTATGTATTGTTGGTTACTGCTAAAAACATAAATAAGCACCATCTAAAGACATTAAAAGGGAAAAGAAAGGACTGAACCCTGCCCTTTTCCCCATAATTCTGTAGTAGCAATCCAAATTACGGACAAGACCTAGGTATAGATAAAATCACTCCACAATGAAATATTCCAGTTCAAATATATTTCCCCTACATGTCGATATCCTATCATACATATTACTAAACAGTTCTTCAATCTTACCGTAATATTTAAGAATATTTTTCCTCCCTGTCATAAACGTTTTTATGTTCAGTTAGCTATATAGGTTGAATGGGGCTTTAAATAACATACCATCACTATTTTTATTTGCGCAGAAGGCTGAAGTTTCCCATTACACGGCCTGCAAATTCTCAACCGCATATATTCCCTTGTATTAATCCTTTGGTCAAAGTATATTATTTCCTAAAAATGAATCAAAAATATGTGTACATAGCAACCGCTAGTAAAATGCTGTTGCATACACTCACAATCAAGGCCAAACTCACAAATGTTTCTACCCAGACTTGTTGAAATCACGTTTGTAATTGAAAGCAAATTGATAACAAAAAACTTCCCTAGCTTGTGGTTTAATGATAAAATGCATATCGAGCTGAATCACAGGCCAAGACAGAAATGTCCAAATATGGGTGCCAGTCCACAGTTAAAATTGCATAAATGAGTTAATTCCCCTAACATTATCCCTTCTGGTTTAATAATTGAGCAATAGAGCATGCAGGATAAGGAAGGTCAAGAGGTGAAAACAAGGCAATACATTACACTACCTTCAACAAATAACCCCTAAATCAAATTTAGCCAGAAAGTTATTCAAGCTTTTAAATGAAAGAACCCTAACTTCATGACAGATTACTTACAAACATAAATAGCCGAATACATCTTGTGAAAACTTGGTCTTTAGAATCACCCCTACATAGACAAAAATAACTCACCAGTTCCAATCAAATAACAGCCAAAATAAGCGACTCTGTAGCACTACTTCTGTTTCTAAACACTTAGACATATGCCATGATGAGTTGTCCCTGCCGCCAAATTCACTTCTATTTAAATACTGTTCCAGGGTCACATGACTAGGACCCGTGAAAGTGAAATATCCACATCATAATGTATTAGATGTCATATTTATAGTAAGAAGAGCTCATTCTACCCCATGTCAGTCAGAACAAAAATTTCCATTTCCTCCATTGTGGTTTAATCCAGTTCCAAACCAGAAAAGACCACAGAATTATGTGATCCAAAAATCAAGTATAATCCCATGCTTAATTTATACCTAATGTTGGTCTGACTTAGATTATAACAGACTTCTCCCAGTGATGTACCCAATTTTTAATTCATAAAGACATACAAGGTGACACAATAATCATACATCAGATTCAAACCCTGTACTGTTACAGGAATCTAACCTGGGGTTGCAGATGTTTAGTCCACTACTCCACTGATTCCCTGACTGTGTTTAGTCAGGTGCATGGCTAACAAGTAACATTTAAAAGGAGTTATTTGAGTGGCGAATGGGATGTTCTATTTTACATGTTTCAAAATATTATTAGTACCTATGAATGAATCACAAAGTTGTAATTAAAATGTAGCAATATTTGTTAGTCCAAAAAAGGAAAAAACAAAGTGATACAATTGGACATCCAATATACCCACATACCAGATTCAAAACCTGGGTTGGTTCAACAGGCCAACACTAAGGAACATGCGTCTAGCCCACCACTCCATTGGATCCCTGAATGTTGTATAGTCAAATACATAGTGACAATAATTCATCAATTAAGACCTACCCTGATGTAATTTAAAAGGGGTTATTTCCATGATGGATAAAGTATCATTTGTTCTATTCAATTTATATGTAAATCTCACAATTTTAGCCCAAATTGGAGAACATCCAAATCACCGCTCCACAGGAATCTTTACGTGTAGGAATATAAATATATCCATTCCTCAATCATAAAGCACCATAAGCACTATACAACGAGAAGTTCAAAAATCACTGTTTAGTATTATGTATGATAGGATATCGACATGTAGGGGACATATATTTGAACTAGAATATTTCATTGTGGAGTGGTCACAGGAGTTTATCTATGCCAAGATCTTGGTCGTAATTTGGGTTACTACTGCAGCATTATGGAAAAGGGGGCAGGGTTCAGTCCTTACCTTTCATTTTTAATGTCTTTAGATGGTGATTTTTTATGTTTTTAGCAGTAACCAACAATACTCAGGGGAAAGATAAATGTGCACATGTTTTTAAAAGTGTAATGATTGAATTTGACACTGTTTTCTATTAGCATAATAATCTCAAAGCTTCAGATGTCATGTTTGTATGGATCTATTATGTATTGGAATCATATGTTTTGATGTAGTAAATGAGAATTATGTATACTTTATGTATGTTTATTTTACAGCCTTGAGAAAGTTCACAGGTGGTTAACAAAACACGTTGGCTGTTGTTTGTTATATTGAAGAGAATAAAAGATCCCATTGGAGCAACACATTTGGATGATTACTTCCTATATGAACTTTGTCGGTGCCCCTCCAATTGGATTTCACAAGTACCCTAAATCTTGGTTGCAGAGCGTTGCAAGGTCCCCTTCAAGGATGGATGCGTCAAGGATGTGTTGAGCAGCTGAGGAGATGCGTCAGTGGCGAGGATCAGCGAGGCTGTGATGCAGAGTCCTGATGCTGGGAAAAGTTCACAGACCAGAGGCGATTCATAGGTTCTACTGGATCCACAGATAGGCTGGCAAAGCACCTTCTGGCCCACTTCCAGGGACTGGGATGGCACTACTTGGCAGGGTAAAACTCACAGTCTCCAAGTCCAGGTTCTAGTTTCAAGAGACTTGAGCTTTGGAATCACTCTGGTGGTCCTTGCAGGTCCAGTCCTTCTCCCCCAGGCATGAGACCAGCAGGTCATCACAGCAGGCAGCAGTACGGCAGAGTGGCAGTCCTTTAAGGAGGACAGTACTCCTTCTTTGCAGAGTCTTCCACAAGTCCAGAAGTGTACTGAAGTGTTGGTACATGAGGGCCAATACGTAAACCCGGTGCCTCATTTGAAGTGGGATATGCTTTTAGAGATTTCACTTTGAAGTACACAGGTTTCCTGCCTCCCCTGCCCTGGCTCCAGACTAACTCTAGGGGTATACAATCCTATGTCTGAAAGTAGGACACAGCCTATTCAAGTGTAAGTAGGACTGTGTCCATCTCTACCGTCCCATCCATTCACACTTAAGCTCTCTATGGTGTGTGTCTGTCTAGGAGGAATACACAAAGACCAATTGTCAATTATACCCGTTCATGAAACCTTGAGATAGGCTGTAGGCACTAAATGGCTAAGGCAGGAAAATGACAACTCTTTAAAAGTATAATTTCAAAATTGTAACCTAAAATCCAGTTTCACCATAAAAGAGGATTTTTCATTACAACTCCAAAAGCACCAGACATGAATGGTTTACCTGCTCCCATTTGGAAGATGTGGCTTATTAAGTGTAATAAGATAACTCCAATGTTATCATATGGGAAAAGTAGGCCTTCCAATAGTGAAAAATGAATTTAAGAATCAGGAAATGGAAAACTCAAGTACATGTTCTAGTTTTTAAATACATTGCACCCTGCCCTGATTGAGGGGTGACATATGTATTATTAAGAAAGGTTTATGCCTGGAAAAAGGTTTATTTGCCAGGTCAAAATGTCAGTTTAAAACTGAACACAGTCTGCAATGGCTGACCTGAGACATGTTTAAAGGGCTACATAAGTGGATGGCATAATTAGTGCTGCAGGCCCACTAGTAACATTTAATTGACAGGCCCTTGACACATGTAGTAACCCTTTAGTAGGGACTTACAAGTAAAGTAAATATGATAGTTGGGGATAAACCAATGTTACCATGTTTTAAGAAGTGAACACACTCACATTAGCAATGTTTAGCAGTGGTAAAGTGCACAGAGTCATAAGGCCAACAAAAATGAGATCAGAAAAATATGAAGGAGTACAGCCAAAAAGTATGAGAGAAGACCCCCCTAAGGTTGACAGGTCTAACATGTACCCCCGCAGCTGTAAGTGGGGGTAACTTCCCAACCTCTTGAGAGTTCTCTTCACTTATGCAGAATAACTTGGATAGACCATCAGCACTGGCATTGTCTGATCCAGGATGGTGTTTCACTGTAAGTGCGATCCCTGTAGAGAAATGGGCCACTTCAACAGTTTGGGGTTTTCAGCATGAGCCATCTGAGGGGCCTGTGGTTTGTCTGATCCCGGAAGTTAGTCCAATAAGGTATTGTGTCAACTTCATTGCCCAAACTACAACAAAAGCCTCCCTTTCAATATTACTCCACCTCTGTTCCCCTGGAAATCACCTCCTACTAATGAAGGCTGCAGGTTGGTCTAGGAGCTCCTTATTTAACTCTGCTAAGACAGGCCCTGTTCAAAATGGCCCTTTTTGCAGGGTTATCCCCAAACATTTTGCCGCCTTCCTCCCATTTTCTCAGGTCTGTTTTTGCTAGTTTTTTTTTATAAAGAAGTTTTTATTGTTTTAAGAAAAATTAGGAATGATATGTACATCATATACAAATGTTGAAACAAAATTAACATAATGGATTGCTCCTAATCAAAATATAATGAATACTTTAGGCACTCGGTCATGATCAACCCGGTCCACCTGAAAACATAGTGCATGGTATTTGTGTCTCCCACTGGTGGGAAGAGGGTTAGTCTCGGACCCCGGATGCCCGCACACATAAGAATAAGGGGCAGGTCGAGGCCTGGGCCCCGCCTCTGAGGTGAGTGCTCCAACCATGTGCTGAGCTCTGCTTTACTCTAGTCTCCCGCCAAGGCCTCCCACTTCCCCCATATTTTGTCATATTTACTTGGGCATCCCCTGAGCTCATAAACCAATCTCTCACGCTGTGCACACCAGTCCACTCCCCGCCTCCATTTATTCAGGGATGGTGCTGCTCCCGCCTTCCACTCGGTCATAATGTCCCTTTTAGCAACTAGGCACGCTATTCCCATGAAAGTCCGGTCTGCTCTCCTCAGGTCTGTGTCACCCATTACCCCCATTAGAAACGGGAGGGGAGCCAGTGTCACGTCTGCCTGCAGGGTCCTGGAGATCTGACTTTTGATTGCTCCCCAATAGGCCTCTATAATTGGGCATGTCCATGTCATGTGAAAGAAATCTGCCTCTGGTTGAGAACATCTCGGGCAATCAGCCGTAGAGCGGAGGCCCGCCCTATGTAATCTTGCAGGTGTTAGGTATGCAGTGTGTAGGAGGAAGGATTGTAAGAGACGGAATTTGGTGGATATTGTCAGGGCTCGAGGTGCCATCAGAGCCTCCCCCAACTCTTCCTCCTCGATTGGTCCCACCCATCCCTCCCATCTGCGGCGGAGCTTCTCAAGGGAACACGAGGTGTTAGCTATTAGTGAGCGGTATATCTGCGAGACTCCACCTCTACCCAGATTACCCATTAGTACTTTCGCTTCCATGGGGGCGTATTCGGGAATGTGTACATCAACTCGTGTGAGCTGGCACAGCTGGACGTATTTGTGGAATTGTGTCCTGCTCAGTGAGAAGATTCCCTGGAGCTCCTCAAAGGACCTCATGTGAGATCCCCCCAGACATCTCCAAGCGTAGAGATCCCTATATTATCCCATTTCTGGAACCCCTTCAGTCCAGCCACTTCAGCAAGTAACTTTCAGTGCTGTAGCGGGGTTTGTTGGGTAATTCGATTCCACCACCCTGAGACCCTCTGGGCATCCCTCCACCCCATCAGAATCACTCTAGTCACCTCTGGGGTGGATCGGGGAATTTGGCACCCATAGAGAGCGTCAAATATTCCGGGGTAGCCCAGTGTTGTTTTTGCTAGTTTACTGTCTCTGCGCACTTTACCATTGCTGATCAGTGCTAAAGTGCAAGTGCTCCCTATATAAATCATATTGGTGATTGATTTATCCATGAATGGCATATTTGATATACTACTAAGTCCCTCGTAAAGTGCACTAGTGGTGCCTAGGGCCTGTACATCAAATGCTACTAGTGAGCCTGCAGCACTGATTGTGCCACCCACATAAGTAGCCCTGTGAACATGTTTCAGACCTGCCACTGCAGTGTCTGTGTATGCAGTTTTAAACTGCCAATTTGACCTGGCAAGTGTATCCGCTTGCCAGGCCTAAACCTTCCCTTTTACTACCCCTAAGGTAGGCCCTAGGTAGCCCATGGGCAGGGTGCAGTGCATGTTAAAGGTGGGACATGTACTGATGTATGTTACATGTCCTAACAGTGAAATACTGCCAAATTTGGTTTTCACTGTTGCAAGGCCTATCTCATTTATAGGTTAACATGGGGGCAGCCTTTAAATAACTTTAAAGTGCAGCTCCACTTTGAGAGCAGGTAGAAATGTGGAGTATGGGGTCTCTGAACTCACAATATAAAAAATACATCTTTTAGTGAAGTTGTATTTTCAGATTGTTAGTTTGAAAATGCCACTTTTAGAAGTAGGCATTTTCTTGCTTAAACTATTTTGTGACTCTGCCTGCTTGTGGATTCCCTGTCTGGGTCAGTTTGACAGTTGAGCTGTTTACACCTCTCCTCTAGACAGTGACACAAAGGGAGCTGGGGTGTAGCCTTCATATCCTGACAAGCCATCTGAGCTAGAGTGGAGGGATGAGGGGTCACTTACACCTGAAAGGAGTGTGCCTGCCCTCACACAATGCAGTCTCCAAACCCCTGGTGTGTGTCTGGGGCCTGGCCTGGCTAAGGCAGGCTCTTGCAAACAAGAGAGACTTCCCTTTGAAGTTTGCCATCTTCAAAGGCAGAAAGGGGTATAAGTAGTAGACCCAAAACCCCTGACTTTGAGAATCTTTCTGGAATCAAGAGGAATCTCTGCCACAAAGAAGAGCTGAAGAGTTGGGAGGAGTACCGCCCCTTTGCTGTGCTGCTTTGCTGGGTTTGCCTGCAGTTGCTGTTTCTGCCTTAAAAGAGAGCAAAGAGTGAACTTTGCTATGTATCCTGTTTGAGAAAGTTCTCCAAGAGCTTGGAGTAGAGCTTGCCTCCTGTTGGAAATCCCAGGGATACCTAAGACTTCAGTTTCATCTGCCTACAGCACTGGGAATTGTGTGTTTTGTGCTGTTCAAGAAGAAAAACCATTGCGCCGCCGCCAACGATGCCGCTGGCCTGCACCGTGACCCACCGATGTCGCATGGAGTTGCACTGCTCCGCTTTGCACCGCAACCCAGGCCTCACTGACGCCGCCATCTGACGCCGCCACCGAGCCGCTACTTGCACCGTGACCTGTGGGCCCCGCACTCTGGCATCGTCTTGCTCACACCACAGCATGGGCATCCCCGCCGCTGCTGCTCCTGCTGACACCTGCGCCGCTTTTATACGTGTGCTTCCAACCTACTAATCTCGTCTTTCAGGAACCTCCTGGTGAAGTAATAATGATAATAAATGTCTTCTTTAAACTAAGAAGTTCATTCCAGAGAAGTTTTGTCAGCTCGGTCATAAGATAAGAGAAGGAAAGCAAAACAGTACACCAATGTTAACCAGGTCTGGAACAGGTGTTTCCCCAATGGGATTGGTGCCAGTCTAGCTACTTGGACAATGGCAGGGGCAGGCCCAGGTGTGAATTAATCTGCCTTTGACAGGTGATGCCATGTTTAAGTTTGTACAGTTGGTAGACACTTCCCCTATGCCATCCTCTCAGGAGGAGGTCACCCCTCCTCCCAACCAAGGCCCTTTTGTTTCTCTTTCGGGGAGCATTCACACTTCCTATCAGGCTTTCAGGTGGCAGTTGGGGATTGGCTCTGAAAATGTCCCTAGAGGACTTTCCAAAAGTGGTATTTTAAAAATAATAATTTAACATGTGACCTGACCATCAGATTGTATTTTAAATTCCTATTAATTTGAGTCCTTAAATCATGGTTCTAGCTATTCTGAAACTGAAGTTATGCTTTATAGGGTGTTATAGTATAACCCAGAAGTATTCTACGGGAGAGCAAGACTTGCTACAGTGACAAAAGACTGAAGATTTTTCACTGCTAGGACATGTAAAAATGTAGGATACATGTCCTACCTTTTAAATAATATGCACCCTGCTCTATGAGTGTTTGTCAAGTATTAAAAAGGAAGGTTTAGGCAGTTTAAAATGGAGATTTTAACAGGTCGAATGACAGCCATGCTAGGCTGTTGTGGTTCCTTAGAGTCATGTTTTACATGCTCACTTTAGTGAAGACAAAGCAAGTGCTGTAGTTCGTTAGTGCCATTTAAGTCACAAACGGTAGGTACATAAGGTACCGTATTCTAGGTACTTACAGGTAAGTTAAATATACTGATTAGGGATTAGCTAATGATACACATGTTTTAGGGATCAGAGCACGTGTGCTGGGGCCTGGTTAGCAGGGCCCCAGTGCAACAAAGTAAAAGAAACAGCAGCATCAGTCCAACAAATTGGGGGAGAGTGACCATGCAAAAAGAAACCTTTTCTTACAGCGATGTTACACATGTATTGGCTACCTGTAACATCACAGGTATTAATTTTTATATAGTGTAATTAGCACTCCAAACTAAGGGATGACTCAAATTTAGAGGGGTATGGAATTCCCCAATTTAGCATACTTGACTGTCTCTCCAGCTAGACAGTCTAAAATGTCGTACCACTAACATCAATTTGGTGATCTCAGCAACCCCCTGGGATTATATTTCTGAAATGTCCATCAAATATAGTATAGCCCTCCCAGCAAAGATTTAAAACATGAGCAAAAGTAGAGTTGGATTTTTAAAGCTGGAAGATAAATCTGAACAAAGCATTCTGAATTTTTCGAAGTTGTGCAGTAGAGGCTTTAGGGATTCTGAGATATATGGCATTGCTATAATCCAGACTCAGATGAACAAATGCATTTGCTGCCATTTCTTTATGCGGAAAGGACAGAAAAGGCTTGAGGCTCCTTAAAATCCTTGTTTGGTAAAGGCATGTTTTTGTGACTTGGAGCTCTGGGTATCTAGATTATGTTTAGATCCAGGGTAAAATCCAGTCTCCTAGCCTTTAGACCCAGAGTGGGATAATCACGAAGATTGGCAGGCCATATAGAGTTGTCCCAGTAACTCAGTTTATGGACAGGTAGAACTTCTGATTTGGATGGGTTGGTCTTAAGGTATTTTTCCCAACAAGTTGACTGTGACGTTCAAGGTGCCTTGAGCTTTTGTCAGATCCTCATAGGCCTCATTCTACAAATCAGAAATAAGATGTCTCACCCACATAAAGATAGCAAATGGCTTTGGAATGTTTTAACTGTTCTGCAAGGGGGGGCATATAAAGGTTGAATAAAATTTGGGATAAAGACAATCCCTGGGCCACTGTCAGGTTTCACCAAGGATGCACAAGAAAAACCCCAGAGAGCATTTGTCATCTCCACTTAGTCAATATGCTTGGTCTTCCAAGTGGCACCAGCAGATCCTAAAGATGGCAATTGCATCTAATGAATGCTATCAGTCTAGTCATTCTCTTGTGAAGTTCCTGCAAGAGAACCAAGAAGTCGGTGAAGTGCACTTGCAAGGTTCTAAGCTGTCCACTTCACCTCTGTGAATCTCTAGGAAGCGTCGTTAGTGAGCGTGTGTGCGCAGCTAGTTTTTAGTCAGGTTTCTATCGCAGGTGTTTCAGGGAGTTAGTGTTGGCGTCGGTATTTGTAGACTCAGTAGAAAATTCAAGACATTGAACCCCAGTGAGAAGACGAAATTCAAAATTCAGTGAACGAATACTTACCAGCAAGTCGCACACCTGAAGGCCAGAAGAATAGCAGTGGCTTCCCATCCGTCTGGTCACGCAAGTTTTGAACCTACAAGAAAAAGAATGTATTAACATAAGCACTGAATGAGATTGACAAAAATACTGCAAGTTTATACAAAGTAGAATACAGCGCTTGTTTTGTAGTGTAACAACAGGTAAAGACTTTTCAAACCAAGATACCAAATATGTGAGGAAGAATAGAACTCTAAAAAAGGCAACATTAGAAAAGAGAACAACAAAAGAAAGTACATACACTCAAAAATAAAAATAGATAAATATACTACACACGCATTCTACACAGAAGAGATGCTAACGTCCTTAGTCTAAATGGAAAGACAGATAAAATAAAAGGTTATAATACCACAATAGTTTCAGATTTTCGGAGAGTGTAGGAATATTAATGATTTGATTTTATTCTACCGTACACGCAGCCTCACCTGAGCATACAAAGGCAACAAAAGCAGACTGGGTGAATAGCAAAGCGGAGCCTGAGAATCTCAGTTGGGCTGTGTGGTAGGGCAGTGACGATTTTTTCTAAATGTTTTGCAAAGAAAGGCAAAAGAGAGATGGGTCTAACCTTAGTGAGGGTGTGAGCGTCATAAATATAAGACTATAAAATTTCCCTATAGATTATGCCTATTCCACCACCTCGCTTTGTCAGGCAGTGTGAGAAAGTAGCCTCTTTCAAGCATGGTTACCCCCACTTTTGGCCTGGTTGTGAGTGTGTGTCAGTGTGTTTTTACTGTGTCACTGGGATCCTGCTAGCCAGGACCCAATGCTCATAGATAAAAACCTATATGTCAGTGTGTTTTGCCTGTCTCACTGGGATCCTGCTAGCCAGGACCCCAATGCTAATAGTTTGTGGCATAATGCGTGTGTTGTCAGTCGTGCTTGACTGTCACTGAGGCTAGGCTAACCAGAACCTTAGTGCTTATGCTCTCTCTGCTTTTGAATTTGTCACTATAGGCTAGTGACTTCATTTACCAATTCTAATTGGCACACTGGACCCCACTTATAAGTCCCTAGTATATGGGGCCTAGGTACCCAAGGCACTGGGGTTCCAGGAGATCCTTATGGGCTGCAGCATTTCTTTTGCCACCCATAAGGAGCTCAGAGAAACCCTTCCACAGGCCTGCCATTGCAACCTGTTTGAAATAGTGCACACACTATTTCACAGCCATTTTCACTGCACTTAAGTAATTTATAAGTCACCTGTATGTCTAACCTTCACTTGCTGAAGGTTAGGCGCAAAGTTGCTAAGTGTGAGGGCACCCTTACACTAGCAAAGGTGCCCCCACATAGTGCAGGGCCATTTCCTGTGACTTTGTGAGTGCGGGGACACCATTACACACGTGCACTACATATAGGTTAATACCTATATGTATCTTCACAATGGTAACTCTGAATATGGTCATGTAAGGTGTCTAAGATCATGGAATTGTCCCCCCATTCCACATCTGTTATCGGGGAGCCAATTCCATGCATCCTGGGGGCTCCACTATGGACCCCCAGTACTGCCAAACCAGCTCTCTGAGGCTTGCACTGCAGCTACAGCTGCTGCCACCTCACAGACAGGGTTCTGCCCACCTGGGGTCTGAGCAGCTCAGTCACAGGAAGGCAAAACAAAGCATTCCCTTTGGGAGGAGGGTGTTACACGCTCTCCCTTTGGAAATAGGTGTTACAGACTGGGGAGGGGTAGCCTCCCCCAGCCTCTGGAAATGCTTTGAAGGGCACAGATGGTGCCAGTCTACACCGGTTCAGGGACCCCTTGTCCCTGCTCTGGCACGAAACTGGACATAAGAAAGGGGAGTGACCACTCCCCTGTCCATCACCACCCTAAGGGTGGTGCCCAGAACTCCGCCAGCGTGTCCCAGACTTCAGCCATCTTGCTTTGCATGGTGTGGGGGCACTCTGGAGGACTCTGAGTGGCCAGTGCCAGCAGGTGACGCCAGAGATCCCTCCTGATAGGTCCATACCTGATAAGGTAGCCAAACCCCCTCTCAGGGCTACTTAGGGTCTCTCCTGTGGGTTCTCTTCAGATTCTACTTGCAAATTTCGAGCACGAATTCTTTCCAACTACTACTTCATCCTCTGACCTCAGATCAACGGCAGCCTGCTCCAGGAACCACCATAACAGCAACAAAGTATCCACAAGGGATACTTTTCCTCTGCAACTTCAGCTCCAGCCAGCAACTGCAACAGTTTCCATGGTGTGCATGCTCTGAGGACTCCCTGTCTTCACCCTGCACCCGAAGGACCAAAGAAATCTCCCGAGGGGTGATGGAGCCACTCCCCTGCTGAAGCAGGCACCTTCTAAGTCGAAGACCGGTTCTCTTGGACTCCTCTCCTGACGATGAGCATGCTCCTTGGAACACAGATGGTGGACCCCATTGACACAGACTGTCCTGAGGACCTGCTGTCGCAATTTGGAGGAGGTAAGACCTTGCCTTCCCCCAGAACGACAGTACCCCTGTGCACCACGTCTTCTTCACCTCATGCAGCCTCTGTGCACTATTTATAAAATTCCTTGATGCACAGCCTGGCCCAGATCCCCAGCACTCTATCATGCGACGCTCAACTCGCTGAGTTGATCTCCGGCAGCTTGGGACCTTCCTTTGCAGTGCTGCACCAACTGCATTTTGCACCTCCTTTGTCCCTTTGTCCTGGGACTACCATGGGTGCTATCTGGTGCTCTGAGGGCTCTCTGAAGTGCTGAGAGCCCCCTCTTCCTCCTCACACAAAGTTGAGGCCCTCAGGTCCCTCCTGGGTCCAGATAACACCTATTTGACGCAAAATGCGACTTTGCCAGAACCAAGGCTTGTTGGAGGAATCCAGTGCCAAAACGCACCTGCATCCAACTTCACAACGTGGGATATCCTTTGCATCATGCAGGAACCCGCTGGCATCTTCCTAGGGTGCATTTCTGAAGTCTTTGTCCAACCGGGGACTCTTCTTTTGCACCCTCTTCTGGGTTGGCAGGGGCTCCTGTCTTTCCTGGACCATCTTGCGACCATCTTGCGACTTCTGGACTTGGTCTCCTTCCTTTGAAGGTCGTCAGGTCCAGGAATCCACCATTTGTTGTTTACCGACTTGGTTGGTTCTTGCAAAAACTCTAATCATGAGGTGTAGTGTGTTCTAAGGAAACTTGCAGTACTTTACTCCGGCTTTTCTGGGCTCTGGGGTGGGGTTTTTTACTTACCTTTACTGTATTCTAACTCTCCCAGTGATTCTGCACACACTACAGTAATCTAGAGGGGAATTAGTGATTCACATTCCACTTTCTTAGTATATGGTTTATGTAGCCCCAAGACCTATTTTCTCCCTTTGCATTTTATAGGATTTCCTATTGTTTGCACTATCCTATGTCTAATTACTTACCTTATTTTGGTGTCTAGTGTATATAGTGTGTAGAATACTTACCTCCAGAATGAGTATTGCCTCTAAGATATTTTTGGTACTGTGTCCCCCAAATAAACGACCTTTATTTTTGGTGACACTGAGTATTGTCTTCACTTGTGTATAAGTACTGTGTGCCTATAAGTGGTATTGCAGGAGCTTTGCATGTCTCCTAGTTCAGCCTAAGATGCTCTGCTATAGCTACCTCTATCAGCCTAAGCAGCTAGAACACTACTACGTTTCATTAATAAGGGATAACTGGACCTGGTGTAAGGTGTAAGTACTCAAGGTACCCACTACAAACCAGACAAGCCTCCTACAGGCAGTCAAAACTAGTTAATTTGAAGTGTGTTGGGACCAGTTTGTCCAGAAATGACAAGCAATCTGAGGTGATCCAGGTTTCTGTTGAGAAGAGAAGGTCAAGGTCCTGGGTTTCAGTTAATGAGCACCTGGTTCTTTATGATGGAGTACACATTGTGAAGACTCATATTGAGATTTCTTAAGTTCCTATTAGATCAATCTCCACCTGGAGAGCTGGGTAGAATTTGAATTACGGGGCTGAGTGGGCAGCCCTGCACTACAACTGACAACTTTGTGGGCTCCTTAAGATCCACTGTGCCTGAAATAGAGGTAAGAAAAAAGTACACCGATCAATAGTCTTACCTTTAGGTCCCATTCGGTGATTATCCACCTGTAACACCTCAGTGACATTATATACAGCAGCATGGGTGGTCGCTGGATGTGGTTGGGTGCAGATGAGCTTGCTTTTGGCATGCCTTTAGTGTGCCAGTGGCAAGTCTGCTATTTCATATCCAAGTAGAGGCTATGCTTCTGCGGGAGCATGCACAGAGGGACTAGGTCGACGCAGAATCAGATAAGTCAGGTGGTAAAATGGGTTTATAGAAAGAATACTGGCAACACAAATGAGCTAAAATAAAATTACCCGGTATAAAAGAGGCCAGACTGCCTCAGACCAATACAAGCAAACATATGGTAAGAAATAATAAAAACTAGGTCCATGAGGGCCAGACACCCCTCAGCTGGAGGTGTGAGGATTTCAGCCACAATAAGGAATACAACATTGTCAGTTTAAATAACATGTCCAAGGAAGAGTCTTTAATAAGAAATCACATTCAAATGGTCTCTGGCTGCCATTTAATGCATAAATAGAGGTCACCTTATAGTTCTCCAAAAAAACCTTCTATTCATTGCTGAGGGGTTATGAGAGCATCAGCGAGTGCCAACTGCAGAAACTGAGCAGGGCTCAGTCAGCCATATTTACTTTCTGTCTCTGCAACTGCATTCAAGACACTTGAGAGCTGTGGTAGCAACGGCAATGCTAAGATTATCAAAGTGCAAGTCATAGGTAGCAACAAATACCCTTAGCTGTTATCCAGGAGTACTTGATAGGTGGCCCTTGAAAGGTATAGTAAAACTTTTTTGACATTTGCATGGCCATGTAGCCCTCTTGGAAGTCTGGGCTTCTTATATTTCTGGGAGTTTTTGAAAAGTGATGTTCACACCACCCCTTGTGTCATAACTGTTTGCATTGCACTCTTTTGGGTACCTCATTTGCTTCACATTCTTTTTAGCCTCCCAGTCATTATCCATCAAGAACAAACATTTGTTTTTGCTTTGACTCTCATCATCAAAAATGTACCTATTCCTTGGCCAATATATTGAGATTTATGCAATACTTAAATGCACAATCATTTACCTGCCCACTCTTGATACCAAGTCCAACAGCACTGTCTTCTTCACATCTTTGTTAAGTCTGTCTACTGGACCATTACTCTAAGGCAGAGGTCTTCAAACTGGGGGGAGGACCCCCCTGGGGAGGCCTCAAGTGATCCCAGGGGGGGCGCCAAACACTGGCCAAAAGAAATATTATACAGATAACATGCCTTTGTTTTAAGCAGAAGCATGTTATTGCAGTTTAAAAAAGGTAACAGTACTTAACTGCAATGTTTAAATAGGGTTAGACCTATTTAAACATTGCCATCTTTCTAAAATAATTGTGACAAATTCTGAGGGGGGGGCCAATGATTTTTATTTTTCAACTGGGGGGCGCGGCATTAAAACGTTTGAAGACCACTGCGCTAAGGGTTATACAATGACAATTTAGCATTCTACTCCACGATTTTCCAGAAACCTCTATTTTCACTTGAAAGTGTCCGCACCCCACTATTTGTAATAATAAATCCAGGTAATCCCTCACAATAGAATACTACTTCTAAAAACTCAAGCAACTTTGCAGTAGTGGAATACTCAGCAAATGTCATTTTAGGCTTCTTTTATCCATAATCTACCAATTACAAAGTAAAACATTAGCTCAGTTTTAACCTCTTGAATGTCCCTACCATATTGAATGCTACTCGTTGCTATGCTCTATTTGGCTGTTCATTTGCATGATCTCAGATAGACATGTCTTCAAATCTTTGTCAGAACTTTACATAATCCTAAATTTTTTATAAACATGTCAACCTGTACATCCATAACGAGTCATCAGCAGTACTTTTGTATCCATTGAATATATTGCCATACTCTGTGTGTCCATTCAGCCACATGATTGGAACAGGAAATGTCTTCAAATTTCTACCAGGAAACATACATACTGTACAATCTCCTACCAACTAATTGAACTGTACCTCCGTAACCGGGTCTGCAATAGTCTTCTTGTATTAGTCATTTGGTCCCAGACATCCCAATGTGACTCTGATGAGCAAAGAAATAGCATATATTTCCTCATACCTACAGTTGGGATCACCCAATGTCCTTGCATAACAAATTATATTCCTAACTTACTTCACTTGCTTGATGACATGACCTTGGATCCACTACCTTGAACTTTCTCCAATTTTGTGACACTGTTGAGGTAGCTGCGTCTTTGCTTTCAAGGAGCCCATGATCGGTGGTACCTTGCATGGTTGTGCTGCTTCAGGGCGTCATGAGATATAAGAATCCTGCACCTGTGGGCTTTGAGTGTCATGCACCTGGGTCACCCTCCTCACTTGCTTCTGGTATGCTGGTTGCTTCTCCTCGCTCCTCCAGTTTCAAAATGGCAGTCACTTTTCTGAGTTTACGGCTGCCTTTCAAAGCTGCTCTGCAGCTAGTCCTGTTCAGGTTTTATTCTCCTTTCTTTTACTTTTTCATCATGGCTCTTTCTTCCTGATTTTCCTGATGTCTCATGGCTCCTGTGATGTGATGTTTGTTTTGGTATCAGTTTCTTTCCCTATTCTTTTGCGATATAAAGAATATAAAAACTTCTTTCTTGTTGTTGCATCGCAACAAAGCTGTGCTCCTTCGCTTGTTTCCTCATTCCCTGTACCTTCTGATCCTGACTCCTAACTTCAGAAGGTTTGTAGTGTTGGATTCCTGATTTTCTTCAAATATTTGGAGTCTTCACCCAGCAGGGATTTTTATTCCTTTGGCTTTTATCCCCTGAGAAGGTGGCAGTTTTTCAAGGGCACTTGCCTACCACATATTCCTGTGTTTGAATACAGGAAATGATTGCCCTTACTTCGAGCAGAGGAAGACCAAGATCTGATTGCTAATAAACGTCCGGCCAGAAAAGGTTACAACGCTATAGTATCTGTCTGTTTCCTAAATGGAGCCATGTGCTGACCTGACAGCCTCTCTTCAGCAAAAAACACTGGATCTGGACCATTATGCAGCTCTTCATCAAGCAGTCTGCTCTAGTTCTTGTGACCTTCCTGTCATCACTTCTTCAGCTCCTAAAAATTCTAAAGATGCTTCGAGGTTAAAGGAGTTTCTGGACTCCTTGGTGGTTAATTTTGCCTTTTGACCTGGCCAGGTATTCTCTGACACATGGATACTTAATGTACGGCCCGCGGGCTGTATGTGGCCCCCTGACTTTTAAAAGCACCCCCGGGCAACAGGAGCACGTGGCAGCTGTTTACTCAACTCAGCACTAACAATAAAAAATATTAAATAGACAGGTAATCATTTATTTCAAGCTTAATTGGTGTTAAAGAAAGGGAGTAACTAGGGAGTCCTGTGCTTAACTTTAAAAATACCTTCATTTTTAAAGGCATCTTGCAGCAAAAATGTAAAAATATGACAGTCTCTTCAAAATTCAAAAAGTGTATTTAGTTAACATACAGAACCTTTTCACCTTAGTATCATTTATTATATCAATGCAGTAAGAAGTATTCATTTAAAAGGGATAGATTTTAAACATGAATTTAGAAACATTAATTCTTCCCCCTAATCTGACAACAACACTAGTAGTAAATTGAAGAAGCAGGTCAGTTGTTAAGTGCACTTTTTGCGTGGCCTGAGTTCTTATTATACATGAACAACATTCAAGTTTATTAAATCAAACACAGGAGAAGGTTTTGTACAGTGCACACCATGAAATCATGTATTTCGAGGTCCTCTTGTATGTGATAATGAAGAAAAAGGAGAGAACGTAAATTAAACAATTGCCTAGGCTCACACAATTTGAAAAGTGGGGAAGCCGGGATTAATCCCAGGTTTTCTGGTTTGACATTGTTCAGTTCAGCCGCTAGATGTATATGTTTGCTTTGCCTACACCTGTCTTACCACCAGTCCCCCGAACCCCTTCACCCGACTACCATCTGGTTGGCATCAATGTGGCCCTCTAGTTCCTCACAGACCAAACTTTTTGGCCCCTGGGAAAATGTTTGTGAGTACCCATTCTCTGACAGAGGGGTATCTGATTGGTTGGTCTATGGAACTCCTCTGGTTGTTGCCAAAGACCTATGCCTGACCAATTCTGACCATTTTTGGCAAGGTTTCAATAAGACGTTTGAGAGACCTGATCATGAAGCTTCTGCAAAGGACGTCTTATGTAAAATATTTAATTCAACGTCCGATGTAGGACAGAGATGTGATACTATACTCAGTTTTGTGAGTTTGCTGCTGAAACCACTTGAGTGGAAGGCACTCAGGTGACTTTATTTCAAAGAGGTTGAAAGGAGGAAGTAAAAGATGAGCTGCCAAAACTCCTCCAAGCCTTTTTATTGGCTTAATTCCTGGATCAAACTCTAATCTAATAGAACACAGACTTAAAAGGGGGGAAAAGGGAAAACCAGAATGATCAGAGGTTCAGCTCTACTCCTCCTTCCCGAGTTTTAAGACAAGCTGAGGCTACTGACTCCAAATCCAATGCAGGTCGGATCCAGTAGAGGCCCATTGTCCAGCACTGAAGAGGATCGAAGATATAAGGGAGAATTATGCATCTATTGTGCAAGCCCAAGTCTCTGCTGCAAGAGTGCTCTGGTTGACCTTCCAGACCTCAGTGATAGGTGAAAGATTCAGCTCTCCCTAAAGTTTTGAATTCCTTCAGTGGGTCCAGTTCATGCTTGTTTATCTTGTAATTAATTCTTCATATTCATCTTGTCTGTTCATCTCTGTTCCAGCCTTGTTGGATTTAGATGCTTCTGGAATGTACATGCACTCAAACTCTGCCCTGAATTTCCTGATTTCAGGCAGGAGTGCAGAGTACTCATGGTCTTTCATTGACATCAGGTCTTGTGACCTCCATCATTGTTCACCTTTTAGTTTCCTTATGCAATCATAGGAGCTGGTTGCCGTCAATCTAATCCCTTTTCATAGTTATGCCATTGTGCTTGGGATAACTTGGCTGGAACAACACAATTCTTACTTCAATTGGGAAACCAGGGATGTGTCTCGCTCGTTTCAGTTCTGTAGAGACAATTGCTATACTGACTGGAACCATTGAGCTCCAGATGTGCAAGAACTTACTGAAGACCAGCCTTATTATACTAATGCTCAGACTTTGACCATCGCTCCTGCTTATCAAGAATACCATGAAGTTTTTTAGGATCCTACCTCTGAGTTGAACTCGTCCAGTCTAACCATACCTGGAGCCATCATTCCTTATGGAAGGAGATATTGGGGGTGATTCCAACCCTGGCGGTCCGAGACCGCCAGGGTTGGGGACCGCGGGAGCACCGCCAACAGGCTGGCGGTGCTCCCATGGGCATTCTGTACCGCCGCGGTCAGAAACGGAAAACCGGCGGCGTACCGCCGGTTTCCCGCTGCCCTGGGGAATCCTCATTCCGACCCCCATACCGCCATCCTGTTCCTGGCGGTTTTGGCCGCCAGGAACAGGATGGCGGTATGGGGTGTCGTGGGGCCCCTGGGGGCCCCTGCAGTGCCCATGCCAATGGCATGGGCACTGCAGGGGCCCCCGTAACAGGGCCCCACAAAGATTTTCAGTGTCTGCCATGCAGACACTGAAAATCGCGACGGGTGCAACTGCACCCGTCGCACCCCTTCCACTCCGCCGGCTCCATTCGGAGCTGGCATCCTCATGGAAGGGTGTTTCCCGCTGGGCTGGCGGGCGGCCTTCTGGCGGTCGCCCGCCAGCCCAGCGGGAAACCCAGAATAACCGCGGCGGTCTTCTGACCGCGCAGCGGTATTCTGGCGGCTCCGGCCGGCCCTGCGGTTACCGCGGCCGGCGGGAGTCAGAATGACCCCCTTTGTCTTTCTGAGTACAAGAAGCGGGTTCTGAGAGAATATCTGGATGAAAATCTTCGTAATGGCCTTATTGTCTAGTCTACTTCCCACCTTCATCTTAACAAAATCCCAGGATCTAAGACCATGCATTGGCTATTGTGTGTTAAATAATGGATTGTTACCTACTTCCACTCATTTTGAGTCTGTTCAGAGTATTAAATAATTTACTATGCTAGATCTCCGTGAAGCTCACCACCTACTCCAGATAAGGAAGAGTGATGAGTGAAAGATTACTTTTTTGACATTATGACATTATGAGTATTGTGTTCTGCCCGTTGACCTAACCAATGCTCCAACGGTCTTTCAGAGACTTATGAACAGTATATTCTCTGGTATCCTGAACAAGTTTCTTCTGGTGTAACATTTACCTTCCTGAGCATTGAAGCCATGCTTGTTCTGTTATTCAGCATCTAAGAGAACACCATCTGTCCTTTAAAATAGAGAAGTGCGAATTTGAGGGAACAGAGGTGGAATATCTGTGGTATAACATCTCTGAGTGTGGATTGCCAATGGACCCTCTTAAGATCTCTGCCTTCCTGGACTGGCCTGCTCATAAGTCCATCAAGGAAACGAAGTGTTTCTTTTGAGAGGCTAATTCTTATTGACAGTTCATTAGGAAAGTTGCAGATATACATGACCATATATCGTCCAATTTAAAAAAGGAGAACTACACCACCAACAAGTGTTTTGTTTAGACTCCTAAAGCCCTAAAGACTTTTATCAGGAAGGTTTTCACCCAAGCTCCTGTTCTCAGGCACCCAGATCCATCCAGAAACATCATTGTTGTTACTGACGCTTAACATTTTGCTGTAGGACCAATTGTGCCTCAGCTCCAGTAGGACAACTTAGAACATCCCATTGTTTATCTTTCTCATGTCCTGAACTCATGTAAGCTAAGGTATTCAGTTCTCAAAGGTGAGCTCGCGGCCCTTACGCATGCCAGCATGGATTTGCAGCATCTTTAAATGGGAGCAGTCAAACCTTTTGACGTCTGGAGAGACCATCAAAGAGTAGAATATTTGCAGATCCTGCTATGAGGAAACAGCAGACAAGATTGTTGGGCCTGCGTCTTTTGAAAGTATGGTTTTTATATCACTGACATCCCTGGCACACAGAATATTCTTGCTGATGCCTTGTCTAGACGAGTCGTTGAGTTTGAGGATTCCAACACTCCTGTCCTTTTGCTCCTTGATAAGGTT
The DNA here is from genome assembly GCF_031143425.1 of Pleurodeles waltl. Classification (NCBI taxonomy): domain Eukaryota; kingdom Metazoa; phylum Chordata; class Amphibia; order Caudata; family Salamandridae; genus Pleurodeles; species Pleurodeles waltl. The sequence continues at coordinate 867,977,297 of NC_090450.1, read as the reverse complement.
GTTTGTTTGACAAAAACTTTCTGGAAGAACTTTATGCTCTTTGGTCCATAACAAGGACCTCCAAACAGAAGTTCTGGGAATGTGTCATGATATTGCAGTGGCTGGTCATTGCAGATTTAAATGACCTTTAGAGTTAGTCTTACAAATTCATTTTGGAAGCCTACAGTTCAATGGGATTAAAGTCAGATGTGAAGTCCTGTCTCGTCTGCTTATAATCAAGGGCATCCCACAATAAGCCTTTTAAATTTTTCAAGCCTTTGCCTGTTCTCTCCCATCTATGGCACACTGTTTCCACTGATTTTATTTTGGACTTAGCCCCTTTTGGAGGAGATCAAGAGATCAAGGTTACTGTATGCCTCTTTTCCAAGAGGGCTCATTTTTCCTTGTTACAGAATCTTCTGTCTGTCAGCATGACGGCAAAGAGATTTCTGGTTGACATATTCCGCTATCATGGATCCCTGATACTATCATTTTGGACTGGCTCTTAATACATTTCAATGCTGTGATGCTCAATTTGTTCTACTCTCTGAACCCATCTAGCTCTCTACTCAGGTTGCCATTCTAAATCGAGTGGGCAGAAAGTGGGAATTTGTTCAGAGTCAGGGGTGTGGAATTTATTAAAATATCTACTTGTCCAGGGGACAGGTTGCTTCTCAAATCTACTTGTCCTGTAAAAAGATCTACTTGTCCCTTTGGTGCCATGTAGTGTGGCGACACATTATGGCAGCAATCTCATTATGTAAGAGCTCTGATAATAGCCTCTCTGATCATGCCAGGGCTACTACCATAGTAGGGCTTGAATACTTGCAGTTTCAATCCCTACTGTAGCAATTTCCTTATTTTGCCACCTTTCTGCAGATCTGCATACTGGGGCTGGAGGAAGCAGTAAGCAATAGTTCCAGGGCTGTAATGCCTTTGAGTCTGCAAACCTACTAACCTGCATGTTTTAAAGATTTTCACCAGCTTCTCTCTAATATTTTCCCATAATAAGAAAGGTTGGACATTTACTCCTGACAATGGCAGAATTAGAACTTCTTCCAGGGTTGGGAAGAAAGTGGCTGGAGGGAAAATGAACTTGCAAATGCTCAATAGATTTTCACATGAGCAAATCTACACATCGTATTTACCCATGCTAAAATACAGTTCACAAATATTTTATAGGGGTACGACATATACCATGGGTGCACTTTTGTGACTTTCTTTAAGAATTTGGGGCCACATGTAGGTAGGTTCAGATTTGCGACTCGCAAATCCGAATGTAGGATGGTGTCCCTGACACCATCTGTGATTCGCAAGGGCTTTGCAAATGCCCACCTCATGAATAATCATGAGGTGGGTCGCAATTTGCGACCCCCTTGCAAATGGCGGCCCTCACAGGGATGGTGGCCTGCTGGAGACAGCAGACCACCATGTCTGTGACTGCTTTTCAATAAAGCATTTTTTTTTTTTTTTAATTCAGCCCGTTTTCCTTAAAGGAAAACGAGATGCATTACAAAAACAAAAATGAAATGTTTTAATTTCATTTTTTCAGAGCAGGCAGTGGTCTGCAGGGCCGCTGCCTGCTCTGAAAAAATGTTTACAGTGACATTCACAATGGTTTTGCGAAAGTATTAGCACCCATTTGAAATGGGTGCAAACTGCGATTGGTTTGCGCCCGCGGTCACAAAACAATCCTACATTGCACTGCGTTTCGCAATTAGGAAGGGAACACCCCTTCCTAATTGCGAGTCGCAAACCCGTTTTGCGATTCGGTAATCAGGTTACCGAATCGCAAAACTGGGTTTGTGCATCGCGATGTGCTTTTTGCACGTCGCAAACAGCGAAAGTCGCTGTTTGCGACATGCAAAAAGCTACCTACATGTGGGTCTTGGTCCCTAATTAGGTCCGGTGTTAACAAAGACATTTTGTTTTTATTAAACTTCTATTTCTCTCTCTTTCTGCTGGCTTTACTGTGAGTGATCACATTCTGCTCTTCCACAAGGAGCATATTGGCACACAAAGTAGTTTTGTTCAGTGTCAGCAACTACAGTGGCAATCAGCGACGTAACAAAACTGGAGGGTGCCCCTTTGCAAAGAACATGGAAGAGCCCCCTCTCCAGACTCACTCAGGGCAGGTGCTGTGCTGAAGGGGCCCCCTGGAGGGCGGCTGCGGGGCCTTTGTTATGCCACTGGTGGCAACGTGTGCTTTTAGAGTTCAAAAACTTTTTGGGGGGGTTTTGTCAGTGTTTGTTACAATGTTGAGGGCCTGGTAGCTCCCACAACAATAAAGTGTTAAAAAAGCCATGTCAAAACAAGACACGCATTGATGAAACTAAAAGACTTATAAAAATATGTCAGATCAGTTGGCTTTGTCAGTGTTTGTTTATTTCCATGCTTCCCATAATCGTGTTGAAAATGGTTACACTGATTTTCCATTAGAAATATTTTTGGGAAATACTAGCATGCATCAACACATTTTACTAAATGACACTTCATTTGCATCTAATCAGAGAGCATTCTGGGAGCATTATACTTAGCCTCATAGCCTAAACTTTTCAAACATGTGTATACACGTTTGTTTTTTTGTACTGGAACCAACGTCAGTAGTGAAGTGTGACCTTAAAACATTTATTTACAGCACTCACCCTAATAATGAAGGCTTTAAAAAAATGAACCATAAATACAAGTTCGAACAGCATTGTCTTTTGGAAACACATTACCTCAACTGCAGAGAGTTCCACTCTCTGTAAACAGGCAGCCAAAGGGCTTGTGCTGCAGAGGGTTGGGCCTACTTGTCCCAAGGACAAAGTAAACATAAAAACTTGTTGCCCTTGACCCCAAACAAGATGTCCCGGGCATCAGGTGATAGGAATTCCACATCCCTGAGAGTGCTGAACAGTATATGAGGTGTTTCTGCAAAGCCACTCAAAACAACTGGGCAAAATTCTTTTATAACAACAATGTTCACTCTGCTACCAAGATTTCTTCATTTACTGTGTCCAAGATTTCTATCCTTTAGCTTCCCCTCTGTCCACTCCTCTTGTGCCTGCTGAAGCTAACTTTCTAGAAAGGCTTGATTTTGAGAGACAAGTGATTGCTCTAAATTTTCCAGAGATTAAAACTAAAAAAGGCTAGAACCGATAAATTAAGAAGACCAATCCCAAATCTTAAGGTGGGAGACAGTTTGGTTGTCTTCAAGGCTTTTACCCATTTGAAATTTACCGGTCTGGTTTCATTCTCAATTTTTTGGGCCCTTTGTGATAACCAGACACATCAATCCTGTGGTATTTATGCTTTGTCTTTCTAATTCTTGTAAGATTCCCTCACTTTTTATGTCGCCTAGCTGAAGCATTATTTACCTGATCCTTTTCATTAGAGTTCTGTTCCTCCTGGTGGATGGGGAACCAGAATAGGAGAGTAGTGAGATCTTTAACGTCTCCTATTCCACTGTTTCCGATGAGTTATCCTGTATGTCTGATTCACCACTCTCAAACGTAGCCAGTAGTGCTCCGCCCCCTGCTCCAGAGTGTCATGAGGCCACAAGAAGCCCGCAGCTGCAGGCTGTGAGTCTCACTTAACTCAGGGCTGCATCCTCTCATGTTTAAAGTCTCCTAGTTGATTCTTCTTGCCTCTTCCGCTCCAAAATGGCAATCACCAGTCTGAGAGCTTGCAGCTGCCCCTAAAGTTGCTCTGCAGCTTGTCCAGTTAAGGTTTTCTTTCAATTTCCATCTTGTCTGTCTCTTCCTGTATTTCTTCCTGATTTTTCCCAATTCATTATAGCTCCTTTCATGTGATGTTTGATGTATTTCCCTTTTCCTGTTCTTGTGCAATATAAAGGATTCAGTCTGGTTGTAGGGTGTGTCGCAGCAAAACTGTGTTTATTTTCACTAGTTTCCTCACACCTTGCACTTATTGAGCCTGACTTTTCACTCCAGAAGATTTCCACTGTTGACTTCCTGTTTCCCGGTTTTCTTCAATCCTCTGAAGTCTTCATCCAGCAAGGAGGCTTTTTATACCTTTTGGCTTTTTCCACTAAAGAAAGTGGCAGCTTCTGAGGAGTACCTGCCTACCACATAGTCCTGTGTCGGGTGAGATTTTGCCACACTTTGGACAATGGAAGACCTAGATCAGAATTTCTGATAAGCATCCTGAGAGAACAGACACATTAGTTTACATAATATATAGTATCCTGCTGTTCTGCCAACCTATATTTCTGTGCTATTACAACCTGCCCACACCTTTGCACATGATTTAGCCCTGCTGCACCATTATTTGCTTCATCTCTGTCATCCTTTTCAGTCTCCTCCTTGGTGGGCAACCTCAATAAATTACCTGCCTTCACATTACAGGACATATTGCATCATTAAAATGCACTGGTGTAATTGGAAATTCAGACACAGTGTATAAGTGGATGCATTTTTGCCTCCCCTGATGCCACTACTCTGCCTGACCATTTTTGTGTGTGATTTGTTAAGATATTATGGTATAAATCTTTTTTTAGAGAAGATGATTTGTACAGAGGTTAAGCAAGTTATCATTATGTAACAAACAGTTCAACAAACAAGAAATGCCAACCATACTTACTTCCCCCTACCTAATCTCACCCCCCAAGGGACACTACAGTTTAACACAGAAGGAGGGGTGCACATAAGCCAAAAACAAGATCAGGATGTGGCTCACTCGTGAGGCCTGGGTCAAGGAGACGCTTAATTCTTAGATATTTGGGTCATGTGAGTTCTTGAAATTCTTGGCTGAAGAGTGAAATAAATGGTTTTCATAGTTCCTCGTAGGAATCACCCTATGATGCCAGGACCAAAGTGAGTTTCTCCATCCCCAGTATATACCAGATTCGGTGAAGCCAGGCCGGGTGTGTGGGTGCTCTTGTCATATCCCTGTGTGCCAGAATCGTCTGGTGGGCCGCATTCAAGACCAGGCCAATGCAACTGCAGGATTTAAGTGGGTATGTCAGCTGATTGGGGAGGCCAGGAATCGGGATGCTGTGTCTGTAAATGGGTGTCTATATCTTGCAATACCTGGTCTCAGAAGTGGGCTATCTTTGGACAATCCCATAAGATCTGCAGCAATGTGCCAACTTGGCCGCACTGCATCCAGCATTGTATGCGCAGGGTAGCATTTTTGTAGGCACTGTTTGGTGTGATGATGTAGGTAATGATTTTTGTGGTCGTTTCTATGCTCACTACATTGCGAGCTATGTGTGGTGCTCTGTGGTGCATGTCATGCCAGTCCTTGGAGCAATACCCTTCCTATTCCTTTTTCCAATCTCAGGTGCCCATGGGGCTTCGAAAGAGGGGAGGGCTTGGAGTAGGAGGCGATAGAGGTCCCAAATCATCCCCTTGTCTGTAAGCTTTTGGAGCAGCTATTGCTCATATGCAGTTAATGGTCTCTGAGCCTTAGGCTTTATGGTGGAATGTGCCACCCAGTGCCTCAGCTGACGGTAGCGGAGACGCTTGTCCTCTGGTGACCCAAAGTCCTCTCAAAGTTGAGGACACCGTCCTCCCTATACAGATGACTAACAAATCTGCACATGCTATCCAGTCCTATATGCAATGCCTTGCTCTCTAGTCCTTGAGTGAAGTCCAGGTTGTCAAGGACCGGTGTGATGGGTGAGGGAAAGGAAGTGAGACCCAAGGTTGTTGCCACAGCGTCCCATGCCCCCAGTAGTTATTTGGTAACTGTGAAGGAATACAACCCCCAGAATCTCTGTATTTTGTGTAGAGATGGGACCTTCTATAGATGAGTGCCCGCTATCGCCCTGTCCATGAAGAGCCAGGAGGCTAAATTTAAGAAAATAGTGCTGCATCCAATGCAGTGCCACTTTTCTTTTGCCCCCCCCACCGCCACCATGTGTGCGCCGTTTTTAATATATGGCGCACCATGGCGCAGGGTAGGTGCAATTGCATCAACATTTTTGACGCTATTGATGCACTGTGCATTGCTAATCCTGCAGAGTACATAGGGGCCCATTGAAAACAATGGTATGCCCCCATTTAACGACTGCTCTGTGCAGACGTTACAAATAGCTGTTAAAAATGGGGCAGTGGAATCTCTGAGATTCCACTGCCCCATTTTTACGGTCTCCCTCACGTGGGAACGCCTCCATGCATGCATTATGCCTGGTGCAGGCATGATGTGATTCAAGGGGTTATAAAGTGGTGCAATGTATGCATTGTGCCACTATATAAATCTGGCGCAGGAATTGTGGCCCCATTGGTCCACATTAGTGTAAAGAAAAATGGCGCTAATGTGGCGAAAGGAGGCGCTAGGCCCTCTTAAATCTGGGCCATGGTTTTTCAGATTCTGCCATGATCATTCTACTATATGTCACATCTGGGTAGCTTGTAAATATAGATTAAGGTTAGGGATTCCCAGCCCCCCCTTTCCAGGAGATCGGTTACTCTGGAGGTGCTGCATTCAGGAGTGTTTGTCTAACCACACACAACGATTTAGTGCCTTTTGGAGGGGCTCCATGTAGGGCGCAAATAACAGAGGTGACAATGGGCACCCCTGCCGGGTCCCCCTGCTGATGGGGAAGGGAGCTGTGGACATACTATTCCCCCTGACCATAGCTCACAGGGGTGCATTGTTGCATTGTTGCATAGCATAGTAACTGAGGCCCAAAGCCGTAGCATGTGAGTGTGTCAGATAGGGCCAGTGCACCTGATCGAATGCCGTTTCAGCATCAAATGCCAGGAAGAGCACCTCACGTTTGGACCGACCTGCCTTATTGATGATGTGGAGGATTCTGTTAGTATTATCACAGCATTGTCTCAATGGAATAAATCCCGCCTGGTCCGGGCTAATATGTCCAGACATGAAAGGGTTCAGTTGCGCCACCAGGATACCAGTCAGCGATTTGGCATCCACATTGATGAGGGAGATCGGTCTGTAGGATGCACATTTCTGTGGATCCTTGCTGCGTTTTGAAATCCCAACTATTGAAGCATCTCTGATAGATGGAATCAGCATGAGAAGGCACTCAATAGAATTAAAGACTTAAGTAGGTATGGGTGCCAGTACATGACAAAAGGTCCTATAAAAACTAGCCAGGAAGCCGCCTGGTCCCGTGATTCATGGAGTTTCATGTGGGCTGTCGCGGAGATAACCTCCTCTGTGTGGGTAGGCTGATCCCATCATCTCGTCTGACTGTGTCCTGGATAGGGAAGTTATGTTGACGGCTTGGAGGTAGCTCTTTATGACGTCCAAGGACATATAGGTTGAGGAGTATAGAGGTCACGGTAGAAGTGTCCAAATAGGGCTGTGATTTGCACATCTCTATGTACCTCAGTGCCATCGGCCCTTGTGAGCCTCTGAATGCCTGAAGCTTGGCGTTGGGCCTGTAATCTATTGGCCAGGAGGCGCCTACATCTGTTGCCTCCCATGTAGAAGTGAAAATTCACCATATCAAGAGCCAGATGGGCAAGCTGTTTCCGCACAGCCTCCAACTCCCTCCACATTCTGGGGCACCCGTGCATTGGTATATGCGCTCAAGTTCTTTGACTTGGTGCTGCAGCTGGTCTCTTTTCTCCCGTCTAAGCTTGTTGCTAGCAGAAATGGCTATGAAGGTGCCCCTGACCACCGCCTTCAAGGCGTCCCACAACACCCCCATAGAGGTGTCCGCTGTGTCATTGGTCAGCAAGTAGGAGAGAATAGTCCCCTCAACCTGCTCAACCACCTCGGGTCAGTGAAGAAGGGTCTTCTTGAGGCGCCATGTCTGGTGCACCCGGGCTGTCGGTGGGGAGTGAAGATCAATCACCACCGCTGAATGATCCGACAGGGATCTAGGTTCTATCTCGACCTTGACCATGAGATTCTGTAAGTCCCGGGTCCCTAAAAAGTGATCAATTCTGGCGTAGGTTTTATGGCCATGGGAATAGAATGTGTATTCCTTGGAGCAAGAATGAGCCTCTTTCCATATCAACCAATTTAGCAATCCTTCGGGTGCTCCCCTCTGAGAGCACACCTGTCACTCCACTTCTAGCTGCGGAACCGTCCAAGTCATTATGGAAGACTTTGTTTTGATCACCCCCCAGCAGGGTCTGTTTCTCTTCAGCATTCATCGTTTCTGTGATGGCTTTCCAGATAAATGGCTCCTGGGCCTCACTGGGGGTATAGATGGAGCCTACTATTTAGGGCTTGCTCAGTGTAATACATGCAGAGTACCAAGAGGGGTCCCTTGAGCTCTGAGATTTTGTCCCCAACTCGCCTCTTAGAGGATTTAGATATAGGGATTGCCACTCCAGCTGTTTTGGTATTAGCAGGTGACTGAAATTGTTGAGGAAAGGCCCCGGACCTCATGCAGTGCCAGTATTTCACCAGGAGATGTGTCTCCTGTAGAAGACATATATCTGCCCAGAAATGCTCCAAGTATGAGAGTATTGCCCTTCTCCTGACAAGATTATTAAGACCTTTCACATTGAGAGTCACTATTCTTAAATGGGCGTGTGCGGTTGTATGGTTGTATATGCTATGCAATGTCTCCTTCATTGTGAGGTGATAGTGTGAAAGGTAAGTGGCTGTTGTCTGCAGAGACCCCTTTTTAAGAGTAGGTTCCCTCCGAGGGAAGACCAGCAATTCCTGTGAGCATCCCAATTAATGAACTCCATAAGAAAACATAACCAACAACAAGAACAATGTCCCAGATAGAAGTCGGCGCAAAGTCAGTCTGCGACTCCATGCAGGGTCAAAGATCAGAGTCTGTGGTCTTGTGGTTTCGTATCCTCCTGAACTCCACCCTCCCTCCCCCCACCTGCGTCCCCGGGCCCTTCTGCAAAATCAACCCCTGGGCTCGGTTGTTTACGATTAATCTTGTGAGTCTGTCTCTCCTGCAAATGTGTCTAGAACTGGTTTTCTCTCAAGGTGACAGGATCTGGCTTCAAGTCACTAAGGGAGGGGACAGTTTGTTCCAGTGTTGCGCCTATGGTTCATCTGGACAGTTCCACTTTCCCTCGCAGCAACTTTGTCTACTCCTAGGGGCTTACAAGCTGCAGACATGGAGCGAAGTTGGTGGAGTTGCCCCACCCAACGGAAGATAAGTCTGAACGGATGGCCCCAGGAGTAGGTGGTGCCTTTCTCTCTATGGTAGGATGTCACTGGGCGGAAGTCCCTCTGCTTTTGAAGGGTGATGGCTGAAAGGTCTTGGTAAAAGGTCAAGGTGTGGCCTCCGAATTGTCGGGGATGCTGGTCCCTGGCCATGCAAATTATTTGTTCTTTTACTGGGAAATCATGTACGCATACTGAAATGTCTGCTGGGTGAGAAGTGGAGGGTTGGGGAGGGCCAACTCTATGCACGCTACCTATGTAGACATCAGGAAAAGTGGACCCCAATATCAGAGCAAAGAGGACTTTGACGTGTAGTTCAATGTTATCTCCTTCCGCAGCTGTTGGAGCGTCCCTGATGCACACTTTGTTGTGTCTGGACCTGTTTTCAAGGTCATTCACATGTTCTTGAAGGTCCACATGTTGCCCTTTTAAGCGAATAACCTCCTGCTGGAGGTACTCCAGGTCCTCATCCCTGCTGGGAGCTTTGTCTTCCAGAGTGTGACTCTGTCTCCGATCTTGGTCAGGTCCTGCCAGACTGTTTTCAGGTCCTGCGCCAACTCTCTCCTAACTGTTTGCAGGTTGGCGTCCTTCAGTGATGCGAATAATGCTTCAAGAAAGGAGCGAGTGACCGGCCCCTCGGCTTCTACAAGTTCCATCCGTTTATCTAGGCCAGATTAATGGGAGTGATCGGGGGTTGCCGCGTTAATGAGCATGTCTTCAACAAAGTGGTCTTTTTTACTCTGGGCTGCAGCCACGATTGCCGGGGGGATGGGTTGTGCACAGGGAGTACATTCTAAACCAAAGGAGGGTCTCAGTCACTGTGTCCCCTTATCAAGCAGTAAGAAGGTGCAGTGAGTTGTGGGCACAGGGACCTGCTGTAAGTCAGTTGGAGAGAGCCGGCCAGAACTCCGGCAGTAGTCTCAAGGAGCATCAATCCTGCATCAGATGGGGTCAGCCCAGGGTAGGTAGTGCAGCGATTTGGGGGAGAGCCCAGTCTAGGAGGCCACCAGTAAGGTGTTGCTGTCCAAATGTCTCTAGGGCCCTGGCGGTTGGATTCCAGTGGGTTTAGAAGTGGTCAATAATCTCAGGGGTGGGGAGAGGCTAGTCATCCAGCACAGGGGCCTCAGGTCGCGGCTCCGGCCTCAAACCCTTACAGTCTGCACAAATCTCCAGGCCTCCCCCATTGTCTAGGTTGTCAGTGATGACCTCAGAGTCACTCCCAATCTGCAGTTGCCCACCGGGACCAAACAATGGTCGGGCATCGCAAGAGATATGTGCACCTCTGCTGACACGCTTCTGAATGTCCTGTTTCAGGAAAAGAGTTGTTAAGATGCTGCAGCCGGTCATGCCAACCGAGCCACGCAGGGCTTTGTCTTCCGTGCTGTATACAAGTGCTGCCTAACCTAAGAGCAGGGGTGGGTGTACCGCCAAGGAACTTGAGTTGCCCCTCATTCTTAATCCCTTTGTTCCGATATTTGTAAGCTCAGGAGATAGTGCAGGAGACTACAACGTAAACAATGGCCCTACTCCTGGTACTACTGGCATCTCACCTGATAGAAAAATAGCTGATTGATATCTGGAATTTATTGATCTTTTTCCGGATGCTGGTTCTGCGCATCCTTTAAATTGATCAAGATAGTTAACTCTTTTCTATGCAATTCCTGAGCAAAGAGTTGTTTTGTATGGTGACATGAAGATAGTGAAGTTAGAGAAAAAGCAACAACAGCCAGGACCAGGAAGGTATTACGGCCATCCCTCCTCTTCCTTTACCTCTTCTTCTTCTTCCTCTAAAGTTGAGTTCACATTGCCCGGTATTGCCAGACTGGTCCTCAGCAACATACATTATTTTCGTATTATGTGGGGTGATGTTCTACTGTGCCCAGTTTCAGTCAAGAAGAAGTAGTCCCAAAACAGCGGTACATTAAGCACACGGGCCCCCCAAGGTTCTCAATGCCTCTCTAGCCATAGGCCTGCGGCTGAGGGGTCAGTGAGGGCACCTCCAGCTGCTTGCACAGCAGTCCACGAGAATCTGTCCATCACTATGAGTAAAAACGGCAGGTCAATCAGGATCTTAAACTTTGGTATGAAGGAGGCTGAAAATGATTCTAAGGACTGGTCGTGGATAGCGGCAGCATGGGCTAATTGTACATGAGCACTCCATAGAAGGGAGTTTGACTGAGTAAGGAAGGATCCGTCCTCCCAGGCTGGTAGTGCAACTCCAGAAGGTTCATCTAAAACCATCAGACTAGGCAGTGCCGTGGCAAGATTTTGCATATTCTATCATGGAACATAGTGGGCCTGGCTAGTAAAACGAAGGATGAGGACTGGCTTGAATTAATCGACCAATACTGTATATGTTGTTTCCAAGAAACTTGGGCTCTTGATGAAATCTTAGTAAATGGGTTCCTGGTGATTAATTCACTGGCTATTCGCTCAAGAAAGGGACAGCCTTCCGGAGGGCTTTCGGTATGGGTATCCTGTTGATTGAACTTCAAGTTAGATCACGTGGCACCAATTTACAAGAAGGGCGACAGGGGCAACCCTTTCAACTACTGCCCGATCTCCCTTCTTGATGGGGCATGGAAGATACTTGGGAAATCTTGTTCAATTGTCTGCAGGGATTGGTGGATGCCTATAACATCATGACATAAGGGTAAGCTGGATTTTGGTCACTGGGGTAGCCATGTATGGAAGGCAACTATAGTCCTGATACAAATGCCTGGGGCAGTCTTGAAGTTCAGACACAAGGCGGGTGCTAGAAAGTATCAGTATTATCCTGCAAATCTATACCCAAAAGGCAGTGGTCGCATAGGGTGGAGCTTTGAGGTATGTGAATACCAGCCCACAATGAGTTGCTGAGAACAACGTCCTGAGAGCATTACTGAGGCTGGGACCAGAAACCCCCTTAATAGCACTCTATGCGGAGCTTTGCCTCACACCAATATCGCAATTCAAAGTTACAGGTCTACAATTCATGCCATTTTACAGAACGTGATTGAGATTCTGATTATTTCTGATCCTAAGAGAAACTAATTAAAAAAATATATATTTTTGTTTTGCTTTTAAATAAAAACAGAAAACAGTATATGGGGCACCAGCCGTGCACCTGAAGACGGGCAACCTCAAGACAAAAACATACAAACCACCAAATACACCCCACACCCCCTGCCCAGCCATTATACTTCAGAAAAGAAAATAGAAGAAGAGACACTGGCACAATCCCCAAGCAGTTGTAAGGTCTACACCCTTTGAGTCAACCTGCACTGGTCAGCCAAAGGACCAGGGATCCGTTCTATCTCTTCCTCCAAGGGCTCCAGGGAATAGTGCATGAGCCAGCTATCCCAGATCTTATAGAATTTTGGGGGGCAACCCCTACTAGTATATGTAACTTTTTCTGCAGCCATATAAATATCCATGCCCCATCTCCATTCATGTACTGTCGAGGTTTCTCTTACCCCCTCCACCAATATCGAGCCACATCTCTCTTCACCACCACAAGACCTCGGCAACAAAACAGTAATTTGGTGAGCTGTGGCATATCCATATCACTGGGGATCCCCAGAATAACAAACTTTGGCTCAGGTGGGATGGTCTCCTCCGGGATACTGCTTAGTTCCTCAATAATTGTCACGCAGTACTCACACATTTGTGGGCAGCCTCAAAGTGTGTGAAGGAAATTCCATTCAGCACCCTTGCACCATAAGCAGTTTGGGGACATCCTCCTTCCCATACCATGTAACCTCCGTCTATCATAATAGACCCTATGCAGAATCCTAAATGGAATCAGTCATATTGTGGACTTCACCACCACCTCTCTCGGGTGCATGAAGGCTGCGTCTCAATCTATATCCTTCAGGTCTCCTACATCGCACTCCCACTTCTTTCACAGCCTACCTAGGTTCTCTGGCATGTTATTATCCATTGGACTGTATGGGAGGGAAACTGCTCCTTTCCCTAGTCCTTCCGTTAGCACCTTCTAGTGGTGAGTATTCTGGGATGACCTCCCCTTGTAGCCCCTGTGCCCGCCAAGCGTGTTGTATTTGTGCATATTTCAGGAATTTGTTGACGTGCATACCATATTCACATTACAACAAAGAAAAAGGCAAAAGATCTCAATTTATCATCAAGTCCCCCACTTTGGAGATACCTATAATGTCCCGGGACCCAAACCACTTCAGCTTCCCCATCACGGTGAGCCATATACCCTCCCATAAGGGTGTTTCCCACCCAACAAAACATATTTCGCCCTGGCCCATGTGGCTTTGGCCACTTGTGTGGCAGGAAGCAATCAATGTGACCCCATAGAGATAATGAATTTACGACGTGTCCCCCACTTCGCCCATTACAGTCTGAAGGTAGAGTGGTCATGAGGAGCTAATATTCAATCCTTAATGTTGATTAAGTTAGCCGCTCAGTAACACACTTCTAAATCCGGAAGAGCTATCCCCCATTGTAGGGATTACAATGCAGTGGTTTAGGGCAATTGTAGGGTGTCCTTCATTCCACAACAGGAATCTCACATCCCCTTCCAGCCTAGTAAACATCTCCTGAGGCACCCAGTAGTAGGTATTCTGTAAGATGTATAACAGGTTAGGGAGCGAAATCATTTTAAAGATGTCTGCCCACCCCATTAAGGTAAGGTATAGCCCTCTCCACCTTTCTGCATCTGCCTTCAACTTTTTGACCACCCACTCAAAATTCCTGCAGAGGCAAAGCTCCCTCTCTGGTGTCATAAAAATCCTCAAGTATTGAAGGCTGTCCCTTACAACTGCAAGGCTGCGAAGGAGCAGGAACGTCTCCCCCTGCATGTGGGGAAGATAGACCACCGACTTATCCCAGTGAACCCTGTAACCGAAGTGAGCCATGTAGTCCTCAAATAGTTGAACAATCAATGGGAGAGACACAATTGGGTCTGTAATGAGAAAGTTATGAGCCCCCAGTTTGTCTCTCACCTCATTCAGTCAGTTATGGGTCCTCCTGAGGCTGTGAAGCCTGATTGATCCCTGTGTAACAATGGCATAATAATCTGCAGTAGCCATGAGGCCAGTATCGTAGCCAGAATTTTAACTTCAATATTCAGTAAAGAAATTGGACCGTACAATTCACAGCAATTCTTTGGCTTGCCTTCCTTGGGGATCACCACAATGGTGGCATGTTGGAGATCAGGGGTTAGCATCCCCTGCACCTGAGCCTCTTTAAACAAGTTCAACAGGTGGGGCCCCAGTAACCCAACATAGCTGTTATAGAATTCCACAGGGATCCCATTTGACCCCAGGGATTTACTGGTCCTCAATTTAGCTGTAGCAGACTGGACCTCTGGTAATGTGATATCAGCCTCCAGGGCATCTTGTGTCTCTACATCTAACACTGGGGTGACCAGTGTTGACCAGTGTTTCCAGCTATTGTGCTCTACAAATGCATAGCGCTACGGTCGGGCCCTATAAAGGGACCGGTACTATCAGGCAAATTTCTCTGCAATTTTCCCGTCAAAGTCATATGTCTCCCCCTCCAGACCTATAATTTAATGCACCCACCAGGCCTCTATTTCATTCCTGCTCAGCCATGCCAGGAGTTTACCTGCCTTATGACCTGTCTCATACAACTAATGTGGTGTGGCCAGCATCTCCTTCTTTGCCCCATCCTGTGCTAATTCCTGCTATTTGGTTCTCAGAACTCCTAAGTTTCTGAGCATGAGGGGGTCCCATACCGAAGCAGGGTCACTCTCCGCTCAAGGAGCTGGCACTCAAGGCCTTCCAGGGCCACAGCCGCTCTCATCTTCTTCTGGGCCACTAAATTCTGTGCCTAATCACTGAGAGCCATCTTGTACGCTTCCCACAACACCACCCTAGAGGTAACTGAGCCCACTTTTTCCTTGAAGTAGAGTTTGGTGTCAACATAGGTCCTCAAGGTCCCATGCGCTGAGTTTCCACCCATTCCCCCTACCCTCTATCTGTCATCCCAGCTTAACAGAGAGAGTGGAGTGATCTGAGAACCCCCTAGCTAGATATTCTGCCTGTTGAATGGTGCCCACCTCACCTGCCAGGGCAAATATAGTCCAACTTGGAAAAGACCCTATGGGTCCCCAAGAAATATGAGTATTGTCTGTCAGTGGGGTGTTTGTGGTACCACAGGTCCAAAAAGCCTATCGTAGCTGCAATGTGTGAAAGAGGGGTATCCTGTGGGGCCGACCCTGACATCTCTTATCTATCCAGGTCTACCGCCATGACATTGTTGAAGGCCCCCACCCCACTATGTGCAGCGAGGAAGTCACCTTCAACAGAATCTCAGTAAGCTTTGTCATTGTGGAGGATTGCAGCCTTGGGGTGCATACACACTTAGCTGGATGACCTCTGTCCTACCTAGAATCTGTCATAGGGTTTTGTCCATTGCTTAATCACACCAAATGGTGTTTTTTTTATAATCATTATGGCCATGCCCCTGGAGCTGGTGGTATAGCTGGCATGCACCAACGTGGTAAATGTCCCTCTACCCAGGAATTGACAGGTCCTTCCCAGATGGTGAGCTTCCTGTAAAAGGATAACATCTGGCTGCAGCCCTTTGATGTATTGAGCCACCAAGCCCCTCTTCCCTTCGCTACCTAACCTGTAGTGAGTCCTGTCATGTTTTAATGGGAAGCAGGAGTTAGCTTAGCCTTCTGGCTTGTAGACCTGTGCCCCCGTCACCCAGTGACTTTTATCTTACTTAGCTTGCTCTGTTTTAGCGCAGTTACTTAATTGTATCTTTCCAAGATGGCTGCATTGCGTTTAGTTAGGACAATGTTTTAGTTTCATGCTATCGGTGCCACTCTGTGAAGGCATCACTATTAGCACCAGAGATATATAAGCTGTAGCTATTCCCACTTGGTGCTTTTGAGGGAATTGTTTATGTAATTGCCGCCCCAAGCATGTCTTGTTATCTATTGTTTGGGAACAGACCTATGTCAGGGGTCCGATCAGGTCTGTATAAATGCATCTTACACAGACAGTCAGAGGAATTCCTACCAGATGCCATAGACGCTATCCATGCTGCACGTCGCCTTGACGCTGACCCAGTCTTCGTGTCCCTACAGAGTTTGATCTAGAGGTCTCATTCCAAGGTAACGAGGGTTGGGGGGGCCCTTCTCATGGACATGGTACTGGCAGATTCAGCTTAACACACCCAGCTCTCTTTAGGTTAGGGGTTAGGTTTATCATGCTAGGGGCATTAGGACATATTTAATATCCTATATCATTTCATGTTATTGCAAGACGGTGGGAGTACCAATGACTCTTGTGTTCACAATTCTGTTTCTTGCATTATTCATTATCGTAATCATTGCAGCCCTTGCAACTTATCATAGATTGCAGTCTTGTTAATAATACCTATTGAAAACTTTACTGCATCTCCTTCATTGCTTGTGTTTGATTGAGACCTGTTGTTCATGTGAGAAAGGGATAATTTCCGTTTAACCATGACACTCCCTGAGATGTCGCACTCTTGAGTCCATGCTTAAAGGCTGCCACAAATCACCTTTTACTGTTTGAGTTGTTGGTGAGGTGCTGCTTGTGAGCCGGAAGGGTTGGGATGACAGTTGCGACTTGTTGTAGGACTGGCACTGTCACCTACAAACATAAGTACTGTCATCCTTAAACCAACAGTCTTACCTAGACAAGAGTCAAACAACAACAAGCCAGATGACATTTCATGACTGGAGCGAGAGTACGTGGTATCTAAGGATTGAAACTGTGCCATGTCTCTTTAGAGCTTCTGAAAGTGTGTGGGTGTCTCTGTCTAAGACCATATACTGGCTGAAATGCTTGGACCCCCATATGAACAAATAGAATTAAAAACCTCAAACTCAGTCCCCACCCTCCCTCTACCCCACCCCACGTGGACCCCTACTAGTGTAAACCCAAATGACTGAGGAAAAGCTACTCATCAGGGGTGAATGAGAGGTCTTTAGCCCACCAACCTTACCCAAAAACTTAGTCCCCAAATATGTTCCAATACAACTTGAGCATACCGCCCCATGCACCTTGGCCTGTAGTTCTGTGTAGGAGAAGTTTATGCTCAGTTCCCCTGATCAGTTGTTGGAGGGGCGAGGAGTGACCTACCCCTCTCCTCTCTGGCCCCCACACAGATAGCCATCCCAGGTTGGTGCCTCAGCATCCAGGTGTTAAGCACTTGCGTCCAATGGATTACTCTCAGGTTCACGTTCCAAGTTAGCAATAGCTACAGCAATTGGGTATTGGTTGTCAGACCTGGTCGTCCGGTCCTCCCCTGAGGGACCTCCTCGTCTGTCTCCTCCTAGCCATGTCACTGTGGCACGAAGACCCACCAGTGTTGCTTGATGGCCTCTCTTCCGGATCCGTTGCTTCTCTTTTAGTCATGTTCCCTTCAACTGTAGGATCTGAAGCCAGTCCTGCCAAACACCTGCCTGGTCAGACAGGGGTGTTCCTTGATCCACACCCAGACCTCCTCAGGTGTCTAGAAGAAGAATGACTTCCCCTGAAATAAAAAGGAGCATGTACTGCATTTGAAGTGCCCGCAGCTTGGCTTTCACTTAGTCGAAAGTGCAGCGCTGCCTCTGGACCTCGCATGTATAGTCTGGGAAGACAAGGATTTTTTAGTTTTCATTGCATACTTCCCCCAGGTGCTGGACCTAATTAGGAAACAGGTTGCGATCTGGAAAGTTAAAAAATCTTGCTATCACGGGTCTTGGGGAAGGGGCCCCCAGCAGAGGCCTCCCACCCAGTGCTCGGCATGCCCATTCGATGACAAAGCAGGAGGAGAATTTGTCCTGGGGGAGGGTCTGTTTTTGCCATGTGTCCAAAAAAAGCACCATATTGGGACCCTCAAACCCTTTGGGGAACCCCACAAACCTCAAATTGTTTTGTCTGGCATGATTTTTCACATCCTCAAGCCTCCACACCACAACTTGGTGATGGCCTGGGCCTCAGTTACCTCCATCCGGAGCCCACCGACTGTATCCTCCAGTTCAGGGATTTTGATTTCAGTTGCTGTCACCTTTTCTGCAACATCACAGAGGTCCTGGCACAGAAGAGAGCCCTGAGAGCACACTTCTCCTACACTCCTCTCTAGGACCTCCAGGGAGGACTGAATTGCAAGGTGCCAGGTGGCATTTTCTGGCATTGATGGCAGTACCGCCTCTGCTGGCGGGACAACCTCCTTAGTGTAGTGGTCCATTTTTCCCTGGAAGGGTGGTTTGGGCTTCTTATCTTTAGTATCAAGCTCTACCTCCAGCCCCATGGGAGCAGGGGTGGGGCCTACGGGGCCTCACTCAGACCACCCAGCCGGTGAAGAAAAGCAGAAAGGGAGCAGAAGAACAATGCCACCCTGTAGCAATGCACTGTCTTTTCAGGGTATCAAGAGGGGAAGCTACCCCTCCTGCATCATCGTGGTGTCACCATCCTCTGTGGTTACCCTTCAGCCCCCACGTCCTCTCCAAGGTCACCAGCATGGGGCATTACTTTTTCCTCCAAGATCTCTGGGCAGCGGCCTCATCCAAGTCCTCTGGGCCAGGCAGAAGGACAGCCGCACCTTTCACTCATGAGCATTTTTCATCATGCGGCTCCTTTGCGGTTCCCTCCCTCTCTGGCCTCACCCCTCTGTCCACATTTATCAATGACCTTGCCAACAAGGGTGGGGGCAAGAGTAGTCGAAGTTGGAGGACCGCAGACAGAGATAGAGGAGAGAGACTGAGGTCCTAGAGCATTGTCTCTGCTCGGTCCCCTCTCGCTCTGCAGTCCTAGTACAATGCTGAGGCAGCAGTGCCTCCCGGTCTTCCCTGCAAATTCAGTGGCTCATCTCCAGCCCTCTCGGCTCTCTTGACTGCCACGGGCCCATGCTGCTGTTGCCCTCTCACCTCCTCTATAGTCACTCCAGGTATATTTTTAAAAACTTCAGCCCCCCGGCGTTGCCAATCTTCTTTGCCCCCAGGACATGCCGAGAACCTATGCACTGTCTTTAACTCTGACTCAGGTGATGGGAGAAGTACGTGCTCACCAAGTGCTAGCTTCATAGTTATCGAATGGGTTTGGCATTAGCTAGAGAGTGGAGATAAAGGATAGATTGATAAAGCTATAGGGTGAGGGTGAGACAGAGTAAAGCTTTGGAGAGAATCATTTTTTTTTCTTTTTTTTCCTCTTCTACAGTAGGACGAAAGTAATAATTATATAGATACATGGTTACATAGTAAGGGAATGTATATGTAAGGAATACATTATATAGAGATTTACGTTGTAGCTTATAAACAGACTTAAGAGTTGCAGTATTTGAAGTCAATTTATTTGTGTACTTTTATAACATTATTTTAGCTTTTCTCAATATTTCAATATGGAAATGCTTGTAGATAAGTAGTTAGGATAACATTCACCTATAGCCGTAGATAAAATAACAACCAAGACTCTTAAGCATCCATTCAAACAACTTCTATAGAAATTATGCAATGACCTATTAACGTGTTTAGCATAGAATAGTATACACATATATACATACATATACATATACATAATATATATATACTCATACATACATCTACACAGAAACACAAATATACATTTAACCTTAACAAAAATACATATTTGTTAAAACAAGCGTAAAGAGCATGTAGATATTTTAAGATAAGATATTTATCATACCTATTTGTACAAAGAAATACACATATCTAGATATATACATATAGTGAAATTATAAATGTTTATAATGTTTGCTGTTTGACTATGGTGGTTATGTAGGTAAGAGCCAAAACTTGAGTAGTCTTCTAAAGATGTCCCACCTATTGTCTTTCTCTTGTTATGGTGGTGTTTTGAGGTGGGATGCCAATCTTGAACAGAAGTTTCTTTTTTTAATGTAGATGGTAGGTTTTTCAGGGGGCACCTCTCAGGTGCCCTGTGGGTGCATGTATCAATACATCTATCATTGGCATCAGTGAGGGTTTATTAATAAAAGATGTTTGATACCAAACAGTCCTAGTTTCAGTGAAGCCATCATATAGCTGGGAACTCATATTGACCAGAGTCCAGCACATATATTTAAATATGGCTTCCCTGTTTACTCACTTATGTCATCCGAAGCAATCTATTGCACCATCCCGTAAGGCTGTAAGGCTTGCTGTGGGGGTGACTGTTATGCTATCTGTATTTAACCACCAGTTCCATCATGACCACTGACTCCATTGTGTGCTTAGCTTCATATGCCGTCACATTGGTAGTGCAGGTTTTTTTCCACGTACTGCTTGTTCTCTAAATTGAATAGGTTTTCGTTTTTCTCACCAGAGAAGTGAACACAGCCTGGGGGGATGCAACAATGATGAGAGTGTACAAGGATGAGAATGTTTATAGCAGAGAAGCTCTGTCTTGGAAATGCACATTGGGATTTGGCCAAACCTTTTGCATGTTCTCAACGCTGACCAAGTACAGCCAGCGCTTGAATTTCACAACTTACTCAAAGGGAGGGGGAGGTTAATTTAAGGTATATAAGGTGGGCAAACTTGGCGCTGAGACAGAAGGAACTAATTTCTGAGGGTAGAAGCAATGTTCAGAAAATCAGAGTCCCATTGGGGAACATTTCTCCTGCCTCATCTGTCTAGAGTTCCACAGTTTTACGTTGGCAAGGACAAGGATGATGTTGGATTCAATCCCCATGGTGATGCATTTTTAGTGCTTAATTATCTAGCTTTGCTGCGTGCATGCATATTCATTGTTGATATAGTGTACTCTTTCTGATTATTATTATTCAACTGCTTGGATTATTTTAGTATTGGCACGTGTTTATCTGCATTCAAGTTAAATGATCACGTTAACATTTTTGTATACTTTCGTTTGAGAGCAGGAAAGTGCCTTAACAAATTCATTATTCAGACTATGGGGGTTATTACAACTTTGGAGGAGGTGTTAATCCGTCCCAAAAGTGACGGTAAAGTGATGGATATACCACCAGCCGTATTACGAGTCCATTATATCCTATGGAACTCGTAATACGGCTGGTGGTATATCCGTCACATTTGGGACGGATTAACACCTCCTCCAAAGTTGTAATAACCCCCTAAGACTGCTACATTCTTTGCATTCTTTACACTTGTTCCGTCTTAGTTGGAAGCTAAGCAGAACAATTTGGCGTAGTTGGCAGGACACGATGTGAAAGATTTAAAAGTGAAACATGTTTGGCAAAAAGTCAGAGGCAGTTTCCCAGGCTCCAAATGACATACCAGGGATGAATGGTCTTGTGGAGCAGGATTGTGTGAGAATTGGTACATATGTCTTAGCAATGCTGAGCCAAAAACAGTTTTACTCTGTTTGCAGAAAGAGCCAGTAGAACGGGGATGTGATTTATCTATTTTAGGCATACGTGGCTGGATCCTGTTATCTACATGTAGAAAACTGCCTGGAAGATATGTACAGTTGGCCCAAGAAAACTAGCAATTAGAGAGGCAGCTAGTTGAAGCTAAAAATAACGTAACCATGCTGTCTTGTCAGAATAAGTTATTGCAACATAAAGCGGATACTTTTTTAATCTGTCGCTGAAAAGGCAGCTGTCCACGTTGCCCAATATAGGTATCAGAAACGCAGAGGTAGAGTCAATCAAAAGAAAGTTCATTTAGCAATTGCTAAAACAGGGTTCAATTGGGATTCAGAAAACCTGGGGTGCCAATATCTGGGACTCAGACGATTTTTCAGATTCCAGTGATGAGTCAGTTAAAAAAGGTGGGGGCCAGCTTGAGCCACACGAATAGAAAGTGGTTTGTGCACAGCCTATATTTAGACGGAAAATACAGGGCATCCCACAAAACCTGTAGGGACGTTGAGATGCACTCCCTAGAAGATTATACACAACAGTAAGTCAATGATATCATAGACAGATTCAAGCAGAGATGGGAAAACATTACTTACATGGATGTGGGATTATTTGACACAGGAGCCTCTGGAGTAATGTTAGATATAGGAGACACTCCTCAGTTTTGCACTCTTAGCACTGACCTCATAGCACAGGAACAGTTTAGGGGTTATCAGAGTAACCAACAGATCACCCTACTGCAGCTAGTAGATGTAGGGTGTAACCATAAGTATCCTACAGAATCGGACTGGCCACAAAATGACAAACCCTGGTACAACTTAAGAGATGTAATGCAGAGGATTAAGGAGGATGGAATGAAAACTGCTGTTTTCCTGGGTGATGCTAACCGCCTGTTAGACGGACCACTCTCTGTGTCAGTGAGAAATAAAATTATTCGCCCTGCTCCTCCAGCTCACAAGGAGGTAATAATGACTCTCCTATTTATCAGACAGGACAGGCATTAAAAGATGTACTGGAGGCAGTCCAAGAGATAGAAGAGCTTGTAGTGGGCAAAACCAGAGAGAGCCTCGAGGTCTGAGGGTTGCACAGATAATAACAGAGTATCTATGAGTGACATGTATATGGCATTACTGAAGGACAGTGTCAACAAGGAGCAGATTGATGGGATGGATTCTAAAAGCTTGTGGGAGATGTACTGTAAGCAAGGGCAGGACAGAAAAGAGGGCAGCAGAAAAGTGAACAAGCAAGATAATAAAGGAGTGAATTGGGGCCAGCCATAGATGCAGGAGGAAGGAAAAGCGAGGGAGAAACATTTTTCTTCACGAGGGAAAGAAGAGGACGATTAGGACATCGATTGGTTAACTGCTGAGAACAGGGAAGGAGAGGAATCTCCTCTCAGATATGAGAGCTTGTATTTAGACCTGACTTGGGCAAAAGTTGACAGGTTTAAATCAGATTAGAAAACAGGCCAAGCACTGATACAGGGATGGGCTTGTAAATATAACAGACCCCATGTTGATTTAGAAATTCACTGGAAGCACAAAAATGTTCAACTAGGATTAGTTGACACCAGAACAGAGGCCTATTTATTTTATGGAAATCCAAAAAGTTTACAGGTCAGCAATACACCATCACAGGGTTGGGTAAAAAGCAAACCCCGCAGTGCAGACTACTGTTCAAATGAAAATAGGGAGAACACCAAAAAGAGAATATACTGTTTTGATTGTGCCCCCTAGAGTATATACTGGGAATTGACATTCTGAAGGGGATGACTTTATACTTGGATGATTGTAGTTCTCAGTTTGGATCAAAGAGATACATTTCAGTGGCGGCAGTGAGGGTGGTTCATCTGAAGATACCCCCAGTGAAGGTGCCTCCAGAAACCAAGGTGGTTTGTTTGAAACAATATTGAATTCCGGGAGGGCATGAGGAAATAAGTTAGACTATACAGGAGTTGATGGAGGTAGGGGAGGTGGCTCCAGTCACCCCTGAGTGTAACATTCCTCTGTGGTCCATGTGCCGACCAGATGGACGCTATAGAATGACCATTGATTACTGTGAATTGAACAAATATACACCCCCTTGACTGCTGCAGTCTCCAACACCATCTCTTTGATTGTATCTCTTTGATTGAGAGAATACAAAAACATAAAAGGACCTGGTATGCAACCATTGATATTGCCAATGCTTTGTTCCCTATACCATTGGCCCCTGAGAGTCAGGAAGAATTCAGTTTCTCCTGGAATGGCTGATGATTCTGAATGCTAAAATCCCCCACGGGTATGTACATAGCCCCACCATGAAGTATCTGTCATTCCAAGGGTGCAGTTGTCTCATTATATTGATGATGTGATGATTCAGGGAGAGACACAAGAATAGGTGCAGACTCAGTTGGACAGAGTTGTGGAACTCTTGCAGAGCAAAAACTGGGTGATTAATCCAGCTAAGACACAAGGACCCTCTCAAACTGTGACGTTTTTAGGAATCCAGTGGAATCAGGGACATAGAGAGGTGTTGCCACATGAAAAACAAAAGATAATAGCATTTGCCACTTCTAGTACTAATCAGGAGACTCAGTAATTCATTGGAGTATTTGTTTTTTGGAGACAGCATTTCCCACACTTGAGTCAGATTCTGGCCCCTTTGTACAAAGTGACAAGAAAGAAACATACGTTTGAACTGGGAAAGCAGCAGCAGTGTATGTTTGACTTGGCAAAGGAGGCATTTCAACTGGCTTTAGACTTATGGTTAATACAGGAAGGAGACATTGAGTTACATATAACCGTTCAGGGGCAATATGCAAATTGGAGTATGTGGCAAAAGCGAGAAGAAAGATTGTGCCCCTGAGTTTCTGGACCAAAAAGCTACCCAATGCTCCCTTTGAGAAACAGTTACTTGCATGTTACTGGGCTCTAGTGGATACTGAGCAACTGACTATAGGTCATAATGTGATTCTGAGACCTGAGATTCCAATGATGGAGTGGATGATGAGTTCACCTAAAACTCACTGAATAGGACATGCCCAAGAGGTCAGTATAATTTGGTGGAAGTGGTACAGGGCCCGAGTAGGACCAGCAGGGACAGCAGCCCTGCATAAACAGGTTGCACAGGCCCACGTGCAGGATGATGAGAGGGGGCAGGAGGTGCCAGAGATAGGTGTCACCAGTGAGTTAGGGTGAGCCATTTGAATCCTTATCCCCTGAGGATAGGAAGCATGTATGGTTTACCAATGGTTCAGCCAAGTATATTGGGGCCAAAAGAAATTGGAAGGCAGGGTCATATAACCCAGTCACCAAGACATTGCTATCCACTACAGGAGAAGGGAAGAATAGTCAACCTGCAGAACTGTATGCTGTATATCAGGCACTGAAACAAGAATTGCCTGGGACCTGTCACATTTATACTGATTCTTGGTCTACCGCCAATGGGTTAGCCACCTGGCTTCCGACATGGCATGCACATAAGTGGCAAATACATTCTAAGGAGGTGTAGGGCAAGGAATTGTGACAAGGAATTTGGGAATTACTAGAGCAAAGTTCAGTACCTGTGTATCACATAGATGCCAACTGTCCCACCGACTCAGTAGAGCAATGGTTTAATCTGGGAGAGAAGGCCACCATCAGGTGGGCAGAGATTAGAGGGATGCATTTTCCCCTAGATTTGATAAACACAGTGATCATACAGTGTCCTATTTGTCAACACACACACACAACAGAGATCTGTCACAAGACCGCAGCGGCCATTCTAACATTTCCTCTGGGCCGGCGGGCGCTCTCCAAAAGAGCGCCCGCCGGCCCAGAGGAAATGCCCCTGCAACGAGGACGCCGGCTCAGAATTGAGCCGGCGTAGTTGCAGGGGTGCGACGGGTGCAGTTGCACCCGTCGCGTATTTCAGTGTCTGCATGGCAGACACTGAAATACTTTGCGGGGCCCTCTTACGGGGGCCCCTGCAGTGCCCATGCCATGGGCATGGGCACTGCAGGGGCCCCCAGGGGCCCCGCGGCACCCCCTACCGCCATCCAGTTCCTGGCGGGAGACCCGCCAGGAACAGGATGGCGGTAGGGGGTGTCAGAATCCCCATGGCTGCGGAGCGCGCTCCGCAGCCATGGAGGAATCCCCCGAGCAGCGGAAAGTCGGCGGGAGACCGCTGACTTTCCGCTTCTGACCGCGGCTGAACCGCCGCGGTCAGAATGCTCGTGGGAGCACCGCCAGCCTGTTGCCGGTGCTCCCGTGGTCGGTGGCCCTGGCGGCCACCGGCCGCCAGGGTCAGAATGACCCCCTTATTCTGGTACCTGATTGCCATCGCTTGCAAACATGCCACTCAGTTTAATACCATTAAAACTCTGGACTTGTTAATGTTGTATTACAGAGTCCCACTCCAAATCCAGAGTGACAACGGGGTCACATGTCAAAGGAAAATTGGTGCAAGATTGAATGAATATCTCATATTCCATATTATCTAAAAGCTGCAGGACTGATTCAGAGAATGAATGGCTTGCTGAAAGCCGAATTACGAAAATTATCAGATGGAACTTTGAGAAACTGGAAAGAGCATTTAAATGAAGGCCTCCAAATTTTGACTAACAGACCATTAACAAATACAGAGACCCCTTTAATACGTATGTTGACCCTAGCATTACAGATACAACCCCATGGAGCGACCAACACCATCACATATTGGGAAATAAAACCAGGAGCCTTAGCTCCTTATGGAGCCACTCCAGAATCTGCAGGTCTTGATCTACATGACTTAAAACTTTTTCGATTGAAACCAAAAGACATGGCACTTCTTGAAACAGGTGTTGCAATACAGATTCCCCCAGAGCATTTCAGATTGATTGCTTCCAGATCTAGGTTGGCACTCAAAGGTGTTCAGGTCTTGTGGAGGGAGTAATCGATGCAGTCTACCAAGGAGGATTAAAAACTATTCTTCTGAATAGTGGAGACACTGACTTGATAATACAACCTGGAGATAGAATTGTGCAAATTGTAATTATCCCAGTGAATGGGGGAATAGTGAAAAAGGGGACTGCCCCAGCCCTTTTTACAGTGCGTGGGGAGGGAGGTTTTGGCTCAACTGCCAAAATCACTGGTTCTAAGGTGTGGGTAGAATCCCCAAAACGTCCTCCTGAACCATCAGAAATCATAGCAAAGGGCAAAGACAATATCTTGTTAGTCATGAAACCGGGACACGAGAAATGGGAATATATAACAGCGGATAAATGGTATTTGTGAGAATGATCGTACTTGTCTCTTTTACAGATCATACTATGAGATGTCTTTGTGCTAGATGTTCTACGTGGTCTCCCTTCAGGCATGTGCATGTGGGGTCGGGAGGGACCGAAAGCCCCCAGCTCTGAAATGATTGTCCGACCATGCCGATGGACACCTTTACTGCACCTGACCGAAAATGTTTGGATCCATCTAGCACGAGCCGTGCTCAACAGACTGGATTTTTGCATCTCTGACATGCAAAGTACTGTTAATGTTATCTTAACATGACTGGTCGCCAGACCAACTCTTGCCAGTGTTTTTCTGCAAATGTTTTACGCCACCAACAAAGATGGAGCAGTTAAAATAAGTGATGTGTTGTCACACTTCTCTTTGTATGAATACTGCAGGTTTTGCAAAGAGGTAACGAATGAGAAATGGGATAACCTAACCCATGTGATTACTTACAATGTCTGCTACAACTTAATTTGTGATTCTCTAAAAATTGGAAAATGTACTCAAATGCGCCTGGAGACAACAGTGAGTCTCCTCAAGAGATCCTGTGGGAACAACAAGTACTTTGTCAGCATTGAAACTATAAAACTTGTAAGAATATGGACAATAGCATGTCTTGCCAACATATTGTGACTACTGGTAGCCACAACAAGCATGTCAAACTACCAGTGGGGTGGTTGTTCTCTTGTGGAAATACCACTTATACATACATTCCTGCGAATATAGCCAGTGAACTGTGTGCTTTTACGCAGGTAGGACTCATAATGTTTCCATTTCAATCAGTACATATTCCCTATCCAAGGGAAACAATTCAATTAAGTGAAGACTGTGACTCTGAAATTTAGTTATTAATATGTGAGTTTAAGCATTTCTATTGTAGGAGTTCCAGGATTAGATGTTTATAATACTCGTGTTATTAACAAGTTAGCATATTTGAAGGTTAAGAACATCAATCACATATTTATTGCATTGTCTGAACTACTCCTGGATATATGAGGCACTAGAAAAGCTGGATTGCAAAACGGGGCAGCCATTGACTACTTGCTCTTGAAGAATGACCATGGATGCTCAGAGTTTGAGGAAGTGTGCTACTTCAACCTATCAGACCTCTCATATTAACACTTTAAATGAATTGGTGAAAGAAGTAAGACAAGATGTTGAGTAAGGGTGGTGGGACTAGTTATTTAACTGGTTACCCAATTTTGAGCAATTACGTAATAATTTGGGAAGAATACTTGTAGTTATTTGTATCATAATAATGCTATATTGCTGTGTACAATGCATACCTAGTCTACTTACAATGTTTAAACCAAAAAGGGTTACTTTACGACCAGTATGTTATGAGAGTCACTGGTCAAAGGATGGAGTGCAATGCTATCTGATTTAACCACCTATTCCATCTTGACCACTGACTCCATTTTGTGGTTAGCTTAGCTTCAAATGCTGTCACATAGGTGGTGCAGGTATTTTTCCACGCACAGCTTGCTCTTTAAATTGAACGTGTTTTCGTTTTTCTCACCAGAGAAGGGAACATAACCTGGAGGTTGCAACGATGATAAGAGTGTACAAGAATGAGAATGTTGATAGCAGAGAAGGATACGGCTCTGTCTTGGAAAAGCATATTTGGATCTGGCCAATCCTTTTGTGTGTTTTAACCACTGACCAAGTACAGGCAGTGCTTGAATTTCACAACTCACTCGAAGCGAGGGAGGAGGTTACCAGAACCTTCCATTGAGTTTGTTTAAGGTATATCTGGTGGGAAACTTGGCGCTGAGACAGAAGGAACTCATTTCTGAGGGTGGATGCATTGCTCAGAAAATCCATTTCCCATTGAGGAAAATTTCTACTGTCTCAGCTGTCCAGGGTTCCACAGCTTGGTGTTGGCAAGGACAAGGATGATGTTGGATTCGATACCCATGGTGATGCATTTTTAACTCTTAATTTTCTAGCTTTGCTGCATTTATGCATAAATAAATATATATATTTACATATATATATATACATATATTCCCTGCAAACATATTAATTGTTGATATATTACACTCTTTCTGATTATTATTATTATTATTCAACTAATATTTTAGTATCTGCACCTGTTTTGCTGCATTCAAGTTAGATGCTCATGTTAATGTTTTTGTATACTTTCGATTAGGACCAGGGAAGTGTCTTCATAAATTAATCAGTCAGACTAAGAGTTCTGCATTCTTTTCATTCTTTAGCCTCGTTCCCTCTTAGTTTGAAGCTAAGCAGAACAGCGACTTATATATATTGCATGCATTGTTAGGGGACATGGCACACAGGTTGTGTGTCATGCCATGTTTTCACTTTTAGCTGCACCAAGACACGCAGCCTGCAATGGCAGTCTGCATGTGCTAGGTTAGGGGTATCTGAGGGTGGCACAATACATGTTGCAGCCCTTGGGGACCCTCGTTGGTACCCATGCCCTAGGTTTCAGAGGTACCATCTACCAGGGACTTACAGGGGTGCCAAAGGTGTTGCCAGTTGGTGAAGTGCTTTTAGGGAAAAAGATCTGCCACTGGGGACCTGGATAGAAGGAACACAGTGCATCATATACCAGGCAAAAAGTTGGGATGACCATGTCAAAAAGAGGCACCATTGCAACTCATTGCAGATCCACTGCAGTGTTTCTGGAGACAGTCACCTGGAGATCCCTGTTGTGTTGAAACCACTGCCTCAGAGGCACCACTGGAGGGTCCTCATGTGCTAGCGTGTATGGTTGACCAATAGAATGTAGAAGGCTAACAGACCTAACAAGACCTTTAGGACTGTAATCATTGATCCATTCTGAAACATCTGCGTTGTTGCCGGAATGTCCAAAATCCTCAGAGGAAGGAAGGCTTGACTCATCGTAGTGTCCAGTACTGCCCCTAAGAACATGGTGCACTGATAGGGCTTGAAGTGAGATTTGGGTTTTCCCGGGCTTTAACCGCAAGTGACAAAACTAATTTTGGAGAATTGTCTTTGATGAGCCAATCATCCAGGTAAGGGAATACTGATACTCCCCAAACTTCTGACTTGAGCTGCAACCACTGCCATCACCTTTGTGAAGACTCGAGGACCGGAAATAAGACTAACAAACTGATAGTGTTGAGGCCCCACTGTGAAGTGGGGATACTTCCTGTGCAACTGCCGAATAAGGATGTGAAGGTATCCATCCTGCAAGGCGATTGAAAGCATACAGTCTTTGTTCTCCAGTGCGAGAAGCACCTGAGCTAATGTCAGCATTTAGATTTTTTCCTGCCTGAGAAACCAGTTCAAAATCCTGAGATCTACAATTGGATGCAAAAAAACGTCCTTCTTGGGAATCAGGAAATAACATGAAAATAACATCCCTGTCCCCTATCCTCTCCTAGAACCAGCTCCACTGCTTCCTTTGAAACATGGATTGCGCCTCCAGTTAGAGGAGATGGTCTGTGCAAAAAAAATACCACTTGATCACTTCCAACCCTATCTTTTCCAACACCACTTCTTTCCGTTTACTCATTTGTTATACCACCACAATCCCTTCCAGAGAAGGTAACTAATACCCATGCTATTGTTGTGTCTGCCATATGTCTGTAATTCAGATTTCACCTGGTTGTTGCAGTGTGAACCCTCCAGATCATTTATCTGATTGCCTGTAACCACTGCATCGTTTGAGTTGCCCATCTCTCACTGTTCAATGGGCTATATAGATCATCTGCTTTGACTATCCAGTGCATGCAGTGGGTTGGACCTCTCTAGCTTCTGGATGCACTCTACAACAGTGGTTCCCAACCTTTTGACTTCTGTGGACCCCCACTTTATCATTAATGGAACCCCCTCACTGAGTCATTACTGAAAACTGGGGACCTAATCTGTTAATATTATTTAAATTTCTAAGCATTTTGGGACCACCTGGAGAGGCTTCGTGGACCCCCAGGGTCCCAGGACCACAGTTAGGGAGCCACTGCTCTACAATATTTACCCTGCCAGCCTTCAAGCAATACATTATTGAAAGTTACTCCTCTACAGCTTAAAACTAAATTTAGAACTACAACCTTGCCCTCTACAGGATGGCTGGGAAGTCCACGTGTGCAACTATTTTTCACTCCATGCACAGATAGCTTATTGTAGCACATCAGTAGACACTTCTTAAGCTCTGACAAGGCTCCATAGAACTTTCGAAGTGGACTAGTAAGTACATATTCTGTGCACTGCCTATATCTGGGAAAGGTTGTTGGATGAGGGGACCGCTATGTGTAGTGTTTTTTGGTGTTGTGCATGAGGCCAGATGGTGGATGTGTATTGTCTGGAGTGCAGCTTATGTACTGGACAGTATGCCAGTAGTTTGAAAAATAGTTTGCTCACTCCATATCAAAACAAAACCTATTGCAGCAGACCCTCAGCTATCAGGGCCACTTCTTGTTGACTGAGTAAATTAAGGCCCTCATTCTGACCCTGGCGGTCGGCGGAGAGACGGCGGTCGGACCGCGAACAGACCGGCGGTATTAAAAATGGCATTCTGACCGCGGCGGTCCCCGCCGCGACCGACCGCTACTTCTCCACTCCGACCGCCACGGCGGTCATGACCGCGGGGCTGGAGTTTGCGCACTCCGGCCCGGCGGTCGTCCCAAGACCGCCAAGGGTATTATGACCCTGCCTACCGCCGCGGTTTCTTGCGGGCGGGAACCGCCGTGCGAACCATGGCGGTAAGCACTATCGGGGTCAGGGAATTCCTTCCCTGGCACTGATAGGGGTCTCCCCCACCCCCCACTACCCACCCGAGTCCTCCCCCCACACCCTCCACCCCCCTGCCACCCCCCAGAGGTGGTACGAACCCCCTCCCCACCACCACCCCGACATGCACATACATGTACCCCGACATGCACACACCCCCAACATGCACATATACACACCCCCTACACACACATACACAACGGGGACACATACCCGCACACATACATGCCGACATGCGCACCTGCCGAACAGCACACATTACCCGTAGACACAGCAGCACCCCCCGCCCGCATACACGCACTCACACACCCCCTCTACACACTCACACGCACACCCCATGCACGCACACATCACACAACACCCCCCCACCCCCTCCCCTCACGGACGATCAACTTACCTTGTGCGTTGGTCCTCCGGGAGGCGACGGGAGCCATAGGGACGTGACCGCCAACAGAAGACCGCCAACAGAAGACCGCCACACAGAAATGTGGGTCGTAATTCTGTGGGCGGTGTTCTGCTGGCGTGGCGGTGGAGGTTGACCAGTCTCCACTTTCCCGCCGACCGCCAGTGTGGCTGCTGGCGGTTTTCCGGCGGAACGCTCCCAGCGGTCAGAATGCGCACAGCGGCACACCGCCGCGGTCGGCGGTCTTCACCGCGGCGGTAACTCAGCGGTCTTGCGAAAAGACCGCCAAGGTCAGAATGAGGGCCTAAGTCTTGATAGGAATTCATCCACTGAGGTATAAGCTCAGCTGAAGGTTTCTTGGAGTGACTGGTTGTGTCTGACTTTATAGGACTTTAGATAGGTGATGAGGTAGTGGTGGTAGAGTATAATATGTGACCATAGTGGTGGGTCTGGTGAGTCAACTCTTTAGTGGAAACACTGTAGCCTAAAGATAATCAGAGATACCAAAGAAACAGTTCTGCTAGATCCACCCAAAAGCAGAAACTCCACATCAAAGGTATAATAAAAGGGTTATGCAGGTCCACCTAAAAGATGGTTGAGTTCCAGTGCAATGCTGACAATACAAAGTAAACAATAACTTGCCACACTATTAGATCAACCTGAAAATCCTCTTTGCATGGAATGGGTTTTCTCAGAATTAGCTAGTGCTGCCCTTGCAATATTAACCAAATTTATAAAGGCGTCAAACTGGAATCCTAGTTAGTTATGAGACAATCATATGCTCTTGCACTATGACAACCATTTCCTAAGATTATTCGGATGCCAGGAGTGAGCCGTGGTGTCCACCTAGGTGTAGAAGCAGTAGTTAATCCAATAAAGAATCAGCAGTTGATCCAATAACAAGATGTACTGAGGCCAAAAGCAAGGCAGTGGATCCATTAAGGATAAAGCTCAGAAAGAGAGAGATGAGAAATGTATACATCACACTTTTCTCCACAGGAGGTGCTTAAAATTATGTCACAAAAACACAAAAGCACTTGCTCTTCTCCTAGCCATCATTTCCGACACTGGAAACAAAATCTCCAAGGTGTGGCCCTTCCCCAGTACAAAACACAATCAACACATGCAGAAAACTGGTCGAGTGTCTTAACTATAAGCTTTGAAAGACACAGTTTATCCATACAACACAGAACAGATAGTATATTTTATTTAAACAAAGAGTCGCCTTTTCTGACTAACTGACTTTGGTAAATCTGACTGGGCAAAAATTATCATCAAGAGAAAGAATAGTTAAATGGTGGGAAAATCTCAATAACTAATGCGATGGGGAAACAAGATAACATACAGTGAAGGAGGAAATCGGCGTGTAAGGCAATCTAAATACAAGAGAACTAAGCACAATAGGAGGAGCAGGGCAGTGGAAGCCACGGGGGCCAGTAAAATTGCATGATCATCTGCTGCAGGGTAAGTGAGATCCATCCAAGGGTCAGAGATTGTTAGGGGTCGAAACAAAATGCTGAAAGCTAAAGTGGGGCTTAACTAAAAAATAATCCCTGAAGACGAACATTCAGTTCTGCATTAGCACAATAGGAGAAAGAAAAGGGAAGGGGGAAAAGCATGATAGGTTTCTTGCATAGAAAGAAAAAACTGCAGGTAAGGTAGGTGCCACAACAACAAAAGGTCAAACCAGTAAACACTACAGAGTAAATCAAATGTCCATGCCTCCTATTATTCGCATTAAATAAGGACAGGACCCTTAAAAGTATTGCTTGGAACAACAGTGGTCTACAGAGTGAAAACAAAAAGATTCTGCTGTACCATTTTCAAATAAAGTGTGAACCATGCTACAAGGAACCCCTGAGTAAGAATGGAGCACTGTATTAGATACTTTTCTACACCATGGATAGGGAAGGTAATATATTTGACGCAAAAGTCACCATCATAAAAGGAAAGGGAATTAATATCTGAAACAAAAACATAGGAATGGCCCTAAACTACGACCCCCACAGGGCAGGCGGCACTGCATCGATAAAAGTGGAAAACATTTAGGCCCTCATTCTGACCCTGGCGGTCTTTGACCGCCAGGGCGGAGGACCGCGGGAGCACCGCCGACAAGCCGGCGGTGCTTCAATGGGGATTCCGACCGCGGCGGTAAAGCCGCGGTCGGACCGGCACCACTGGCGGGGTCCCGCCAGTGTACCGCGGCCCCATTGAATCCTCCGCGGCGGCGCAGCTTGCTGCACCGCCGCGGGGATTCTGACCCCCCCTACCGCCATCCAGATCCCGGCGGTCGGACCGCCGAGATCCGGATGGCGGTAGGGGGGGTCGCGGGGCCCCTGGGGGCCCCTGCAGTGCCCATGCCACTGGCATGGGCATTGCAGGGGCCCCCGTAAGAGGGCCCCTAAATGTATTTCACTGTCCGCTGCGCAGACAGTGAAATACGCGACGGGTGCAACTGCACCCGTCGCACAGCTTCCACTCCGCCGGCTCGATTCCGAGCCGGCTTCATCGTGGAAGCCTCTTTCCCGCTGGGCTGGCTGGCGGTCTGAAGGAGACCGCCCGCCAGCCCAGCGGGAAAGTCAGAATTACCGCCGCGGTCTTTCCACCGCGGAACGGTAACCTGACGGCGGGACTTTGGCGGGCGGCCTCCGCCGCCCGCCAAGGTCAGAATGAGGGCCTTACTGTCTAGCGTATGAACACATGTGAGTCAAAAATACATTAAGGCCTTACTGTGGTTGTGGCCATATTCCTTACACTCACTGTTAGACCTGACAGCCTTAGGGTGGTCACCCCTAACCTTTTGCCTGCCTCCCTCCCCTTTTTGGACAATGTTTTTGCTGGCTTTTAGACTCTGCGCACTTTATCACTGCTAACCAGTGCTAACGTGCATATGCTCTCTCCCTTTAAACATGGTAACCTTGGATCATACCTGATTGGACTATTTAATTTACTTATAAGTCCCTAGTAATGTGCACTATATGTGCCTAGGGCCTGTAGATTAAATGCTACTAGTGGGCCTGCAGCACTGGTTGTGCCACCCACTCAAGTAGCCCCTTTACCTTGTCTCAGGCCTGCCATTGCAAGGCCTGTCTGTGCAGTTTGACTGTCACCTCGACTTGGCATTTAAAAGTACTTGCCAAGCCTAAACCTCCCCTTTCTCCACATATAAGTCACCCCTAATGTGTGCCCTAGGTAACCCCTAGAGCAGGGTGCTGTTTGGGTGAAAGGCAGGACATGTACCTGTGTAGTTTACATGTCCTGGTAGTGTAAAACTCCTAAATTCGTTCTGCACTACTGTGAGGCCTGCTCCCTTCATAGGCTAACAATGGGGCTGCCCTCATACTGTATTGAAGTGGTAGCTGCTGATCTGAAAGGAGTAGGAAGGTCATATTTAGTATGACCAGAATGGTAATACTAAATCCTGCTGACTGGTGAAGTTGGATTTAATATTACTAGTCTAGAAATGCCACTTTTAGAAAGTGAGCATTTCTTTGCACTTAAATCTTTCTGTGCTTTACAATCCACGTCTGGCTGGGCTTAGTTGACAGCTCCTTGTGCATTCACTCAGACACACCCCAAACACAGGGTACTCAGCCTCACTTGCATACATCTGCATTTTGAATGGGTCTTTGTGGGCTGGGAGGGTGGGGGGCCTGCTCTCACACAAAGGACTGGCACACCCCCTACTGGGACCCTGAAAGACAGGATTGAACTGAAAGGGGACCTGGTGCACTTCTTAGCCACTCTTTGAAGTCTCCCCCACTTCAAAGGCACATTTGGGTATAAAACAGGCCCCCTGCCCTACCTCATCAGACACTTGCTGGAGAAGAAACCTGAACCAGAACCTGCATCCTGCCAAGAAGAACTGCCTGGTTGCCCAAAGGACTCACCTGACTGCTTTCCACAAAGGACTGCTGCCTTGCTGTTGCCCTGCTGCCTTGCTGAACTCTTGTCTGGCTGTAAAAGTGCTCTCCAAGGGCTTGGATAGAGCTTGCCTCCTGTTCCCTGAAGTCTCAGGACCAAAAAGACTTCTCTTTTTCATTTGGACTCTTCATGCACCAAAACTTTCGACGCACAGGTTGTTCCGCGGCGAGAAAAATGCCGCACATAACGCTAATCGACGCGACGCCTTCGGGGCGACTGGAACTTCGACGCACGGCCTCGCAAGGACAACGCCGCCCGACTCCTAGAGGGGAAATCAACGCAACACCTGCCGTGAGAGCGTAACTTCGACGCACAGCTCCGCGGAACGACGCGCAGCCGGAAAACAAGCCGGAGAATCCACGCACAGACCCGGGACATCTGGTAATCCCCGTGACCCACAGAAAGAGACTGCCCGCGTGCCTGAAAACTACGCACGACTTCCCCGCGTGAAAAATAACTACGCAAGTCCGTGTGTGCTGGGGAGAAATCGACGCACACACCGTTTTTCCACGTATCTCTTCTTCTGCGGCCCTTTGCAGAGATTTTCCACTCCAAACGAGGTACTTTGTGCTTGAAAGAGACTTTGTTTGCTTTTTAAAGACTTACGACACTTTATATCACTTTCCAGTGATATCTCTACAATTTCACATTGCATCTTCATTCGTTTTTGACCTACAATTATCCTAAAAAATATTATATATTTTTCTAAACACTGTGTGGTGTATTTCTGTGGTGCTATATGGTGTTATTGTATGATTTTTTGCACAAATACTTTACACATTGCCTTCTAAGTTAAGCCTGACTGCTCGTGCCAAGCTACCAGAGGGTGGGCACAGGATAATCTTGGATTGTGTGTGACATACCCTGACTAGAGTGAGGGTTCTTGCGTGGACAGAGGGTAACCTGACTGCCAACCAAAAACCCCATTTCTAACATTGGTGATCAGCGGTGAGGATAGGACTTGTATTGGTGCAGTGACATACAGTAGCTAAGTATCTCACTACCTACCCACAGTTGAAAGTCAACTTGATTTTTTATCTCTTGTTTTGCAAATTTGTTTTCCTGACAAATCCTCACTCAACATGTCTCTGACTGGGTCTCAAGTAGGAGACTTTGATCTAGCCCTGTTGGATACATATACGGTCAAACAGTTAAGAGGGTTCTGCAGGGTGATGAGAGTACCCACCCAAGGGGCCTCCAAAAAGGAGGACTTTCAAGTGGCGCTGAGGGCCTGGGCAGAAGCCCATTTAGAGGAGGATGATGAGGAAGAGGAGCCAGAAAATGACCCCTCAGAGGATTTGTTGCTATCGTTGGATGATGTTACCAATGCAATTGTGCCCCCTTCCAGACCAGGGAGCAGTGTCTCTGTGCAATGCCTGACCGCAGAGGAAAGGATAGAAGAAAGGGAGTTCCAATTGCACATGGCAAAACTGAAAATTGAAGCCAAACAAGCTGAGGCTGAGAGAGAAGCCAAACAAGCTGAAGCTGAAAGAGCAGCCAAACAAGCTGAAGCTGAAAGAGCAGCCAAACAGGTGGAAGCTGAAAGAGCTTTGGCTGAAAAGAAACTATTGTTGGCTCATGAACTGAGTCTCAAGGAGCTGGAGATCAAGGTGAGACAGTCTGAATCCAGCAATAATGGTGGCAGCATACAGACAGGACCTGCTGGAGAAAAGAAGGTTTGTATACCCAAAAATGTGGTGCCCAGTTTTGTGGTGGGAGATGACATAGATAAATGGTTAGCTGCTTATGAAGTTGCACTAAGGGCTCATGAGGTTCCTGAAGGGCAATGGGGGGTAGCTATGTGGGGTTATGTGCCGCCATTGGGGAGGGACACACTTCTCACATTGGATCAACCTGATCAAAACACATACCCACTTCAGAAAGCCATTTTACTTGCCAAGTTTGGGCTGACCCCTGAGGAATACCATGAGAGGTTCAGGGACAGCACCAAACAAACCACACAAACATGGGTAGATTTCTTTGACTTTTCCAGTAAGGCACTGAATGGATGGGTGCAGGGCAACAAAGTAGATAATTATAAAGGGTTATATGACTTGATTATGAGAGAGCATATACTCAATGTTACCTATACAGAGTTGCGCCAGCACTTGGTAGATAGTAAGATGACTGATCCCAGGAAACTTGCTGAGGAGGCGCTCCTCGGGGTTAGCACCAGAGTGTCTAAAAAGGTACCTTGGGGACACACCCACAAAGGTGGTCAGGGTTCCCAACAGAAGAAAGAGGGGGGAGATAAACTTACAGATAAGGAACTCGCAAAAGACCCCCAAAAGAATTCCCAGGGAGGGGGTTGCAACCATTCCTTTTCCAGATTTGGGAAAAAGCCAGGGACATATGATAGGTCAGGGAAATCCAACCCCAAATGCATGGAGTGTTACCAGTATGGTCACTATAAAGGTGACCCCCAGTGCTTCAAGAGGGCACCGTCCACTACCGGACAGACACCTGGGTTGACTAGTGTAGCGCTTGAGCGGGAGATGGACCCAGATAGCTTTGGGGAGCAGGTAGAGATTTCCCTAGTGTCCCTGGGAGAAAGAGAAATGGTGCCCAAAGCCCACATGCCCCAAAATACTTCCAAGTACAGGCAGTGGGTCACCATTGATGGGCAGAAGGTGGAGGCTCTGTGTGACACAGGAGCCAGTATGACTACTATCCAGAGTCAGCTGGTGTCAACAGAGCAGATAGTCCCTAATACATTCCACCAGGTCATAGTAGCTGACAATCGTGAGAGTCACCTACCGGTGGCTCTGTTTCCCTTTGAGTGGGGGGGCGTCTCTGGTACTCTGAAAGTAGCTGTGAGTCCTGCCATGCCTGTAGATTGTCTGTTAGGCAATGCTCTTGAGCATACTGCTTGGAAAGAAGTAGAGCTCAGATCTCACCTGGAGATGTTAGGGTTACCTGAGTGGGTCTGCATGACCACACGGTCCATGGCTGCCTGGGAAGGGAGTCAAGGGCGTCTGGAGCCTGGAAAGATGGCCCAGACAGCTGCCAAAAGGGAGGGCCAGGGGCGAGGGAAACCCGCCTTTAATATTCCCACGGTGGTAGACGAGGCCCCTGAGCCAACTGGGGAGGACATAGCTGACCTGGGTAACCTACCTGAACTTGCTGGCTGGCAAGTAAAAGGGGGCCAACCAGGGAAGCATTCTGCAAGGCGCAGAAAGAATGCCCCACCCTTGAGGGTATGAGGAAGCAGGCCACAGCCCACGCAGCAGGTGACGCCTCTGGCGCTCACCATATTTACTGGGAGAATGATCTCCTTTACAGTGAGCGTAGGATTCCAGGTTCTGGGGCACCCCGTGTGCTGGTGGCCCCCCAGTGTTACCGGAAATTCCTACTAGGCCTGGCTCACTACATTCCCCTGGCAGGACACCTGGGCCAAGACAAGACCTTTGACAGGCTTGACACCCACTTTCACTGGCCCAGAGTGAGGAAAGCCTCAGATAATTTCTGCAGAGCTTGCCCCACCTGCCAGGCTAGTGGGAAGGCAGGGAAACGGCTTAAAGCTCCCCTGCTCCCACTCCCAGTCATTGGCACCCCCTTTGAAAGGGTGGGCATCGACATTGTTGGTCCCTTGGATCCCAAAACTGCCTTGGGCAACAGGTTTATCCTGGTTTTGCTGAAGCATGCCACCCGCTATCCAGAGGCAATCCCTCTGAGAACAGTGACTGCACCGGTGTTGACCACAGCCCTGTTGGGAATATTTACCCGTGTGGGATTCCCTAAGGAGGTCGTGTCTGACAGGGGCACAAACTTCATGTCTGCATACATGAAGACCCTGTGCGATGAGTGTGGGGTGACCTACCGGTTTACCACACCTTATCATCCTCAATCCAATGGGCTTGTTGAGAGATTCAACCAGACCCTGAAAGGCATGATTGGTGGCCTGACTGAGGCCATGAGGCGTAAGTGGGACGTCCTCTTACCCTGCCTGTTGTTTGCTTATAGAAAGGTGCCCCAGAAAGGGGTGGGGTTCAGCCCCTTTGAGCTTCTCTATGGTCACCCTGACAGGGGACCCCTAAGCCTTGTTAAGGAGGGCTGGGAGAAAGCTCCCCAGTCACCTCCCCAGGATGTGGTCAGCTACATGCTGGCCCTCCGCAAACAAACCCAATGCTTCTGGAAGCAGGCCCAGAGTAACCTTGAGGCCAGTCAAGAGGTGATGAAAGAGTGGTATGACCAGAAGGCCACTCTAGTTGAGTTCTCACCTGGAGACAAGGTTTGGGTGATGGAGCCAGTAGAGCCCCGGGCTCTCCAGGACCGCTGGACTGACCCCTTTGAGATCAAGGAGCGTAAAGGGGAGGCCACTTACCTAGTGGACCTCAAGACCCCTAGGCACCCCCTAAGGGTCCTCCATCACAACCGGCTCAAACCTCACTTTGAGAGGTCTGAGGTCAGTATGCTCCTGGTCACAGATGAGGGCATGGAAGAGAAGAGTGCACCTCTCCCCGACCTCCTCGCTGTCAAAGAAGGGGATGGGTCAGTGCGGGGTGTCATTCTCTCTGACTCTAACCCAGAGAGGGGACTGCTATGAGCTGTTAGAGCAGTTCTCCCCCCTGTTCTCCCTTACTCCTGGACTAACCCACCTCTGTGTGCATGACATTGACACAGGTGACAGTCCCCCTGTAAAGAACAAAATCTACAGGTTGTCGAATAAGGTAAAGGCCAGCATCAAGGAAGAGGTCTCCGAGATGTTGACTTTGGGGGTTATTGAGAAATCCAGTAGTCCCTGGGCCAGCTCTGTGGTATTGGTCCCTAAGGCTACTGCCCCAGGTGCGAAGCCAGAACTCCGGTTCTGTGTGGACTACCGGGGTCTCAACTCAGTCACCCGGACCAATGCTCACCCCATCCCCCGAGCTGATGAGCTCGTTGACAGGCTAGGCGCTGCCAAGTTCCTGAGTACGTTCGATCTTACTTCAGGGTACTGGCAGATCGGCCTGACTGAGGGGGCTAAAGAAAGATCGGCATTCTCCAACCCTGATGGCCATTACCAATTCCGGGTGATGCCATTTGGGCTGAAAAATGCCCCCACTACCTTCCAACGGTTGGTTAACGGGGTCCTAGCTGGTAAAGATGCCTTCTGTGCAGCTTACCTGGACGACATAGCTGTCTACAGTTCCAGCTGGGAGGAACACCTGTTCCACCTCAAGGAGGTGCTTCAGGCTCTGCAACAGGCAGGCCTGACTATCAAGGCTAGTAAGTGCCAGATTGGGCAGGGTTCCGT
Source organism: Pleurodeles waltl (assembly GCF_031143425.1). Taxonomy (NCBI): domain Eukaryota; kingdom Metazoa; phylum Chordata; class Amphibia; order Caudata; family Salamandridae; genus Pleurodeles; species Pleurodeles waltl. Next base: position 867,936,457 of record NC_090450.1, on the reverse strand, counting down.
GGTGTACTTGGGACACCTAGTAGGTGGTGGCAAGGTGCAGCCACTCCAGGCCAAGATTGAAACTATCAAGGCCTGGCAACCACCTAGAACACAGACGGAGGTGAGAGCCCTTTTGGGCCTCACTGGATACTACTGCAGATTCATCAAGGACTATGGTACCATTGTGTCCCCCTTGACAGAACTCACTTCCAAGAAACAACCTAGGTTGGTAAATTGGACAGAGGCTTGTCAAAAAGCCCTTGATTCTCTGAAGGAAGCCATGTGCACGGCCCCTGTGCTCCAGGCCCCTGATTACTCCCAGGAGTTTATTGTGCAGACAGACGCTTCAGAGCATGGCATAGGGGCTGTTCTAGCACAGCTGAATGAGGAGGGCTCAGACCAACCAGTAGTCTTTATTAGCAGAAGACTATTACCACGGGAACAAAGGTGGAGTGCTATTGAGAGAGAAGCATTTGCTGTGGTCTGGGCACTGAAGAAGCTAAGACCCTATCTGTTTGGGACTCACTTCCGGGTTCAGACAGACCACAGGCCCCTCAGATGGCTCATGCAGATGAGGGGTGAGAATCCAAAACTCTTGAGGTGGTCCATTTCCCTACAGGGGATGGACTTTACGGTGGAACATCGCCCCGGGGTTGACCACGCCAATGCTGATGGTCTCTCCAGATACTTCCGCCTTAGCGATGAGAGCTCCCAGGAGGTCGGGTAGCTTTCCCCACTTTCAGATGGGGGGGGGCACATGTTAGACCTGACAGCCTTAGGGCGGTCACCCCTAACATTTTGCCTGCCTCCCTCCACTTTTTGGACACTGTTTTTGCTGGCTTTAAGACTCTGCACACTTTATCACTGCTAACCAGTGCTAAAGTGCATATGCTCTCTCCCTTTAAACATGGTAACCTGGATCATACCTGATTGGACTATTTCATTTACTTATAAGTCCCTAGTAATGTGCACTATATGTGCCTAGGGCCTGTAGATTAAATGCTACTAGTGGGCCTGCAGCACTGGTTGTGCCACCCACTCAAGTAGCCCCTTTACCTTGTCTCAAGCCTGCCATTGCAAGGCCTGTGTGTGCAGTTTCACTGTCACCTCGACTTGGCATTTAAAAGTACTTGCCAAGCCTAAACCTCCCCTTTCTCCACATATAAGTCACCCCTAATGTGTGCCCTAGGTACCCCTAGAGCAGGGTGCTGTGTGGGTGAAAGGCAGGACATGTACCTGTGTAGTTTACATGTCCTGGTAGTGTAAAACTCCTAAATTCGTTTTGCACTACTGTGAGGCCTGCTCCCTTCATAGGCTAACATTGGGGCTGCCCTCATACTGTATTGAAGTGGTAGCTGCTAATCTGAAAGGAGTAGGAAGGTCATATTTAGTATAGCCAGAATGGTAATACTAAATCCTGCTGACTGGTGAAGTTGGATTTAATATTACTAGTCTAGAAATGCCACTTTTAGAAAGTGAGCATTTCTTTGCACTTCAATCTTTCTGTGCCTTACAATCCACGTCTGGCTGGGATTATTTGACAGCTCCTCAGACACACCCCAAACACAGGGTACTCAGCCTCACTTGCATACATCTGCATTTTGAATGGGTATTTGTGGGCTGGGAGGGTGGAGGGCCTGCTCTCCCACAAAGGACTGCCGCACCCCCTACTGGGACCCTGGCTGACAGGATTGAACTGAAAGGGGACCTGGTGCACTTCTTAGCCACTCTTTGAAGTCTCCCCCACTTCAAAGGCATATTTGGGTATAAAACAGGGCCCGGCCCTACCTCATCAGACATTTGCTGGAGAAGAAACCTGAACCAGAACCTGCATCCTGCCAAGAAGAACTGCCTGGTTGCCCAAAGGACTCACCTGACTGCTTTCTACAAAGAACTGATGCCTTGCTGTTGCCCTGCTGCCTTGCTTAACTCTTGTCTGGCTGTAAAAGTGCTCTCCAAGGGCTTGGATAGAGCTTGCCTCCTGTTCCCTGAAGTCTCAGGACCAAAAATACTTCTCTTTTTCATTTGGACTCTTTGTGCGGCGAAAATTCTGACGCACAGCTTGTTCCACGGTGAGAAAAACACCACACACCGACGCTGATCGACGCGACGCCTTCGAGGCAACCGGAACTTCGACGCACGGCCTCGCAAGGACAATGCCGTCCGACTCTTAGAGGGGAAATCGACGTGACACCTGCCGTGAGAGCGAAACTTCGACGCACAGCCCCGCAGAATGACGTGCAGATGGAAAACAAGCCGGAGAATCCACGCACAGACCCGGGACATCTGGTAATCCCCGCGACCCACAGAAAGAGACTGTCCGCGCGCCGGAAAACGGCGCACAACTTCCACACATGAAAAATAATGACGCAAATCCGTGTGTGCTGGGGAGAAATCGACGCACACACCGTTTTTCCACGTACCTCTTTTTCCACCAAACTAGGTACTTTGTGCTTGAAAGAGACTTTGTTTGCTTTTTAAAGACGTAAGACACTTTATATCACTTTCCAGTGATATCTCTACAATTTCACATTGCATCTTCATTCGTTTTTGACCTACAATTATCCTGATAAATATTATATATTTTTCTAAACACTGTGTGGTGTATTTTTGTGGTGCTATATGGTGTTATTGTATGAGTTATTGCACAAATACTTTACACATTGCCTTCTAAGTTAAGCCTGACTGCTCGTGCCAAGCTACCAGAGGGTGGGCACAGGATAATCTTGGATTGTGTGTGATTTACCCTGACTAGAGTGAGGGTTCTTGCTTGGACAGAGGGTAACCTGACTGCCAACCAAAAACCCAATTTCTAACACTCACTATACACTTTGACAAGCTCTCTCAGCATCCATTACTCAAACTACATATGAAAGCGCAGCACCACTCCTGATGTGAGAAAAAATAAGTACATATTTTATTTTTGCACCAAATAAAAGTACCTCCGATCAAGCAACAGGTCATAATAAATACCATCTGTATTATTTGGCAAGCCACACCTTAGTTCCCTCAAGAACCTAACAGAATTGTTCACACAGACCAACCTACATTCCAACAGGACACCAAGCTTTCTGTAACAAAATGGAAACTGGACACAATGGGAAATACTACCTCCTGTGGAAAGATTTCTTTACCCTTAGGACCCTCATTGCCATGTTGAAATGTACAGAAAGTACATAAACATCTCTCTTGATATTTAATAATTTCAAATCTGTTTGTATTATTCTGCTTTAACTCCATCTTTCCTCAAACTACACCTAATCATCAAGATGGCTAAAGGTTTTTGAATCAGTTTTCAATCCACGTTTACTTCATCTCCCTAAAACTAGTCCTCTATCCTAACCCTTACTCTGGCCTTGTGTCTTGAAACTAGGTTTTCTTGGCATTTGTTGCACGTACTAAATAAACATAAATGCAAGCTAAAAGAATTTAAAAAATGCCTCAAACCAGAAAGGACTTAAGCATTATCAGGACTCGAAAAAGTATTATTATTATTGTTTATTCAACGTGCCCAGCATGGATAAAGAGGAAATAGCAGATTCAGCATGTGGCATCAACTTGTGATTTTAGCCATGATAGCTTCCTTCTCATTAATAAATAAAATATGCTAGATTGCAAATAAAATAAATAATACATTTGTGTTGCAGCACAAGCTATTGGCCATGAAAAGAGTGTTTCCTGTGCACTAATGACCCTTCTGACATGCTTGTGTGTGTCACAAACTATGTAAATTCATGGAGGCCCCCCACATGTGAACATTTAGCCATTATTAGAGCATCTTAAGAATGTGTTCTGTAAAAAGCTCTGTACACTAATTATTTTGTTGCCAGATATAAGCTTTATATGGAACCCTTATTAAACATTTGCTATACCCATTTGATAAGGATCAAGGTCCAAGTGTGATCACTGGCACTGAAATGGACTGTAGAAACTGACAAATGAGGCAACAAGTAAAACTGAGAAATTTTCAAAACAGAAAAATGTACCAGGAACAAATATTGGGCCTGATTCTAACTTTGGAGGACGGTGTTAAACCGTCCCAAAAGTGGCGGATATACCACCTACCGTATTACGAGTCCATTATATCCTATGGAACTCGTAATACGGTAGGTGGTATATCCGCCACTTTTGGGATGGTTTAACACCGTCCTCCAAAGTTAGAATCAGGCCCATTATGTCGTTGATCCAGGCAATGGAGAAAATTCAGTCTTTGTGCCCATGCATCTCGAATAGACAAGTCACTAACTCAGCTAAAGAAATATTTAAGAAAGTTAAATCTTTTACAAATCTAGCAGATAAGGGCACTTTGCTATTGCAATCAGAGAGCCACTGTAATGAACTGACCATTTTGTCTTTAAAAAAGCAACTGATATCTGTGCCCGGTTCAAGATGTTACCATCAAAGGACCCGATTTCTTGTGACCAAGATATGTTGTCTTGTGAAACCCTTCCTGCTTTTCTGCCTATCAGTAAAGGATATTTAGCAGGACTAATTGAAAGTCAAATCAGGCACCCTGTTGGATCATATTTCGCTTTCTATTCTTTCTCAACCTGCAGACTCAATTTACCCTGCACTGAGAGAATTGGTGGAAACATGAGTCGGTGAGGCCTTTTCTAAAAAGAAAAAAAACTTTGTTAGACCCTACATTAATGGAACGCTACAGGCCAATACCTTTATTGCATGTAGTAAGTAAAATTTTAGAAAAAAAAGGTCAACTATCAGCTATCACTGTTTTTGGAAAAGCATGGTAGGTTCCCTTATGCTCAGAAGGGCTTCTGGCCAGAACATGGGGCAGAAACAGCGTTATTAGCTGTCGTGGAAGAACTGAGAAAAATTCTTGATCAGGGTGGCTAAACTGCAGTAAGATTGCTGGATTTGAGTGCAGCCTTTGATATTTTATCTCATCCATTCTTACTGCAAAGGCTGAAGAAGGCAGGTGGCTTGTATCGTTTCTAGAGGGAAGACATTTTCAGGTTTATAAACAGACATTTTATTTAAAGACCTCTAGGGCCAGATGTAGCAAAGTGTTTGCGCCTCGCAAATGGCGAAAATCGCCGTTTGCGAGGCGCAAAAGCCACTTTGCTATTCAGAAATGCATTTTGCGAGTCGGCTCCGACTCGCAAAATGCATTTCCGACTCGCAAATAGGAAGGGGTGTTCCCTTCCTATTTGCGACTCGCAGTGGGATGCAATACGCGGTCGCAAATGGACTCGCAGTTACCATCCACTTCAAGTGGATGGTAACCCACTCGCAAATTGGAAGGGGTCCCCATGGGACCCCTTCCACTTTGTGATTGGACCCAAAAATATTTTTTCAGGGCAGGGAGTGGTCCAAGGGACCACTCCCTGCCCTGAAAAAATACCGAAACTAAAGGTTTCGTTTTTTTTTTTAAGTGCAGCTCGTTTTCCTTTAAGGAAAACGGGCTACACTTAAAAAAAAAAAAACTGCTTTATTTAAAGCAGTCACGAACACAGAGGTCTGCTGACTACAGCAGGCCTCCATGTTTGCGAGTGCCTATACTCGCAATGGGGCCACAATTTGCGACCCACCTCATGAATATTGATGAGGTGGGTCATTGCGACCCCATTGCGAGTCGCAGTCGGTGTCTGAGACACCGTACTGCATAGCAAATTGCGACTTGCAATTTGCGAGTCGGATGGACTCGCAAATTGCAAGTCGCAATTTTGCATTTTGCTACATCTGGCCCCTATTCTCTAACGTTTGGTGTGCCGCAGGACTCATCTCTGACCTATATGTCATTTAATAATATATGTACCGTCCTTGGTGGAGATAGTGCAGTCTCATGGCCTCACAATAGTGCCATATGCTGATGCCGACGGCACTCAGATTGTTATCTCCTTCACACCTGACACCGTGTGATCAGCTTAAATCCTGTTTAAAGGATGTAGCAGAATGTATGCCAATTAGGTGCCTCAAGCCTAACAGGATAAAACTAAAGTAATGGTGGTCAGCAATGATTTTAATCGCCGATCAGAGACATGCTAGCCAGACTTCACCCTATTCCCAAAAATATAGTAAAAAACCTTGGTATTTGGCTGGAGCACAAACTCACCTTATAAGTAAAAGTGCTGCCATTAGCAGGTAGGTGTTTTGGAAATATGAGAATGCTCAGAAAAAACCTTAGGGCCAGATTTAAGAAAAGTGGCTCTGCACCCAGTGCAGCGCCACTTTTCTTGTGCCCCTCAGCAACCCACTACCCCACCATGTGTGCGCCGTACCTAAGATATGGCGCACCATGGCGGTAGTTAGGGAACCATGTTGATGCTAATCTTGCAAAGCCTATTGAGGCCCACTGTAAACAATGGTGTGCCTCCTTTTAATGCCTGCTCTGAGCATGCTTTAAAAGTGCCAGAAAAAAATGACACAAAGAAATCTCTTTGCAACATTTTTTTGGCCCCCTAATGGGGGAACGCCCCCTTTGCATACATTATGCCTGGGTCAGGCATAATGTACTGCAAAGAGTTACAAAGTGGCACAATGCATGCACTGCGCACTTTGTAAATTTGGCTTTGGCTTGGCGATTTTGGCTTTGTTGGGTCACAGTAGCGTAAAAACAAATTATGCTAATGTGTCACAGGGAGGCGCAAGGGGCCTGAAGGAGGTTAGTGGTCCATGTGCTAATCTAATTCTTTCTCATTTGGCCTGTGGTAATTCTCTCTAGTTTTGATGTCCCCAGTACATGGTGAGAAGATTGCAGGTGATACATAATGTGGTGGCTCGCCTCCGGCTAATGATTCCAAAACACAAGTCAGTATCATGTTTGCTAGCTTACCTTCACTGGCTACCTGTTAAAAAGAGAATCTAGTTTAAAGCTCTTTGTATGGCTCATTGAGCTCTACATAATAGGGGAATTGACTACTACAGCTTCTGTTACGAACTTATACTCCCAACAGGACCTTGTGACCAACTGCTTCATCTCAGTTAGTCACTGTACTGAAGGCTAGAAGTGGTGGCAGGTCCTTTGCCTGGTTGGTCCCCTGATTATGGAACTCCTTACCTGGGAAGATATGGAAAATTGATAAGGAGCTGAGGTTTAGAAAGCAATTAAAAATCTTGCTATTTGTCTAAAGTCATAAAAAATGGTCTGGCTATTTGTTGCATGGCGCTGTGAGGCCCATTTCGGTAGCCATGCTCTTCACAAAATTTCTAGTCTAGACTATAGGTTTGATGAATGCAATTACAGTAGACAGTGATTTAGAACTATGGCTATGTGCTTCCCTGCTTTCATCAACATCCTTCAGTGGGACCTTTACTTTATTTTAATTGAGGATGAACTCATATATTAAACAAAGTTCCTAATTAATCTCAGGGGGACTGGTTTTAAACTGGTAGAAGGTAGAAGTTGTACAGTGTACAATTTGTTTTAAAGAAACAAATTTCAGCGATAATGACTGGCAAAGAGCTAAGACAATATAAAGACAGGTCCTAATGGTTAGTCATGTTGGGTGCACCACCCTGCCTTTAGAAAGGTTCTAAAAACTTGTTTTTTCTGCCAGTAGTGCTTGAAATTGGGTGTTTTTTTCTTGCTATTGACTGAGACTTATTTTTCAACCATGATATCTTGAGGGTCTAAATATGCTTCCCAAATAAATCCTCATTCATTTATCCAAAATGCACAATCATTTCCCGAAAAATTAAATGGGATAAGTGTGATTCACAATGGCAGGGATGGGGGAGTGGTACTAGTGGGAAGTGGGACATGATGTCTGCTGGGAAAGGCAGACACAAGTGGAATACCATATAAACTGTAAAAACTCCAGATGGGAACATGATTCCCCAAAACGAGTAGTATAATACTAGAAGATAAAACAGTGGCACGCAGGAGGCAATATGATGCGTGTAATATCTTATGATTGAAAGGGCCACACATATACAAAAAGAAGGAGATTAGATGTTGTGGATATTGTTTTGAGCCACTTTTGACGGCCGGTGAGGAAAAGCCTCATTACAAAAACGGCAGAGCATAGAGAATGCTTACCGTATTTTTTAATATATTTTACCAATGCAAAATGTATTGAATATTGATCCGTATGGGCATAAACCGGATCCCTCAATTTGAGGTGAACTATTGGTGGGAGTACTGTTTGAACCATGATACAAATGTGACCTAGAAAGTGTTTGTTCTCTGTGTTTTCTTTACAGGTACTCAAAAGGAGCTGTGCATGTATAATAATATTAACAGCAAAAGATACTGGCACAAGTCTTAGTGAACTGGTGCAAATAAGAGTAGGTCCTGAAGAAAGCCATATTGACCCCACAGTCTGGAACAAGTCAACCTTAAATTAGGTGTAAGAGTGCATTATATCTCCATGAAACATCACACACTTTTTTAATCTTGTCCGGGAGCACCATCAATAAAGTTACACCAGTAGGAGGGCGCCCTCTAGACAACACCATTTTTGTTTTTCAGATTAAGCACAGAACACTGTTTACGCGCACAAAAAAATCTTTCACCTGTTCCGCTGTAGTCAGACATGGAAGCACACCCTGGAGATGCTAGGCACCCAGGGTAGGAACCCTATGATGAAGCATGCCACCAACGAGGTTGGTGGGTGGGGGTCTTATAAAGACAAAAAGAGTCTCTTAGAACACAGAGACAAGTTGCATATATCAAGAAAAGGTAATGCAGCTGCTTTCACTGTTATGATCACAAATTCGATTTGGGAAGGTAAGCAGGTATTCTCCTCTTCTCACTCTCTCTTGTGTTATTTTTCATGACTGATAAACCCTGACCTGAGGAAGCTGTCAGATCTCACAAGAGTGACAGAAAAAAAAGTGAACTTGCTAACCACGTACTTTACCACGTACTTTTCTGAACTCCGATCCATTGTCATTAAACTACAAGGGCCAGATGTAGCAAAGGTTTTTACCCATTCTGTGTCTATGGGGAAAAGTTTTCGTACATATGGTCCCAAGAAACTGAAAACACACTGGAGACAGACTGAATGAAGCTGAAGGGAAATCGTGACGCAGTCATTCGTACTTTCTGGAGAGAGTGGAGGGCCCATCAGTTTTGCTCTGCCTGGAGGAATGATGAATGAAACCGTGAGAAACATGGTTATTGGTTGAGAGGGGTGGGAGCCCTACTCAACAAACAACTACAGTCCTTGTCAGGGTGAGCTACAAAAGTCAGTAAATTAACCTGTGCTTAACCCTCTGGTAGCTTCACACAAAAGCAGGCAGGCACACAGTATTAAAGTAACAACACAATATAATACAAATCCCAAACCAATTTAGTAAAACACAGGATATATTTTAATGAATAAAAAGTCATCAAACCAATTGAATGTAATTAGTAAAACTAGAGTCACAATTTTAAAAGTTTTTAGTGACATATGGCATCTAAAAGATCAAAGTGCCAACCACAGGTATCTGGCCTGGAGAGACCGGGGCAAAGTCCAGAGTTAAGACCAACCCTGGTTTGGCTCAGTCTTGGCTTACTTTCGGACTTAAAAGGTTTCTTGAAGAAAAGCCCAGGATAAGGTAGAGTTGAACGGGGCAAGGCAGCAAGCTCTGTCCAAGGGAGTCTTTGACGTTGTCAGTGAGCCACTTGATGAAGTCTTGGTTAATCCGTCGAGAGTGGGAGAAGCTGGAATTCTAGGCCAAGGAGGTTGTCGCCAATGGGGCGCCTGATGTCGCCGAGCCTGGTGGAGATTTTTACCTTTCGGCTTGGACTATTTTTGGGAAGTCAAAAACCTCCAGCGGGACAAAGTTGCAGCCTTTAGCCGAAGAGGGCTGTACAAGGCCATAAACTGTCACTGAGAGGTCCAGCTGAACAGGATTTTCTGCTGTGGAGAAGAACGTAGTGAGAGCTACCACAAATTCAGGCTGACCGATGATGCACCTTGGGCAGACTGGCTGGCAGGTAGGACCCAATCTTCTGTCGGTTCTTCTGTCACTTTTTGGTGATAACTTTTCAAAGTTCCAAGTTGTAGGGTTAGACAGAAGTGTCTGGTCTAACACAACGTCCAATGGTTCATGACCCAGGGGGCACCATTTGGGGGATAGAACTTACTTCAGCAGAGGCCAGGTGCAGGGTTCAAGTCTATGGAGCTTTTTATCTCCCTGTAGTTCACAGAGGAGGCTAGCCATCTACCCCTGGAGTCACTTTTGATGGTTTAGCAAGGCAAGCCTTTAGGCAGCAGTGCAGTCCTCTGGTAGCACCAAGGTGCCCTGTAGACCTTTGGGAGTCCAGATAATCCATCTAAAGTCTTTCACTGATCCAGGCGCTTACTAAAGAGGTGTTCTGATGGTCCAGTATGTTATACCTGGTGCCAGCCTTTAAAATAGAGGAATTTCCTATGCTATCCCCACATCTGGTTCTGAAACGATCTTCCCTTCCCTTGCCAAGCACCAAGAAGTCTGGCGTAGCAACAGACTAGTTTCTGGTCCCTTTGTATGTGCTGGAGGCAAGCCCTTTGAAGTGAATGTGGGGCAGGGAACAATTCCACCTCCAGCCATCCTGGCAGGATGGCCAAACTTGCCAGAATGTAGTCCTACTGTCTGGGAGGAATACACAAGGCTCAACAGCAGAGCTGTTCACAGGCATGTGACCCAGGGCACTAACAGGTAGCAGAAATGGTTAGTACAAAAAATTGGCAACTTTCTAAAAGTGGCATTTTCAGAATTGTGACTTAAAATCTGACTTTACCATTAAAGATGATTTTAAATTACAATTATTTTGAATAAACAGCTGCTGGACAGGTAAAGACTAACCTACTGCACCGCCAGTAAATTCCCTTTTTTCTATGTGGCTAGTTGCTCACCTCACTTGGTTAGCTGTCCAACATCCTAATCCTTAAGGTACATAGCAAATAGAGCAGCAATGCCCTTTAGTCATTTACTCAAGAGATTCCATAAGTCCAAACAACAAGACTTTAAACTTCTTGAAGTTATGTTGTTAAAAATCAGTCCTTTGTTCTTCTGATTCTCTTCATAAAATGCAACCAGGCAGATAATGCATTTCACTCATACACCACAGTGTTTATCAGGGCTGCAATTTACCAAATCATACATTTTGGGACTTATGGACTCTGTTGTGTAAATGACTATGGAACGTTGCCTCTCCATTTGCTATGTAGACAATTCGTTTGAGACCGAACTTGATGTAATAAGGTAACCCGGTGTTATCAAATGGTAGAGGTAGGCTCCACAGTAGTGAAAAACAAATTGAGCTGTTTTTCCCTACCAGGACATTTAAACTTAAGAACACATGTCCTACTTTTTACAAACAATGCACCTTGCCCTTTAGGCCTGTGGGGGCCACCTTAGGGGTGACTTTTATGTTTTAAACAGGGAGAGTTAGGTCTGGCAAAAGGTTTATTTCTCTAAGGTCTAAATGGCAGTATAAAACTGCACTACAGGCTTCAGTGGCATGCCTGAGACTTCTTTACAAAGACTGCTTTAGTGGGTGGCACAAGGAGTACTGCTGGCCAGGTCCGACTTTACGACCCGGGGCTCCCTGTGCAACAGTTTATTGTGGCACCCCCCCACCCCGTGACCTCCTCCTCGGTTTCGCTCACTACCACCCGGCAAATGTGCCCCTCATCTCTCCATCGCTCCCGTTTCACATACATTCATGTGTTTTAAAGCACTTGTAAAGGCTGGCTTTACTAATCTACTCAGCTAGCCACATAAAATATAGGGGCATATTTAAGAGCCCCTAGCGCCATTCTAATGCAATATTAGCGTCTTTTTATTTTACGCTAATGCAGCATTAGAAGCCCAAAAACGCAGTGCCATATTTACAAAGTGGCGCAATGCATGCATTGCGCCACTTTGTATCCCTTTGCGCTACATTATGCCTGCGCCAGGCATAATGTATGTAAAGGTGGCATTCCCCCATTAGGGGGGCCAAAAAATGGAGGTGTTAAAAGGAGGGGTCTGTTGGTTACAATGGGCCTCTGGGTGCTTTGCAGGATTAGCATCAAATTCTTTTACGCTAATCCTGCAAAGCCCTGGACTAGCGTAAAGAATTCTGACATTAGTCCGTTAACTACCACCATGTTGCACCATATTTTAAATACAGCGCACACATGGTGGCATTAAGGGAGCGCTAAGGGGCGCAAGAAAAGTAGTGCAATGTCATCTTTTCCAAATATGCTGCATAGGGGCATGTTTAAGAGCCCCTAGTGCCATTCTAACCACCACATTAGTGTAATTTTGTTAAAGATAATGGGGGGTTAGAAGTCCAAAAATGCTCCGCCATATTTACAAAGTGGTACAATGCATGCATTGCACCACTTTGTAACCCTCTGCGCTACATTATGTCTGCCCCAGGCATAATGTATGGAAAGGGGGCATCCCCTAGTTTGTGGGGCAAAAAAATGGTGCAAAGAAATCAGACAGATTTATTTGCGTAATTTTTTTCTGGCACTTTTAACGCCTACTCAGAGCAGGCATTAAAAGGAGGCTTCCATTGGTTCCAATGGGCCTCTGGGTGCTTTGCAGGATTAGCGTCAACATTTTTTATGCTAATCCTGCAAAGCGCTGGACTAGCATAAACAAATTCTGACGCTAGTCCCCTAACTACCGCCATAGTGCACCGCATATTAAATATGACGCACAAATGGTGGCATTAGGAGGGGTGCTAAGGGACTCAAGAAAAGTGGCGCAGCACTGTGTGCAGCGCCACTTTTTTCAAATATGTCCCATAGGTCAGTGCTTAATTTATAAATAAAAAGGTGCAGGTGCCCAAAGCCCTCCTCTTAAACATGTGGCTGCTGCAATTAAATGTGTGAACACAGAATACAGAGGCAGCGTAATCCTGAAGCTATCTCGGGCCTCTTCAATCCATTTACAGGCACTCCCTGCCCCTTCAGCTCACTGTTGCGGATTTCTGCTTTTTCCCATTGTGACGCTTTTTCGTTTTCCTCTTCCTCTGTCTTTACCATATGTGTATTTTTCTAGCAGTAAATGCCTGAGGCAGAAAAATAAGCACCGGCCCTCAAAAATAAGTGCTGGTGCTCTGCACCGGAAACAACAAACACAAATTAAGCACTGCCATAGGGGCATATTTGAGAGTACCTAGTGCCAGTCTAATGTTAAATTAGTGTCATTTTGTTACACTACTGTGCTGTTAGAAGGCCAAAATTTTTGCGCCATGTTTACATTGCGTTGCCCCACTTTGTAACCCTTTGCGCTACATTATGCCTGCGCCAGGCATAATGTATGCAAAGGGGGCATCTCCCGGTTAGGGGGGGGGCAAAAAAATGACGCTTTGCAAGCTTAGTGTCAAAAAATTTTACGCTAATCCTGCAAAGCGCCGGACTAGCGTAAAAATATTCTGATGCTTGTCCCCTAACTACAGCCATGGTGCGCCATATTTTAAATATGACGCACACATGATGGCGTTAGGTGAGCACTAAGGGGTGCACGAAAAGTGGCGCTGCACTGTGCGCAGCGCCACTTTTCTTAAATATGCCCCTTAGATCTGTTTTTTGCAGCAGGCATATTGACCCTCCATGCTACTTTATGTTGAGTCGATCCTGCCACTAGGCAAAACTCCCATCTCTCTCTCTCTAGCAGGAACATTAATCACAAGAGGTATCTTGACATTTTAATTGTTTCTTGAAGGCTAAACGCACACGAACTTTTCAGCAGGTGCTTTTAAATCTGAAGTTTCGGGGGTTATTGCTAAACACAGCGCCCCCTAAGGTCAGCGGCCTGCGCGGTCGCACCACTCGCACCACCCAAAAGCTGGCCCTGTTACTGGCCCATTAGTAGCATTACATTTGTAGGCCCTGGGTACATGTAGCACCATATAGTAGGGGACTATGAGTAAATTAAATGTGCCAATCAGGTGCACGCCACTTTTATGGACACAGCGTAAGCTCTTTACCACTGGTTAGCACTGAGTCCTAATGCTAGCAAAAATGAATTTGTAAAATAGAAGCTGCAAAGGCAAAAGGTTTGGGGGAAGACCACATCAAGGATGTCAGGTTTAACAGAAACCAAAGTTATTTATAACATCTTCTGTGTTGAAAGGACTGAAAAAACACTGACTCCACCTCTGTCACCCGGTGCTCCAGTGGCTTGATTATTGACTAATGGAGATAGAGAACCTATCCTTCAGTGGGAAAGATGGAGTGATGCAGCAGGTTATGAGGCCAACAAAATGAAATCTATCTGGATTACATGCATCACATGCACTACCATGGAAAATCCTTTGCGGCAATGGCAGGACAATTGCGGTTTGAAGTACATGCTGCTTTTCCCTGTGAAACGTAAGGTGATTAAAGACAACACAACACATTTTTTATTTCACATGAGTAAGTCTAAGACTTGCTGGAGGGATGGCAGAAATTGCATAGAAAGAGGCAACAACAAGAAGGTGATGGGAGGTATGTGTGACTTGCTCTCAGCCACTGGCAATCACTCCGGGCGATATTCAAGTCCGTTGTTTTTCACAAACCATGTCACTTGAAACAAAGGCCAATCTTATGCTAATTGTACTGAAACTGCTCCTCATGGGAACAGTCCATACCCAACTGCTAGGCATGGTCCCCTCCAGAAGGGACTACAAACAGCCCCATACTGGTTTTGACCTGCCTAGGTCTCGTCAATGATGTAGAGCTTGTGTCCTGTGGGACAGTGAGAATGGGATCCATGTCTTGGCATACCTGTTCACTTAGGGCATAAACTTTAACTACAAAAAAGTGATAGTTGGAATGGTTTAATTAACCTCAGCCACTGGCAATGGCTTGGGCCACATTCCATTCCACCGTTTTTCACCCACCATGCCTCTCTAAGCAAAAGCCTGCCTTATGCAAATCAGTACTAACTCTTCTCCTCATGTGACCAGCCTGTACTGAACTGCTAGATAAGGCCTTCTCCAAAAGGGACCACCAGCAACCCCCGACCTGTTTCAAGCTACTTAGATCTCCTCAATGAGGTATAGATTGAGTTCAATGACAGACTGAGCATGGGACCCATGTCTAGGCATACCTGTCGAATTTAAGGCCTAAACTAAAACAAGGTGATGTGTGGAGTGCCTGCATTAGTATTAGCCACTGGGAATCTCTTGGGCTGCATCGTTTTTCAACCACAATGTGAATCTAGACCTAAGCAGGTCATTCTAGAAAAGGCCTGCCTTATGCAAATCAGTACTGACTCTGCTCCACATGGGAACTGCCCATCCCTAACTGATAGTCAAGCCCCCCTCCAAAAGTGACCACAGGAACCTCCAGACTGGCTTCAACTACTTAGGTCTCATCAGTGAGGTTTGCCTTGAGCCTTTGGGACAGTAAGCATAGGACGTGGGTCTAGGAATACCTGTCATATTTAGGGCATAAATTGCAACAACAACAAGGAGTTGGGTGGAATTCTTTAAATAATATCAGACACTGGCAGTCACTCAGGCCTCATTCAGGTCCATTGTTTTTGGCCCACCTTAGGTCATCTTCGGTTACTTGTGTAGTGGGTCTATGGAGGACCTGACCTGGCAGTTTGGGCTAGACTGCTCATATTGGAGCAGAGTAAAGACTGATTTGCATTTAACTGGGTCCAACCTCAGGTGGCCTGGTGTGCAGAATAACAATGGACTGGGATGCCGCCCCAACTAACTACCAGTGGCTGAGATTAAGTCAAGTATTCAATCCATCACTTTTTGTATATTTCAATTGAAAGAAGCACATTCTCCCAATCTGAAGATATAAGCCCAAGGGATTTGGGAGAGATGACTGTCAATCTACACAAATGCAGTGCTGGTTATTGAGTAAATCACAATGGGGGTCATTATGACCCTGGCAGTCTTTGACCGTCAGGCCCAAAACGACGGGAGCACCGCCAACAGGCTGGCGGTGCCTCCCGGCGTATTTGGACCGCGGCGGTAGTGCCGCGAATGCACCGCCGGGGACGGCGGTATACCGCCATTTTAGCCCCGGCGGTGATAATCCACCAGGGCAGCGCTGCAAGTGACTCCCCTACCGCCAGCCTGTTTCTGGTGGTTTGACCCGCCAGGAAGAGACTGGCGGTAAGGGGACTCAGGGGGCCCCTGCACTGCCCATGCACTTGGCATGGGCAGTGCAGGGGCCCCCAGACAGAGCCCGTTGCGCATTTCACTGCCCGAATTTCGGGCAGTGAAATGCGCGACGGGTGCTACTGTACCCGCTGCACATCAGCATTGCCGCCGGCTCAATTACGAGCCGGCGGCAATGTTGATGTGACATTTCCGCTGGGCCAGAGGACTGTAACTCTGTTACCATCCGCTGGCCCAGCGGAAATGTCAAAATAGGGAGCCAGCCATACCGCCAGCAATGGCGGTATCCTGGCGCCCGCAACCTCGGCGGTCTGCCGTGCAGACCGCCGAGGTTGTAATGACCCCCAATGTCTTACCGAGCAAAAGACTATTAGGACTGCACTGAGAATTTGTAAGGGAGGGACTATGGAAGGAATATCTGAGTTAAGTCATCGCAGATCCAGTTGGCCATGCACAAATCCAGGGTTCCGGATGGTGCTGTTGAAAGCACGACAGCCTCCGGCCCCCTGTCCCACAGTACTTGAGCTGAAATGATGATGATGATGAAATTTGTTGTGCACTCAAATGCCCGGAGGATGCTAGACTCCATGCCGGCCTGCTCCAGTGCAGGGACCTGCTGAAGATGTGGACTTGTATGGTCCTTCTATGGGTTCCTGGTTTGTTGATGCTGTTATGGTTGGTTTTATACAATGATGGTAAGTTGGTAATTCTAGAGTGTGGTAAGTGGACCAGAGAACACAGAAAGAACATGCCTTTATTAAAGACTATGAGTGAAATAAGGTTCTGTGGAGGAAGACCCGGATATGGAGATGTAGAGCAACATACTCAACCTACCACTACAGACGATACACTAAGGGGTCTGTGGTAGAGCTGCAGGGGCACTGAGGTCTGTTTAGTTAGTGATATAAAGTTATAAACAGTTACAGGCAGCAAGTCGTAAATGGCTATGCACTGTAGAAAACCAAACCTAACAAGAATGAGAGGTATACATATTCATAAATTTACTCTTGACTGGTTTAGAGCAGTACTTCCCAAACCTTATAGAACCACAATGCAATTTTTATAACAACAAGCTTTTCCGACCCACCTAGCTTTAATGGACATGAGGCAGGGGCAATGTTTTTTAATGTAATAGTAGATATGCTCCCAAAATGCTGTGAATTACCAAAATATAACACTGTTTACAAATTCTTGCATCCCAATGTCACAGTAACTGTTTATAAATGTCACAGTCTGGACCACCCCTTTAGTATGTTTTATCGGACTGTGGCCAAAATATTGAGCTGCCCATAAACGTGGGAGATGGGGAACTGCACTCGAGCTGGAGCACTTTTCAGAGTGAGGGCCTGTGGCATTTGTTCATTAAAAGGCTTCTGAAAAATCAATCTGGGTGCTGATACTAATGATTTAGAAAACCTCTTCTGCAGCAGAGTATAGGGTAAGGCCTCATATCCATTGTGGGGTGTGTGTGTGTGTGTATATATACATGTACATTACATGGGCACCAGATTACATTACTTAAGGTAAGATTATTTTTATTTTCAGGAGAGATTAAATGAATTGTCCAGAGCCAACAACAGGACTTAAACTTGGTTCTCCAGATCTAAAAATTTTCATCTCCGGCAATTAGGCAACATCCATAGTTCTCAAATTATGTGTGAAAGTTATGCACAAGTTGATTGACTGTATGATCAATGATAGTGAGCACATTCTCTATTGAAATGGTTTTGTGATAAAAAAAAAGCAGCAACAAATAGTGGAAGGTTCACCCAGAGTCTTGCTTGGGAATGCTTGCAAGGGTTTGTTTTAATACTGGACATAGGGACATAGCTGCATCTTTGCTCCAGTGGTACTGGAACAATGTTCAATGTTACATCTCTAAAGTCATAGACATTGGGAATAATCATAGCTTGACACAAAGTGTAGCAAATGTATTCAGTAGGGGAGTGGTAAAGGTGTAACACATAACTGGTGGTGCATTTTTGAGCATACTGTCACAAATCTATTACTAAAGCACCATGCGGTAGTGCACTGTCATTAACAGACATCCCATTTTCCGTTGAAAGGGCCACCAAAGTTGCACAGAAGTACAATTGTACTGGTAAAACTATATAGCACATAAATGACAATGTACGGAAAGTTGGTTTTAGTGAATATTTATCAAACTTTGCGTCTTACCAAGTAAAAGTGTCTTGAGTTTTTTTTAATCCTGTTAAAATCTTCCATCACACTCCATCACACTCCAGAACTACAAAAATTTGCTTCATTCTTTCTTTCATATCTGCTGATATATTCTGAAATATGTGTACAGGTATTGAAATGTCGTTGTGTTACAAAAAATAATATCTCATAGCCTTTCCTATTACACTCCTTGTGCCCCAGCAAGATTGTTACATATCTCACTTTTAAAGCTCGTCTCAATTTGCAGTCAGAGAAAGAAAAGTAAACTCCAACCCTAAAGATAACAAAATAAGCAGCAATTTGTCAGAACACACATCATGGTATTTAATCTCTGGCTTTGAAGCAGAGCAAATGTGACAAAATAAACAGAAAATGTAAAGGCATCTTTATTTATTGGTCTGTTGTCACCCACCGTTGTGACCCACAGTTTTAGGAACACTTGTTTAGAGAATGGATTCAATTTAGCTGTTTTCGCTGAATGCAAGAGTGCTGATGAACTACATGAAACGATATAGAGTACTGATCTTCATAAAAAAGGCAGCGTGTCAGGATAACGTTTCTTCAAGAGACCAGCCTTGCCTTACAAGAACATGTTAGATCAGCAGCAAAACTGAAAGGACTGCTATAATCGATCACTTACTTATCTTACGGTAGGGGTGTCTCTTGTGGATAGACTGTGGAGTTCCAGTTGAATTATTATCAGCACAGTGGGATCCTGAGGGGGATACATTATGGTACATGGGTCGTTGAAAGGGAGAGAGGTTTGCTTAGTGAATGTATACAATCCTAATACGGAGGACATGACTTTCTTTGCCTGATTCTTGGACTTAATGCTCCGTTGCTTTGGGCAGAGGAGTTTAACTGTGTAATGTAAGCCATCAACGACAGGAATCCCTCAAGACCGGCCCCCCCATATATGTATATACTCTTCAGTAGATCTATATTTTGAATCACTTGTACATGATAGACGTATGGCGAACACAATATCCAGATAATTTAGCCTTCTCCTTTTTATTCACCCTCTACTCCCAGTACCTTCTACAGAATCCTTGACTAAAAGAATTTGCACAGTTTTGTACTGCAGTTCCCAGAGAGGAGGCCAGAACTGCACCAAGGGAAACATGCATTGGGTGACTTGTATCGATGATTATAAAACTACTCAACCTAATCCTGTTGCCAGAGAGATCACAGGAATGGCAAAAATATGGGAAAATGTTATTGTTGCTTATTAAGAGGGAGATAAATAGAGCCAATATTCTGGCAGTTACAGATAGCGGTAGACAGACAGAACTTGAAATCAACTGATTGCGGGACATAGATATGGGAATACTTTTTCAGTGCTTGAAAAGTATAATGTCAGATATGTGGAAGGGGATTTGCACCATGTCATATCATGGTTAGCTGTAATTGTCGTTGTGAATGGGAGGCAAGAGAAAGGCAGGGAGGACTGAGGTTCAGTAATCTTCCTTTCTGTTGTATTCTTTGTTCTATTTACGGCTAACTACCCTACATGACTATTGTGGACTTTAGCACTGAATTGTATGATGTAATGACAATACCATATTTGGTGTTCATGAACTGTGATGTAAGTAATCAATAAAGAGTTTTTGTAAAACAAAAAAGTATGAAAGAGAAATCATGTTTCTCAAAGACTTACCTAGAGGCACAGGACATTTGTAGTTTAAATGATTCACAGTTCTGCAGACAGTAGTTTTAAAAACACCCACTGCACTGGAATGTGCAACCCTTGTACTCTAAATCATTAATTGTCTCATTAGAGTTTGGTGGGTGACCCGCCATCTGACAGGGTTGTAAAGGAAATTACCTAAGTCACCCTGGCAGGACTACCGCCCACCACATTTATAGATCTCTGGCGGCCCTCTGAAAGTTTGCTGAACAGATGACATGTTTCAGGCAGCTTCTCAGCAGAAAAAACCCGAAAAAACGAATAATGCTTGAAGCGTAATACCGTGTCCCACGAACTCTAAATCAAGCCCTATATTTTGTCTGCCCCTTTTGCCTATTCCCTGTAAAGCTCTCCTTCTAGGAGACAGCCTTTTCAATTTTAGAATTCACTCTCACACACACTACCATTCTCCACTAGTTACAAAACAAGGTACATATTATTGCATTAAAAAATATTAGACTATGAATATACATCTGAATACTCCAGTGTTACTGTAGACTAATGATTCACCCAGAATGTAAAATTTCAATATTGTAGAGTATTCGTACTCTATAAATTCAAGTATCATGGGCACAGGATTATTTTGTGTGTTGATGGTAAACAGAAATTACAGGAGCAATTCATTATGTTCAGTGTACACAGCCACTGAAACTGGTCCATGATAAATTGATTCAATGTCATGGATTTAAACTTTATATAATGTTTTTTAATTTTGCAGTTAGTATGATACTTTTTCGGCCTTTAAAAAATATTCAAGTTAGTCTGTGAAAAGAACACTTGTTGTATGTATCACTTAAATTATGCAACATTTAAAAATTACAACAGGAATTGAGACATACCCAGGTTCCATTTTTAGATCATTTTATGGGATTCTGTTGTTCTTTGAATAGCGAAAATCAGTGAAATTTTGGTCCATATCTAGAAGCATTCATGAGATTATTTTTGTACTACAAGTTCATCATCCCTTATCTTGCTAATGAAATTTGTTCAGAAAGGGCACTTGTGATATCCAGAAAATGTGGCTTGGGAAAATGTTGGAAAATGCTTGGTGAAAGAGGCAATGAATATTTTGGCTAATCTTGCTAGCATTCTGATTTCGCACTGCATTAATTAAACTACCTGTACACTTTTCAGACATTAACTATACTATCCTTTTGATTGATTTTGCTTTCGCCTAAGATTCTACTTCATTATGAATGAACAGTAGACAGAGGGACTGATCATTTTGTATACTTAACTCATTCTAGGTTTCGCTGAATTCTTTAGAAATTAATGCATCTATGATCGGTATAATCTTAAAATGTTTTCCCTGTACTGTAGGATAGATTTTATAACAACAAACTCTTTCATTGTCCCTTCCAGTGAATGCTTACCACATTGATACCAAACATGAGAGCATTGAAGAAAATAAACACATTTGGAGCATATTAATTTTACAGGTATAAATAAAATGGTGCTTTGAGTCCCAGTTACAACCATTTTCAAAACTATTCAACAAATGATCAGTTTTGTCATGTTCATTATAATTTGCACTTTAACATTTTAGAAGATGCCACTGAGCATGGGAAAACCAACAGAAGTTTAATAAAATGTATTTGCATTATGTTAACGTGGCTGTTGTCCGGTGGATATTCCAACACTATTCCTGCTTATTGGGGCTAAAATCCCAAATAAAGGAGCAGCATAACATTTGTAACAACAATAGTTTTTCTCCAGTATTACTCCTTTTGCAGTTTGTTACAGACATAAACATAATGTGAGCATCCGTCTTCTTGATGTCTTTTATTTTATGAAGCTATGGGACCGAAGTCATGCCAATGGAATCTGTCTGCTGTTCTCGTATTGTTTTCTCTGGTCGAATGCACATTGCCAGTCTCTGTGGGAGGTGAATAAAAGAAAAGTAATAAAATTAGGTGTTATTACTATAAATAATTGTGCTGGTTCTTTAATCAGGCACTTTGTGCTTCTATGCAATAGAGAGGGTTTATGAAAATAAATGGCACATACTTTCAAGGAATGTTCTGAGTTGGGGGGTAATTAAAAATCCTGATTTCTGGAGGAACTGAAACATCTGGTGGACATTCAACATACTATTTACAAAGGTTCCTCCATAAGGATAGGACATTTTTCATGTGGCTTCTCTAATGGATTTAACCATTAATCTACAAATCAAAGATTTATTGTTTCCACCCACGGGTTAATCAGCTCTGTGTTTACATTTTGGCAATGAGTAAAAGAGAGATGTCTTGAAATGGTAGAGTTTATGAATTGCTAAACAAGTCAACATCTTATGGTGGATTTTTCTACAGCAAATTCATCACCTTTTGTATATTGATCTGACTGGTTCCAGAATTTCAGATCTGGGACTACCCCTTGTCTCTTCACAAGACTACTTTCCAAAACTGTACAAATTTTAATACCAATGTGTAGGGGAAAATGTCACCCGCTAAAACCACAGAGTTCAAGCTTTATAGGGACTGTCACAAGCAAATGTCTGTGACAGATCTCCACAGATTTGTCTTTGGTATTTGGTTTTGGACCACAACCTTAAGACATGCAGTTACTGCGCCTTGATGAATTCGGGACCGCGAGGTGAAGCTGTATATCACCAAGCACTTGAAGACTTCATGCCATGACTGGTCGAAGTTGAAGGGAAGGTCCTGTTCTCTCTTCCGAAGGTCTTTGTTGCTGTCAAACCCGTCAGGTAAGACAAAAAAGAAGTACAAAAAGTCCAAGTGGGACTTGGCCTTTTCTGCCACTCTTGAACTCCTGAGAAAGAGTGAGGACATAAACAACTCTTGGTCAACTCTATCTCCTTTTGAGCTGATTATGACTCTTATCCCTTTGCAACCTGAATTCCTAGCTCTTCCGATGACACCACAACATATCCATGAGTTCTCTGAAACTATGGTGCATCTGTTCAGCATGCTGCTTGCCCCACTGGCATGCCTTTGGACCCAACGAAACTGCAAGGACCAACAGATGTAACTTCACTGGCAGGTCCGTACTCAGTGCACTGTGTTTCGGGCACTATTCTAGCTTCAGTGCTGACATCGGTTGTGGTGCTACACCCACGCTAGATCTTGGAACATCAATGTAGATTCTGACACTGTCCATGATGGATGACAAAACGCAACTGAAAGTGCATTCCAAATCTGGTCTGACTCAGCTTCAACCTTTTGACACGCCATCATACTCTGACACTTTGACCTTGCCTCAAGGAACAACCTAAATCATCTGCAATCTTTTTGGCACAGATTCTGATAATGACCTCTATGATGAAGGGATTGTGTTTGCTCATCCATACACTGAAGACAACTGGTATGATGACCTACAAGATGCCAGTGGACTGGATACATCTGGAGGCACTGGGTTGGCCCTGGGCCGGTTACTGAGGAAAGTGCCTGCTTTGCAGTTGTGATACGAAGGGTGACTGAGGTTCTAGACCTTTGGAGGTGAAAAAGAAAGTACTCACCAAAGTCCTCCAAACTGGGCAGATCACTACTGAGCTTGTTTTCTTTTAATATGGCCCTCATGAACACCTTTCTTTGGAGATAGGCAGAGGCATGTCCCGAACCGCCAGTCAATAGGCAGAGAGTGAGGCGCCACCACCCTGTCCCGGGTGACTTGGCTTTCCAAACATAGCAAGCGACCCCAGAAGTGGAAGCTGGGCGTTACTCCTCCTTTCTGGTGCTGAAGAAGGACTGAGGCCTTTCTGTACTAGATTTTCATCTTCTTAATTTATTTTCACATAGCTCAAGATGCATACCCTGTCCCAGGTCTTGTTAACACTCGATCCGGGAAACTAGATGGTTGCAGTGGACCTGCAGGGCACTTATTTTCACATCCGCATCCTGCAGGTCCACATGCGTTACCTGTAGCTCACAGTGGGGAACAAGCACTTTTAGTTTGCTGTGCTCTTCTTTGGCCTCACCAGTGCCCCTTGGGTGTACATGAAAGTCATGGCAGTGGTTGCACCACACCTTCAGAGGTCAGAGGTTCCAGTCTTCCCCTCCCTGAATGACTGGCTGCGAATGGCAGGCTCACCCCATCACTGGGGTTCACTATAAATGTGCCAAAGTCACACCTAACTGCTTCACAGATGCTCCCGTTCATTGGAGCTTTTTTAACCACTGTGCAGTTTCATGCCTTCCCCCGCAGCAGAAACTCCAGGACATTCAGACTATGATCCCAATGTTTTGGCCTCTGCCGTAGATCTCAGTGAAGATATGTCTGAGGCTTATGGGTCTCCTAGTCTCCTGCTGATAAAGCATGCCAGGTGACATATGAGGGCTCTGCAGTGGGATCTGAAGCCCCAGTGGGCACAACATCAAGGGGATTTTCCGGACCATGTCCAGATTTCTTAGGAGACTGCAAAAGAGCTGCAGCAGGGCTGCTGGAATGAGATTAGATCAGCAGCACACCCCTCTCCATACCTAACCTAGAGATAACAGTGCTAACTGGTGAATTGCTTCTGTGTTAGAGAGGCCATCTGGGAGAGGTAGAGAATAGAGGCATCTACGGTGGAGGCCCTGCACCACACCAAGTTTCTGGAGTTGCGAGCCAGCTGCTTGGCATTGAAAGCCTTCCTGCCATCCATCAAAGGGAGGTTGGTGCAGAGGTACAGGGACAAGACAACTGGCATGTGGGACTGTGTCAGAAGGTGCTATACCTCTGGAAGTGGCTGGAACACCCAAGAGTTTCCTACTGGCTCACCACCTGGCAGGATCTTAGAATGCCAGGGCAGGCAACCTCAGCTGCCTATGTCTAATGGGTCATGAATGGCAGTTGAACCCAGAGGTGGAGCAAGGTCTCTTCCACGAATAGGGAAAAACTTGGCTTGATCTCTTCACCACTGCCAAGAACTTCGGGTGTCAGAATTTTTGCGTCTTGGAGTTCCCAAGACAGCTCTCACTTGAAGAAGCATTCTGCCTAGAGAGTTGCTCGAAGTGCCTTTCCACTGGTATCTCTCCTGCCCTGAGTTCTGAAGAAGATTAGTAATGACCGTGCCCAAGTCACCCTAGTGGCACTGGATTGGGCATGGAGAATCTTTTACCCAGAGCTCCTGGGCATGAGCATCTTTCCTCTGCTCAGGCTTCCTCTTCAGGAGGATCTTTGGTTGCAGCAGAAAGTCAGGATGCTGCACCAGGGCTTACACAACATTCATCCCCATGCTTGGAGATCAGGCAGTGGCACTTGACTTTATGCAACCTTCCTCCCAAAGAATTTGTTGTGATTACAGCAGCCAGGCATCCCTCTGTAAAGTCAGTATACATCTGCTGTCGGAACAAGTCTGTGGATTGACCCACTTCAAGCCAAACTATCTGAAGTTTTGCTCCTTGTTGTCTTTCACCCAGCATGGGCTTGCCTTGGACACTGTTAAAAGTTATTTGCTGGCTTTTTCTACTTTTTTGCGGTTGCCGGACCAACCCTCTTTAGTTAAATCACTTCTGGTGATGTGTTTCTTTTTAGTCACAATTGTATTTCAAAGTAGTAAAATATATACATGGCAGAGACAACAGATATAAGCATTTATAACTTATGCTCTTGTTAGAAACAACTCAGAGGCCATTCGCAGACTGTGCAGTACAGCCAGATGGTGCCAAGGTGGTGTCCAATGCACCCAGTACACAAAGCTGCAATATACATTGTGTTACATTACAGAAGGGAATGAACAAAAACCAAATAACAAAGACATAGACATCAACTACGGGTCATAGTCTTCTGTGACAGGTGTATGTGTAGGATTGGTATCATGGCACAGTGGAATTTAACCTCTGTCTTAGTTAAGGTGTGGGAAATCTGTTCCATTGCTAAGATGTGCCATAGACGGGTAAACCATTGCACTATTGAAGGGTGGGGTTGTGATTTTCCATGCTAGCGCCACAATTTGCTGTGCTTCTAGAAGCAGGTAGCTAATAAGATTCCAGTCAGCATGGATCATTGCTTCTAAGGCTGTGAGTCGAATACCCAGGGTAGCTGTGAGAAAAGCGGAGGGGAGCAGGTAGCTGACAATAGCTTTGATGTGGCAGAGGATCTCCTTTCAGTAAGTGGTGATGAGGCTGCAGGACCACCAGATATGGCAGAAGTCTCCGCCTGCCTCTCTGCATTGCCAGCAGAGGAGAGAGGTAGCAGGATAGATGGTGGAAAGGCGAGTCAGTGTGTAATACCAATAAAACATTATTTTATATGTTGTTTCCCTAAGAGAGAGACTACAATATGGTTTGGGTATGTCTCACCACAGCATCTCCCATTGTTTGAGCGTAATGTCTTCCTGGGTGGTGGTGTGCCACATAGACTGATAGGTGTGGATGGGAGCAGGTGTAGAGTGTTAAAGCGTATGATAAGTGTTGGATATGAGGCCTTTTGGGCCATCGTATGCCCGGATGAGCTTCTTAAAAGGAGTGTAAGGATGAGTAACCTAAGGATAGACTGAGAAGTGTAACGCCCAGTGCCTCAATTGGGAGTATTGATGCCTTGCTGCTTCTGGGAGTTGGTATTCTGCCTTACATTGATCAAAGGACTTCATGGTACCCCCCATAAAAAGATCTCAAAGTGTCCTGCAATAACCAGCGCTCCAGTTGCGGAAGGAGAGTGGTGACATTGCTGGAACAAAGTTTTGCTTCAGAGCGATAGGCATGCTTGGGGAAGGACAGGTAGTACATCCTTTCTTGAACGCCACCCTTTTCCATACGTCTAGCACTGCCCTCGTGGGAGTCACAATGTATGCACTGTGTGGCCAGGCATGTTTGGGTATCCAGGCTAGGTCCCACAGGGGCTGGCAAGCCACTGCTCAGTCCATTTGGAATAGGTGCTTTTCACTTTCCCAGACCACCCACTCAGAGAAGTAGTGCAGATGGGCTGCCCAGTAATATTCAAGATGATTAGCGCAGGCTAAGCCACCCCTGTCTTGTGGCTGCATCAGTAGGGTGTTAGAAATCCGAGGTCGCTTTTCATTACATATAAAGATATGTATGTCACATTGCAGGAACAGTATGTCATCTTGCAGAATCGGAGTAGGTGGAGTTTGAAAGAGATACAGGGCCCTGGAAGCACTTTAATTTTTAAAATGTTCACACTCCCCAGCCAGGAAATTTGGAGAACTGCCAAAAAGTCCTCCAGAATGGAGCCACAGAGGTGCGGCCAGTTGGCTAGTGTCCAGTATGCGAGCAAAGGAGTAATGTTGAGGCCCAGGTACTTGATTGCCTATTGCGACCACTGAAAGGGCGCTAAGCGTTGCAGATCTGAGATGTTCTGTTTAGGAATAGTCAGGATCAGCGCAGATAATTTAGACATATTAA
This sequence comes from Pleurodeles waltl, assembly GCF_031143425.1. Classification (NCBI taxonomy): domain Eukaryota; kingdom Metazoa; phylum Chordata; class Amphibia; order Caudata; family Salamandridae; genus Pleurodeles; species Pleurodeles waltl. The sequence continues at coordinate 867,909,309 of NC_090450.1, read as the reverse complement.
TCTTAAAGCCTGATACTTCCTTGTAGGCATGTAAGCAAGCAGAGGAGACCTCGGGCTGGGCGAGCGTGAACAGAAAATCATCTGCAAACATGGCGATTTTATGTGTCTGGCCCCCAAACTGAATACCAGTCACCACTTCTGTGCAGCAGAGAGTGATGGTGAGAGGCTCTACTGCTAGACTGAATAAAAGGGGCGATAGCGGGCACCCCTGATGCGAGACCTGGAGGATGGTTACAGGTCCCGTAGTTTCCCTGTTCACATAAACAGTATCCGTGGGTGCTACATATTAGGCCATAATCTTGAAAAGCATACCTGGGCCCAACCCTATTTTGCTTAATATTGCCCGGAGGAAAGACCAGTTCGCTCTATCAAAGGGCTTCTGTGGATGAAGTGATAGAACGCATGCTCGGATATCATAATGGTGCAACTTCTCAAACAAATGTGCTCTGTGGCCGGGTCGATAAGGCCAGGGAGGTAGCATTCAAGTCTAGTGGCCAATATTTTGATGAAAAGTTTGGCATCTGTATTGAGAAGAGCTATGGGGCGATGAGATGAGCGATATTCCTGTCACTGCGATAGTAAGTGTCAGGCCAGTATCTTGCATAAAAGAGCAGCAGATATTCCTGCAGTTGAGGCAAAAAGTGCTGTTAAAATCTGAAAAGTAGGCCATCAGGCCCCATCGTTTTGCCCAGTGGCAGGGCAAGGACCGCAGGGCGTAGCTCCTTAATTGTGGTCAGTTCATCAAGGAGGTCTGCTTGTTGGGAATGAAGGATTTCCTTCTTGCAAGTATTTAAGTAGATCCAAATCAGCTATGGGGCAGAGTCCTCCCGGGCATATAGTGCCTGACAGTAATTGTGGAATGCCTTGAGTTTGTCCTGCTCCTCAACTACAAAGCTTGTTTCTCCCATCTGCAGCTTTGCAATGTGTGCTTTAGTCTGTGCCTGACAAAGCCTGCGGGCTAAAAGCATGCCCACTTTGTCTTCTTAATTGTAGCATTGTTGCAACACCAGGAGTGCGCTCCCTCATGCTCATTCTGTGTGCCAGTAGTTGTCTGCATAATATAGCTAACTGGGTTTAAATAAGTGAGAGAGGCTTGATTTGACCTGATGCTCCACCGCTTTGGAAATAGAGATGTCAGAGATCATCACTGTGTCAAGGTGGCGAAGGAGGGAGTGGTTGACCAGGGCATAATCTATGCAGGAGTACATGAGAATAAAATGAGTAGTTGCGTGCCTTAGAATGCTTGTAGCACCACGCATCTATCAATACCAACACCTCAATGTTCCACTTAAGGTGAGATGACATGGCCCCAGTGCCTTAAAAGGTAGTCGCACTTCGGTCTAGCATTGGTTCCCACACCAGAATAAAGTCACCACACACAATGATATTGCCTTCCACCCCATCCAATTGCTCTCGCATAATGCGACAGAGGTGGGCATCTTATGAGGTATTTGGAGCATAGATGCTGAGAAGTGTAAGCTTTTGCTACCTCCTTCTTAGATACAAGGCAATGAAATGACCCTCCCTGTCCCATGTAACCTTGGTTACATATGCGCTAAACCCCGCTTTCCAGAGGATACACACCCCGAGTATCTTAGTATCAGTGTATGCCCTGTAGCAGCGTATTTTAAATGAGCCAGATCATGCCAGTCCACCCTAGAAGATGAGTCTCCTGCAGGAGGATGACATCAGGATTGTGTTACACTATATATCACCATAGTTGCCTCTGTTTGTTGAGGAGTTAAAGCCCCCCACATTCAGACATATCAATGTAATGTCTCCCAGTACTACCATGTGTGAGTACTGGCTATGTCACAAACTGACAGCATCAACTCCACGGATCTGAGGCATGTCAACAAAAGGGATGTTCCCTATGTTCCACCCCATCCCCAGGGAGTTTCAGCAAGAGGAGACACTAGGTTGGTCCCACAGCATTGAGAGACATAAAGGGCTGTTGGACAGAGGTCTCAGTCACAGCCACATCCCACAGGGTATTGTATGTTGCTGGTGAGGATCAGTTGCACCAGCCACTGATTTAGAATGGCCTGGAGAAACAAACCAAGTTAAAACAAGCAAAAACAATGGACCAACTGAGTCCAATAGTGACTTCCGTGTCCTGGAGGAGACCGGCATCAGTGTGCTCCAGTCCTACAAGAGTAGTCACCCTTCTGGGGTGTGAGTTATCAAGGGCTGACCATCAGATGGAGTTCAAGGTCAGATGTAGGTGGTTGAGCGGAGAAACTCCCTGAGCTCTTGCTGCCCACTGCCGCCCTCAGCTGGAGGAATGGTAGACGGAATAATGTCATCATGTGCAGGCGAGCACATGACAGTGAGGTGCGGCTACTGCATACTGAGCCCATGGTAAAGAGAGCTGGGGAAGTGTCTTTTTCTAGTTTACAGAGGTGGTGGATGATTTCTTGTTTAGTTTCTTGTGTGGATGCCACTGTCTGATGCCTGTCAGGGCGATGCAATTTCACCTTGATTCAGACGGATCATAAGTCCTTTTTCGGGATCCCCTACCTCAAGGTTGACAGTGAATCCCAGCAAGTGGCCTCAGTTAGTGAGTGTAGTGAGCAGTGTTTGCCCTCCCAGGTGAACCAGAGGGCAAAGGGGTGGGCCCCACTGGTAGCATGTTCCCAGCTCTCAGAACCTGTCGGTAACAGGTTTAAAGTCTTGCCGCTTTTGCAGAGGAAAGGGGAGAGATCCTGGTAAAGTCGGATGACATGACCTTGGTACACTAGATCAGCTTTGCCCTCAGTTAACACTTTACTTCTCTGTGAAGAAGTGCACTCTTGTCAGTATGTCTGGCACTGCATCTGGGCATCCTCCCCACCATTCCAGAGCAGCTGAAGAAGTCCTGCCGTCAAAGTCATAATGCTGCTGCCCTCCGCGCCCCAAGGTACTCCTCTGATACAGATGTTGTTGCTGCTACTCCTATTTTCCATATCCTCCTGTTTGGTTTGGAATTCGATTTGCTGTTTTTTAGGAGCTGTGACACATCACCACAACATCTCCTGATTCTCGACTGATCATTTACTGTATGTTCAAGATCATCCACATGTCCCCCTATCTCTGAGATGTCCTTTTGATGTCAAGCAGGCGGGATTTGAATTTAGCTTTGAGTGATCCGATGTCAGAGCGAATTTCTTGTAGAAAGTGGTCGGTATAGGCCGGTGTGATGGATAACGAGAACCAGTTCTCCATCTCTGGCACCTGGGAGGGAGGCAGTGTTTCAGAATCTGTAGTGGAGGCCTTGTGCCATATGGATGTCACTGGGTTATCTTTGGCAGATTTATAGCGCTGCACGGTGGCTGAGGGTGTCTGACCCAAAATAAGTCTACCAGATTTGTCAAGCACCTCTTCCCTGTCCCTCCACCTGTCAGAAGGGCAATTCCCTGCCTAGAGGTGTAACTACCAGTGCAGCCCAGCATGAGCTTTATGCCAGGAAAAAGAGCCGTAAGCGAATGGGAGTGGAGATCAATGACGGGGGGCACTCAGTAGGGGTGAAGGCCCAACAGAGTCTTACATCTCACATGATCAGATTGTTAGAGCAGAAGTGTAAAGCTTGACCCTACACATGGCTAGTTTCATAGCAGGGATTGTGAGAGCTGCATCGCAAAATAGCTCACTCACCAAGCAGAGAAGGGGTCCCTACTATTAGCCGGAGCCTTCTTCACCATGCAAATGACCAAGTGATGTCCATAATGGAGCTGGGTCCAGATCTGCCTCTATTGGCGTCCAGGCGCATAGTAGCCTGGTAGGGAGTGTGTGGCCTGTAGAAAGCTAAAGAAAAGGGGGCAGATGGGTTCTAGTGCAGCAGTGGTAGAGACCAACTCCTCGTACCCCAGAAGCAGCAAAGCCAAAAAAAACAATGTTACAGCGGCCACCCAGCAGGACAATCATAGGTAGTGTCTAGGGAGGAGGCGTCTAAAAGTGGGCCCCAAGGGTATGGGTCCTGTGGCAGCATTGTGTCTGTATTCACTCAGGCTGCCCTCTGTAGGAATCCGCCAGCTAGACATCCAGAAGATTTCCGCTCATCCCAGGTAGGTCGCACTCACTGGTTATGGCGAATCTAGGCCACCAGCGCCAATTCAGCTAAGTGAGTTCAAGCTGGGAAGGGATTTGTACCTTGATCACCTCCCCATGTGGTCCCCCACTGGTAGAGCAATATCCTCTGGGGCCCACTGCTCAGGAGATGGGCCGGGCATCAGCTAGTGGCACTGCAGTCTGCACCGGCAAGTCTCTGTAAGGGTTCCCTTGCAGCGAATGGGCCACCCAGTCTTTTCGGGTGTGTCCTCACTCCCCTCTGCCTGCATCCGATAGTGGAGACAGCAGGGATGCAGTCAGGAAAAGCCAGCAGACCGGGCCATGCGGCCGCTTCTAGCTGCACCAGGAGAGGGGAGACCCCCAAGCAGAAGGCCCAGCACCCAGATACTTCATTGCAGGGGCCATCAGTGGAATCCCATCCAGTCGCAGGTGAGAATTACCAGCTCTCTGCCTCTGGGACAACTCCTCTGAACACTGTCAGCGCCTCACCTCACCTCCGTGAGGCCCTCCTGTGCTGGCCTTAGTCAGCGAAAGAGTGATGTAGGCCACTCTGATTAGGCTTACATGATCATCTTCTCTCCGTGCCGGAGTGTAGGAGATGCAGAGGTTGGGCCCCCCAGCTGTTTACCTCATAGGTTCCTGGCCATTTACAGGCTTACACCCAATGTATGCAGGGCTAGATTCCCCACCGTCACTGCAGGGTATGATGCAGGCTGGGTAAGATGGTGGCGGAGTCCACTATCAGCTGTGTCAGACCTCTGCTGTATTAAGACCAGGGTAGGGGAGTCAAGTTGCCTCCCCCACAGTTCCAGGGGAGATTTACTGATATTCCACCATCTGCCACTGTCGTCTTTGGCAGCCCCAGTGCTGTTGATGGCACTGAAAGCCCCACGGGGAACCAGAGAGCAAGCAATGCACGTCCTTCTCTATTCCCGTCTAGGTCATGCCCCATGATGTGTTTCTTGAATGGACAGCAACATTTGTTTTCACCCACATCCTTCTTTATGCAGACCTAAATCTAGTTCTCACATTCAAAATGTGTACACCCTTTGAACCACTGCACAGCTGTGCGGTTTCTTACTCTAAAGACAGTTTTTCTCACTGCATAACATTGAGAGGCATGTGAGTAAACTGCAAGCCCTCTTTGTCAACCCACCATACACAACTTGTTCCCAGACAAGCTGGTGTTGAGGCCTGAGCCTCTGTTCTCCTGAAAGTGGTAACTCATTCTGATGTTGGTCAAAACATCACACTCCCAGCATTTTTCAGCCATCAGCTTACACATTTATTGTACTCAGGGACATCAATTGTGTTGGCGATCAGCCTTTTGTTGGATATTCTAGAGTAAAGAGGGGCAAAGAAGCGCAAAAATGGACAATTTCTTGCTGGATCGTTCTCTGCATCAAAATCTGCCATGCACTGCTTCAGAAGCAGCCCCTAAAAGCTTATGGGTTTGTTCTACCAATACTAAAACTGCTACCATTTGTGAGGCTGCTGTGTGAGCAAAACCACATGTTTACCAAGCGTTATTGTATGGGCAGCCAGGTCCTACGAGAATATCACTTTGCCCGCTTGTCCTGCAAGACTTTGGTTTGAACCAGTTCACAGATCCACAACTTGGGAGGTACTGCTTTTATAACTATTCAAAAAGTGAGGAATCTGCTGTTAGAAGTGTCCATCAGAAGGACAAGTTACTTAACTTCAGTAACTTGCTTTCTAATGGATACTCTATCTAACTTCGGATTCCTCACCGACACTTCTGCCTCCCCATTCTGTGAACTGGACTGTTTTTCATGTAGCAAGGTTCGAAGTCTAGAGATCTGCATCCTGGTCAGGACCAATCTGCTATTGGGCTCTCCATCGGGGTTCGGGGACAGCTTTTAATGTAACTGAATCACAGTGGATTTGCAGTTAAAGTATCCACCCAAAAAAAGAGTTAACGAAGGTAAGTAGCTTGTTCTTAACGGAGGTTGGTGACCGAGGATCTTTGCAGGCTTTTTCAGTTATTTGTTTAGTTAGAAATATAGGGCCTGATTTAAGAAAAAGTGTTGCTGCATCCAATGCAGCGCCACTTTTCTTGCACCCCTTAGTGCCCCCTAACGCCACCATGTGCGCGCCATATTTAAAATACAGTGCACCATGGTGGTAGTTAGGGAGCTAGTGTCAACATTTTTTATGCTAATTTGGCGCTTTGCAGGATTAGTGTAAAAAATGTTGACACTAATCCTGCAAAGTACATTGAGGCCCATTATAAATAATGGTGTTCCTCCTTTTAACACCTGTTCTTTGCAGGCATTAAAAATGACGCAAAAAATGGCGCAAAGAAATCTCTTCGATTTCTTTGTGCCATTGTTTCCGCCCCCTAACAGGGGATCGCCCCCCTTGAACTGGCACAGGCATAATGTGGCGCAAGGTGTTACAAAGTGGCATGATGCACTACTTTGTAAATCTGACATGGAGATTTTGGCCTCCTTGGGCCACGTTAGCATAAAAGAAAATGATGCTAATGTGGCGCAAGGAGACGCTACGCCCTCTTAAATCTGGGCCATAATTTGAGTTTTATAAGAGCAAACAATACTGTGGATAGGATTGTGCCATTAAAGAAGCAGTGAAGGATGCTGACCTATCTCACACAATTCCCCTATTAGCTGACTTTTCTTTCACAGTTACATCATCCACTAACAGTCGTTCTACTGTGCGTTTCGTGAATGAAATGTTCTACCCCAGTTCTTTGGTATATGTTTTATTAAAATGTTTAGTAGAATGCCTCAGACACAATCATCCCAACCAGCATTTCCACTGCATTGATGAGAACACAGCTATTCAACATATGGACTTATGTATCGTCTTTGAGCATAATATTAAAAATATAAAGATTAAACAGAAATGCAGATTTATCAACACTTCGTGCTTGCCCTGGAAATGACAAATAACTAAGGATCCCTTTCTAATCGTATTTATCAGTAAATAAAATGTATAGATGAAGCATGCCTTACCTGTTTCAGAGATCCAGGGGTCCATACCAGTTTGTACACCATGTATAAAGGTATGCAGATAAACGACGAGGCTCCTATGAGGTATCCTACGTAGATAGTCCAGTCTGGGTATTGATAGTCAAACAGCATAAGAGGTGGCTGATCCAGAAGGGAACTGACAATTATAAACTGCAAAACATAATAAAGAGTGAGTGCTCTAACAATAAATCTCGTGCACCATAAGAATGATTGTTGAAATCAAAACAAAGAGTAATTGCTGTAGGAGGGGCCTCTTGGAATAGAATTATTCATGTGCAGGAACGACTTTTCAGCACAGCTGAATAGTGAAATATAAATCATGTTTCCAATGTTCCTAATTGCTCTGGGGGGAAAGAAGATGCGTTGCAGGTTATAAGTTCTGTTCAATGTCTCTTCTAAGCTTTTTGAGGCTTTATCCTGGCCTGTAATGCAGCACTGGGTAGATAATTCAAGCAGGGCAGGGAGTTCAGCAGAGCAGCTACGAAAAAAAGCATTTGCAGTGCAACGGGTCTCGCAAGTGCTCGTGTTAGCGATATTAGTGCTGTAAGGTCCTAACTGGACTTTTCTCGCCACATAAATTGAAAATGAAAAGTAAAACAGCTGACATAATCGAGCCAATTCAAAGCACCATGGCTGCCATTAGCATGAAGGAGAGACACAAAAAGAAAAAGAAGTTCGCTCGCAGTCAAACCTATCGGCCGTTATCCATGTAACAAGGCAGTCTGCAAGGCGGTAACAAAACCACTCCAAGGAGGGACAAACGTAAAGCATTTCCTAATGATGGTAAAGGATTTTTGAAAGGCAGGTCCACAAACGAGTGAAAGTGATGGGCGTGCGGTGGGCGTGGTTAAAAGCCCACAATATTTACAACAGCAAGCACTTGCGCGTTCGACCTAAAAATGATCTCAGGGGTCATTAAGGTAGATGCAAAAAGTACACAGAGCTTGGTGAACCATTTTTAAGTCTATCAACATGCAGCTTTAGTTGTCTGGTACAGCTCATGTTATCAAATCCAAAAACAATATAAAGAAAGGATCTTTAGTTTGACCCCTCCATTCATTAGTTCGTTTGGTCATCTTACTTTTAGCCAGTGGTTTAAGAAAGAGTCATACTCATTTTGATAAGGCCAGACCTGTATTTTACTCCCCCCACGTGCTATTGGCTATTAGGAGTGATAATCTGCCTGTCTAAATAGTAGTTCTCATTATATAGCAATGAAAGCACACCTGTGATCATAAAAGTTTATGCACACCCACATTGATGTCACACCAATGACAATTTTGCACATCATTATTGTGTATAGAAATATGATTTTGCTCCTAAAGGTGATAAACAGTGCTTACTCTGTACTAAGCGTGATTCTGCACCTAAGTGATATTTTACATTGCAAAATAATTCATACCTAAAGATTATTACTACCCCTAAAGGTTTTCCACGTACATGATGAAGTTGCACAATTGGTGACTTTGCACCTCACTGCACTCCCAAGCAAATGTAAGGTTGAGCTGAGGCACAGCTTTTACATCTATTATGACCTATTACGCATTTCCTCTCTATGCTGAGTTATAACTCGGCTGAGTATTGTGGCTGCATCATATTGAATATGATCATACAGTGCCACCCCCTGTGTCTGTTCCTTGTGTTTTTACTCCTCCGTTTGTAAGACTGTGCTTGTTGATGGGAGCTTGGAGTCCTAGTGGCATACATCACTGTAAGCTTGGAGAGTATTAACATAATGCATTAATATAGGAGGCACAGAAAGAAGCAGGTTGCATTGGAACACAACACAAATACTCTGCAGATGTCCGCGTTCCATGTTTCCATGTGTTAGCATGTTAAACTCTGAACTATTGCCATTACTGATAAAAGAGTTGGTGATGCAACTTCCACTATTTCTGGAATTTTGATGAGCTAACGTATATGTTGTAGAGCTTCACAAATTCACGTACTCCCACACTGGAGGTCCTGCAATAACTGTCTACAGATCAAACAATTCTCTTCAAAACTGTTTGGAAAAAATGTTTTTGATAATTAATGACTTTCCTAGTTTTTAAACACATTAAACCATTACCTTCTTCTAAAAAATCTGCGTTCTCCCAACCATATTCCAACGATATTCTGCCACAGTCCCTATTAAATTAGAATTTGAAGTGGGATGCTGCAGTGGGTGCATTTGACATTGACAGGTGGTCCTCTGAATCAATCTCTACTAAAAGCCCAGGGTCAGGGAGAGTTCAAGGGTTTTAATGAATCTAGAATATCCTGGGAGTGCGTTCATTCTATGAATGTTTTAGCTGCTGTAACATTAAAGACATTTGGTATTGAGCACACTCAAATGTAGTTGCTGTTTGGTACACTCCCTCCCAAGACCTAGCAGTCTTAGAGCCACCTTACCTCCTTCGCATAACTTATGGGGACCTGAAACATAACACCACTGATTCCTGGTTGTCCATCTTTTAAGCGTTGCATGCTCTCAATGTCACCTTGCCTCAAAAGCCACGTGGCTATGGGCTGGCAAGTGAAATTACATAAAATATGTTCTAATCATTCATGGGCGGACACTTCAGTGTAGCAACTTTTAAGACAATGTATTGCAGTGAATGCAAGCCTCTCTTTCCCTATGGAACCCACCAGCGTGCGGGCATCACAAGGGAGCCTGCAAAGAAGCAGGTCAGGGAAAATTAACCTAAGATCTGAATGGGGTCTGCACTTATAATCCACAAGATGAAGGCTAAAGCCTGCCCAGACCCACCTGCCAACACCAGACAGCACCATGGCAGGCCAAAGTATGGTACGCACACTAGGAAAAACTAAGAGGAGGAGGCGGGGGCACAAGGTTTTGGGGATGCTTTCCCTATATAAGATGCACAGCATACAGGATGCAGGAATGAGCAACAGCAAAGCCCATGTCTTAATAATCAAGGCAGCTGGAGGAAGCATACATGCCAACTCACAATACTGCTGTGTGTCACACAGTATTGCATCCATTATGCACCATCCGATAAAGAGGCATTACCACTCAATGAATACCAAATTGAGCCTGGGAATCTTTCCATGTAGAGCGTTTCCAGCTCAAGCGCAGAGGTTGAGCATCCACAAAATATATGCTAGATTTTCAACCCTTTCAGTTAATGGGAGGTAGCTCCCAATGCTTATGTTTGTAGTGCTGGGAAAGGTCGTCATTAGGAGGCATGCACAAGCGCTAGCTTATGCCATTCAGCTACTCAGGCAGGACTGGTGCTCTAACGCCCCTTACCCACTTGCTATAGCACCAAATGCTCCAATACCTTTTTTCCTTCCCCATAGAGTCATGTGAGACGCTTCCAGTGTTAAAAGGCATGGTGAACGAATCCCATGTGAGGGGTGCAGCACCACTGCACTTGGTGCCCTGAGAAGGGATTGCAAGGATGATCTCCATGGAGCACCCCAAGAATGGGTCAACATTTTAGAAACAGGGGAGGCTTTATCACTGTGAGGGAAAGTGTCTTGGAAAGGTTACAAGAAGGGGATCCCTCTACACTGAAATGACCAAACAGCACCCGTTAATCAATGCATAGATAGAGAGTATTGGCCAGATGAATGAAACTTCAGTTCGAATTGTAGTTGGAGTGTTTGCCCAGCAAGATGCGATCTAAACAGCTGTGTACACAATTTAGCAAAGTGCAAAAGGGAAATCACAGAATTTGTACTGTATTAATACTCATGAGGCAGGATTCCCTTTGCAAACCAATGCAAATGCAAAGAAGGCGTGCAATTGACAACGGACCTCCACCTTTTCATCTGGATTCTAACAGTACCATTATTGCACCCTGTCCTGCTATCATAAAAAACAGAGCTTGCTATAAATTTTAACTCATGCTCAACAAGGATTGCTACCTCTTCACATTCATAACCTATTACACACCAACTAATAACCTTACATTAGCTAACCAAAACCACCTGGTCACAGCTAAACCACCATGCGCGTCATAGATCAGATTTCATGGCCCATCTCACCACTATGGAGGAGCTCACTTCCCATTGAGTTGAGCATTATCTGCGCACTTAGAGTACTGAGTTTTGCCTTCAAAGCACATCTAATCTTACAAGAACAGACAAACTACACCATGCTCCACAACCCTCAATGTTTTATATATTCCATGATCACTAACCACCCAACTATTCCCTAAATATTCTCTGTATGTGACTGCTCAAACTGCTACTGAATTATATATGGTCTGTTACTTATCTTTTGAACCGCATATCTTGTTCAAATACTTATGTTTCTGCTGCATTAATAATAAAATAACTGAAGACAAATACGATAGGATGCAATACATTCACATTGTTCATCTATATTTACTTTATAAGGGAAGTCTTTTGCATTTATTAAATAATGTAAAAAAAGCAAGACAACAATATGAAAAAGCAACCTGGCAGACTCGCTAAGCGGTGCTATACTACTATCGGTGAGTCGAAAATGAAACTTGAGGCCAGTTTATCAGCACATGCAACTGACATGACACCAGTATAATCAGACTATATGAAGTGCACGGTCACACCTTCAATGTCTTGCGGACCATGGAAGCCACCAAGGTAAAGCAGGAACCACGCAGTACAGTGAGACAGAATTCTCACATTCTTAAAAAACAAAAGTTGTTGCATTGCTGTACCTGCTTTTTGTTTTCAGAGAGCGCTTACACTAGCGCTGCTGTTTTATCCTTTTAGGGAAAACGTTTCATTAATATTACATTAGTGGTATATAGTCAGGAGGTTGCATTTTGCTTCACATTATGTGCCTATGCAAAAGATTGCATCCATTAGTGTGTATTTAGATGTACTGGTGTAAACATTGATTGCTCATACATTTTAAGAAAACTTCCTAACTGGACATTTCCTGCTACATACATAGGAAAAAAGAAAAGTAAAACAGTTGACATAAGCGAGCCGATTCAAAGTGCCATGGCCGCCATGAGCGTGAGTGCGAAGGAGACACACAAAAGGAAAAATGAAAAGTAAAACAGTTGACATAAGCAAGCCGATTCAAAACGCCAAGGCCGCCGTGAGCACAAAGGAGCGACACAAAAGGAAAAAGAAGTTTGCTTGCAGTCAAACATATTGGCAATCGTGCAGTTATCCATGTAACAGGGTCGGTCCCCAAGGTGGTATCAAAACCGCCCCAAGGAGGGACAAACATAAAGCATTTACCAATGATAACAAATGATTTTTGAAAGTCAAGCCCTTGTACGAGTTAAAGTGATGGGCGCGAGGTGGGTGTAGAGAGCCACCCAGACTATCCTTTACTTTGTAGCCTGTTCCGCGCGTCCGGGCGGATCGCGGAACCGAGGCTATATAATAAAGACAGGGCTGAGCTGACGCAGTTCCCCAGTGAGACACCAGATACTGTGTGCATGTATTCTTGTGCAGCGCGCCGCGGCCTTGCACTTTACATTGGCGACGAGCGGGTCCCAGAACTCCCGCATCGCGGACGGTTTGTGAAAAAAAAAAAGAAAGACCGAGGGGTGTGGAGCGGAGAGGGCCCTACTGGCACGACAATCCAGTGGCTTGTAGAAAAAACTAAAAAAAAAGACCGCAGAGAGAAGGAGTGTGCCGCGCGCCCCTACCTCGCGAGGCGAGCCCCGCCTCCACGTAGGAGCTGCCCAACGATCCTCGCTGCTGTGCTCGGTGAGTGAGCAGAGCGCCCGGTGCCCTGGGGGAATCCTCATCGGCCCGGAAGAAAACGAAGGCGGCCCCACCTCCGGCGCTGGACTCAACGCAGCGTCTGCCACAGAAACACAACAGAATCACATGGGGTAGGTGCGCAATAAGGAAATATAAGCTCACACCCCAGCGCATAGCAACGAAGATGGGGGGCTCAGGCTGTGCTCCCTGAGGTGGGGAACACAGCACACGGAGCCAGAGGGGCCGGAGCCCCGTACAAGTAAGTGGCACAAACGAGGGGGTGGGGTCCCAAGAAAAAAAAAAAAATGAGTAAAATAAAGCAAACAGAGACACACAAGGGCAGAATAGACTATGGGGGTCATTCTGACCCCGGCCGGCGGCGGAAGCCGCCGGCCTGGCTGGAACCGCCAGAATACCGCTGCGCGGTCAAAAGACAGCCGCGGGTATTCTGGGTTTCCCGCTGGGCTGGCGGGCGACCGCCAGAAGGCCGCCCGCCAGCCCAGCGGGAAACACCCTTCCATGAGGATGCCGGCCGGCGGAGTGGAAGGGGTGCGACGGGTGCAGTTGCACCCGTCGCGATTTTCAGTGTCTGCATGGCAGACACTGAAAATCTTTGTGGGGCCCTGTTACGGGGGCCCCACGACACCCCATACCGCCATCCTGTTCCTGGCAGCCAAAACCGCCAGGAACAGGATGGCGGTATGGGGGTCGGAATCCCCATGGCGGCGCAGCAAGCTGCGCCGCCATGGAGGATTCCCCAGGGCAGCGGGAAACCGGCGGTACACTGCCGGTTTTCCGTTTCTGACCGCGGCTGTACCGCCGCGGTCAGAATGCCCATGGGAGCACCGCCAGCCTGTTGGCGGTGCTCCCGCGGTTGTCCAGGGTCAGAATGACCCCCTATATATGGAGTCCTGAAAAAAAAATATATATAAATACAAAGTGAATATAAGTGTGGAAAACAGACACACAAACAGCAAGTGATCAGCAGCTTATAGGACACAAAAAAAAAGAAGCACATCACTACTAGTAAAAGGGACAGTAAGAAAGGAATCTGCAATACAGCAGCAAAGTGCCTGCAATATTAGAGACACAATGAGCGCACCGCCGCAGGAAAAGCCCCAGCTGCCTGTGCTGGTGAATGCCGGTGCTCACTCCTCTATCACTGCGCTACCCCTATTCAGCCAACTGATTGATACGGCCACAGCAGCCCCAAGATGGCGCCTCTGGTTAAATCGCTTAGAAAACTATTTCTGCGCCACAAGAGAAACAGATGGGGCAGTGCACAGATCGTTCATGTTGCTAATGGGAGGAGACGAGCTACAAGAATTATTTGACTCACTCCCAGACACAGGCGATACGTCGGACTTCAACGCGGCAGTGGAAGCCCTAAACAAACATTTTGGCCACAACTGAACTCAGACTTTGAACGTTTCAAACTCCGGCAGGCTCAGCAAATGGATGTCGAGTCAATTGACATGTTTTATGCACGACTCAGGAAGCTAGCAAGCTTGTGCGTAGGCCTCAATCAACAAGAAGAGATTAGGGCACAGATCATTCAAGGATGCCGGTCAAATGCACTGAGGAAGCTCATCCTACGACAGCAAGGCATCTCCCTTGACGACATACTGGTTCTGGCACGTTCACACGAACTATCATCAATCCGGGCGGATGCCATGGCGGCGGTAAGAGGACAATCGTTGGCAGCCGCGTCAACCACACGCCCGGTCCAGGTGAAGGAAGAGCAAATAGACGCCATCCAAACCCGTCAACCGCCGGGACCGAGACCAAACTTTTTCAGACAGGGCGCACGCACCTGCGGAAGCTGTGGGTATGAACACAAGACAACAGGGGTTGCCCGGTGAAAGGTAAAACGTGTGATAAATGTGGCAAAGACAACCACTTTGCGAAAGTGTGCAGGTCAGGGAGAAGCTGGCAAGGGAACCAGAAAGAAAGGATGCTAAGGTTAGGAGTGTAACCAAAGAAATTGATAAATTCAGAGAATCCGTAGCTCAAAGAAATCCAGTCTTTGAAGAGGACGAGGATGAAGACATCTTTGTGATTTCATTCACTGGTGGGAGACAACAGAATAAGCGACCACCACCCATGAGCAACGTTCAGATCAACGGCAAATCGACGACAGTGCTCATAGATACAGGAGCGTCTGTAAATGTAATGGATGACACCTTGTTCAGGCAGTTGACACCAAAGCCATTGCTTGCCCCAACCACCACAAAGATATATAATTACGGGGGGCGAGAGCCGCTTCCTCTAAAAGGCACGGTGGAAGTGGCAGTATCCAGCGGGCATGTATCAACACAGGCAAAATTCTATGTGGTGACCGGAGACCGAGGCACTTTGTTGGGGTGTCACACCGCGGAAGAGCTGGAGCTGGTATCTTTCGCGCGACAAGTATATGACTCCCATGCTGAGCACCTGATTAGTGAATTTCCGCAGCTTTTTGAAGGGCTGGGACGACTTAAAGATAAAAGAATCAAACTGCACATAGACCCAAGAGTTACACCAGTTGCCCTAAGACACCGAAGTGTGTCGTTCCATTTGCGACCAGCAGTGGAAAAGGAGCTACAGCTGCTTGAAGACCAAGGAGTAATCGAGAAGGTGGAAGGACCAACACCATGGGTTTCGCCGTTGGTGATAGCACCAAAACCCAAGCAGCCAGGAGCCATTCGTCTTTGTGTCGATATGCGCATTCCTAACAAGGCCATCAAGAGGGAGAGACACATAACACCTACGATGGATGACATCACAGCGGATCTGAATGGGGTGCAGTGGCTCTCGAAATTGGATCTTAATGCGGGCATCATCAGCTGGAGCTGGATCCTGAGAGTAGGAACATTACTACGTTCTCAACACACGTGGGGCTCCGGCGATATAAGAGACTGAGCTTTGGGGTATCTTCGGCAGCCGAAGTATTCCAAAATGTGATCAGAGAGACGCTGTCAGGGCTGCTGGGAGTGATCAACTTGAGTGACGACATCCTCATATACTCCAAAACCAGAGAGGAACATCATCAACATCTCAGAGCTACACTGCAGAGGTTAGCGCCGGCAGGACTAACACTCCACAAAAAGAAATGTGCGTTTTACCAAACGTCGGTGGAGTTTTTTGGCTATGTCTTCTCAAAAGATGGTCTACAAGAGGACCCGCGTAAAGCTGATGCCATTCGTCAAGCACCGGTTCCCAAGAACCCCACCGAGGTAAGAAGCTTCTTGGGTATGGCGACCTATGGTGGAAGGTTCATTCCGCAACTTGCGACAATGGTGGAACCTCTCAGACAGCTCACAAAAGGAGGGCACCGGTGGGAATGGAGCCCAGCAGCGGACAAGGAGTTCACTGACATCAAAACACCTTGACAAATCAACGATGGCTTACTTTAACCCTCACCGACGTACAGAGGTGGTAGTAGATGCAAGTCCGGTAGGCCTGGGTCCCGTTCTTCTCCAGGAACAGAACCCGCAGGAGTGGGTTCCGGTCGCGTATGCCAGCAGAGTGCTGTCTGCAGTTGAAACACGATATGCCCAGAGAGAGCGGGAAGCTTTGGCGATTCGTTGGGCAGGCAAGCATTTTCACCTGTATCTGTATGGGCAAGAATTTCAGGTGGTGACTGATCACAAGCCTTTAGTCGCACTATTTGCCGGATGCCCTCGTCTGGCGCCACCACGGATAGAGCGGTGGACTGTTCTGCTACAACCCTACCGGTTTACTGTAGTCTATTGACCAGGAGTGAATAACCCCACAGACTACCTATCTCGCCACACTTCCCCAATGCCGAACGATTATTCTCAAGAGAAGGATGAGGAGAGCACCAAAGTGTTTGTCAACATGATTGTACAATCGGCCTGTCCCAGTGCCCTTGGTGTAATAGACATTGTGAATGCTACCAAGGGAGATATGGTACTGAACCAGGTCAAGGAAGCTTTGAATTACAGGAAGTGGAAGCTTTTCCTGGAAAAGACAAAAGTGGCCAACCACGAGTGTAAGGTAGCGATGCAGGGGATGTGGAGGGTGCGAGATGAGCTATCTACAGATAGTCAAGGACTGGTTCTTCGAGGAAGGAGAATTGTTCTGCCTTAGAGTTTGTGGGCTCGAGTGGTGCAGCTAGCACATCAGGGTCATCAGGGTGCTGCAAAAACCAAGACGAGATTGAGAGCGAAGGTGTGGTTCCGTGCCATGGACAGTCAGGTGGACGAATTAGTGGGGAAATGTCATTCATGCGTCATCACCTCAGGAGAACAACCCAGTTGCCCAGTCATCACTGAACCGGCTAGCCAGAAGCCATGGGCAAAAGTGAGCATGGACTTTGGGAGTTTCCCGGATGGGCGGCTGACAGTCGTCCTTATAGACTCATGCACAAAGTTTCCAGTTGTTGATGTTGTGGCATCCACGGCAGTTGAGAATGTGCGGCCAGTACTTCAAAGGGCATTTGCCATGTTTGGGCTCCCTGATGAGGTCAGGACAGACAATGGGCCCCCATTTCATGGGCAAGAATTTCGGTCTTACTTGGATGGGCTGGCCATACATCATCGAAAGGTCATGCCCTACTGGCCTCAGGCTAATGGGGACGTTGAGAGGTTTATGCGAACTCTAAACCGAGCCCTCAGAATAGGTGTCGAACAAAGAGAAGATAGTGAACAATGTCTGCAGCAATTTTTGAGTGCTTATCGCCAGACACCACACAGCACTACAGGGTGTGCGCCTGCTGTGCTGATGTTCAAAGTCCCGCCCCGGGATTGCATCCCGGCTGGTCCTCGCTGGGTATCCCCAGAGCTAGATGTTGAAGCCACCCAGCGTCGCCGAGAACTCACGAACCGGAGAGCCACTGAAAGACGGCGAAGTCGATTCTGAAACTTTCAGGAAGGAGACATGGTGGTAGCGAAGAGTCGCCGGCCAGGAGGAAAATTCCAAACACCTTTTGAGCCCGAACCCTGTCAGATCATCCGTGTGAGAGGCTCCATGATAACAGCAGCCCGAGGCAGGCAGAGGGTTACCAGGAACATATCACACTTCAGTAGAGCAGGGGCGTCGATCCCATCTGGAGAGGAAGGAGAAGTTGAGGAATCAATGGCTGCACCTCAGGGTGAGGATGAAGGGAAAGAGGGCACCCAGGTAGTGGTGCCCAGTGCACGTCACCCGCTGGGTGAAAACACTGACCAGGAAGAGTCACTCACAAGAGGGGGACGATATCATCAGCGCCCCAACCCCGTGCTGAACAGTCAGCTCAGAGATTTCATCTGCACCCTGGCTCGTATGTGAGTAATGTTGTAGGAGCCTCCGTTTGAGGCTGGAGAAGTACCTAGGGTCCAAGCAGCCAGTTGACTGTTGTGAGCTAGCCAGGGGTGTGGTACATTCATTGACAATTTTCTGTTCTGGTCCCGATTTAGTTCTTTTTCCATCTATGCGTTTCTTTGTTTTCTTCCATTTTGTTATCTAAGACTTAACCACTCCAGTATTGGATTTTCTTTGGTTGGTTATATTCTTTGTGTGCATTTCACTTCCTCTTCTTTGTGAAGTAAAACATGGGAGGGATGTAGAGAGCCACCCGGACACTCCTTTACTTTGTAGCCTGTTCCGCACGTCCGGGCGGATCGCGGAACCGAGGCTATATAATAAAGACGGGGCTGCGCTGACGCAGTTCCCCAGTGAGACACCAGATACCGTGTGCATGTATTTCTTGTGCAGCGCGCCACGGCCTTGCACTTTACAGTGGGCATGGTTGAAAGCCCACATAGATACCAAGACGTTGGAAAAGCAGCTCTTGCTCTGCTCGACCTAGAAACAGGTGGTAATTGAGTGGTGTGGGAAAGGAGAAATTGGAGGGCTCGGAAAAAGAACGGGCAGCGTAAAGGAGATTCCAGGGCTAGTGGGTGGACAGGGTGGGGATGAAAAGGCATACTGATACTAGTGAATTTTCAATTTATTGTGCAGCTACTTAAAACTTTTACACATACAAAACAATGAAATCAAAAACGTACAAGAGTAAAAAATACCACGTATTAAAAACATCAAATCTGAATTAAAACAAAAAATATTTCAGATAGGCCGTTAGCGGAGAATAAATACAGAGTGCAGGTTCTAGTCCCAGGCCGCTTAAAACAGGAAAGCACCTTTGTCTCAGATAATTAAAGCAAATTGCAAGTTACACCAGGCCTGGCCACACTATGGGCAAGCAAAATTTGCACGCGACTCTGTAAAAGAAATATTAAGTGATTGCCTTATTGCCGAAATAACCAGGTGCGAACTAACCATGCAGTTAAAAAGTGACAGTGCTGAAAGTAATTTGCAACCAAGTCGTGTCGGGCAGTTCCCGAGTCTGATGCAAAACGAAATGATTTAAACATTAAAACGAGTGGGGAGTTCGCACTTACAGCCGCGGTAGACTACATCTTTTGTACTTAAGTGCTGTGCGCAAAATGTGCCATGTAATGCTAATTTAAGTGGCCTGGGCATTTTGTAGTAATGTGCAGTATAGACTGTGACAGGCCAACTAGTGAGTAGCCTCACGAACATTAAAGTGCGAGATGTAAAATGAACAGGGAGCATGGGTGATACCCTCCCATTAGAATCCACTGGTACAGTAAGCAACACAATGTGTGCCCACGAGGGGCCGGATCATCACCAAGTATATCGCTAAAGTGCTATGTGCAAAAGTTGCAAGAGGCTTCGGTAGACTCGGCCCATATGCAGCAGCCTAGCCATACAGTGATGGAGCAAAGCGAGTAAGCAAAATGTGAAAATGTATAGTGTGCAAGCAAAGCAGAAACAGTACCATTTGATACTGATACTAGAGCACGGAGTCGTGGTGAGAACGGGAATTATCAGCTCAGGAATGGAGGAATCTGAATTGAGTTCCTTAGTGGGGTGAAATGAAGTGTAGGATAGGGAAGACGATTAGACCATGGCATGGAAGGAAATTGGAGTGACAAAGAAAGTGGGCAATGATGGAGTGTCCAAATAGAGAGCAGGATGGCACGTCTAAAGCGGACATAAAGGACTGACAAGGTGAAGGTAGCCGTGGTGGTGGAAGGAGGTAGGATAGGACCATTGAAGAGTGGATAGAAAGCGAGGGCAGACACTAAGAATGAACCAAGAAAGATGTGGTGGGATAGAGGCTAAAAGCGTTATTGTCCAGTGATAGAGAACAATACAATTTTAAATACCATTTCACATTCGGCCTAGGCCCATAATATGTGAAGGGGCAATTGGCAGTCTTTTTCCAAGGAACAGTGGACAATAACTTTCTCTTTGCTACTAAGCACCTACATAGGAATATTTACATTAATAGATTTCTGATAGTGCAGTGTATACCTACTTTTAGACCTGGCATCCTTATCATGGTATCCCGTCTTTTTGCCTCTGCTTCCTGTAGTTTTTGACTGTGT
Organism: Pleurodeles waltl; assembly: GCF_031143425.1. Taxonomy (NCBI): domain Eukaryota; kingdom Metazoa; phylum Chordata; class Amphibia; order Caudata; family Salamandridae; genus Pleurodeles; species Pleurodeles waltl. Next base: position 867,889,190 of record NC_090450.1, on the reverse strand, counting down.
GCTGGATTTCATTTTTGGTCGTTTTGGTACTCTGGGCACTTTACCATTGCTGACCAGTGCTTAAGTGCACGTGCTCCCTGTGTAAATTATAATTGTGATTGGTTATCCATGATTGGCATATTTGATTTACTGGTAAGTCCCTAGTATAGTGCACTATGTGTGCCCAGGCCCTGTAAATCAAATGCTACTAGTGGCTCTGCAGCACTGATTGTTCCACCGACATGAATAGCCTTGTAAACATGTCCCAGACCTGCCATTGCAGTGTCTATGTATGCAGTTTTAAATTGCCAATTCGACCTAAACTGTCCCTTTTACTACATATAGGTCACCCATAAGGTAGGCCAAAGGCATCCTCAAAAGGTAGGACATGTACTAGTGTGTTTTGCATGTCCTGGTAGTGAAATACTGCCAAATTCGGATTTCACTATTTTCAAGGCCTATCCCATAGGTTAACATGAGAATTGCTTTTAAATACCTTTTATGTGTAATTTCCCAGGGGGAGCAAATAGAGATGTGGAGTTTGGGGTCTCTGAACACACAATTGAAAAATACATATTTTGGTAAAGTTGTTTTTTCCAGTGTGAGTTTGAAAATGCCACTTCAAAAAATGGGCATTTTCTTGCCTAACCATTCTGTGCCTCTGTTTGGCTGCTGAATCCACCTCTGGGTCAGACTGACAGTTGGCCTGTAGTGAATTCGCTCTAGACAGTGACACAAAGGGAGCTGAGGTGGGCCCTGCATATCCTGATGAGTCTGATAAGCTGACACCTGCACTTTAAAGGGCTGTGCCTGACCCCTTACAATACAGTCTCCAGCCCCCCAGAGTGTGGCTGGGGCAGGGCAAGGAAGAGACAGGGTCTTGTGCACTACAAATACTTTTCTTTGAAGTTTGCCTACTTCAAAGGCAGAAATTAGTGTAAGTAGTGGGCCCAAAATCACAGCCTTCTAAAACACTTCTCGATCAAAAGGTACCTCTGCCGAGGAGACGGGCTGAAGAGCTATGAGGAGGAGTACTGCCCCTTTGCTGTGTGTGCTTTGCTGGGTTGGCCTGCAGTTGCTGCTTCTGCCTTAGAGAGGACAAAGACTGGATTTTTCTGTGTATCCTGCTTGTGAAGTTTCTCGAAGGGCTTGGACTGAGCTTGCCTCCTGTTAAGAAGTCTCAGGGACACCAAAGACTTCATCTGCCAGCACCTGGGCTCTCTTGCTGAGACTCTCTGACTTGACATGTGATGCCACACCCAATTCCTGGGCCCCTTAAAGGAGAAGCTGGCAGAACCTGAGAGAAAATCCAGGCATCGGAGCTGAGCGACAGAAAAATCAATGCAGTGCCTGCACCGTGGCTAAAAAAGCGACGCAGCGCTGGTGAAATCGACGTATCGCCAGCTCAGTGTAGATTCATCATTTGCATGCATCTGGATCTTCCAGGCATCGTCCCTGAGTGTCAAAATCTTCAACATCACAGCACAGAACGGAGGCTGCTTGTCTGGAAACCAATACCTAATCCGGCAGGGAAAGAATCGACGTACGGACTCACTTGCGAGTAAGGAATTGACATGCCTCTTGCTTTTCCAATGCACGCTCACCCCAGCGGCTTTATTTTTGATGCATACCAGGTACTTTGTGCTAAAGCAATGCATCCATTGATCCTTATGGATTAAGACTCTTTTTTCTTTAAAATTGTATATCTTTACTTGTGTAAATTGGATTTTTGTCATTTGTGTCTTGTTTGATTTAGATAAATATTGCCTATTTTGGTGTGGTGTTTTCATTGTGTTACTGTGTGTGGTTGTATAAATACTTTACACATTGCCTCTGAGATAAGCCTGACTGCTTGTGCCAAGCTACCAAGAGGGTAAGCAGGGGTTCTCTGAGCTCTGTATCTCCCTTACCCTGATTAGAGTTAGGGTCCCTACTTGGGCAGGGTGTAATCTGACTGCCAACTAAAGACCCATTTCTAACACCTACCAATGTACAGGACTTGTTAGGATTCTGCATCAGAACCCATTGTTGATTCAGAGTGCTAGCACTGATCAGAGAAGTAAATGGTGGAGTGAAGCAGAGGGATGTAAAGTGGAGGAGTAATCGTATTGGTGATTTTGTAAGCTAATCATAGTATTAACCTTACGATCATTTGCCTGTTGGAATTCAGCCTTTTGTGCAGAGGGGTGTCTGAAAACGTAAACTTCAATGTCAAATTAGATCAGGTCAAAAGAGATCAGTTACCAGTTGTTTTCCTCTCTGACTTTGATTCGGTCAGTAGCAGGCTTTTGGTGATTGCAGGAACTGTTATTTGTCAGCCAGATGTGTGTTACTGTCTCCCCAGAGTATATATTATTTGGCAGCTTGGATTCACCCTTCCCTCTTTTAGGTAGCCAATGTTTATAATTAATTGCAGATTAAGAATGAGAATAATATAATGGCCCTAGTCACAAGTTGGATGTTACTGGGGTAACAGTAAATTCACGTACAAATTTAATGTTACTCTGTGAGAATCACCACCAATACCAACCAATTACAAGTTAAACTCCTTGGAAAGCGGAATCACTGTCTTGGTTTTAAAACCGCACGGATTTCCCTGTTCCCTGGATTTTTATGTATACATTTACCACCCTTTCTGGGTACGTGGTAAATATATGCATGGACCTTTAGCCAGGGTTGGGAATGAGGCAGGAGGTGAGGAGAGTGGGGGAAGATGAAAGGCCTTTTCTGGTAGGGAGGATCACTATATGCTCCCCATCAGAAAAGATGAGGGTTAAAGCTTGGCTGATACTGCAGGAGGAGGCCCCTGATGTTCATTGGCTGCTACAGCATGCTGGGTACACACAACTGATTTGGAGAAAAAGAGGAAGTGGAACAGATGGGACAGGACTAGGTAGGCATTTTCTCACAGGTAAGCAGACCTTTTTAGGTGGGCGCAGTTGTTTCAAGGGGAGAATACACACATGCATGTATGTGCACTCTTATGTGCATTACTGGTGTGTGAGTCATGTGCATGTGAGACACATTCTGCCCCTTTGGGGCAGTAGCGTGTGTGACTAGTTGAATGAAAATGATAATCTGGGATTTGTAGACAAAGGGCCAGATGTAGCAAACATTTAGCGAGTCGCAAACGGCAAAATTTGCTGTTTGCGACTCGCTAAACGCGTTTCCCAATGCAGAAATGCATATTGCGAGTCGTTACCGACTCGCAATATGCATTTCCGACTCGCAAATAGGAAGGGGTGTTTCCTTCCTATTTGCGAGTCGCATTGGGATGCAATACCATTTGCGACCGCGTACATCGCAGTTACCATCCACTTCAAGTGGATGGTAACCCACTCGCAAATTGGAAGGGGTCCTCATGGGACCCCTTCCAGTTTGTGACTGGACCCAAAAATATTTTTTCAGGGCAGGGAGTGGTCCAAGTGACCACTCCCTGCCCTGAAAAAATACCGAAACAAAAGGTTTTGGGTTTCTTTTAAGTGCAGCTCGTTTTCCTGTTAGGAAAACGGGCTACACTTAAAAAAAAAAACTGCTTTATTGAAAAGCAGGTCACGAACATGGAGGTCTGCTGACGTCAGCAGGCCTCCATGTTAGCGAGTGCCTATACTCGCTATGGGGCCGCAATTTGCGACCCACCTCATGAATATTCATGAGGTGGGTCATTGCGACCCCATAGCGAGTCGCAGTCGGTGTCTGAGACACCGTACCGCATAGCAATTTGCGACTTGCAAATTGCGAGTCGCAGGGACTCGCAATTTGCAAGTCGCAAATTGCCAATTTGCTACATCTGGCCCAAAATGTGTAGATTCAGTAAACGAAAAAAGCTGGAATTTAGATGGATGTTATTTTCCAAACATGATAAGCTTTTTGGGTTGAGATTAGTCTATCTGCCACAACATAAAAAGGTGCTATTCAGACACAAATGATTTTTGTTATATGCCAAAATTGAAATCGAGGGGTCATCATGATAAAACCAACAGAGGTACAATGCTCTGCATGTTGCAGGAAATTTAATCTCTAAAGCATAATAAATTATTTGACATTAAGTCAATGTTCTTTTTAATCTCTTTAAAAGGTGATGTAGAATAAACTACAGTACTAATTTGGGCAACTGAAAGGCTTGTGGGGCAGGTGTGGGTAGAGAGGCAGGACTTTGCAAAATGGGGTGTTGAGATCACCCGAGAGGTGACTGAAGCTTACTCACAATATTTACAGCCTTTTATCTCTAGGAAAGCCCACACCTTAAAGAACACCCAGGAAGATGGCTCAAACAAGAAAAACAAATTAAGGGGCTAGCAAATAATGAGCAACATCAGCCAAAGCCGGTCTTAAGAGGGCGTGGAATCACTCGGTCTCAAGGAAAAGAGGGTATGGCACGGATACATTTAGATGTGCATAAGTAGATGGGACATATAGTCCATCGCAAAACACCATTGCGGATTGGATTTGGCTTCCAGGCGTCTTGCTACTGGAACCACACAGGCGTAGGAAGTGTTGACAGAGTAATAATCTTGTTGACAGCTAAGTTAAGGAAAGTCTTTCAATATGTGCATGCAATATAGAGGGGCTTTCTAGTAAAATCGCCTACATATATTCTTTTCATCTGGTGATACTTCAAGAAACCTGGGCCACAGAACCTCTAAATCTTCCATCATATTTGGTTTACAGCAAGCAAGCAGTCAAATCTCATATGTTTGGCCATCCTGTTGTGGGCTTAGTTATTTGTGTTGCGTCTAAACTTAATGTAAAAATCAAGGAGATTAATATTGACCACCCTAATTTGCAAGTGGTAAAACTTGTGGAATCCCTGATGTTTAGTGCTTTACGTCTGCTGATTAATGTTTATAACAATTAATGTTTTATTGGCCTTCATCACAGCTCAAACAGCCTTAAATCCAGCTTAGCTCACATTGATGACAGGAGAGTTGAATATGAACTTAATGCAGGATACAACAAGGGATCAAATATTGTATATATTGGATCTGACTTGGAATATACCTACATTTCAGACATCCATGCATAGAAAGGATAACAGCGGGTGACAATTTGTAAATGAAGTGGCTCACTTAGGATTGAGAGCTACAAATGGTTGCATTAGCCCAGATACTCTGGTTCAGCCAACCTACCTTTCGGCAACTTCAAACTCAATAATTGATTATACATTTGTGTCACTAGCCTTATTTCAAATGGTTAAACACTATGAACAGGGAAGCCAGCTGGAAAGAGACCACCAACCTCAGAGGATACTGCTACATGTAGTCTGTCCAATTAAAAATCAAGCCCAGCCGGAGATAGGCTGTCTCTACAATCAACTACATAAGATTTTTTGGTTGACAGGATCCATTGAAAGGGTGGAACATAAAGCCAGGTAAAAATGGGAGCAGGTTTGTGAAGAGACCATGACTCGTTGGATCAGAGGGCTCAACTTTCAATGCGTCTTTTGAATGATCAAGAGCTTCCCCAATGAGTCTCAAATGCCTCGGGTTCAGCACTAGCCCGGCCCAAAAAGACCTTGGCCCAACTTCAAACAGCAAAGAAGAAACTGAATTGTGCTCTTTGGTTACTTAGGAATGGCTCAAATCTGCCCTTACAGAGAGTAACTCTCCCAAATCAGAGATTGCTATACAGAAAAGCCACATGGGAGTCAATAAAGACTGAAAAAGACTTGTACTGGTGTAAAATACTTTCAGCCTCCAGGAAAACGATGTCAAAGAATTCTGGCAATTGGTGAATCATGCCACAGGCTCGCAGATGTCCCCCCTAAATTTGAACATCACCGAAGCCACCTGGGCTACATATATCCAGGAAGTGTATGGGGGCCCAAGGGTATCACAAGTGTACTGTGAAAAAAGGGTCTATAAACATGGATGCGATAAATACTGCAAGATCTGTATCTACGTGGGATGTGATGAAAATCATCACAACTATTGCCAAGATTATGTCCTGGGTCCCAATGGTATACTGCAAGCAGTTTACAAACAGAACCCCCAGTACAGGGCTAAACAACTGACCATCTCATACAACTATGTTTTTACAACTCAAGTAATCCTGGATAGCTGGTGAGGATCAATCTTGGCCCCAATTTATAAAGCAGGGAAGGCCACGTCACCTGCTAGTTATCGTTTAATTGCCCTAAAGGATGTGGAGGCAAAATACTTTGCCAAATGCTTTCTTTCTGATTTGATAGACTGGGCTGAAGCAGGTTCCTTAGTGCCAGTGAATCAGACTGGGTTCATTAAGAAAACAGGTACTGCTACAAACATATCCTTGCTTGCTTTGTTAATGGAACAAGCCAGGCACTGTTCAGCCAATGTATGGTATGTTGACTTTAATTCTATAGGAAAAGTAGCGGAGCACTCATAATCAATAAGTTACGATTCAGATACATACATGTATCACAATTACACAAAATCTACTAAAAACTTGCATCAACCAAAAAAGTAAATATTGAAGAGAGTCTAAGTTTTAGGATTGAAAATAGACCTTTACTTTGTACCAATTATTAGGCATGGACATCAAAAACACATTTATGGCAATATAAACAAGATTCCAACGTCGCTAATAATCTTGATCAATTGAAGAATTCAGCCAACACGTGTTTCATCCCTGCTCGGGGCCTTCTTCAAGGCTGATGGAGATAAAATGTCAAAACCTATACAAACAACTTACTTGACTAAAATCACAAATGATTAAGAAACATCTTTATTACTAAGAAAAACATTTAAAATCCAGTATTCATACAAACACATAATAGTACACTGCAAGTAGTGATAAAATCTGTATCAAACAATTACTGTATTGTTGTTTTAGATACCATTGATAGACTTATCAAGGTCTATTACCGCCTACAGTTGGTGCCATTAAGACAATTCATCAGCATTGGGCAGCGATAACACTCTGGTGACTAAACAACATTAGTTTCATGATTGGAGTTAGATCCTTAATGAAACATTCAAACCTCATAAGTACTACTGCATCAGAGATATTAAAAGTTTAAGCAGATATTGGATTTTGAAGGTATGTTAAATTTTGAGTTCCCTGCTGGGCCGGCAGACGGAAACAGTGTTTCCGCCCACTGGCCCAGCGGGGAACAGGGCTTTAACATTGCAGCTGGCTCCCAATGGAGCTGGCTGCAATGTGGCGGTGTGGCGGGTGCAACATCACCCATTGCGCACTCCACTGCTGATAATTCAGGCAGTGGAATGCGTGACAGGGCTGTGCATGGGGGCCTGAGTTCTCCATTCCACCAGCCTTTCCATGGCGGTGTAAACCGCCATGGACAGGCTGGCAGATGGGGACTTGTAATCCCCAGGGCAGCGCTGCCCTGGCGGATTACAAGCTCCAAGACTGCCAGGCTGTAGGCTGGGGGCTGTTGGACCGTGGAGACTCCGCCGTGGTCATAAAGTCGCTGTCGTACCGCCACTTCGGCGGTGGTCCGACCGCCACCGTGACAAGGCCCAATATCTTTTCTTTTGATTTTTCTACAGATAAGTTTAAAATATGGGATCATTTGATGATTATAGGTATAGGATTTTTCAAGAATTATTTGGAAATGAAGTTGGGAAAGGACCATCTGTAGAACAGGGATCTAAGCAATCAGAGGGTATGAAAAGAAAGTATATGCGTTTAGAGAAACTCAGGAAGTAAGAGTTATCCCGATGGTGGAATGCAAACATTTTAAAAAAAATACTTCACTGATAAGAAAGTTCCAAGGGGACTAAGAGTAATAATTTTACCCTCATTTGATGATCTGTCTCTGAAATATTTGACCCAGTGGGAACAATTAGTTTTTGAGGTCCCAAAGGTTGTGATATTGATTTTGATGGAACATGCAGAAGAAAAAAGGGGAGCTTTGTTGAAAATGATCACGGATCTTGAATCAGAAATACAGGCACTGAATGTGCCAGAGGTGAAGGAGAAAAGTGATAACATACTCTGAGGATACATAAAAAATAAAAAAACTGAGTATAAAAATGAGCAAATCTATATAGTTTTTTTAAAAATAATATTTATTTATAAATGTATATAAACAGCATACAACAAAAATAGAAAATACCTCTTTGGCACTTACAGTAATAAATCAATCAGTTACTTGTTTAATGTATCTTCGGCCGTTAGCCATGTCCCAAGTCTCAGGAATTCTCGAACTTCAAGCAGAGGGAGACCGAGAACGGTGCCAATTGTCTATATATCAGTAGTCCCCTGCCGAAGGGACTCAACAGGTCATCGAGTCCAAGGACAGGCCCAAACACATGTGGCAAAGAGGAAGAAACAGAAACCCCAGAAAAGAAGAAGAGAAAAAAAGCCGGGAGGAGCAAACATCACTCTCAGCAACCGTTCCATACAACCGCAGCCTATTGAAGCGGGGACAGCACTCGTCATGTCAAGACACACATCCGCAACAAACCTTTCAGACAGACGCAGATTCAAGGTAGGATCGAAGAGGCGCCCAAATGTCCCGTGGCCTAGAGCCAACCGGCGTCAACTCCCAGTAATTTGTTAATTGCTCCTGGCAAAACGCCGCATCTCGCAGCCAATCTGAAATCTGGGGAGACCGAGCCCGGCCCCAACAGATTGCCACCCTGCGCTTAGCCAGTAATAACATCATGCCAATCAGACGTCGCACTGTAGTCTGCACTCCATTCACCCCTCCCAGCAGTGCCATCAAGGGAGACAGAGGAATCTCCAGCCCAGTCATCTCAGAAAGTGCACCGAAAACCCTCCTCTAGTAGGCACACACTTCCGGACAGGTCCACACCAAGTGCAGAAAATCAGCAGCAGGGGCCCAGCATCTTACACAGACATCATTCACTCGCAGCCCCATAGCACATAAACTTCGAGGGGTATAATACAGACGGTGAAAAAAACTTAAAGTGTATAAGGCGCAACCTATAGTTAGGTGACAACTCCTTCATATGCGCACAGCACGCCCTCCAGACATCCTCTGCAATGTTCTCCCCCACATCCTCCGCCCATTTCATCCTTACAGACAGCCCTGTCCCCTCCCCCTGCTCCTGTATACTACCATACAGCTTAGTGATAAGCCTCTTAGGCGACGCGCACTCCGCAACACTTCCAACGCGCGGCAGGACGTCAGGGTCGCAGGCAGGCCGGGGTATCGAGCAGGCAGCATAGCGCATGTAGGAAAGCACCATCTTGCCTGGCATGTTACCCTCATATTTCACTGTATATATGTTGTTTTAGTTGTATGTGTCACTGAGACCCTGCCAACAAGGGCCCCAGTGCTCATAAGTGTGCCCTGTATGTGTTCCCTGTGTGATGACTAACTGTCTCACTGAGGCTCTGCTAACCAGAACCTCAGTGGTTATGCTCTCTCTTTGCTTTCCAAATTGTCACTAACAGGCTAGTGACCAATTTCACCAATTCACATTGGCATACTGGAACACCCTTATAATTCCCTAGTATATGGTGCTGAGGTACCCAGGGTATTGGGGTTCCAGGAGATCCCTATGGGCTGCAGCATTTCTTGTGCCACCCATAGGGAGCTCTGACAATTCTTACACAGGCCTGCCATTGCAGCCTGAGTGAAATAACGTCCATGTTATTTCACAGCCATTTACCACTGCACTTAAGTAACTTATAAGTCACCTATATGTCTAACCTTTACCTGGTAAAGGTTGGGTGCTAAGTTACTTAGGGCCTCATTCTGACCCTGGCGGACGGCGGAGGCCGTCCGCCAGGGTACCGCCGCTGAATGACCGCACCGCGGTCAAAAGACCGCGGCGGCCATTCAGACATTTCCTCTGGGCCGGCGGGCGCTCTCCAAAAGAGCGCCCGCCGGCCCAGAGGAAATGCCCCTGCAACGAGGACGCCGGCTCAGAATTGAGCCGGCGTAGTTGCAGGGGTGCGACGGGTGCAGTTGCACCCGTCGTATATTTCAGTGTCTGCTTAGCAGACACTGAAATACTTTTCAGGGCCCTCTTACGGGGGCCCCTGCCGTGCCCATGCCATTGGCATGGGCACGGCAGGGGCCCCCAGGGGCTCCGCGGCACCCCCTACCGCCATCCTGTTCCTGGCGGGCGAACCGCCAGGAACAGGATGGCGGTAGTGGGTGTCCGAATCCCCCATGGCGGCGCAGCAAGCTGCGCCGCCATGGGGGATTCTAAGGGCAGCGGTAAACCGGCGGGAGACCGCCGGTTTGCCTCTTCTGACCGCGGCCGAACCGCCGCGGTCAGAATGCCCTGCGGGGCACCGCCGGCCTGTCGGCGGTGCTCCCGCCGACCCTGGCCCCGGCGGTCTTAGACCGCCGGGGTCAGAATGACCCCCTTAGTGTGTGGGCACCCTGGCACTAGCCAAGGTGCCCCCACATTGTTCAGGGCAAATTCCCCGGACTTTGTGAGTGCGGGGACACCATTACATGCGTGCACTATACATATGTCACGACATATGTATAGCATCACAATGGTAACTCCGAACATGGCCATGTAACATGTCTAAGATCATGAAATTGTCACCCCAATGCCATTCTGGCATTGGGGAGACAATTCCACGATCCCCCGAGTCTCTAGCACAGACCCGGGTACTGCCAAACTACCTTTCCCGGGGTTTCACTGCAGCTGCTGCTGCTGCCAACCCCTCAGACAGGTTTCTGCCCTCCTGGGGTCCAGCCAGGCTTGGTTCAGGAAGGCAGAACAAAGGACTTCCTCAGAGAGAGGGTGTTACACCCTCTCCCTTTGGAAAAAGGTGTCAGGGCTGGGGAGGAGTAGCCTCCCCCAGCCTCTGGAAATGCTTTGATGGGCACAGATGGTGCCCATCTCTGCATAAGCCAGTCTACACCGGTTCAGGGATCCCCCATCCCTGCTCTGGCGTGAAACTGGACAAAGGAAAGGGGAGTGACCACTCCCCTGACCTGCACCTCCCCTGGGAGGTGCCCAGAGCTCCTGCAGTGGGCTCCAGACCTCTGCCATCTTCGAAACAGAGGTGCTGCTGGCACACTGGACTGCTCTGAGTGGCCAGGGCCAGCAGGTGACGTCAGAGACTCCTTCTGATAGGCTCTTACCTGTGTTGCTAGCCTATCCTCCTTCCTAAGTAGCCAAACCTCCTTTTCTGGCTATTTAGGGTCTCTGCTTTGGGGAATTCTGTAGATAACGAATGCAAGAGCTCATCAGAGTTACTCTGCATCTCTCTCTTCACCTTCTGCCAAGGAATCGACCGCTGACTGCTCTGGATGCCTGCAAAACCGCAACAAAGTAGCAAAGACGACTACTGCAACCTTGTATCGCTGATCCATTCGCCTTCTCGACTGCTTTCCTGGTGGTGCATGCTGTGGGGGTAGTCTGCCTCCTCTCTGCACTAGAAGCACTGAAGAAATCTCCTGTGGGTCAACGGAATCTTCCCCCTGCAACCGCAGGCACCAAAAGACTGCATCACCGGTCCTCTGGGTCCCCTCTCAGCACAACGAGCGTGGTCCCTGGAACTCAGCAACTCTGTCCAAGTGACTCCCACAGTCCAGTGACTCTTCAGTCCAAGTTTGGTGGAGGTAAGTCCTTGCCTCCCCACGCTAGACTGCATTGCTGGGTACCACGTGATTTGCAGCTGCTCCGGCTCCTGTGCACTCTTCTAGGATTTCCTTTGTGCACAGCCAAGCCTGGATCCCCGACACTCTAACCTGCAGTGCACAACCTCCTGAGTTGTCCTCCGGCGTCGTGGGACCTTCTTTTGTGACTTTGGGTGAGCTCCAGTTCACTCTTCTTCGTAGTGCCTGTTCTGGCACTTCTGCTGGTGCTGCTTGCTTCTGAGTGGGCTCCTTGTCTTGCTGGATGCTCCCTCTGTCTCCTCACGCAATTGGCGACATCCTGGTCCCTTCTGGGCCACAGCAGCATCCAAAAACCCTAACTGCGACCCTTGCAGCTAGCAAGGCTTGTTTGCGGTCTTTCTGCCTGGGAACACCTCTGCAAGCTTCTTCATGACGTGGGACATCCATCCTCCAAAGGGAAAGTTCCTATTCCTCTTCGTTCTTGCAGAATCCACCGCTTCTACCATCTGGTGGCAGCTTCTTTGCACCCACAGCTGGCATTTCCTGGGCATCTGCCCACTCCCAACTTGAGTGTGACTCTTGGACTTGGTCCCCTTGTTCCACAGGTACTCTCGTCTGGAAATCCATTGTTGTTGCATTGCTGGGGTTGGTCTTCCTTGCAGAATTCCCCTATCACAACTTCTGTGCTCTCTGGGGAACTTAGGTGCACTTTGCACCCACTTTTCAGGGTCTTGGGGTGGGCTATTTTTCTAACCCTCACTGTTTTCTTACAGTCCCAGTGACCCTCTACAAGCTTACATAGGTTTGGGGTCCATTCGTAGTTCGCATTCCACTTCTAGAGTATATGGTTTGTGTTGCCCCTATATCTATGTGCTCTCATTGCAATCTATTGTGACTGTACATTGCTTGCATTGCTTTCTATTGCTAGTACTGCATAATTTTGGTATTGTGTACATATATCTTGTGTATATTTGCTATCCTCATACTGAGGGTAATCCCTGAGATACTTTTGGCAGATTGTCATAAAAATAAAGTACCTTTATTTTTAGTATATCTGTGTATTGTGTTTTTTTATGATATTGTGCATATGACACCAGTGGTATAGTAGGAGCTTTACACGTCTTCTAGTTCAGCCTAAGCTGCTCTGCTAAGCTACCCTTTTCTATCAGCCAAAGCTGCTAGACACCTCTTCTACACTAATAAGGGATAACTGGACCTGGTGCAGAGTGTAAGTACCCCTTGGTACCACTCCAAACCAGGCCAGCCTCCTACAGCGCATATCCGCAATACGTAGAAACGGTGGAGCGCAGTGGCAGGTCTATCCCCCAGGACATCTTCCGGGGACACCAAACTGCCATCAACAAATCAATCATCGAGGGTTATCAAATCGGTTTGATCCAATAATATGCAAACAGGGCCTGCGCACAGTGATAATAGAGCTCTAAATCGGGGGCCGCAAGTCCACCCAACTCAAATGGCATCACAAGTATTTTCCAGGCTATGCGAGGCTGACCCCCTGCCCATACCAGTTGGATTAGCGCGGAGCGAAGGCGCTGCAAGAAACTAGCCGTAAGCACCAGCGGAAGGTTGATGAACATACCCAAAAGTTTGGCAGTACAAGCATCTTAGCCACTGCGATCCGTCCAGTCAGGGACAATGGCAATGAGCGCCATGCCGTGATTCTGTCCCCCTGCCAGGCCATGGCCTTACCATAGTTGGCAAGCCAGAGCGTCTCAACACCACAGCTCAACCAGATGCCCAAATATTTAACAGGCCCGTCCGCCCACACAATAGGGTAGCGTGACCGACTGTGACGGGTTCTTTATCCCGAGTTGAAGAGATATTGGAAGAAGGCGACAGACTCGGCTTTTATGGGGTTAGTGAGTTTATTTCTGTTCGTTTGCGCTAGACAACTATTTTACTTTTTCAAAGTTGTCTTGTGGTCAGACTCCAAAGAAATTAATATAAGTCCCTTTATTCTTTTTCAGGGTTCGGTGGTGCTCCGGGAATAGCCTGGTCCGGTTTGGAGAGAGGTCTCGTTCTCCCGACTCTCAGTGACACCGGGTTTCCCAAAACAAAGAATGAGAAAGGAACAGGTAAGTGGGGGAAAAAGTAATTAAACACAGTTAATTAAGGTTAGTAGGGCGTGGAGGGGGGGGGGGTTGTGAGAGTGGAGGTAGGTGGGGGCTACTTTTCCTTCGTGGTTTATTCTTTGTGAACTCTTCGTGCTCCCCTTTTATTCTATCCCACTGTTTCCTGTTTGCGGCACTTTGTGCTATTATAGTCAGTTAGTCTCGGTCTTATTTACACCGTCTCCCCTTCTCTGCAGGATCTCAGCCCTTTCCCCTTAACGCCCCATAATCCAGCTAGCCACCTGGAACCCCAGTCCCACTGTCGGTACGCGCGTACCTTAGTTGGCCACGCCCCTCCAGGGACGTGGCCGGCTTCCAGGTGATCTCCCGACTTCTCTCGAGCAGGAGCGGGAGGCTACCTGAGCTTTCCGCTCCTCAGCAATGCCTCTTCCTTCGTGGCGGGGTTTTTCTTCTCGGTCGGCGGCTCGCGGCGTTCCTCCTCTCGGCTCCTCGTCGATCCAGCGTCTCTCTCTCTCCTCCTCCTCACGTCGTCGTCTCCTGGTCCGTTTTCTCTGTCGGGTATTTCTTCCTGACAGATGGCGTTGGACGTCATCACGTCCGGAGTTTCTCGGGTGCCCCCGGGGTATCCCTCGGCGGTTGTCCTATCTGCATATGAACCGGCATCAGGAGACGCCCGGTTACACATCCCCTCACATGAATGGGGCTGGTCGAGCCCCACAAGACCCGGAAACCGGGATAAATAGTCAGCCTGACCCATAAGGTCACCAGGGAGATGGCAAACCTGGAAGGAGAAAGGTTGGAGCTCTATAAACCATCTCAATATACGACTGTTGGTATTCTTATATCTTGAGAGCCAGGTAAGGGGTGCATGGTCTGTATACAACAGGAAGGGCCTGCCCAAAAGGTAATATTGGAGACTTTCGATTGCCCACTTAATGGCAAGACACTCCCGCTCTATAATGGGATACTTCTGTTCTCTGGGAAACAGTTTACGACTGATGAAGACGATGGGATGGCTTATTTCGTTTTCATCTTTTTGAAAAAGGACGGCTCCCACTCCGACGTCGGAGGCATCAGTCTGGAGATGAAAGGGTTTTTCAAACTCAGGGCATTTTAAAATCGGTTGAGTAGTGAGACACCTTTGTAAGGTATGGTAACTATGAAGTTGAGTCGGGTTTAGTTTCGTGATATTGTTTGGCTGCCCTTTTCTTAAAAGGTCGGTTAGGGGGGCAGCCAAACTGGAATAGTGTGGGATGAACCTTCGATAGTAACCTACTAGGCCTAAAAAGGAACGAACCTCCTTTTTCGTGGTGGGAGCATTGGTGTGCAGGATGGCTTCGATTTTATTCATTTGGGGTCGAAGTATGCCTTTCCCAATGTGATATCCCAGGTAGGAGATCTCATTAAAGGCCAGTCGGCTCTTGGCGGGGTTGGCTGTCAGTCCAGCCTTCCGTAAAGCCGAAAAGATTTCGTCTAGGTGTACCAAATGGTCTTCCCAGGTCTCACTGAAAATAACGATGTCATCCAGATAGGCCGCTGCGTATCTGTTATGAGGTCGTAATATAGTGTCAATGAGACGTTGGAAGGTGGCGGGTGCCCCGTGTAACCCGAAAGGGAGAACATTAAAGTGATACAATCCTGAGGGAGTAGAGAAAGCCGTTTTTTCTTTGTCTTCGGGGGCCAGCGGGATCTGCCAGTATCCTTTGGTCAAGTCGAGGGTAGACATATATTTAGCCTTTCCCAACTTTTCTAGGAGTTCGTCTATCCTCGGAAGGGGATACGTATCAAATTGCGATATGGAATTGACCTGTCTAAAGTCAATACAAAAGCGTATAGACCCATCAGGTTTGGGCACCAATACTACTGGCGAGCACCAGGGACTTTGGGAAGGTTCTATGATGTCTAGGTCTAACATTTTCTCGATTTCGTTTTCTACCAGGGCTTTCCTAGCTTCAGGGATACGATAAGGTCTTAATCGTACTATCTTCCCAGGTGGTGTGATGATTTGATGATGTACCAGTCGTGTTCTACCGGGCATCGAGGAGAACACCCGGATATGTTTATCGAAGAGTTTGTTTAACCGTCTATTTTGGTGAATTGAGATATCTGCATTTATGGTAGGAACTTCCCTCCCGCCAGGGGGATCAGTGGGGCACCACCCTATCTCTAATTCCTTAACGGTGTTAACTAGACAGCCTTGTCTCTGGTTGCTCAGAGGTTCTTCCCATCGCTTTAATAAATTAACATGGAAGATCTGTGACCTATTGGGATTATCGTTGAGCTGAACTTTATAGGTCACGGGGGTTACAATTCCTATTACGGGGTATGGTCCCTGCCATTTTGCTAACAGTTTGTTGTCTGAACTGGGAAGAAGCACTAACACCTTATCTCCTATGGAAAAAGATCTTAATTGGGTATTCCGATCATAATTCCTCTTCTGTTTATCTTGGGCCCTCTCCATGTGTTCCCTTACGCTTTCCCATACTGTGTGTAGGTGGGTTTTTAACTCACGGGCATATTTCAGAATGGTCTTTTCTCCTTCTTCCTCTTCCCATATTTCAGCGGCCATATCTAGTAGGGTCCGGGGTTGTCGCCCAAACAACAACTCAAACGGACTATGGCCCGTAGAGGCTTGTTCATGGGTCCTGATTGCGTATAATACTAAGGGAAGTTTCCTATCCCAGTCTTTACCTGTCTCAGAGATAGATTTCTTTAGTAGTGTCTTTAGGGTACGGTTGTACCTCTCCACCAAACCATCGGTTTGTGGATGATAAACCGACGTCCGCAATTGTTTAATCCCTAATAACTGACATATTTGTGTCATCAAGTTGGACATGAATTGGGTACCTTGGTCCGTTAAGATTTCCTGAGGAAACCCGATTCGGGAGAAGAACCCTATCATGGCGTGGGCAACACTCTTGGTGTTAATACTAGAGAGGGGGATAGCCTCAGGGTATCTCGTGGCGTAATCAACTAATACTAATATATAACGATAGCCTCTAGAAGAGGGCAGAAGGGGCCCAACGAGATCCATCCCTATTCTGGAGAAGGGAACATCAATGATGGGAAGGGGTTGTAAAGGGGCCTTTCTCCGCGAGCCTGGATCAATCAATTGGCATTTAGGACATTGTTGACAGAATCTCCTAATCTGGGAAAAAAACCCCGGCCAATAGAATTTCCTCAACAAATACTCTTCTGTTTTCTCCCTTCCATAGTGGCCACCCCCTGGCTGGCTGTGCGCTAAGTGTAGGACTTGTTGCCTATAAGGTTCGGGAACTATCAATTGTTTCTTTTCTTCTTGGTCTTTGTTAGTGACTCGATATAATAGGTCCTTAACTATGGTGAACGAGGGACCCTTATTCTGGAGGGTCCGGGGTCGTGCACTCTTCCAGGCGTGAACCAAACTGGGGTCTTTTCTTTGGGAGGTCCGGAAAGGGGGAAGGGTAGTGAGGGCAAGACCCTTTGTAATTACCCTCGCGGGACTTGAGTTCTCTTGTGTGTAGGCTTTCTTAATTTTTCTTTTCTCATTCCGGGAGGGTTTAGGTCGTACCCTCGGAGGTGACAGAGGTATGTTGGAAAAGGGAGCGTCTTTCCACCAGGTATTCGTCTCTTCGACCTGTCGAACACTATCCAAGAGTTTCGAGAATCCCGAAAAGTCAGTTCCTATTATGGCTTCTTCAACTAGCCGTTCTACTAAACCCACCCTTATGGGGGTTTCTTTTCCTTCCCATGTGAGGGTTGTCCAGATTAGGGGATATTCTCTGGTTTCCCCATGGATACAACAGATTGATACCGTAAGTCCTGGAGTGAAGTGAGGTTTATCGAATAAACCAGCCCTGACTACAGATTGACTGCACCCTGAGTCGATGAGGGCCACTGTGGTTTTCCCATTGATAACCAGTCTCTTTTTATAAGGGGTTTCTCTTCTCCCAGTATAAAAGACTCTCCCCCTAGTAACTCCTATTTCCATGGGTTCTGTTTTTTCTGTTTTCAGGGGGCAACCGCGAGCTATGTGCCCCCATTCTCCGCAGCTAAAACACTGAGGTTGTTGTATGTATGGCCGTTCAAGTCCTCGTGTCTTCCCTATGTCCTCATTGATTCTTCGCCCCACTGACGAGGATGCCCCAGAACCCTGACGCAGGGGACTAGGTGCTGATCGAGGAGGTGGGATCTTGAATTCGAGGGAGCGATGAAAGGCACAGGCTAACTCGATGGTGGCATTGGTATCTGGGTTTGGATGTTGTTTGATCCAGTTGCGCGTATTAGGGGGTAGAGCGTCTAGGTATTGTTCCAATAGCACGATCTCAATGATGTCTTCCAGGTTAGTCCCTATGGGACCTAACCATTTGAGACCCAGATCTTTAATCCGGAAGTATAGGGCCCGGGGATTTTCGGAGGGCCCCCACTTGGCTTTTCTAAACCGGACACGATAATGTTCAGAATCAAAACCCACCCGTTCTAAGATGCTCTTTTTAATATCCCTATACGGGGTTGTTCCGCCTGGGTTTACCGCTTGATAAGCAGATTGGAGAGTTCCCGTTAATAAGGGGGCGATATATTGGCCCCATTGCTCCAGAGGCCAGGTAGCGGAAGTAGCGACCCGTTCAAAATTGGTGAAAAAGGCATCAGGGTCTTCACCTTCTTGATATCGTTGTAAGACCGAACTGGGCACATTCGGGTGTACTCGGGTGGCAGCAATTGTATCCGTGAGATTTTTGATGGCGGTCTCATGGACCAACTGGTTGTTGGCCATGATGGTGGCCTGACTTTTCAGGGCATTTTGTAGGGCCTCTCTTTCCAACCTAGCCTCTTTCTGTTGCTCTTCCCACACTATTTGCAGGTGCCTCTGTCCTGCGGCCAACTGTTGCATCATATCGGACATTGTTGGCTTTTCTTCCATGGTCTAGAAGTCCCTGTCGCCTGTTCCAATATCCCACTTCTGACACCACTGTGACGGGTTCTTTATCCCGAGTTGAAGAGATATTGGAAGAAGGCGACAGACTCTGCTTTTATTGGGTTAGTGAGTTTATTTCTGTTCGTTTGCGCTAGATAACTATTTTACTTTTTCAAAGTTGTCTTGTGGTCAGACTCCAAAGAAATTAATATAAGTCCCTTTATTCTTTTTCAGGGTTCGGTGGTGCTCCGGGAATAGCCTGGTCCGGTTTGGAGAGAGGTCTCGTTCTCCCGACTCTCAGTGACACCGGGTTTCCCAAAACAAAGAATGAGAAAGGAACAGGTAAGTGGGGGAAAAAGTAATTAAACACAGTTAATTAAGGTTAGTAGGGCGTGGAGGGGGGGGGGTTGTGAGAGTGGAGGTAGGTGGGGGCTACTTTTCCTTCGTGGTTTATTCTTTGTGAACTCTTCGTGCTCCCCTTTTATTCTATCCCACTGTTTCCTGTTTGCGGCACTTTGTGCTATTATAGTCAGTTAGTCTCGGTCTTATTTACACCGTCTCCCCTTCTCTGCAGGATCTCAGCCCTTTCCCCTTAACGCCCCGTAATCCAGCTAGCCACCCGGAACCCCAGTCCCACTGTCGGTACGCGCGTACCTTAGTTGGCCACGCCCCTCCAGGGACGTGGCCGGCTTCCAGGTGATCTCCCGACTTCTCTCGAGCAGGGGTGGGAGGCTCCCTGAGCTTTCCGCTCCTCAGCAATGCCTCTTCCTTCGTGGCGGGGTTTCCCTTCTCAGTCGGCGGCTCGCGGCGTTCCTCCTCTCGGCTCCTCGTCGATCCAGCGTCTCTCTCTCTCCTCCTCCTCGCGTCGTCGTCTCCTGGTCCATTTTCTCTGTCGGGTATTTCTTCCTGACAGATGGCGTTGGACGTCATCACGTCCGGAGTTTCTCGGGTGCCCCCGGGGTATCCCTCGGCGGTTGTCCTATCTGCATATGAACCGGCGTCAGGAGGCGCCCGGTTACACCGACATACTGCCGTTCCAGACGACAGAGGCAACATGACAGACCTAGCCCAATTTATCGCCACTCCAGAGATGCCTCCAAAACCTGACAATTTCATCCAGTAACACGTCTAGGTTGCACACAGGATCACGCACATACAGCTCCCTGTCATCTGCATACATGGAGATCAGAATCGCTCTCTGACAAAACGGCAGCCCCCGCTCACTGTGGTGCTGTCTCAAAAAGGTCGCCAGTGGCTCCATCGCGATCGCAAAGAGCAATGGTGACAGGGGGCATCCCTGCCGAGTTCCGCGTGCCACCGTAAAGGGCTCCGACACGTATCCGTTCACCCGTAGGCGAGCCACTGGCTACGAATATAACAAACGTATTTATTTCTCAAAACTACTGCTCATTCCCACTCTCTCAAGGAGCGCAAGCAGATATTGCCACATCAATGAATCGAACGCCTTAGTAGCATCTAGGAACACCGCCACACCCACATCATCAACGGGAACTGAGCCAGCAACAGCAAAAAACTTAGGCAAATTATGTGGCGTGGACTGTCCCGGAATGAACCCCGACTGATCCGGCAGCACCAGTCTCGTCATAAGAGGCTGCAGCCGTGCCGTGATCATTTTGGCTAATATCTTATTGTCAATGTTGATCATCGATTGGGGCCGGTACGAATCACAGCTAACTACAGCCTTCCCAGGCTTGAGAACCGTAACAATAAGCACCTCGCGCAGAGAGTACTCCATTCTGTAGGGCCTCATCGTAAACCTCCAGTAGATAGGGCGCCAAAATGTCTGCATATTCTTTATAGAACGCCGGAGTCAATTCATCCAGCCCATGGGCCTTGTCCCCAGGAAGGCTCCGAATGGCATCCTTCACCTCTTCTATAGTAAAGGGAGCATCAAAGTATTCCCTATGCGCCCTATCAAACCAAAGGAGGCTAATGTCAGAGAAATATCCCTGAATCACCTCCACAGGCACCTCAGAGGGAGCAGAATAAAGATCCTGAAAAAATGTAGTGAAGACCGTCAAAACCTCAGACGTACCCGTCACTCGCTCCCTGCTCGGATCATCCATTTCGGTCACATAACTACTAGCCCACGGCCTGCGGAGTAAATTCGCCAAGGTGCGCCCGGCTCTATCACCCTCTCCGTAACGCCTGGCCCATGCAAATTTCCCCAAAAAATATAATTCTCGCAGAGAAGCCTCTACATACACGGAGACTGCAGCCCTCAAGGGCGCCAATGTGTCTCCGGACCAGTCCGACACCAGCCGAGCCTCTAGGTCCACAATCCGGCCCTCCAACTCAGCCAGCTCACAACACAACGCACGCAGCACGCCGTGTTGCCTGGAAATGCATATCCCACGCACAACTACCTTGAAGGCTTCCCCCAGCGTACCAGCAGACTCCACCGTGCTGGTATTCTGTTCAAAGTAAAGATTAATGTCACAACGTAATTCCTCATGGAACAACTCGTCTCTAAGTGACCCTGGCGGCAGCCTCCACATATAAGTCTGAGCAGGTCCGCCAGGTATCTCTAGCTCTACTCGCACCGGGGAGTGATCTGATAGTGTGCGCGCCATATGATCAACCGAGTGGGTCCATAAAGCCACATAACGAGAGCCTATCCAGCGTTCAAGGCGCGACCAGCTATTATGCACATAATTAACACAAGTACCTTCCCGAACCGCAGGGTGTTTCATCCGCCACAAATCCACCAACGACGCATCGTCCATAATCGCAGACAGAACGCGAGCAGCAGAAGTACGCTGCATCCGGGCCACGCTTTCTCTATCTAAGTTGGGATCCAGGGTCACATTGAAGTCTCCTCCCCAAAGCACAGTTCCTCCTCCCAGAGACTCAATCAGTCGCCAGACCTCACTAAAGAACTCAGGATCATCCGAGTTAGGCCCGTACACCGACGTGAGGCGGAACGGCTTATCTATCAACACTCCGCTAAGCAAAACATACTGCCCCAATGGGTCAACAATCACCTTACGAGTACGCCACTGCAACCCCTTACGTATCGAAATCGCTACGTCTCTAGCATAACGCGAGTACACAGATCCGTGGCATTCCCCAGTCCATCCCACCTTTAAGTAATGCAAGGTACTCTCCACTAGGTGTGTCTCCTGTAGCATACATATATCTATACTCTGCCTCTTAACATAAGCCGACATAAGACGCACCTTCCGTCTGTCATTCAAGCCACGCACATTCATGTTAAGCAACGAATCAAAGACGCCTTCATCGGTGTCATCCCCGCTCCCCAGCGGTCATACAGCACTATTTCATCACTCCTCCATCCCGGCTAATCCCCCGAAACCACAAGACACAAAAAGAAAGACAGAAAGGCACGTAGTGCAACAACCCCAGAAACCCCCCACCCCCCACCCACACAGACCCCCCAAACGGGTCAAATGCATATCCCTCCCCCAAAAACCACAATTACCCAAATAAGTAAGTAATGGGGACTCATCCAGAGGGCGGAAGCTAACCGCCCAACCCGCCTAGTATCAGGCAGGGAGGGCAGGCAGGGGGCCCAGCACAAAAGGAGTGTCTCCAGGACGAGCGGCACACAAAATACATCTCACATCCAGATGCAGCAGCGCATTCTCTACTGAAAGATGTCAGTGACGATCAGTCATTATCGCTCAGCGACTCTCGCTCCGCAGCACGATCAGCCGCAGGCACTGCCTCAGACTTCTGAGGAAGAGACTTGGCGTATCTCGCCGCCAGCTTCGGATCAGTAAAGAATTGAAGAGACCCGCCATGTTGCACCTTTAGCTTCGCCGGGTATATAAGAGAGAAACTAGCGGCCGTTTGGGCCAGCGAGCGATTCACCGGCAAAAACGCCCTGTGCGCCGCCTGCCCGCCAGGGGTGTAGGCTGGAAAGAAATTCAATTCAGTGTTTTTAAAAATCACCGGGCGGCACTCCCTGGCCAGTCGCAGAATCGTGTCACGGTCCCGATAATTCAGGAGCCGAATAATGACAGGGCGCGGGGGAGTTTCAGGCGGGGGCCGTGGCCCCAGCTATCTATGTGCCCTCTCCACCACCAGCAAACAGGACAGCTGGCCGGGGAAAAGATCGGACAGCATCTCCTCCACAAAATCCTCCATTCTGCCCATGTCTGTGGACTCGAGAAGTCCTATCAGCCTGAGATTGTTCCGGCGCGACCGGGCTTCCAAATCTTCGTTCTTAGCCCGGATGACCTCCAGCACCCTCTCCATGCGCAGCAATTGTTCACTCTCACCCCGCTGCGTGTCCTCCAGACCTGAGGTACATGCCTCCAACTGGTCAAGGCGGGAGTCATAGTCGTCCACCCGAGTCTTGATGCGATCGAGTTGCTCTGTTACGTGGTCTAGCTTCCCATCTATGCCAGCCAGACTGGATTTTAGGTCCAGAAACATAGCCTTTACCAATCCATCTGAAGGCTCCTCATCTGTCGCAGGCCCCTCCGACTGGCCCGCAGGTGCACCCCCCCTCCGTCGCCCCCCCCTCAAAGGAGAGCTTAGCCTGTCTCTGCTCTGCCTTCCCCATCACTCAGCCAGTAGGTCGTCACCGAATACACCCCGCTAAACTCCCTAGGGGTCCAGGAAAGAAGGCCAGATATTCAGTCCACTCTCACAGAGTCCCCCAGGCTCCTGCTAATCAGCTTTATCCAGTGCCAGTGGCACTATTAATCTCGCAAATGTCCAACACCAGGCAGCCGCTGTACCAACGGCACCCGGTCAGAGCACCACCACGCCAGTTCTCGCTCCGGTCCTCTCCTCCACCACCACCGTGCCTCCAGGCCCGGCCACAATTCTGTCCTCTCCGCTGTCCAGCCGTCTCTAAGTGCGTCCACTAGGCCGCACAACCAACTCCGCCACTCCAGCAGCCCACACAGCAGTGCAGCAGGGAGGCACAGCAGCCCCACTGACCTCCAGAGTCCGAGCCCAGAACGCAGGGGCCAGATCAAGCCAATCCGCCTCTCTTTGTGCCTCTCCACACCGGCCCCGATAAATTCAGGCCTGACACCGGCAGCCAGCCACCAGGCTAGATGAGTCCAAGCTGGGGGGGGGGGAGCCCCCCTGTGGCCCGACCTGAGCGCCGAACGACTCCCCGGAACCCCCAGGCACCAGTAATGCTCCCCCTCGAAGGCGGCCACCAAGATCACTGACCGATTCACCAGTAGAAGGGGCTCTCAGGCCACCCAGCGCCTGAATCCGTCCGCGCGGCCGCCCCTGAGGCACAGCCGCGATCTCCAGGCGCAGCGAGGAGAGGCCACCAAGCGCAAAGGGGGGGGGGGGCCGTGGCACGACACCACCGCCGATATGGCCCCCCAACGCACTTCAGTGAGCGCAGCCCCGGGAGCCCTCCAGGTCCCCACGGGGAAGGCGCGAGTCAGCTCCATGCAGCGCGGCAGCCAGGAGCACGGCACGCAACGAGGAGGCCGGTCCCACCGCCTGCGCTGTAGTTCAGTCTCCGCCGCTGCAGCGAGGGGAAGCCGCCGACATCAGGCGCCCCCCACCTCCTTAACGGTCGGCCAGCTCTGTCCTGGCCGGAGGAATTTACAAAATGGGCCCCGCCGAAGCAGAGCCTCACGGAGTGCCGGCCATCTTGCCGCTGGCTAGCTCCGCCCCCCCAAATCTATATAGTTACAAGCAATTGGATGGTATCTCTACTAAAGTCTTGAACAGTAAATCAGTTGGTGAGGAAAGTGTCTCAGGTAGTGAATCTGAATTGTCTGATATGTCTAGGGAGCTGGATAATGGTGGCAATTTATGTAGTGACACAGCACGCACAAGTTCATATATGGGGGATACTACCTTTTTGCGTTTTTTATGTGTTGCAAAAAGATTCAGGCCCTCATTACAACCCTGGCGGTTGGTGATAAAGTGGCGGTAATACCGCCAACAGGCCGGCGGTAATAACTGCAAAATTAGGACCACGGCGGGAACAGCTCAGACAGACAGCCAATTTAACACACCGACTGACAGGGCGGAATCAACAGGCACCACAGCGGTAACCGCCTACAGCCAGACGGAAGACAATGTTCTATTCACTGTATTATGAGACAGGAAACCGCCACCTTTTCTGGGGCGGTACCAACGATATCAAAACCCTGGCGGAAACACTGTACAGAAGGGAAACGGCTCACCTGTGGAAACTCTGAGAAGAACCATGCCGCCATGGAGCCCGAGTTGCATGTCTTCCCCATGCTCTTCTATGAGCTGCTCCACTACGAACACCAACGATGCCGAAGATGACCACGGTGAGTACTGCCACCTAGCATACAGGGGAGGGGAGAAGGAAAAAGAAAGCGACACACACACACGCAACATCCAACAACCCCCAACACCATACACACAAGCAGATGCAGTAACATAACAGGTTGACCCCGTACCCCTCAGGAATAATGCAAGGACAGCTACAATAGAGTAAAAAGAGTGTAACAATATACATATAGCAGTAATATGTGCATCCAAATCAAAAAGTATATACATTTTACAAATCAAGGGACCCTGCCCAGTCCTCAATGTTCGTGGGCCACAGGGCCACATTACAAAGTCCAAGGCCCCACCTCACTCCTGCAACATAACGGAGAGAACACTGCAGGGGCATCAGTTCGAAAATAGGCCGGCACCTCAGGGGGACGGGGAACGGGGGCACCTCAGCCGGAAGATGGTACAATGCCACTGGTTCTGGATGGGGCAATATGCCCTGTGCTTGGTCCTGGGGAGTGAAAGGCCACAGTCTCTCAAGTGGGTGTCTTGCCCTCTGCTCTGGAGGGGGCAACATGCCCTGTGCTTGGTCCTGGGGAGTGCAATGCCACAGTCTCTCAAGTGGGTGATTTGCCCACATGCTCTAGAGGGGGCAACATGCCCAGTGAGCTTCATCCTGGGGAGGATGGGGTGAGTGGATGTCTTCTCCATTGGTTCTGAAGGGGGCATCATGCCCAGTGAGCTTCATCCTGGGGAGGATGGGGTGAGTGGATGTCTTCTCCACTGGTTCTGGCATCGTGCCCAGTGAGCTTCATTCTGGGGAGGATGGGGTGAGTGGATGTCTTCTCCACTGGTTCTGGAGGGGGCATTGTGCCCTGTGACGCAGATCTTGGGGAATGCAAGGTCACAGTCTCTCAGCTGGGTGTCATACCCAAAGGATATGCAGGGGCCAGGTCGTACAACAGCTCATGGACGGAGGACTACATACTGTCCGCCGGCGGTGAAGGCTGTTCAGTGGTGGCAGTGGTGGTGGCACTGTTGCTGCTGGTAGTGGTGGGGGGAAGCTCCAGCCCATCCCCTGCAGCCTCAGATGGCTGTCCAATGGGGCAGGTGGCGGTGCTGGTGGTGGTGCTGTTGGTGGAGCTGGTAGTGGTGGGGGGAGGCTCCAGCCCATCCCCTGCAGCCTCAGACGGCTGCACCACCTTGGTTGGTAGTGGGGTCTCCGACTGAGTCCCAGCACCAGGCCCCTTTTCTCTACTGCCTGCTGTTGCTGTCCCCTTGCCCTTCCTTCCTGCAGCTGGGCTGGCTCCTTGCCCTTCCGTCCTGCTGCAGGGGCTGGCTTCTTGCCCTTTCTTCCTGCTGCTGGGGCTGGCTTCTTGCCCTTCCTTCCTGCAGCTGGGGCTGGCTCGTTGCCCTTCCTTCCTGCAGCTGGGGCTGACTCCCTGCCCTTCCATGAAGCACTTGGGGCATGCACCCTTTCCGTCTGGCTGGCTAGTGGCCAGGATCCTTTCCCACCTGGAGCTGCTGGGGACACTACTGTGCTCATGGGCTGGGTGGCTGCGGTGCTTTACTGGGTTTTGACCACCCTGGCCTGATGTGAGGGATGTGGGGGGGGGAGGGCTAGGGAAGAGGTCAATAGTGGCGAGGAAAAGCCTATTAGGGACATTGGGGTGGGAAGAGGGAGATGGTTTGGGAGTGGAGGAAGAGGAAGTGGTGGTAGGATGTGTCAATCTGCTGTGTTTGGGTGCAGGTGCATTGGCTGGATGCTGTTGTGAGGTGGATGGCTGTTGGTTATCTGAGTGCTTGCGTTTGTGTACTTAGGGAGGAGGGGGTACAGATACAGTGGGAGAGGATACAGGGGACGTGTGCATGGATGTGGGGGTGGTGACTGCCAGTGAAGGGTGTGTACTGATAGGTGTGCTGGTGATGGTGGTAGTGGCTGACAATGTAGTGCATGCAGGTGTGAGTGGAGACGCTACTGGGAGGGAGGTGGATGATGAGGAGGAGGGGGCCACAGTGGAGGCAGTGGATGTTGGTATGTCTGCTTCTGGATGGTGTTTGTATGAGTGCCTGTGGGATGAAGTGTGGTGCTTGTGTTTGCCATGTCCACTCTTGTGTGTTGTCCTGGGTGTCTGCTCGTCTGACTGTGTGCTTGGGATAGGTTGGGGTTGAGGAAATGGGATTGGGAAGAGGAAGTTGGAGGGGGGTGGAAACAGGGACAATGGCTGCCATCAGAGAGGAGGCCAGAGCCTGGATTGATCTCTGTTGGGCTGCCAAGCCAGTGTGAATGCCCTCCAGAAATGCATTGGACTGTTGCATTTGGGCTGCCAGCCCCTGGAAGGCATTCACAATGGTTGACTGCCCAACAGAGATGGATCACAGGAGGTCAATAGCCTCCTCACTCAGGGCAGCAGGGCTAACTGGGGCAGGGCCTGAAGTGCCTGGGGCGAAGGAGATGCCCACCCTCCTGGGTGAGTGGGCACGGGAAACTCGCTGAGGGGCTGCTGGGAGGGCAGTGCTGGTACGGGGGTGGCAGCTGTACCTGTAGCTGGGGTGTGCACAGAGGTGTCCACCACCACCAGGGAGCTTCCATCGGAGGAGGTATCCGTGTCCGAACTGTCCCCTCCAGTCTCCGCCGTGGTGCTCCCCTCGCCCTCCGTCCCACTGGTGCCCTCACTGTCGGTGGATTCGGCCTCCTGGGTCCTGCTGGATGCAGCTCCTCCGTCGCCGGTGCCGCTGCTCCTCTGCCTGATGATGCTAATGCACTTAAGGACAGGGTGACAAAACAAAAATGAGGGGAAGAGACAAAGGATACACTTGGTCTGTGGCAGCACCAATACCACCGTTGGCGTACACGACACACTCACACACAGGGAACAGCCCTACGCATTAGGCAATGCACTACCAGTCACAATGCTAGGCACAAGCCCATGGATAGGTACACCTAACACAAACTGCAGCATACCTGAGACCCACAGACCCCTGCCAAGTAGTGGATGCCTACTACCTTGGTTAGAGGGCTATCACATCACAACCCTACCCACAATGGGACCTACTCTGCAATGCCAGGCGTGGCCTGGGGGCACTCACAGGACCCCCACCCGGATACCACCCCACCAGGCGTAAGTTGTAATGTAGGGCACTGTACTCACCCCCTTGTTGCTGCTGTGATGCCCCCAAGCGCGCATCCAGCTCCGGATAAGCCACTACCAGTATGCAGGCCATCAGGTGGGTCAGGTTTCGACGGGCACCCCTTCCTCGTTGGGAGGCCATCCCTAGCTGGGCCTCCGCCGTCTTCCGTGCCCAGCGTCTCAGGTCCTCCCACCATTTGCGACAGTGGGTGCTCCGCCTGCCGTAGACCCGCAGGGTCCGCACGTCCTTGGCGATGGCACACCATATACCTTTCTTTTGATGGGCGCTGACCTGCAGAGAAATACACACAGGGAAATGTATTAATCAAACTGACCTGCCTGTTAAACATATGGCCCACCATACCCCTTCACATCGCCATTTGCACACAAAGGGCCCAGCACACAAGCTGCACGCCGCCCAGGGGACATCCACCAACTCCCCCCTACACAAGGCCTTCACACACACCACTCCAGTGCATTCATGCCCCATGCATCGTGCTCACAGTGTACTCACCTGTTGGTCTGGAGGCCCATACAGCAGTCGGTAAAGGGGTAGGACCCCATCCACAAGTCGCTCCAACTCCACCGAGGTGAAGGCAGGGGCCCTTTTCCCAGTAACACGAGCCATGGTTGGTTCCAGACACAGGTCAGAGCAGCACATGCAGTTTAGGTCCTCTCCTGTTGGAGGTCAGGTAGTAAGTGAGTGAACAGATAGAAGATGGTGGTCACGTCCGCGGCGGTGTTTACCGTCAACGCCGGCGTACATCACCATTGGCCACTGTACCCCATAGGGCCCAATGATAACCAATGAGGAGTTGCACAGCAGTTCTCGCCCGCCTCCCCCAACGGCGCACAGCGTCAGCGGAATTACCTCATTTCCACCTGTCCCTCCATACAGGACAGGCGGATGTAATTTCAGGGGGGTTTGCAGGCCATGGATCCTAACTGCGTCACAGTACACATATTTATCATTTGAACATATCCCACCAAAATAATGTTACAGTCACAACATGCATTGAACTGTAGTGATTAGAATGTACAGATAATGACCAGCTGTTCACTCTTTTGCCCCATAGATTGCAACGCTGCGGATGAATAGGAGATGGAGACATCCCCCCGTGTGCAAACCCCTGGTGGACTTGGCATCAATGGAGGACAGGCATATTATCCTCACCTATCGACTTGAGAGGGCCGCAATCATTTAGCTGTGTGCCCAATTGGAGCCTGACCTAATATCTGCTATCCGTCACCCCACCAGGATCCCCCATCTTGTGCAAGTCCTATCACTGCTCCATTTCCTGTCAACTGGTTCCTTCCAAGTGACAGTGAACTTGGCAGCAGGAATGTCCCAGCCAATGTTCTCAATAGTGCTGGCCAGAGTGTTGTCTGCCCTGATTAAGCACATGTGCAGCTACATTGTTTTCCCCCAGGTGGAGGATTTGGCTACAGCGAAAGCTAACATCATTGGGGCAATAGATGGAACACATAATGCATTTGTCCCCAACCCCCCCCCCCCCCGGCGAAATGAACAGGTGTTCAGAAATCAAAAGAATTTTCACTCCATGAATGTCCACAAGGTGTGCCTGGCGGACCAGTACTTCTCCCACGTCAATTCCAAGTATCCTGGGTCTGTGCATGATGCCTTTATCCTGAGGAATAGCAGCACTCCAGAGGCAAAGGGTGTGGCTAATAGGTGAGCCCTGGTTCCCACCCAGTGGATGTTGGTGTATGGGTATGTTGTGGGCCCGAAGGGTGAGTGTGTGGCTAACAGTTGTCCCTCAATATTTGCATGTGACTCTGGTTACCCCAACCTCTCATGGCTACTGACCCCTGTGAGGAATCCCAGGACAAGGGCAGAGGAACGTTACAATGAGGCACATGGGCGAACAAGAAGGATTATATAAAGGACCTTCGGCCTCCTGAAGGCCAGGTTTTGGTGCCTCCATCTAACAGGTGGATCCCTGGGCTACTCACCCAAGAAGGTCTACCAGATCATCGTGGCATGCTGCATGTTGCACAACCTTGCCTTGCACTGCCATGTGCATTTTCTGCAGAAGAGGGAGGCTGGAGATGGCCGTGTGGCAGCAGTGGACCCTGTGGACAGTGAAGATGAGGAGGCAGAGGATGAGGATGAGGACAACAGAAGTGCAGTTATTCATCAATACTTCTAATGAGACACAGGTAAGACAGTGTTATGTCACATATAATTGACAGTTTGATGTGTGACATTGTCACTGGCAGGCTGTGAATTCCTACTTCTATGCCCACTCACTGTACCCTTTGGCATCTCTTGTGGCAGATGTTGGTTCCCCATTATTGCTCCTGGTGTGTTTAGTGCAGCCAACTACAGGTCTTTCCTATCTAAACATTACTGTACAGTTGAATTGCAATGTTTGAACATGGTTAAACAAATACATTTTGAAAACATTTGACATACACTATACTTGTGTTTTATCAAAGTGTGTTTATTGCAGTGCTGTGAAGAAGTGGGGGTAGTGCAATGGGCTGGGGGTGATGATGGAGGAAAGTCCAGGTTAGAGTCCAGTCTATTTGTAACACAGGTGCAGTGTCCAAGGGGACATAGGAAGGGGAGCAATTGCAGTTCAAGGTGGACAGGTTGACAGAGTGGGACATAAGGGTGATGATCAGGAGAGTCTTATTTCCTGGCAGGGACCTTGGCAATGGACTCTGGCTTCTGCCTGGATCGCAGGGAACGTTTGCAGGGTGGTTCTCCTTCTGGAGGGGGAGGGGTGCTGCACCCCTGCAATGGAGACCAGGGTGGTGTTAATGGCCTTCAAGTCCTCCCTGATCCCCAGGTACTGTCCCTCCTGCAGCCACATGTTCTCCTGCATCGTGTACCTAGCCCTGTGTATCCTCGGATATTGGCATGCTCCCAGGATCGCGGTGAGTGCCTCCTGGAGGGTCGGTTCCCTGGGCCTGTTCTCCCCCTGTTGCACAGCAGTCCTCCCAGCTTCCCTGTTGTCATGTGCCTCTGTCCCCTGAACTGTGTGCCCACTGCCACTGACCCCAGGTCCCTGATTGTCCTGTGTTTGTGGGGTGGCCTGGGGTCCCTGTAGTGGTGGACACACTGCTGACTGATGTGTCCTGGGGACAGAGGTATGGGCCCGCTCGGTGGGTGCTGTGTTGGTGTTTCCTGAGGGGGGAGGCTCTGTAGTGGTGTGAGACTGTGGCTGGGTAACCGACTGTCCGGAGGTCCCTGATGGGCCAGGTTGGTCATCCATATCCATGCGAGCAGAGCTGCTGTCATCACTGTGGGCCTCTTCTGGGGGGGCCTGAATGTTCCTGGCACCTCTTCGCCAGTGACATTGGCTGGGTTACCTGTGGGGATGTAAATGCAGTGTTATTGTTTCTGTATGTGACATTTTGTGCATGGGTGTGCTGCCCTCTATAGTTGTTATTGCCCTGGCAGCTTTGCCTTGTGTTAGTTGTTATTTGGTGACTAGGTGATTCTCTCTGGTGTGCATGCTGTGGCGATAGGTGTCCATGCAGGTCTGTGAGTGGTGTCCATGCATTGGTATAGCATGCAGGGCTTGGCATTGGGATGAATGGGTTGTGATGGTGGTGTGTGAGGGAGGTGGTGGAGTGATAGGAGTAAGGGTGAGGGAGGGGGTATGTGATGGCATGCAGGTAGGGGGGTGATAGAAATAGAGAGGTGACTTACCAGAGTCCAGTCCTCCTGCTACTTCTGCTAGGCCCTCAGGATGCATGATTGCCAAGACTTGCTCCTCCCATGTTGTTAGTTGTGGGGGAGGAAGTAGTGTTGCTGCAATGGAATGCACCTTCCCCCGTAGGTCGTTCCACCTCTTCCTGATGTCATCCCTTTGTTTTGGGGTGCTGTCCCATGGCGTTGACCCTGTCCACGATCCTCCGCCATAGCTCCATCTTCCTAGCAATGGATATCTGCCGCACCTGTGATCCAAATAGCTGTGGCTCTACCTGGGTGATTTACTCCACCATGACCCTTAGCTCCTCCTCTGAGAACCTGGGGTGTTGTTGTGGTGCCATGAGTGTGGTGTGAGTGGTGTGGTGAGGGTGTGTAGGGTGATGTGTTGGGGTGTGAAATGTGGTGTGCGTGGTTGGTGTATAAGTGTAGGGTGTATAGGTGTAGGTGGTGTGTGGCTCTGGTCTTCTCTGTGGTCGTGGTGTCTGTCTCGTGCCAATGGTTTGTATTCATAAAGGGTTGTGGGTGATGTGGGTGTTTTATAGTGGTATGGGTGTGTGGGTGTGCTGTGTATGTGTGTCAGGTGTGTTTAGTTTGAATTGTCCAATGTGATGTTTTGTTAGTGAGTGTGTATTTTGAGTGCAGCAGTATGTACCGCCAATGGTTTACCGCCATTGACTGTCCGCTGTGGTGATTCGTGTGTCATAATGATGTGGGTGTAGTTCTGTTGGCGTAACGGTGTGGGTTTTGATACTGCCACTTTGTAACTGACCTTTGGTCTGGCGGACTTGTGTGTGTGTCTGTATAGTGACGGATTGGTAAGTGTGTGTCATAATATGGTTAGCGGATATCCGCCACGACGGTGGGTATGTTGGTGGCAGTCAGCATGGCGGTAAGTGGGATTTACAGCCAATGTCATAATGAGGGCCTCAGTCTGGGCAACAAGAGAAATTTTGTCCAGCAGAAAATCCCAAAACCCCAAACAGAACACACAGGAGTAAAAGGAGAAAAGGAGAAAGGAGGGGCCACGGGGGTTCAGACGCAAGCCAAAACCAAGAATCAGAACAACTAAGGACATTGTCTGCTCAGGAAGCCTTGTTGCACTCACCGGGACGGTGGCCTTCTCCGGATAGCAGACCAGCATGTCTGTGACTGCTTTTTAATAAAGTTTTTTTTTTTGTAATGGAGTCCGTTTTCCTTAAAGGAAAACGAGATGCATTACAAAAATGAAAAATTTTGTTTAATTTTTTCAGAGCAGGCAGTGGTCCATAGGACCACTGCCTGCTCTGAAAAAATGTTTGCAGTGCCATTCACAACGGGAAATGGGTCCCATGGGGACCCTTTCCCTTTTGCGAATGGGTTACCACCCATTACAAAAGGGTGCAAACTGCGATTGGTTTGCGACCGTGTTTGCGGTCACAAAGCAATCCTGCATTGCACTTCGACTCACCATTAGGAAAGGAACACCCCTTCCTAATTGCGACTCGCAAACCCATTTTGCTATTCGGTAACCAGGTAACCGAATCGCAAAACAGGGTTTGTGCATTGCAAAGTGCTTTTTGCATGTCACAAACAGCAAAATTTGTGCAAAAAGGTTTGTACATCTGGCCCCATGTAACAACAAGTCCATTGGCATAAAAAAGGCTGATAAGGGTGACAATCTAGTGGTTCTGGACAGACAAGACTACGTGGATGAAATAAATCACAAGTTGGCAGATAACACAACCTACATCAAGTTAAAGGACAACTCATTGAATACCATTGACAGTACCATGCATAAATGTATTACCTACAGTTCAGAAACATAAGTCAAAACTAGCAGGTGGACAGATTATATCAGGGAATGGATCAACTGCAATATTGTCAGACTATATAGATACATTTCTACAGCCTTTGGTAAGGAATTTACCTCTTTTCTACAGGATACTAAAGATGTACTTAATAAGTTGGAGGATGTTCAGTGGTCACCTGACATGATGTGGTTGACACTTGATGTCACGTCACTATATACATGCATTCAGAAAAGTAAAGGTTTGGAAACAGTTTGTTTTTTTTTGTCCAAGAAATCGGCCTCTTACATCGAACACACAGCTTATTGAAATGATTGAGTTCACATTGGATATCAATGTATTTATACTTGAGAGGCAGTGGTTTCGACAGGCCCAAGGAGTAGCAATGGGTTCTCGCTTCTCTCCCTCATAAGAAAATGTGTATATTGATTACTTTGAGCTATGGCATTTTTGACATAAAGATTCCCAGCATCTAATCAAACATGTGTTCTTTTGGGGAAGGTACATTGATGACGTCCTATTAATTCGGACTGGGTTGGAGACTTTAATTATGGAATTATGTACTTACCTCAACAAGAATGGTTTCAATATTCACATCATTGGACTTAAGCAAATGGTTGATTCACTTTTTTGATATTGAGATAGTCATAAAAAATGATGAGGTTCATACTAGATTGTATTGCAAACCCACAGCATGTAATTCATTGCTGCGTGCGACTAGTGTGCATCCAACTAGTCAACTAATATCAATACCTCATGGGGAGATGGCTAGAATAAAGAGAAATTGCAGCGAGGTAGACATATGTGAAATTGAACTAAATTACCTTACAGATAGGTTTTTGCAAAGAGGCTATTCCAGAGAGGTCATAACAAAGTTGATAAGATCTTACAATTGTCATTATTGAAAAAACGTAAGAAACGGCCTGAGGACTGTGTTCATACAATCCCTCTTTTTGTACATCCTACAGCATTGATAGTAATTTTAAAAACAAAATATTAATTAAACTTTGACACATATTAAGAACGGATAGCACACTTTAGCAGATTATTCCAGTTAAGCCAAGAATGATCCATAGGAGAGGCAAAACAATAAGGGATTTGGTCTGGAACAGTTACCTCCCACATACAACTGGGAATACGAGAATGTGGCTACCTGATGGCCTCAGAGGTTTTTTCAACTGCAGCACTTGCAACATGTGCAGTTTATTGATACACAAAACACTTTGCTTTAGTTTTAATGGAAATAAGTAATTTAAAATAAACTCCTTTATCAATTGTAACACCAAATATGTAGTGTATGTGTTGATCTATGCCTGTGGGGTCATCTATGTGGGCAGTATTATTCGGTCTTTGAAGGAACGCAATGACCATACTTCCCCCTCGGTTAGGCATATGAATGAAACACATTTAACATCTGAGACTCCCGCTATCAAATTTTTGGGAATAAGCCATATCAAGTGCAATCCCAGGGTTGGGGACCGCACATCAGATTTGAGACGCAGCAAGGCCTGTTGGATCATTAGGTTCAGGGCCATGGAGAAGGGCATGAACGAGGAAGGTGAACTACTTCACTTCTTGTTTGACATTGGTGCATATTACTTTGTTGACCTTGATCTATAGGCACCAATATCTAAGAACTGGCTATGTGGTGTGCAATTATTTTGGGACTATGGGAGTTTCTTACATGGATATCAATTCATCATGAAAGGAATATCTGATATGTGTGTTTATGTGTTAAAAGACCGATGTATCCATATTACACAATGTTATTACTCACCCATCTTTTGTATATAGTGTATCAATGTACTATTAGGTGTTGACTATGCTGTATAATGTACACACAACATTATAAGGCTGAGAAAAACATATGCTTTACTACGATGCGTGCATTCCAACAACTATATGGATTAGTATAGACACATGAGAATAATTACTTTTATATTTCATTATATTCAGCCATTTGCTTTATGTTCACAAAAAAATTCACAATATGGATACTATGCTTGTTACTCCCTACGCGAATGTTCCTCTATGGGTTTCTTTATTATCTGTTCGTCAATAGAAAGAAGCATCACAAATTGTGGTATGGCCATATCATATATCAAAAAATGGACAAAATCTCTATCAATTTTCCTTTAAATGTTTTTTCTCTGGTTCTCATCACTATCTTTCGGGTGTATTTTGGCTGATATCTATAATGATAAGTTTTAATATTGATTCAAGAATTTTAGGACGGTTTGAGAACATGACATTCAGCATACACTTGGGGTTATACATAATTATAATAATATAAAAAAGGTCAGTATCTAAAATGATCCTTGTTTATCTTTTCCACTGTTCTATTTCCTAAGTTCCTTCTAAATTCTTCCCTTACTCTTTTGTTTTTTAAGTTTGACTAATAATTTGGTTTTCTTCTTTGTTATTTGGATTAAACTTGTTTTGGACTCGGGTCCATTCAATCTATGTGGTGGAGGAAAGTCTGGGTTATTCAATTTGAAACGCCATGCCCCTGTGGTGTCCATGACATCACTTTAAAGTTTAATTGGACTTACAATATTGGTAGCTACTTATATAGGGTGTAGCGTTTTGGAAAGGCATCATTGGCTATGTGTTTGCGTTCAAGGTCTAGGAACGTTATGGATCTTTTTGGTCACCTGGACCTCTCTCTATTTCTATTGTCTGGTCTCTGCTAGCAGTGCCACTATGTCAGCATGCAAATGTTATATTAAATACAGTTTGGACTAACTTATGTGTGTTTTTGTGGCATCAGTTTGTTTGTGTGGCCAGAAAGTATGCCATCAGTAAGGTGAGTTGGGCACTTTTAGTTCTGAATGAATAAGACTAGTTTTCTCCAGCAGCGGCCCCCGCAAACGTAAAGGTGGGAGCCGAGGGATAACGAGGATGGAGGAAACAAAAAAAAAAAAAAAAAGCACACTTACCATTCTCTCCGCCGTCTCCTGCCACCGCCTTGTTCTACTTCTGGTATCCCAGCTTTGACTGGGACACCAGCACAGGCTCCCTAGCAATTGTGGTGCTGCTCTCATGCTAAACCAAGCTTGAGAGCAGTGTCAGGATTGGTCTGAGTGGCTTGGACTACCATTGTCTCTTATCTGTAGATTTGAGGTGGGGAATCGTATGTAATTGGGACATATGTTATGCAGCATTGAGGATGGGTATAGTGAGCTTGGTCACTATTAGCCCTCTGTCCCCCCTTCTTGGCGGATTTTCATGATAGAATTATTAATAACAGAAAGGAGAGGATGAGGTTTTAAATATGGAACACTCTTTTACTGTCTCTTATTTGTAGATTTGAGGTGGGGAACCGTATGGATAATATATGGTTCCGGTTTACTATTTAAATGCAATTGTGATACCATGGTAAATTCCATGGACAATATGGGTCTTATATTTTTTTATCACTAATCTTAGCGGATTAATAAAATACCCTATCTGGACACGCACTATATATGGTAAAAATTATTTGGTTCTGCATGGGGTTGATGGAACCAATCATCTTTTATCTTGGTTTCTATTCTATTTCATCATTCACATCCCTATGGTAATATGCACTAAATATGGTGAAAACTAATGGGTTGTGTATGTTGTGGATTACTATTATTGGACACAATTTAAGCCACTTATAGATGATTTAATCTGTGTAAGTTTTAAATGAGGAGATTGCGGTAACTTAATATTTTACTTTACTCTCTCCATGTAGAAATGTACTCTTAAAAGGCTATTGTGAAACAAAGGACAGTATACGTATTAACATTTGGATCAGCCATGATGGTTTGATTTGCTTTTGATGGAGGTGAGTGTTGGGGGAATAGGATATATATATATTTATTTATTTATATATTTTCCCCCCCAAAGAGTGCTTGTGGTAATTGATTATGAATTCTCTTCTGGTGACAGTCTACATAAAGGAATATAGATTTTCATTTTTTTAAATGTTGGGCATTTTAATTATATTTGAGGTATTTGATGAAAGGGGGGGTCATTCTGAGGGGTGATGTGTAGATTTTGGGTATGTTAAAGTTTGTTTTTTTGTTTGCTTTTTTAGATTTGGTTTAATAATAGTTGGGATCACGTTCTTTAGTCCTGAAGAAGGCGTGAAAGGTCCTGAAAGTCCACCGAAATGCGTTGATGCTATATGATATTACTGGACCTATAGGAGCAGGCCTGAATCGAAAAGGGATTGGTGACAGAAATTGATTGGCCTGTATCTACCAAAACTGGGACAGTTTACCTTCAGTAGATTATAGTAGAAGTCTTGTTTTGTCTACCTCATGTTGGATTTTATCTTTACATGTGATTTTTATATGTGATTTTTTATCATTTTTTTTTTTGTACTGTGATTGTTGTCAGATTGGGTTTTAATTGTATGGGATTGTATATTTAAATCATCATTATTAGATTCCTTCATTTGAGCTTGATCATTTGAGCGATTGATTGTTTGAGGTTGTGTGGTGTTTGTTTTTTTCCCCTTGGGGAGTTTTGTTGTT
The DNA here is from genome assembly GCF_031143425.1 of Pleurodeles waltl. NCBI lineage: Eukaryota > Metazoa > Chordata > Amphibia > Caudata > Salamandridae > Pleurodeles > Pleurodeles waltl. Next base: position 867,851,397 of record NC_090450.1, on the reverse strand, counting down.
TCACTTGGACTGCCATTGAGACACTGCCCTGGGGTCTGTGCAGTTTCTCCAGCCTGGCTGTTCAACACAGCTAAGTTGGAGAAACCTAAGTGGGCATGTATGTTTGGCCGGCCTGAGACGGCCGGCCAAACATGTGTATGGACTTAGGTGCACTCTCACCCCCTCCCTCTTCCCTCTCACCTATACCGTGACCCAGTCGCACCCCTGCCTGCACTGCTGGCTGAGCTAGCAGATGAAAAATAAAACAATAGTAAGCTATTGTTTTATTTTTCATAAGCTGGCTCTTAGCCAAGGGGGTGACGCTCCTCCACCATTGCCGAGGAGCCGCCCCTGGTTTTCTCGTAGGGGGGAACTATATTGTTGGGCAGAGTTTATGTTGTCCAAAAAATCACTTTGGTGGACAGATGAAGATAATATTAAATGTGATGATTCTTAAACTATGCTTTCTGCTGTTGAGGAAAAGCTATTATAACGTGATGCACAGCTTTGTGTTGATAGTGGATGGGTATAGTCAGACAATGTGGCGTTATTTTGTTTTCCTTCACCTCATGACTTGCTGAGGGTGGGGTGATCAATGGGCCACTGTCCGATGAGGATAATGATATACTATAACTGTGAGGATGCATTTGAGTCAATTTTCAATAAATAAATATGACATGACAGAAAGTTTTGTTATTAGCAAAATGATCTCAGTTGCGCAACGTGGTCAAATTTGCTTGCCCCGTTTTAAGTTTTGTCAAGGGTGGAATGATTTATTATCCTCTGCTTTACCAGGATCACCACAGATCGTGCTCATGAGGTCATGTTAAAGTCCCAATAATGTTTTACTGATCATTAGGGCTGTCATGAGTTGGCCATCATACACTCTGAACATTGTGATTCTATACATGAGTAATCATTGTGGTGTTGGTACCTAAGACATAAGGAAATTAATAAGATGATTTTTGTCGCAATTTTCAGCGTTATTAATATTCCTTCGGTCAGGATACTTGTCACAGGAATATTTATAGATTTATAATTTTCTAACAGAGGTACTCATATTCTTTTGCATTGCTGCACCACTGCAGTATGTATGAATTGGGGGCGCTGTTCATTACACTTAGATGACAATAGATGGATGCCTGATGTAAGTTTTTTATCGATTTGTATCGCCCCAGGGTCAGAAATACCTAACAAGCAATGTACACCACAATTAGTGATAAAATTGGTATCAAACACTTACTGTGTTGTTGTTAGACTTATCAAGGTATATCTCCATCTACAGTTGACGCCTTTAAGACAATTTGGGGGTGATTCTGATTCTGGCGGGCGGCGGAGGCCGCCCGCCAGAATTCCGCCCCCATTATACCGCTCCGCGGTCAGAAGACCGCGGAGGGTATTATGAGTTTTTCCCTGGGCTGGCGGGCGGTCTCCAAAAGACCGCCCACCAGCCCAGGGAAAAACTCCCTTCCCACGAGGATGCCGGCTCGTAATCGAGCCGGCGGAGTGGGAAGGTGCGACGGGTGCAGTGGCACCCGTCGCGTATTTCAGTGTCTGCAAGGCAGACACTGAAATACTTTGCGGGGCCCTCTTACGGGGGCCCCTGCCGTGCCCATGCCATTGACATGGGCACGGCAGGGGCCCCCAGGGGCCCCGCGACCCCCCCTACCGCCATCCTGTTCATGGCGGCTTTCCCGCCATGAACAGGATGGCGGTAGGGGGGGTCAGAATCCTCATGGCTGCGGAGCGCGCTCCGCAGCCATGGAGGATTCAAACGAGCAGCGGAAAGTCAGCGGGAGACCGCTGACTTTCCGCTTCTGACCGCGGCTGAACCGCCGCGGTCAGAATGCTCGTTGGAGCACCGCCAGCCTGTTGGCGGTGCTCCCGTGGTCGGTGGCCCTGGCGGCCACCGGCCGCCAGGGTCAGAATGACCCCCTTTATCAGCTTTGGGCAGCGATAACACTCTGGCAACTAAACAATGTTCGTTTCATGATTGGAATTAGATCTTTGATGGGTCATTCAAACCTCATGAGTACTACTGAGGCAGAGATATTAAAAAGCTAAGCAGATATTGGATTTTGAATGCATGTTAAATGCAAAAATGTTTTTCCTTTGGGGCTACAGCTTGACATGGGTTCCCACTGTCTGTAGCGGTGTGCTAATTTACTATGACTCATATTGTCCTTACAGCTTCTTCAATTTGCTATTGGATATATGCTTCTTATGTTTCCATGATTGACATCTGGTGCTTGAACGATTCGCTTTTTGGGTACAACTTGATTTGTGTGGAGGTAATTGATTACGTTGCGCTCTGTTCCTTGGTTCCAGTATTAATCGCTATACTTTTCTTGGAGTTTTTGTTTTCTGATTCTGTCCTCAAGATGATCTGTGACTAAACTCATTGAACATATTATTTCATGTTTTTTCTTTAGCCATTCTAAACTGTTTGTGTCATTTGGAATCCTATTGCTTACTTTACAGGTTTGGACATGGTTTGTTTGGGTGTTGGGTATGGTTATTTTTTAGTTTCACAAATTCACAAGGGAGTCTATATGGTTGCAGATAAATATGGTCTCACAACAATTATGTTAATTGTTTTGGGGAGTAGTGGATTTTAAATGGTTTTGCTAGTAATAAAGATGTTTCTTAATCCTTTGTGATTTTAATCTAGTAAATTGTTTATATAGGTTTTGACATTTTATCTTTAAATTCCCCGGGAGGGGAATAAACATGCGTTTCCTGAATTCTTCAATTGACCAAGGTTATCAACAAACTTGGAATCTTATATTGCCATAAATGTGTTTTTGATGTACATGGATAATTATTGGTACTAATTAAAGGTCTATTTCTGTCATAAAACGTAGATTCTCCTCAATATTTACTTTTTTTGTTGATATGAGTTTTTAGTGAATTTTGTGGAATAGTGATTTATGTATGAATCTGGATCTTAACTTATTGATCATAAGTGCTTTGCTACTTTTCCTATAAAATAGTCTTGGCAGGATTTTCTCTGATCAAAACACACACTTCTTGGCAACAGGTGTGTCATAGTGCTTGGGCACCATTGTTGTGATTCTTTTCAAACCAAAAGAGATGTGCAATGAGTATACCATTGTTGCCTCAGTTTATAGTAATTGACTTTAGTTCTGCTTTTGATGCCGTCCAGAGCAACATTCTATGGTTTAAGCTGCAAAGATGAGGAATTTCTACTCTTTTATTAAGAGGCATACAGGGTAAGTCTGGGAAAAGGTTCAACAGTGTTGAAGAAAATACCAACAAACAACAGCCTTAAACAAGGATGTGTTTTGACTACCTTCCTTTTCAACCTGTACTTGGCAGAGCTGACCACGTTACTTGATAGCATTAACTCACATTCTCCTAAGGTGTCTGGATTTAGTGTGTCTCATATTCTTTATGCAGATTATGTAGTTTTGATTAGATATACTAAGGTTGGCCTACAGCGATTAATTGTTGCAACGGCTCAGGACGCTGCAAAACACGAGTTAAGAGTGCATTTTTCCAAAACAAAAACAATGTTTTCCACTGCTGATTCATTATCTGCATGGCTCAGTGTTAGTTCTTGTGTCACAATAAAAATATGTGGGAGCATTTTTTTAATCTAAAGCAACTTTTGCCAAACAGTGTTGTGCTATACAAAGAAGAAACAACACTTTAACCTCTGCTTTTTTCTCCTTGAGGAATACCTTAAAAGGAATGTCTTTTCAGCCTCTCTTGCAGGTTAGAATGGCAAAACAGGTGCCCTCTCTTACCCATGGAGTAGAGGTGCTAAGTGGGGGAGCTGATAAAATAATTGATAAAGCTATAATAAGGACATTTCGTTGTGTGTTTAATCTTCCACAAAGTGCCTCTCCAGCACAAATCCATCAGCAGTTCTGTCTCTGGAGACAGAACCTGAGAAATCTGGATCCATTTTTGAAATTGTGTGATGAGCTCAGAAATTATTCCAGACCTAACTTAAGTAGTGCTGTGTGGGAGGCTATAAATGACCCAAGTAACATCAAGGCCCACAACTATTCAAATTACATGCCCATCACTTTCAAGGCAGAGGAGCTCTGGGCGTTAACCCTTTCACCACTTGTTTTTAATAGCGTTATTCATTCAATGTGGAAAAAGATTTCACTCCATAAAGATAAAGCATTTTTGTCTAAGAGAACTCATGCCTGGATGATAATTGGCTCATATGGCCTCTTAAAGCCCCAGCCATATTGAGGGGATCTGTTTGGGCAAAAATCCAAGCTTAAATTGTTAACCTTACGGATGATGAATTTTCAAACTGTTCCAATTCCCCCGTCTGGAAGCATTCCTCCACTGAGATAACATGTCGGCTCTGTAATTATTTTTAGGAGGACTTTTTCAACATTGTATGTATTTGTCCTGCTCTTATGATGAAGCGAAGAAAGTTATTGAGAGGTTATTTTATTAAGAATGGCATATGTACGTGTCAGGGGGCCATTATAGCCTGTCTTTCAAGAGAAGATGCAATGTGTATTGCGGAGTTTCCTAAGTTTATATGAATTGCAGAGTTAAAACTAGCAAAGATTGAATTATAAAGGAGCCCTTGACTTGGCAATGACTATAAGCTGATTAATTGCTTAGTTGCTGTGTACTTGAAAGCAGGGTATTCAGTGTCGATGGGCATGGAGTATGCACTTTCTGCTATGTAAATATTACTGGTAGTATAAATTCAATAAAGTATCACTCAGTTTAGGCATAACAAGATGGCATTAGTGCCAAAGGACCAGCAGGATACTCTGTATCTTTGGACAGATGGTGTGCAGAAACTTATTGTGGTATCACTGTATATAGGCATGCGGAGATGAAATTTAATGCCAAAGTATTAGGCACAATGTCTAGGAAACTAGTACTTTTAAAGATACTTTGGACTGTGATAAGCAGTTATTACATATGTTCAAGTAGCTTGAGTATTTTATGGGATTTCTGTATAATAGGTATGAGGAGAGTTAACTAATGTCAATGCACATAGCGGTTTTTCATGAAATTATCACTTTAAAGCTATTATAGTCTAATATGTTACTATAGTATGTATGTATTTGTCTCTTAAGAAGGATGATTGTAAGAAGATACTTTCAATATGTCAGATTTTATTCCAATGAGATCCTTATACTTTTAAAGTATCTGAACAATAAGAATTATAAGAATAAGAATTACTTACTAGCACTCAATTATTGCATGTCCATAATTTATATTATAATGTTTGGCACAAATAGAAAGAACTGGAATATTTAATGAGTGCCCATTCAAACCTGTGTGTGATAAGTTTGACTTATAGTCAATGCACTTGAAAATGGTGTCTCTAAATACATAATTGTTCCTTAAATGTCTTAACTTACTACACCTAACCTGTGGAAAATTGAAATAGTGGTGCTCTTTCTGCAACATTTGCAAGTGGTATATTCAAATATGAGTTAGATTGTTAAAACGTGTGTGAGTATCCACAGCATGATGACTGGATGGAAGTACCCACGCAGTCAGTTCCTGCTTGCTCCCCTCCTCTCGGAATACTTTCTAGTGTTGTCTGAAAGTACAGCTCTGTACTTTTTTTGACTCGAACAAAATGTACGCATTGTGTAATTTTCAACAGACATTTGCGATAAGCTGACTATTAAGGAATATTTGCTTCAAGTACATCTGCATTTATGTTAGGCAATGCAGGTGGCTTCGTCGTCTTTTCATGAGCATTTATATCTTCCAGCTAATTATACAAAATATGTGACAGATAAAAATACACAGAACGTCTTTACTTCGTGAATCTAAAAATGAGGAATAACATATGCATTGGACATTTGCATGTGTACATGTGTTATTACCCCTAGAGCTGTGGTTTGCATAGGCATGTACCACCTGGTGATACCTGTCGATAAGTGCACGTACAAACCAAAAATGGCTACTATTTGCACCTGATCGGAGCTGCTGCTGAAGCTGCCACAATTTATAATAGTGCCCATTTAGAACTAGCTCATACGTCTAAATGACCAGTTAAAGGATCTGCATGGCAAAAATTATAACTCTAGCATACCATTAACCCCTTCTGTGCCGCGGACGTAGTGGTTACGTCCCGCGGCACAGTGCTGCTGTGCCGAGGACGTAACCACTACGTCCTCGGCACACAGCCCAGAGGGAGCGCTCTCGCTCCCTCTGTGTGCTTCCCCCCACCCCCCCAAAGTCAGGAATGGAAGGGGAAGCCCTTCCCCTTCCACCCCCGACCCCCCCACCCCCCCATAATGACGTCAGCGCGCGATCGCGCGCTGACTTCATTATGGGGATTTCGCCGCACAGGAAGCCATTTGCTTCCTGTGCGGCGACGAGGAAAGAGGTGAGTTCCTCTTCCCGGTGGGTGGGGGGTTTGGGCTAAAGAGGCACCGGGGGAAAGGAAAGGCTTTTCCTTTCCCCCGGTGTCTCTTTGAGCATTCCTGCTGCCCGATCGCATTGCGATCGGGCAGCAGGGAATGCCCACTAGACACCAGGGATTTGTTTTTTTTGTTGTTTGCTCGTGTTTCTTGCTGGCGGGGAGCGGCCCCTTGGGCAAGGGTCGCTCCCCTTGTGGGGGCAATTAGTTACGGCCATTTCTGCCCCCCTTGGGGGCAGATTGGCCTACTTTTTAGGCGGATCTGCCCCCAAGGGGGGCAGAAACCACTGGATCACCAGGGAATTATATTTTCTGTGCAGGTATGTTGGGAGGGGGTGCCCCCTTGGGCAAGGGGCGCCCCCCCCAAGGGGGCAGAGAACTGTTGGCCATTTCTGCCCCCCTTGGGGGCAGATCGGCCTATTTTTTTTAGGTCCATCTGCCCCCAAGGGGGGCAGAAGCCACTTAGGCACCAGGGATTGTGTGTGTAGTGGATGGGGGGGCGCCCCCTTGGGCAAGGGTCGCTCCCCTTTGGGGGGCATGTCTTTTAGGGCCATTTCTGCCCCCCTTGAAGGCAGATCAGCCTATTATTTTTAGGTTGATCTGCCCCAAGGGGGGCAGAAACCACTAGAACGCCAGGGATGTTTTTTTATGTGTTTATTTTTGTGGGGGGGCGTCCCCTTGGGCACGGGGCGCCCCCCCAAGGGGGGCATTGACCTGTTGGCCATTTCTGCCCCCCCTGGGGGCAGATGGGCCTATTTTTCTAGACCCACCTGCCCCCAAGGGGGGCAGAAGCCACGTAGACACCAGGGATAGTGTGTGTGTGTGTGTGTGTTAGTGGATGGGGGGGGGCTTGGGCAAGGGTCGCCCCCCACTTTGGGGGCACATGTACCCAGGCCATTTCTGCACCCCTTGGAGACAGATCAGCCTATTATTTTTAGGCTGATCTGCCCCCAAGGGGGGCAGAAACCACTGGAACGCCAGGGATTTTTTTTTATGTGTTTATTTTTGTGGGGGGGCGTCCCCTCGGGCACGGGGCGCCCCCCCAAGGGGGGCATTGACCTGTTGGCCATTTCTGCCCCCCCTGGGGGCAGATGGGCCTATTTTTCTAGACCCACCTGCCCCCAAGGGGGGCAGAAGCCACGTAGACACCAGGGATAGTGTGTGTGTGTGTGTGTGTTAGTGGATGGGGGGGGGCTTGGGCAAGGGTCGCCCCCCACTTTGGGGGCACATGTACCCAGGCCATTTCTGCACCCCTTGGAGACAGATCAGCCTATTATTTTTAGGCTGATCTGCCCCCAAGGGGGGCAGAAACCACTAGAACGCCAGGGATTTTTTTTTATGTGTTTATTTTTGTGGGGGGGTGTCCCCTTGGGCACGGGGCGCCCCCCCAAGGGGGGCATTGACCTGTTGGCCATTTCTGCCCCCCCTGGGGCAGATGGGCCTATATTTCTAGACCCACCTGCCCCCAAGGGGGGCAGAAGCCACGTAGACACCAGGGATAGTGTGTGTGTGTGTGTGAGTGTTAGTGGATGGGGGGGGGCTTGGGCAAGGGTCGCCCCCCACTTTGGGGGCACATGTACCCAGGCCATTTCTGCACCCCTTGGAGACAGATCAGCCTATTATTTTTAGGCTGATCTGCCCCCAAGGGGGGCAGAAACCACTAGAACGCCAGGGATTTTTTTTTATTTGTTTATTTTTGTGGGGGGGGCGTCCCCTTGGTCACGGGGCGCCCCCCCAAGGGGGGCATTGACCTGTTGGCCATTTCTACACCCCCTGGGGGCAGATGGGCCTATTTTCTTAGGCCCACCTGCCCCCAAGGGGGCAGAAGCCACTTAGGCACCAGGGATAGTGTTGTGTGTGTTTTTTTTGTTTTTTTTTGTTTGAGGGCTGTCCCCTTTGGCAAGGGTCGCTCTCCATGGGGACACAGTACTAAAGGTATTTTCTGGCTTCCTTGGGGCAGACAGGCCTATTTTTTTAGTAGGCCCATCTGCCCCTATGACAGAATCCACTTAGGCACCAATTTCTAAAATGTTTGATGGTGGGGTGTTTGTCAACTGAAGAAGTCTTTGCATTTGTGATAAAAAAAAAATTCCTCCTTTTTGTTCTAGTTCAAAGCTTTTGCTTTATTTGCTGTGGCTCCTTGCGGTTTTGGCGGTGGTTGACCTGCAGTTTGCACAGTTGCATGTTTTAGGTAAGTAAAAACAATTTACTCCAAAGGAGTATTGTTGCCATGCATGAATGACATGTTTGTAGGGGGTGTACTAAATGCAGGATTGTGTGTGAAATTGTCCTTAGGTTTGTGCACAATGATATTTGTTGTGTCTTATTTCTAATTTGCCTTTCTTTCTTTCTTTTTAGTGGGATATCATTGGTGATTGCTGTGTAGTTGCTGGTGAATCAAGCTTTTTCAGGCAAGTGAGCGGTATAGTTTTTGAGTTTGTAACTCTTACTAACAAAGCTACACTTTGTTACTTGTCTTACACAGTGCTGGTTGTTGGTGGTGAATTTGTCCAGTTAATTTTAGCAGGAGAGATCATGGCTAGCCGCAGGATGACCGCTCAGCAGGTGGTTGGTATGCTTTTTGAGTCACAGTCTGATCATGACTATGAGACGGACTCTGCATCTGAGGCAGAGGAGGAAGTCAGAGATTCTGGCAGTGATGTTTCTGTTGGAGGGGAATCTTCTGATGATGAAGCCACACTCAGTGCAGATGAAGGTTCTGTTTTAGAGGAGGACATTGATGTGCCAATAGTGCAGCAACCTGGGGCTGAAAGGTTTCCCGTTAGAAGACCTGATGTCTGGGTTGCCCCAAACATGGAGCAGCCAGAGTTGCCTGCCTTTACTGGTCTCCCGGGGTGTAACGCCAATACAGAGAACTTTATGCCTATCAATTTCTTTGAGTTATTCATGGATGATGTGTTTTTGGAAGAGATTGTTGAGCAGACTAATTTGTATGCGGAGCAGCATTTGAGGGACAACGCTGCTAGACTTAGGCCACACTCTAGAGCTGCCCAGTGGATTCCCACAAATTTGGAGGAGCTAAAAAAGTTTTTGGGTTTGACTTTTTTGATGGGGTTGATAAGGAAGCCGTCACTGGCTTCTTATTGGTCTACTAGTCCCTTGATGGCAACAGCTATATTTCCAGCTACCATGAGTCGTAATCGGTATTTGCTTCTTCTTAGGATGCTGCATTTTGTTGACAATGCATTAGCCTTGCCACGAGATCACCCAGATTCTGACCGTCTTTTTAAGATTAGGCCTGTCCTTGATCATTTTGTAGATCGGTTTTCGGAGGTCTATGTTCCAGGCAAAGAGATAAGTGTGGACGAGTCTTTGGTCCTCTTCAAGGGTCGTTTGGTTTTTAGGCAGTACATTCCTAGCAAAAGGGCACGATATGGAATTAAATTGTATATGCTGTCTGAAAGTAGGACAGGATATGTGTATAGTTTCCGTGTGTACACTGGTAGGGATTCCAATATTGACCCCCCTGGTTGTCCTCCCACTTTTGGAGTTACTGAGAAAATAGTGTGGGATCTTGGTAGACGACTGTTCAACAAAGGTCACCATTTGTATGTAGATAACTTCTACACTGGTGTGCAGTTGTTCAAGGAATTGTTTAGAGTGGACACAGTTGCTTGTGGCACAATCCGTTCTAACCGGAAAGGCTATCCAAGGGAGCTTGTCTGTAAAAAACTTGAGAGGGGACAGTGCTGTGCCTTGCGGAACGAGGAGCTGCTAGCTTTGAAATTTTCAGACAAGAGGGATGTCTACATGCTAAGTACCATCCATGATGAGAGTACTTCCCCTGTGACTGTTTGGGGCCAGGTTGCTGAAGTGCGCAAACCTGTGTGCATTTTAGATTATAATAAGCACATGGGAGGTGTAGATAGAGTTGACCAGAGGTTGGAACCTTATACTGCTATTCGTAAGTCTTATGTTTGGTATAAGAAGTTAGCACTTCACCTCTTCCACTTAGCAACCTTCAATGCTTTTATTGTGTTTAGGGATAGGTCTCCAGACTCAAAGATGACATTTGTGAAATTTCAGGAGTCAGTGATAGAGAGCCTTATTGTGGTGGAACAGGCCAGAGTTCCTAGAGAAGCAGTGGTGGAGGATGTGGCTAGATTGAAAGATCGCCACTTTGCTGAGCACATTCCTCCCACACCCAAAAAAGACTTTCCAGCTAAGAAATGTAGAGTGTGTTTTCGAAGAGGTATCCGGAGGGAGACTCGAATGTACTGCCCAGATTGTCCTTCAAAGCCTGGGCTGTGTGTCGGTGCTTGTTTTAAGAATTACCACACCCAGAAGAATTTCTGGGAACAACCATGAGTGTAAACTCATGTCTGTTTTGTATTTTCATGTGTTTAGTTTCATGGTTAGCATTTCTGTCATGTTGTTAGTTAGAGCTTTTGTGTTTGTTGTTTTGTAATTCTTTCTACTTAGTTAGGGGTTCCTCTGTTAAAAAAAAAAAAAATATGATGCCATTGTGTGTGGAGTGGGGCTTGGCTGAGACTGTACATATTGACTTGATGTTGGCTACTGCAACACACTGCAAGCCAAACACCAGTCCACACACTCCCATCAGCTGGTGTGATTGTTGTATCAGGCATGTGGGCGTATGTAAGTGATGGGCCCTTGAGTGGCGCTGTCTGTCGATGTGAGTGTTGTAATGTGCTGGGCCCGTGGCTGGCGGTGTGAATGGCCTTGTGTGTGTCATGTATGAAAGTTGTGTGAATGGACTGTAAAGCGGTTGGTGCCTTGTCGCGGCTTTACAGCTCACGAGCTGTGAGTCATTGGTTCAGTTTTTTGCCTTTCAGTTACTAACAGTGCTTTTCATTTTTGTGAAAGCTCTTGTTAGTAAAATTTGATCCACTGAACCATCACTCACCCTCGTGCCAAATCCAACCAGTATGTGTGGTAAAAATGACCAAACCTGCTCCGCTGTAATCAGGCGTCGCAGCACACCTATGACACGCTAGGTGCCTCAGGTGGGACCCCGATGATGAAGCATGCCACCAACTTGGTTGGTGGGTGAGGGGTCTTTTTCACATAACCTAAGTGTGTTTCTTTTCAAAATTTTAGTGTTTGGCACATCACGGACGTATGTGGGCACATCAAAACGATATATTACAAAACTACCTGTGTTTGGGGGGGGAGAGGGCACCTATGTTTTTGGTCCTGTGTGCGGCCTTCATCTAGGGAAACCTACCAAACCCAGACATTTTTTAAAACTAGACACCCCAAGGAGTCTAGGGAGGAGTGGCTTGCGTGGATCCCCCAACATTTTCTTACCCAGACTCCTCTGTAAACCTCAAAATGTGCTTAAAAAAAGCATATTTTCCTGACTTTTCTTCGTACTATCACCACTCCAGCACAAAATTCCTACTCCCCAGTGTTCCCCTCAGTCTCCCAAATAAAATGACACCTCACGTATGTGGGTCCCCAAAGCAGAGTCAGTCTAAAGATGTATAAAAGAATATGTCCTTATAAACTCGCAGTACTATCCCCTGTATCTCTACAAGTTTTGGGCCTTATTCTGTTGGAGGCACCTGGCCCACCCACACAACTGAGGTATCATTTTTATCGGGAGACTTGGGGGAACGCTGGGTGGAAGGAAATTTGTGGCTCCACTCAGATTCCAGAACTTTCTGTCACCGAAATGTGTGAAAAATGCGTTTTTTTAGCCAATATTTGAGGTTTGGAAAGGATTCTGGGTAACAGAACCTGGTCAGAGCCCCTCAAGTCACCCCATCTTGGATTCCCCTAGGTCTCTAGTTTTCAGAAATGCACAGGTTTGGTAGGTTTCCCTAGGTGCTGGCTGAGCTACAGGCCAAAAACTACAGGTAGGCACTGTTTTCAATGAAAAAATGTGATGTGTCCACGCTGCGCTTTGGGGCGTTTCCTGTCGCGGGCGCTAGGCCTACCCACACAAGTGAGGTATCATTTTTATCGGGAGACGTGGGGGAACGCTGGGTGGAAGGAAATTTGTGGCCCCTCTCAGATTCCAGAACTTTCTGCCACAGAAATGTGAGGAACATGTGTTTTTTTAGCCAAATTTTGAGCTTTGCAAAGGATTCTGGGTAACAGAACCTGGTCCGAGCCCCGCCAGTCACCCCTCCTTGGATTCCCCTAGGTCTCTAGTTTTCAGAAATGCACAGGTTTGGTAGGTTTCCCTAGGTGGCGGCTGAGCTACAGGCCAAAATCTACAGGTAGGCACTTTGCTAAAAACAGGTCTGTTTTCTGTGATGTGTCCACGTTGCGCTTTGGGGCGTTTCCTCTCGCGGGCGCTAGGCCTACCCACACAAGTGAGGTATCATTTTTATTGGGAGACGTGGGGGAACGCTGGGTGGAAGGAAATTTGTGGCTCCTCTCAGATTCCAGAACTTTCTGCCACAGAAATGTGAGGAACATGTGTTTTTTTAGCCAATTTTTGAGCTTTGCAAAGGATTCTGGGTAACAGAACCTGGTCCGAGCCCCGCCAGTCACCCCTCCTTGGATTCCCCTAGGTCTCTAGTTTTCAGAAATGTACAGGTTTGGTAGGTTTCCCTAGGTGCCGGCTGAGCTAGAGGCCAAAATCTACAGGTAGTCACTTCGCAAAAAACACCTCTGTTTTCTTCCAAAATTTTGGTGGTGTCCACGTTGCGCTTTGGGGCGTTTCCTGTCGCGGGCGCTAGGCCTACCCACGCTAGTGAGGTATCATTTTTATCGGGAGACTTGGGGGAACGCTGGGTGGAAGGAAATTTGTGGCTCCTCCCAGATTCCAGAACTTTCTGCCACAGAAATGTGAGGAACATGTGTTTTTTTAGCCAATTTTTGAGCTTTGCAAAGGATTCTGGGTAACAGAACCTGGTCCGAGCCCCGCCAGTCACCCCTCCTTGGATTCCCCTAGGTCTCTAGTTTTCAGAAATGCACAGGTTTGGTAGGTTTCCCTAGGTGGCGGCTGAGCTACAGGCCAAAATCTACAGGTAGGCACTTTGCTAAAAACAGGTCTGTTTTCTGTGATGTGTCCACGTTGCGCTTTGGGGCGTTTCCTGTCGCGGGCGCTAGGCCTACCCACACAAGTGAGGTATCATTTTTATCGGGAGACGTGGGGGAACGCTGGGTGGAAGGAAATTTGTGGCTCCTCTCAGATTCCAGAACTTTCTGCCACAGAAATGTGAGGAACATGTGTTTTTTAGCCAATTTTTGAGCTTTGCAAAGGATTCTGGGTAACAGAACCTGGTCCGAGCCCCGCCAGTCACCCCTCCTTGGATTCCCCTAGGTCTCTAGTTTTCAGAAATGCACAGGTTTGGTAGGTTTCCCTAGGTGGCGGCTGAGCTACAGGCCAAAATCTACAGGTAGGCACTTCGCTAAAAACAGGTCTGTTTTCTTCCAAAATTTTGGTGGTGTCCACGTTGCGCTTTGGGGCGTTTCCTGTCGCGGGCGCTAGGCCTACCCACGCAAGTGAGGTATCATTTTTATTGGGAGACTTGGGGGAACGCTGGGTGGAAGGAAATTTGTGGCTCCTCCCAGATTCCAGAACTTTCTGCCACAGAAATGTGAGGAACATGTGTTTTTTTAGCCAATTTTTGAGCTTTGCAAAGGATTCTGGGTAACAGAACCTGGTCCGAGCCCCGCCAGTCACCCCTCCTTGGATTCCCCTAGGTCTCTAGTTTTCAGAAATGCACAGGTTTGGTAGGTTTCCCTAGGTGGCGGCTGAGCTACAGGCCAAAATCTACAGGTAGGCACTTTGCAAAAAACAGGTCTGTTTTCTGTGATGTGTCCACGTTGCGCTTTGGGGCGTTTCCTGTCGCGGGCGCTAGGCCTACCCACACAAGTGAGGTATCATTTTTATCGGGAGACGTGGGGGAACGCTGGGTGGAAGGAAATTTGTGGCTCCTCTCAGATTCCAGAACTTTCTGCCACAGAAATGTGAGGAACATGTGTTTTTTAGCCAATTTTTGAGCTTTGCAAAGGATTCTGGGTAACAGAACCTGGTCCGAGCCCCGCCAGTCACCCCTCCTTGGATTCCCCTAGGTCTCTAGTTTTCAGAAATGCACAGGTTTGGTAGGTTTCCCTAGGTGGCGGCTGAGCTACAGGCCAAAATCTACAGGTAGGCACTTCGCTAAAAACAGGTCTGTTTTCTTCCAAAATTTTGGTGGTGTCCACGTTGCGCTTTGGGGCGTTTCCTGTCGCGGGCGCTAGGCCTACCCACGCAAGTGAGGTATCATTTTTATCGGGAGACTTGGGGGAACGCTGGGTGGAAGGAAATTTGTGGCTCCTCCCAGATTCCAGAACTTTCTGCCACAGAAATGTGAGGAACATGTGTTTTTTTAGCCAATTTTTGAGCTTTGCAAAGGATTCTGGGTAACAGAACCTGGTCCGAGCCCCGCCAGTCACCCCTCCTTGGATTCCCCTAGGTCTCTAGTTTTCAGAAATGCACAGGTTTGGTAGGTTTCCCTAGGTGGCGGCTGAGCTACAGGCCAAAATCTACAGGTAGGCACTTTGCTAAAAACAGGTCTGTTTTCTGTGATGTGTCCACGTTGCGCTTTGGGGCGTTTCCTGTCGCGGGCGCTAGGCCTACCCACACAAGTGAGGTATCATTTTTATCGGGAGACGTGGGGGAACGCTGGGTGGAAGGAAATTTGTGGCTCCTCTCAGATTCCAGAACTTTCTGCCACAGAAATGTGAGGAACATGTGTTTTTTTAGCCAATTTTTGAGCTTTGCAAAGGATTCTGGGTAACAGAACCTGGTCCGAGCCCCGCCAGTCACCCCTCCTTGGATTCCCCTAGGTCTCTAGTTTTCAGAAATGCACAGGTTTGGTAGGTTTCCCTAGGTGGCGGCTGAGCTACAGGCCAAAATCTACAGGTAGGCACTTCGCTAAAAACAGGTCTGTTTTCTTCCAAAATTTTGGTGGTGTCCACGTTGCGCTTTGGGGCGTTTCCTGTCGCGGGCGCTAGGCCTATCCACGCAAGTGAGGTATCATTTTTATCGGGAGACTTGGGGGAACGCTGGGTGGAAGGAAATTTGTGGCTCCTCCCAGATTCCAGAACTTTCTGCCACAGAAATGTGAGGAACATGTGTTTTTTTAGCCAATTTTTGAGCTTTGCAAAGGATTCTGGGTAACAGAACCTGGTCCGAGCCCCGCCAGTCACCCCTCCTTGGATTACCCTAGGTCTCTAGTTTTCAGAAATGCACAGGTTTGGTAGGTTTCCCTAGGTGGCGGCTGAGCTACAGGCCAAAATCTACAGGTAGGCACTTTGCTAAAAACAGGTCTGTTTTCTGTGATGTGTCCACGTTGCGCTTTGGGGCGTTTCCTGTCGCGGGCGCTAGGCCTACCCACACAAGTGAGGTATCATTTTTATCGGGAGACGTGGGGGAACGCTGGGTGGAAGGAAATTTGTGGCTCCTCTCAGATTCCAGAACTTTCTGCCACAGAAATGTGAGGAACATGTGTTTTTTTAGCCAATTTTTGAGCTTTGCAAAGGATTCTGGGTAACAGAACCTGGTCCGAGCCCCGCCAGTCACCCCTCCTTGGATTCCCCTAGGTCTCTAGTTTTCAGAAATGCACAGGTTTGGTAGGTTTCCCTAGGTGGCGGCTGAGCTACAGGCCAAAATCTACAGGTAGGCACTTCGCTAAAAACAGGTCTGTTTTCTTCCAAAATTTTGGTGGTGTCCACGTTGCGCTTTGGGGCGTTTCCTGTCGCGGGCGCTAGGCCTACCCACGCAAGTGAGGTATCATTTTTATCAGGAGACTTGGGGGAATGCTGGGTGGAAGGAAATTTGTGGCTCCTCCCAGATTCCAGAACTTTCTGCCACAGAAATGTGAGGAACATGTGTTTTTTTAGCCAATTTTTGAGCTTTGCAAAGGATTCTGGGTAACAGAACCTGGTCCGAGCCCCGCCAGTCACCCCTCCTTGGATTCCCCTAGGTCTCTAGTTTTCAGAAATGCACAGGTTTGGTGGGTTTCCCTAGGTGGCGGCTGAGCTAGAGGCCAAAATCTACAGGTAGGCACTTTGCTAAAAACAGGTCTGTTTTCTGTGATGTGTCCACGTTGCGCTTTGGGGCGTTTCCTGTCGCGGGCGCTAGGCCTACCCACACAAGTGAGGTATCATTTTTATCGGGAGACGTGGGGGAACGCTGGGTGGAAGGAAATTTGTGGCTCCTCTCAGATTCCAGAACTTTCTGCCACAGAAATGTGAGGAACATGTGTTTTTTTAGCCAATTTTTGAGCTTTGCAAAGGATTCTGGGTAACAGAACCTGGTCCGAGCCCCGCCAGTCACCCCTCCTTGGATTCCCCTAGGTCTCTAGTTTTCAGAAATGCACAGGTTTGGTAGGTTTCCCTAGGTGGCGGCTGAGCTACAGGCCAAAATCTACAGGTAGGCACTTCGCAAAAAACACCTCTGTTTTCTTCCAAAATTTTGGTGGTGTCCACATTGCACTTTGGGGCGTTTCCTGTCGCGGGCGCTAGGCCTACCCACGCAAGTGAGGTATCATTTTTATCGGGAGACTTGGGGGAACGCTGGGTGGAAGGAAATTTGTGGCTCCTCTCAGATTCCAGAACTTTCTGTCACTCAAATGTGAGGAAAATGCGTTTTTTTAGCCAAAATATGAGGTTTGCAAAGGATTCTGGGTAACAGAACCTGGTCCGAGCGCCGCCAGTCACCCCTCCTTGGATTCCCCTAGGTCTCTAGTTTTCAGAAATGCACAGGTTTGGTAGGTTTCCCTAGGTGGCGGCTGAGCTAGAGGCCAAAATCTACAGGTAGGCACTTTGCTAAAAACAGGTCTGTTTTCTGTGATGTGTCCACGTAGCGCTTTGGGGCGTTTCCTGTCGCGGGCGCTAGGCCTACCCACACAAATGAGGTATCATTTTTATCGGGAGACGTGGGGGAACGCTGGGTGGAAGGAAATTTGTGGCTCCTCTCAGATTCCAGAACTTTCTGCCACAGAAATGTGAGGAACATGTGTTTTTTTAGCCAATTTTTTAGCTTTGCAAAGGATTCTGGGTAACAGAACCTGGTCCGAGCCACACAAATCACCCCATCTTGGATTCCCCTAGGTCTCTAGTTTTCAGAAATGCACAGGTTTGGTAGGTTTCCCTAGGTGGCGGCTGAGCTAGAGGCCAAAATCTACAGGTAGGCACTTTGCTAAAAACAGGTCTGTTTTCTGTGATGTGTCCACGTTGCGCTTTGGGGCGTTTCCTGTCGCGGGCGCTAGGCCTACCCACACAAGTGAGGTATCATTTTTATCGGGAGACGTGGGGGAACGCTGGGTGGAAGGACATTTGTGGCTCCTCTCAGATTCCAGCACTTTCTGCCACAGAAATGTGAGGAACATGTGTTTTTTTAGCCAATTTTTTAGCTTTGCAAAGGATTCTGGGTAACAGAACCTGGTCCGAGCCACACAAATCACCCCATCTTGGATTCCCCTAGGTCTCTAGTTTTCAGAAATGCACAGGTTTGGTAGGTTTCCCTAGGTGGCGGCTGAGCTAGAGGCCAAAATCTACAGGTAGGCACTTTGCTAAAAACAGGTCTGTTTTCTGTGATGTGTCCACATTGCGCTTTGGGGTGTTTCCTGTCGCGGGCGCTAGGCCTACCCACACAAGTGAGGTATCATTTTTATCGGGAGACGTGGGGGAACGCTGGGTGGAAGGAAATTTGTGGCTCCTCTCAGATTCCAGAACTTTCTGCCACAGAAATGTGAGGAACATGTGTTTTTTTAGCCAAATTTTGAGGTTTGCAAAGGATTCTGGGTAACAGAACCTGGTCCGAGCCACACAAATCACCCCATCTTGGATTCCCCTAGGTCTCTAGTTTTCAGAAATGCACAGGTTTGGTAGGTTTCCCTAGGTGGCGGCTGAGCTAGAGGCCAAAATCTACAGGTAGGCACTTTGCTAAAAACAGGTCTGTTTTCTGTGATGTGTCCACGTTGCGCTTTGGTGCGTTTCCTGTCGCGGGCGCTAGGCCTACCCACACAAGTGAGGTATCATTTTTATCGGGAGACTTGGGGGAACATAGAATAGCAAAACAAGTGTTATTGCCCCTTGTCTTTCTCTACATTTTTCCCTTCCAAATGTAAGACAGTGTGTAAAAAAGACGTCTATTTGAGAAATGCCCTGTAATTCACATGCTAGTATGGGCAGCCCGGAATTCAGAGATGTGCAAATAACCACTGCTTCTCAACACCTTATCTTGTGCCCATTTTGGAAATACAAAGGTTTTCTTGATAGCTATTTTTTACTCTTTATATTTCAGCAAATGAATTGCTGTATACCCGGCATAGAATGAAAACCCACTGCAGGGTGCAGGTCATTTATTGGCTCTGGGTACCTAGAGTTCTTGATGAACCTACAAGCCCTATATATCCCCGCAACCAGAAGAGTCCAGCAGACGTAACGGTATATTGCTTTCGAAAATCTGACATTGCAGGAAAAAGTTACAGAGTAAAACTTAGAGAAAAATTGATGTTTTTTTCACCTCAATTTCAATATTTTTCTTTTTCAGTTGCTATTTTCTGTAGGAAACCCTTGTAGGATCTACACAAATTACCCCTTGCTGAATTCAGAATTTTGTCTACTTTTCAGAAATGTTGCGGTTTATGGGATCCAGCGTTGGTTTCATGCCCATTTCTGTCACTGACTGGAAGGAGGCTGAAAGCACAAAAAATCGTAAAAATGGGGTATGTCCCAGTAAAATGCCAAAATTGGGTTGAAAAATTGGGTTTTCTGATTCAAGTCTGCCTGTTCCTGAAAGCTGGGAAGCTGGTGATTTTATCACCGCAAACCCTTTGTTGATGCCCTTTTCAGGGAAAAAACCACAAGCCTTCTTCTGCAGCCCATTTTTCCAAATTTTTAAAAAAAAATGAAATTTTCACAGTTTTTTGGCTAATTTCTTGGCCTCCTTCTGGGGAACCCACAAAGTCTGGGTACCTCTAGAATCCCTAGGATGTTGGAAAAAAAGGACGCAAATTTGGCATGGGTAGCTTATGTGAACAAAAAGTTATGAGGGCCTAAGCGCGAACTGCTCCAAATAGCCAAAAAAAGGCTCGGCACAGGAGGGGGAAAAGGCCTGGCAGCGAAGGGGTTAATTAATAGTTACTGAATATGTTCAACAGGCAATTTCTTCACAGACATTTTACTGTTATACTTAATATCTGTTCATATAACAAGGCACTTACAGCTAAGAAGGCCGGGCTGATAGCTACCCAGCAAACTCTCCAGAACAGTCCAGGGGCAAAGCCCAGCATAGCTTTCACGTCATTACAAAATCTCTGTATTCCTGAAATTGAAGGAAACGTACAGATTTAATGCTTAATGTATTGTAGAAACATACATCTATATCATTTATGCAATAAAAATATGTCAACCATACCTCTAGTATATATCTGCAAATGTTTACAATGGCCATTTCCGCACAGTGGAATAATGCACTCAAGGCGTGCACGATTTCTGCGACTAGCAGGCATGAATGCCAAGCCTCCGACCACCCGACCCCCCGACCCACTCCTAGGCTTGGTATAAACAGCACAAGAATAAGTGGCAGCCAGAGATGGCTGCTATTGTTGTCAGTAGGAGGAAGCACCGTTTAATAAAGGATGTTTGACAAAAGCATCAAGCCAGAAAAAATGACAAACATTTCCTATATTACAGTAAAGATAGTAGAAAGATACATCCCAGTACACATACTTTGTAAGCCTAACCCGATGATGATCACTTTTTCAAAAGTTAAAATTCCTATTCCTATTCTATGCAAGAACAGGCGCATATTGCTGACAATTCGTATCCCTAATATGAGGCCAACGGCCTGGTGCATCACACCAACAAGGGTAAACATTAACCTATAGAAGACACATCTAGGGGCATATTTATACTCCGTTTGCGCCGGAATTGCGTCGTTTTTTTTGACGCAATTTCGACGCAAAACTAACTCCATATTTATACTTTGGCGTTAGACGCGTCTAGCGCCAAAGTCCATGGAGTTAGCGTCATTTTTTAGCGTGGACACCTACTTTGCGTTAATTATATGCAAGGTAGGCGTTCCCGTCTAAAAAATCGACTCCGAGGCATGTGCGTCGGATTTATACTCCCGGGCAAAATTCACGCCCGGGAGTGGGCAGGTCCAAAAAAATGACGTACAGCCGCTTTTGCGCCGTTTTTTAGCGCCTGCAAAAGGCAGGCGTTAAGGGACCTGTGGGCTCTGAAGGAGCCCAGAGGTGCCCTCCCATGCCCCCAGGGACACCCCCTGTCACCCTTGCCCACCCCAGGAGGACACCCAAGGCTGGAGGGACCCATCCCAGGGACATTAAGGTAAGTTCAGGTAAGTTTAAAAAAAAATAAAAAATTGTGGCATAGGGGGGCCTGATTTGTGCCCCCCTACATGCCACTATGCCCAATGACCATGCCCAGGGGACATAAGTCCCCTGGGCATGGCCATTGGGCAAGGGGGCATGACTCCTGTCTTTGCTAAGACAGAAGTCATTTCTATGGGGGTTGGGAGTGAAAAAAAATGGCGCAAATCGGGTTGAGGCGAAAAAATTGCCTCAACCTGACTTGCCCCGTTTCTTGACGCCCAAGCCCCATATCCCCCTACGCTGGCGCTGCCTGGTGTATGTCGTTTTTTTTAACGCACACCAGACGGCGCCGGCGGCTAACGCCGGCTAACGTCATTCAATAAATACGGCGCCCACATGGCGCTTCAGAATGCCGTTAGCCGGCGCTAATTTTTTTGACGCAAAACTGCGTTAGCGCAGTTTTGCGTCAAAAAGTATAAATATGGGCCCTAATCTTTAGATACTGGGGGGCCGAACCACATATTGATTATCCCTGCCAGTGCATCCGCGGTTGACTAGCTAGCCACCACCCCAAATGGGCAACTCAGCAGTAGAGCTAGAGGGACCTTGACCACCAGCAGGTCAGTCCCACATGCCCGCCAAATCATATTCCCATGTAGAGATTGCCAAGAAAAAATAAGGTGTCCTTGCTCACTCCATTAAGTTTTATGAACTTTTGTCAGCACCAGGATGACAAGGTCCTAGGTGCCCGCCAAATCATATTCCAATGTAGAGACTGTCAAGAAAAATAGAAGGTGTCCTTATGAAAAGGTCACAGATGAGTTCCCTGATGAATTTAGCCTGCCCCCACCAAACACTTTGGGCCTGATTTAGATCCTGGCAGAGGGGATACTCCATCACAAACGTGTTGGATATCCCGTCCCCCATATTACGATTCCCATAGGAAACACGCATTTGCAATGCAATAGGTCTCGTATTTGCTTGAGTTAGAGCTATTTAGTTGATGTAAATGCATAGTTGGACTTTTCTTGCCACATAAATTGGTCAACCCTGCTGCATAATTTGGTCCTTTCAGGTCCGATGATTTCAGTGGCTTTGCATATAGCTAGAGCATTTACATTCTTCCTCTTTCTGCAGCAAAAATGAAAAAAATTGCCATTATTTTTTATATTTACATCACTGACCAAACTTTGTGTTCCCTGGGAAATTGTTTGCGAGTACCTATGACATAAAGAAGCCCTGCTTTCAGCCTTGTTGCTCTGTATAGTCATGCAATTCCTCTGTAACTTGCTATGTTCTTATAATGTAAGCATGGGGGGACGTTATCCCTCATTTCAAGCCATAACACCAAAGTAGCAATAGAAGTAGCCTCACACCAATTACTTTCAAGACTACAAAAATTGAAATACCAAAGCTTAGAGAATCTCAGCAGATGTTATCATATACCGCAGAAAGCTTTACTGACACCAAGATGCAACAGATTAAAAAGTATTTTTGAGACCTTGCACACAAATAAGATCAAAGAAGGCCCTTAAAATAGGAAACACATGTTCAAATGGTAAAGGCGAAAATGATAACAGCTTCAACAAAATTGTGTTATATAAAATATTTGATAACAAGGCATGTTTTTGTTAGACAAGTAACATCAATGGCCCGATATAAACATATTATAGATGAGAAAAACGTGTGCCGTTTAGTAAACGACAGCTGACCAAGTATTACACATCCCAAGTCACCACTAGCAGCACTCTACCCAAAAGGGAGTCACTATCTCAAAATCTGGGCAATCACCGCAAATAATGTGTGATGCCTTACTTCCATTAACTCTTTTTTCTATACCACTCAAAACGGAAGTACTTACAATTAAAAGGAGGAACATTTCAACATCATGTGAACATAACTCCTGCAAAAGTCTGCATTTCTTATATATTTGCTAAGACAATAATATACGCTGGCGTTAGAAAACTGACGTTGTACAAAGTCAACACCCACTTATTTTGGGGGTGAGTAGGATTTAACCATAACTGCTTTTGAATGGACAGCAAACCAGGACTGCTTGTGTTCTGAAAACATTAAACACGAACAATACAGTAACAAATGTAATTTCACACTGCACGCTGGTTTTGGACATATCACTGAGTCGCCTTGCTCACAGTAAAACTGCACCAGCCTCGGTTCCTGGCGCCCACTGCTATACTGCCACAGGAAGAGTGCGGGCTTGAAACTGCATCTAACTCGCATCCCAGGCATTAAAACACCACGCCAGGAAAGGAGGGAACTTATATATTTTTAGCGCCTTTCTTACCTACTTTAGTCAGCCGCTTGTTTTTGCTGAATGCCATGTTGGAGCTTAGTGAACAAAAGAGGAGAAAAAGGGTAGTCATGTGAGACTTTACGAGCCTCTGCAGAGGAATACTCAGGAAAGATATTCTCGGAGAGCATAGCGCCCTGCAGTATCACCTGGTGACAGGAGGATAAATCACATCTCTGTAACTATCAAGAGTGGTTAAAAGCCATTAAAAACAATCAATGGAGAAGGAAAACAGACGGTTGCGTCATGATGTTAATGACGTCATCGCGCACAACGTGCGGCGGCCATCTTAAATTTGAGGAATATGCATTAAATACTGTAGTGGTAGTGATTTTCTCTACGCATCGGCAGCGCGTAAGGAAATCAGTGTAAAGATTGTTGTGCTCACGATTGTCTTTGTGCAGTGGCTGCAGAGGGCAGAAACAGGTGCCCTCATAATAAAAAAGCCTCTAACATTTGACCTTGGTTTTTGAATGCACAGCAAATGTAACCAGAGAAGAACATGACTTAGAGCCCTGTTTACAGAAACAGACTGGAGCCACTGAACACATCCAGTGCTCTGGTCAAATGCTCTTAGCCTAAGAAAAAGTAGTCCCTAAGCACATGCTACATTGGCACAAGTGAAAGGGTACAAGTACTGTGGCCATGCTCCAGGGGAGTGCACAACTGAGGACAAAGGTGGGACAAAGAGGTAGGATTGACCAATAGCAAGCAAGGATTTTTTAAAGACACTTAAACAAAGCAATGAAAAAGCAGAGAGCCTACAAAGAAGTATATACTAAAGTATATACAAGAGGTCTCGAATGCTCGACCTAAAAATGGGATCATAATACGGCAGGCAGGATAACCATCAAGTTTTGCCCCCGAAAGAAGACCCAGTGATAACCAAATCTGCACAGAAATGGGCATTTAGTACCCAGTAAGTGTGTCTCCTGTAACATCAGGACGACTGGGGGCGTTGTCCTGGCAAAGAGGAGGACTGCTGTTCACTTAATCTGATCCAACAGGCCATTGACATTGACATTTCATGTCAGTACTTGAAAGATAGCCATCAGATGTAGGGTTGGGCATCCATCGAGTGTCATCTGAGTTGCAGAGGCCCTTCCAGTGAAGTGGATGTGAGTGCAGTGCAATAGTGGATAGCTGTGCTGCTTACTGAGTGTAATGTTACTAATCAACCAAGAAAAAGAAAAAGAAATCATTCCCTTCTTCCCAACTCATCCCCACCCCACACTTCCACCCTAGAAGAATCTGCTGCCCCAATATTTCCCCATGAATGCAACTGTTTACACTCTGTAACAGTCATTAGAGATCAACCTCCTCCTTTCAAGGCTCTTTCATCTAGGTGAACAAGGGTGTGCCCTTAGACTCAATAGTTCAGTGTCCCCTTCTGTTACCCATGCATTTTTTATTCCCTTAAGAATGTGGTTTGTATGAAGGGCTGTGGCTTACTGACAATTTAGTAGGGTCACTGTCACTCCTTCTCTGAGGTGGCCATGTGGGAGACCCTTTGGAATGAGCTACCCGCTCTTCCCTCTGATGACTCTTGTCTGTCTCAGAGGATTGGGATGAATCTCTGTGGAGTCCCTGACTACTCCAGCTACTCAGCGTTTTCTTGGTAGTGGACAGCAGAGGCTGCTGTGGTGTTCAGAACTGCTAGTCCATGTCTCGGAAGGCCTGCGGATGACACCAGCGAATTTCTGTTTGTCGGCGGCACACTCCCTCGCCTCCTCGGAGCTTGTTAAAAAGTGTGTTTGGGAATAGTGGACCACCTTCAGATCACTGGGTATCTCAACATGTATGCAGGGACATTTCCCGTAGTTTCACCTTGACTAAGTCAAAGTATTTAATTTTTTATTTTAATTTAATATAGACTGGAAGTATCATAATATTGGTCAGGGCACCCTGCCTGCGTTTTTCCTGCAGGATAGGTCTCAGTGGTTCAGTATTCAAGCAATCATGGGTTTGGGGGGTGCTCCGGGTGGCAGGTGCCAGGGCAAGGCTCTATGCGCTTGCTCCATAACAAACCATTGCAAAAGGGTTTGCTCCAGGAGCCACAGCCTTAGCCACACATCCAGAAATGTTCTCAGGAGCAATTACTCAGGGGAGTGAAGGGGGCCCCTTTAAGTTTTGTTACGCCACTGCAAGTACTCAACCCCTTCCGGGAATCCCACAAAGTGCAGGTTGTTCCGAGGGTACCGGTTTTCAGCATCCTCACTCTGACTTCAAGAGTGCAGCTGGTAGTGTTCAACTTGGCCACTGTCAGTTACGTTGTGTTATAGTTGAAAGATTTTCTTTTCAACTTCCTTTAATCTGCTTGCTATGTAAAGTAGGTCCTGCTAAAGGAGGGCCACATCCATCCTTGCCTCGCTGACTTTCACCTCCACCACCTCTCTTGATATTTGTATGGCCTGCAGGACGGCTGTCACATTGGTGGGCTACAAACGGCAGTACCTCAGGGCTTTGCCAGGCTGCTTACGGCGATCGGCAGCAGACAGAGTGTACTTGTTAATGCGTGACTGCAAGTGTGTGCACTTCTCTTTCACCATGCTGTTCGGCATACTGGGGACCCCTTCAGCAGCAAGCAGAACACCGAGCAGTGTAAATTAATCCCAGGGCCCGTCTAGTGGTCCGGCAGTCCCTTAAGCAAAGATCGGTGGGTCTGCCCACCAACAGGCCTTACCCTGTCTACTTTATGCTGGCTGCCTCCAGATTGTCCTCCCACTGCCTAACCACAATGGCGTTCAGCCAGGACTCCACCCCTGGAGAGTCTGTTGTATATATTTCCACTGCACGCCACTGACCCATGACGTGTCACACCTCTCTCCACCGCTACGGCCCGATGCGCAGGAATGCTGTCTGGCAGGGGGTCTGTTTTGGAGGTTCCCTCTTAGAAAATCAGGCACCAGCGTGGCCTTGGGCATACACACAACTCACCCAGGTAGATGCACATCGATCTGCTTATCTCACTAGCCACGGTGTTGCAGAATGAGCAGGGGAGGCCTTTGAGTAAGCAGTCTCAGTCACTTGCCTTTCCTGACTGTCTGTGCGCTTAGTGGATGGGGCACCACGCAGGCCATTCCCTCAGGATC
Organism: Pleurodeles waltl; assembly: GCF_031143425.1. Classification (NCBI taxonomy): domain Eukaryota; kingdom Metazoa; phylum Chordata; class Amphibia; order Caudata; family Salamandridae; genus Pleurodeles; species Pleurodeles waltl. The sequence goes on along the minus strand of NC_090450.1, from coordinate 867,825,357 downwards.
TCTGAGGTGTATGCAGCAGAGGCCCACAGAAGTCTACCATCAGGGCTTGCCCACTGCCATGGGTTCTCCCCCTGCAGCAGCCGAGAAAACACACAGAACCACAAGGCAATGGAGGTACGCACAGGAGAGCCGACCGACAGGCCGCCTCTGCAGCGGCTGTGCAGGACCAGGTTGCCCCTCAGTGCACCGTGTTGTGTCCTTCTGGCAGCGGCCACATTCTTGGATGGTGGCCACTCTCCCAAGTGCCGATATACATCTCTGTGCTGCTTGTGCTTTGTGAGAGTCGCTCTGACCTCAGCGAACCCGAAAGGCACCAGGGGGCTAACGCAGACAGGCAGTGGCCTAGAATGGTGAGGGAACAGATGGCGGGGGAGGTCCGGAGCCTTTCTAAAATGTGTCTGTCATCATGGCCTCCTACGCCACATCCCAGTGTGTGCTTGTCTTATCATAAGAAACTTTTATCACTAGCATTAGTATTGTTTTCAGTACCAAAATCACAGTGTGACAATAGCCGTGAAGCAGTCAAAAAGGCAGTTTATGGTACATGTTTCAAATATCCTGTGTACTTGTGGCTTTTCATAAAAGCATGCTGAATCTCTTACTTTATTAAAATCTTTGCCAAGAAATGTTTTAATCAAAGCATTTATGTTTACCCCACCATGTTGCAAAATGCTAGATATTATAAGTATGTCTTAGTATAGCTTCAGGATATTAATAGATGAAGATAAGCTATGGCTAACATTTGTTTCTTAACCGCTTAAAATGATGTTAAACTCCTCGTTTGAGACAGAAACCGCATCTACAAATTATTAGCACTATTTGTGTAACAGATTTATGGGACCATTAAGGGGCGTATTAACAAAAAAGTAGGAAAGCTACACTTTACACTCAAGTATTTAAATTAATGTCTGAGTGCAAATTTCCTACTTTTTGGAATTCACAAATTCCTCCAGGAATCCATATGAAAAGCTGCACCTGGTGCAGGTTTGCTTGAAGATTCCATGAGAAAGCATGGGATTTACTTGTTGTGAATGTGCTCCAGCTGTGCAGAGTTCTCCTTGGTGCAGAACTCCACACAGGGGAAATGGATTCCTATGTACAAATGACCACATGTAATATTGGTCCCACCAAAGAAAGTCTGTTTCCCTAGACCCCACCTTTCTTTAAAAAAAGTCTTCTTATTGTTTTTTTGTTAGAAAAAGTTTTGATTGAGTTTTGATACAAAAACAGGTGGTGCAACTACCATCAAACTACAAACTAGGTTGTGAGGTATGGCAGTTAAGTTACAATATCAATGCTATCAAACTGCAGTCCCCCGCTACCCGTAGGCATATATTTAATCCCTCCATACATAATAAGTGCATAATGATCTTCCCCTCTATTCAATAATGCAGCTCCCCTTTTCTGCCCACCACCTGGCCCAGAAAGTTTCCTACTAGGATTCAGTTTCTTTGGCGCATCTCTAAGGAACCCATATTTTTTTTTTGAACTTCCGTGAACAGCCTTGTGCCTAGTAAACCAATTTTTCAGCCCTCGTACACCAATCCAGATTGGATTCCCATGTGTGTATTGCCAGAACCCTGTCCTGCTCCCAGTGTCTGATCAAGTCCTGTCGCACCACCAAGGCAATATTACAAACAAGGAGTGTGTAGCAGTATATAGTTTGTTCCCTCCACATACTCAAGGTCACTAGCCATGACGTGAGTTCCAGCTTGACTTCTAGGATAGCTGAAAAGTTCTGACTGACTGTTCCCCACTAGTTCTGGATTATAGGGTATCGTCACATTGTGTGTGCCAGAATGCATTTCTCCCTACAACCCCTTAAACAGAGATCCAAGCCAATACTTCCCATTCAGAACAATCTAGTCCTCATGAAGTAGGCTCTGTGGTGTATTTTCAATTAAAAGAGCTTATGGCAACCTCCTGAGGGTATTGGCATGCTGCCTCCCATTCCCCTCCATTCAGCATCCTCTAGTCTGCCCAGGTCCCGCTCCCATTTATCTCTAAGACTGTCCAGTGGGTAAAGACTGTTATGTTGGAGTGTGGAGTATACTGGACACTGTGATGCTGGTTAAGTGGGACCCAAGAAACCTGTATTCCAGGGATTTCTCGGCTGGTGTCTCCCATAGGGCCTCTTTGTGGCTTTGTAAAAGGTATCTCAGTTGCAGACAAGGGTATTATCCAATTCTCTCACAAGGTGTCGCCTACCTTGGAGATTCCCAACAAGTCCCTTTTTTTGTGGCCCTTTACTTTTCACAGTCCTTGCAGTATCTCAGAGTCCCACAGTGGGGTAATGTCAGTTCAAACCAATGGTTTTGGTCATCCTGTGCCACCCATATGTTGACCGCCACAGTTGTATGGGTTGGTAGTGTCATCATCCCCCTTGCACAATATAGGTGCCAGACATACCCCTCTGGGTCTATGGACCTGCTGTCTGCCATCACAGAGGGTTTCTGTTGGGATGAAAAGGCCCAGTCAATGTTTACTTGCAATTCTGTCACACAATAATAGAGTTTTAGGTCTTGGAGGGTACTACTGTCCTACAGAGGCTTTCTGGTGAGGATGTCTAGGCTATATTCTGTGTCCCACTCTCCCGCAACAAGCCCTGTGTTATGTCAGCTACTGCCCAGAAGAAGCCGTTAGAGACCTCAAACTAGGTATTTTGGAAAGTATAAAAAGGAATTTTGACATAGATGATTTTATAGAGGGCAGCTCTGCCCATCGGGGACATTGGAAGTCTCTTCCAACAGTCCACTTCCGCTTTGTAAGATTCAAGGATTCTCTCATCAGGTTTTCCTTGAAGAATACTTTGTGATCTTTCATGATAACAATCCTAAGATTTCTAAAACCCTTGGGTTGCCATCCTGGGTGGTAGTTCCAAGCCCACTTCTCCTATTCTTCTGACAGTGGGAATGCAATGGACCTATGTAAATATACGCTGATCCTGGAATACGAACCAAATACCACCAAAATATCCAGCACCCCGGGGGATGGAGCATTTTGAGTCAACTTGATAAAGTATTATGTCATCTGCATAGAAAGAGAACAACACCCTCCCACTCTGGGTCCCTTTGTATGTCATGTATCTGTGCATCATTCTGCCTGAATTCCAACTGTATCTACCGAGGTCTGGGTTACTTGTATTGGAGGGATTTATGGACCAGTATTCCCACACCCCTGGATCCCGCTGAGAATCTTGCATGCACCAGTAAATGATATCTGCCATAGTTGAGCACCTTGCAGATGTTGGGGTTTTGTTTTGGCAATACGTCCACATTACTCACCCCTTTAATTTGCAAACTAGGCCGTTAATGTACCAGGATAACACCTTAGGTATTAACACTGGGAGGTTTGAGTGTGGTGTAATCATTGCCACTTTTGTATGCCGCTATGTGGTGCTGCTATACCCGGGTTATGGCTTGGTATGTCTCTAACTGTGCCTTTACTTTCCCTTTCTCTATCCAAACTCCTTGTGCCACATATCTAGAACTAACCGCCTCCCTAATGCCCGAAGTGTCTGTGGTGTCTGTCACCCCAAAACATTGAACGGAAACATCATACGAAGAAAACAGTAATTGTCATTACAGTGAGACCAATATTTCTGTCATCCATAGTGGATCTCAGCTAGTTCCGCCCCAAGTGGCATACCAGATCCATGTTGACAAGGGTTATCGGGCTGGCATTGGCCTCTCACACTATATTATCTGCAGTCATCAGGGTGACTACTGACAAAGTGGCACCTTCTGAATCTACGTGGGAGACCTAGGATCCACTGCCAAACTGTTCTGAGGTCCTTGCCATAGTCACCCATTTGTTGCCCATGTCCAGGGAGAGGTGATGTATGTCTGTAACCACTCTGGCTCTTTCACTCTCTGCCTGCACCCAGGTCGGGCAATCTACGGGGGTTCATGCAACCTTTG